>NC_055987.1:24399201-25024201 GCF_018446385.1 Zingiber officinale | reverse complement strand
CGGATCTGAGGGAGATCGCTGTAAGTTTTTAACGTTTTATTTTATTCGTCTATCACGCATTTAGAATATAGATCTACTCTATCTACTTGGAAACATATCCCGGTCGATATTGATCTATCTTCTCAACTAGGCTATCTTCTTTCCCTTCCTCACCGGGGATCCATGAAACCTAACCCATATCAGTTTATATTAGAGTAATCTAAGTGCTCGATTAAGCATTCAGAAGATAAGAACCTAACCTTATATCCATAATCACACAATTGACTAATACTAAGCAGATTATATTTGAAGTCATCAACTAATAGCACCTTTTTAACAATAAAGTTAGTTTTAAGTTTGATATTACCTATCCCAATTATCTTGAGTTTGTCGTTGTTCCCAAAGGTAACTATTCCTAAGCTTTTGTAAGTTAGTTGAGTGAACTTAGTGTGATCTCCAGTCATGTGTCTTAAACATCCACTGTCCAATATCCACTTTGTTTTCTACAAAGAAAGTAGAAATTTATTTATCAATTGGATAGATCAACTTGAATTTTTATGATTTAGATTTAGGGGGTGTTTGGTTTAGGGGAATAGGAGTGGGGAATGGGAATGAGAATCATTAATTGTCATTGTTAATGTTTGGATTATAGGAATAGGAATGCAAATAAGGGAATGAATCCTTGAAATTGGGTAATAACTCATTCTCATGTACCTCCTCTTCAATGAGTCATTACCCTATTTTCATCAATCAAAATATTTCCTTATTCCAAAAATACCCTTGACCCAAAATTAAAATTTTCTCCCTTAATACCAAATATCAAAATATATTTATTTATTTTTTCATTCATATTACTTCTCTCTCTTTGTTCTCTCTCATCATATTTTCTCTCTCATCATTTTATCACACACTTTCTCTCTCCTTAATATCTCCTATCACACTCTCTTTCCTCTTTTTTTCTCATTACACTTTCTCTCTCATCATACTTTCTCTCTCCTCAATCTCTTTCATCGCACTCTCTTCCTTCTTTTTCTCTCATCATACTTTCTCTCTCCTCAATCTCTCCCATCACACTATATTTTCTCTTTTTTTCTTATCACACTTTCGCTCTCATCACACTTTCTCTCTCCTCAATCTCTCTTGTCACACTCTCTCTTTTTTTTCCTCAACACACTTTTTCTCTCATCATACTTTCTCTCTCCTCAATCTCTCCCATCACACCACTGCTCTCTTTTTTCCTCATCACACTTTCTCTCTCATCATACTTTCCCTCTCCTCAATCTCTCTCATCACACTCTCTCCCCTCATTTTTTTTCATTACATTTTCTCTCTCTTCATCCTCTCCCATCATACTTTCTCTCACATCATATTTTCTCTCTCATCTTCTCTCATCATGATCTCTCCTATCACACTCTATTTTCGTATTTTCTCTCATCACACTTTCTCTCTCTTCATTCTTTCTCATCACACTTTCTCTTTCATCAGACTTTCTCCCTCATCATTCTCTTTCATCATATTTTTCTCTCGCATTCATCTTTCTCTCACATCTAATTTTTTCTCTTATTTTCCTTTAAGGGTCAAAAGGGAAATTTTGATTTATTCAGATAGAAAATATGCAACTAACCAAACATTGTTTTTAAGAGTGATATTCATGCTCATACTCATTCCCATTCCACAATACAATGATTCTCATTCCGATTCTTATTCCTAAGAAAGAATCAAACACCCCCTTAGTTTCAAGTATTAACTTACTTTAATTTTATTTATTAATTTAATTTGAAAGTCCTTGTGGAGTTATTAAAATAATTTTTGAAATAATAATTTTTATAGTAATTTTTAGAGCAATTTTAAAATAATTTTTAAAGTTATTTAAAATAAATTTTAAAGTAATTTTTAAAATATTTTTAAAGTAATTTTAAAATAATTTTAAAGTAATTTTTAAAGTAATTTTAAAATTTTTTTAAAGTAATTTTAAAATATTTTTAAAGTAATTTTTAAAACATTTTAAAGTAATTTTAAAATATTTTTCAAGTATTTTTTAAATTTTTTTAATTTAATTCAATTTTGATTTTAGAGTTTAATTAATTTAATAAAATTTAATTTAATCCTTATTCATCTCATTCAATCTATGTTTTCAATCAGCGAATCCTATAATTTTGTGATATAAGTTATATTCAATTTCAGGGTTTGATTTAACATTGTGTTAGATTCAAGTTCAGCTTTGGGCTCACTAAATAGACATTCTTTGGATAAACTTTTAGGCTATAGTGAGTCACCTGGACATCATTAGAGTAACCATACATTTGAAGTTTTCCAAATAGTTCTATCCACTAAATTTAGTACAAAATCTTGGTCTAACTAGTTAGGATCTATAAAGGATAGCTTCAATTAGTTCCACTAAGTCAAATGCACCAAGTCAAATTCATATCTTCCTAAACATGCATAGACAGAGTTTCCCTAACCTACTATCATCCAAAACTTCACCAGTACTATTGGTTAAGTTAAACTTCTGTCCCTATTTAGACTAGTCCTAATTACCCATCTGGGTAAGTTATTGATTTTTGGAGATGTCAACTAATTTAGAGTCTCCCCTTGAATTATTGAACATTTGGGTTTAAGGTTTGGGTTTATGTTAATTTGTTTTATAGTTGTAGTATACTCGGTTATAGCTTGTGTTTATGTTGTATTCATTTAAGTTAGGTTTAATTAACTTAAGATTTTTCTTTTGATTTGTATTTATTTTTGAAGATTTAATTTTAGAATTTAAGAGAGTCATTTGATTTATTTTGATTTATGTAATAAATTTTATCTTTAGGTATATAATATTGATTGAGTCCTACTTGCGTGGTTATACACGCTTTTAGAACCCAAGCCTTAATTTGATTTTTATTTTGGTTAACTAAAGAAATAAAGGTTTTGTTGGTTAAGCTGGACTTATATCCGAGTTCAGACTTATTGTACACAGGTCTTTGTGATCCAAGTATCATGTCAAGGTACTTGGATCTAGTTGTAAATTGTTCCAGTAATTCTCTTAGTTTGACTACTTCGCTTTTCAACTTGAGATTGTCCTCCTCAAGTTTTACAACTTGAGTTGGGATTTTAGGTTAAATTGGTTTAACTGTTGGATCTGATTTTAATTGTTCTTTAAGTATTTTATTTTCTTGGATTAGTTCAATTATTTTATTTTCATAAGTAGTTAATTTCTTATTTAAACATGAAATGATTTTTTTAAATTACTTAAATCAAAATGTACCTCATCGAAACCTTTGGAAACTAGTGTGGACTCTTGGTTCGACTCAGGTTCGGACCTGTCTTTCAATTCACTCTCCGATTCTGGTCCGTACACCATCAGTGTGAAGTAGTTGGAGTGCTTCGATTCTTCCCCGACTGAGTCTTCCCCTGACGATTCATCCCAAGTCACCTTTAAGGCTTTCTTCTTCTTGAGACTCGGGCAGCCGGTCTTGTAGTGCCCCTTCTTGTTGCATCCAAAGCATGTCACGTTCTTGCTGTTCGAGTTAGAGGTGGAATTGATCTTCTGCAGGTCCTTGTTGGTGAAGTTCTTCTTTCTCCTAGTAAACATCTTCCTTACCAAGTTCACTAGGTATTCTCCATCTTCTGAGTCTGGGTTAGACTCGACTTCAGGTTCCAGCTTGGTCCTAGATTTTTCATTCGACGTTCCTGCAATAAGAGCAATACCTTTTTCAGTTTTGGCATTAGTCTATCCGTGTAGCTCTAATTCACAAAAGAGTTCATCTAATTTTAATTTGGACAAATTCCTTGAATTCTTATAGGCATCCATGATGGATGCCCACAGTGCATCCCGAGGAAATATGTTTAGAGCATACCTGATTAGATCCCGATTCTCCATCTAGTGGTCGATTGTGTGAAATTTGTTGAAGATATATTTTCCTCGCGTGTAGCTGACTGACAGTCTCACCTTCCTGTATTTTTATATTAAATAATTTTTTCAAGTATAAATATCTCTTTGTTACCTTTGCATCGTTGGTTCCCTCGTGTAATTCTATGAGCTTATCCCATAGTTCTTTAGCATTTTCATGTGGGCTGACACGGTCCAGTTTCTCCTTATTTAACCCACACTGGATTGTGTTAAGAGCTTTGAAATCAATCTGAGCCTTTTTCTTCATTTTCAGATTCTAATTCTCCGGGTCCATTGGAATTCCGGCGTTGTCGATGGACGCCTTGTATCCTTTGGTAACGCTAAACCATTGGTCATAATTAGTTTTAAGGTACACCTCTATCTTCTTCTTCCAGTATGGGAAGTCATCCCCCATTGAAAAGTAGGAGGCGTACAGTGATATACGCTTCAAGTTGTGCCATTTAAGTGCTAAAAAGATAAACTAAAGAAGGTACCAAGACTTGGTCTCGGATTAGTAGAGTTTGAGATATATATAAAAAAATATAGAAGAATTTGAGAGGTGTTGCACCAATCTCAAGTTAAAACCGAACAAAAAATTATCTAAATAGGTAAAGTTTTACCAATTCAAATGGAATGCGAAAAAATAAAGAAATCTGAAAATGATTCCCCCGGCTTAATTGGTGGTTGCACCAAATCAGAGCAAAATCTGCTTTGATACCACTTGTTGGATTGAGACGCATGTAAGAGGGGGTGAATCACGTGTTTTTAAAAAACTTATTTTCTTGGTTTTAAAATTACGACTACGCACAGCGGAAAAAGAAAATAAATGAACAAAAACAAAATAGAGAGAACACAAGCGGTTTACTTGGTTCGGAGCCTTCGACGACTCCTACTTCAAGACCTAGGTCCCACAGACCTATCGATGGGTAATCCACTAAAGGCCTCTTCCAGTATCCCCAGAAGAGGGAATCGAGTACAAGAATAGGGACAGTGTAATAGCCTACACTTCCCTTTTAAAGTAGTAGAATTGAGAATACAACACTAATAAACAGGTTACCAACAAAATGGAGAACTCGGTGTGTTGCTGTCGGTCTGTCGGAGATGATTCAGACATCCCGAAAGTGTAGCTCGAAGGCAGACAGACTTTCTAGAGTAATAGCAAGAAGCAGAAGCAATTGGAAGCTCAAATGGATACGTAGGAGCTCGTATATGTATTCTGTCTTAAAGCTTTGAGTGAGCAGGCTTATAAAGAGCATGGAAGGTGCCTTCCATAGTCATTGAAGGCACCTCCAACCTGAAAAACTTGATCCCGAATAGCCCGACTCTTATCCATGATAAAGTCCAAATTTCATCATGCGGAAGGCGTCTTCTATGAAAAGTACAAAGGCGCCTTCCATCAAGTTTAAAGGTGCCTTCGGACACTGTTCATCCGAAGATAATTTTGCTCCTTTGTCTTGCAAAACCACATTAGTCCAATAATAACTTACAAGATAAATGTTAGCATAATAATAATCAGCAGTATAAATTAGTTCCTGTCCTCCCAGGACTAGGAACTAGTCAAGGTCTCATATTAGGGATCCGAAATGGACCTAATCGGGACCGACGCCTACTGTCCCTCAACTGGGATACATCCTTACAAGGTCACTCTCCTCTAGTGACTTACCTTAACTTACCAATTTTCCAGACATTTGATCAGCCCGTTGACCTATCTGGACTTCATTCTAGCTATCCGGTCGGCATGTTGACCTAGCTGGACTTCTCGCCAGATATCTGATCAGCCCATCGACCTATTTGGACTTCGTACTAGTTATTCGGTCGGCCCGTTAACCTAGCTGGATTTCCTACCAGATATCCCGTCAACCCGTCGACCTATCAGGACTTCTCCTGTACACTTAATCAAGTGGTTAGATCACAACAAAATCTAACTTAACTTAATTATCATTTATCAAAACCTAGGTTAGACCATTAGTGTAAACTGAACCAATAGAAGCCAATCCTAGCAAAGTACAGGCATTACAAGATATGACTCCCCCATGTAATTTGAAGGAGACACGGAGATTGACTAGCTGAATTACTACCCTATCCCGCTTCATCTCTCAGTCAATCAATCAGAGTCTCCCCTCCTTCAAGATTCTGCACCGAGCAACCAAATTCCAATGGGACGATAATTGCAACAAGATGTTTGAGAAACTAAAGAACTATCTGTCTACTCTTCCTATATTAGCTAAACTAATAGTGGGTGAAACTTTGTAGATTTATTTATCAGCTAATGAACATGGTATTGGCTTAGTATTGGTGAGGCAGGAGGAAAAAGAGTAACAACCTATATATTTTTTGAGCTATTTATTAAAAGGAGCAGAGTGCCGCTACACTTCACTCGAGAAGTTAGCGTATGGATTAGTCTTAGCTGCTCGAAGGTTACGTCCTTACTTTTTATCATATTTAATCATAGTATTAACTAATAGTACCTTGGGCCAAGTACTCATTAACCCAGAGGCGTCCGGAAGATTGATCAAATGGATGACCGAACTTAGCGAATACGATATATAATGCCAGCCTTGAGTGGCCATCAAAGCCCAGACTTTAGCTGATTTCATAATAGAACTGCAAAGTCTTAAAATTGAAGAAACCTCGAAAATATATATTGATGGATCCTCCACCCGGCAGGGTAGTGGGATAGGTATTCGTCTTATATCACCCAGGGAAGATCGAATGCAATTATCTATTTGGTTAAATTATCGGGCTACCAATAATGAGGCAGAATATGACGCCTTAATAGCAATATTGTAAGCTGCTTGACATGTGGGAGTTGCCCGAGTCTTACTCTATTCTAATTCCCAACTGGCAGCTCAACAATTATCTAGTAATTTTGAGATCAATAATGAACAGCTCAAGTTATATGCAAAGACATTTGATAAGTTAAAGGCAAAATTTCAAGAAGTTAGTATACATAAAATTCGTCATTCAAATAATCAGACAGTAGATGAGTTAGCTAAATTGGCCTCTGCTATAATTCCTTAGAATTTGGATAAGTTTATGGAGCAGTCGTTATTGGTAGCTTGCATTGAGAGACAGACCGATTTAGAATTACAAAGCAATTGGAGGGCTCTAATTATCTTATTCTTACAATGAGGTATTCTACCAACTAATGGAGAGCAAACACAAGTATTCAAGAAAAGGGCTGGTCAGTTTACTATGGTTGGGGACCAGCTTTATAAAAGGGTTTTCTCTTATCCTCTACTTAAATGTATTGGGGCAAACGATATACAATATATTCTACAAGAAGTGCATCAAGGCTCTTATGGTAATCATGTAGAAGGTCAGTCTCTTACCAGGAAATATTATTGGCAGGATATTTTTGACCCACTTTGCAAGCTGATGTTGCTCAACTAGTGAAAATATGTTTGTCTTGTCAAAAGCATCAGAACATTCCTCATCATGCCACTGAATTACTAAAGACCTCTATATCTTGTCCTTTTGATCAATGGGGTATGGATATAGTGAGATCATTTCCTATAACACCTGCTCAGAGGAGGTTTTTATTGATAGCTGTAGATTATTTTTTAAAATGGGTGGAAGCTGAACCATTGGCCAAAATTACTGAATAAGCAGTTATCAAATTCTTATGGTAATATATTATTTACAGATTTGGCACCCACATAAGCTGATTTTTTATAATGGAAGGCAATTTCAAAATAGAAAAAATTTAAGAATGGTGTTTGGGATATGGTATTACCTAAGCCTTCACCTCTGTGACTTATCCATAGAGTAATGGGCAAGCTGATGTAACAAATAGGAAAATTATCAAAGGGCTCAAAATTAAATTAAATCATGTTGGAGGAAGTTGGGTTGACGAATTACCCAGTGTGTTATGGACATATCGCACAACTCCCTGAGAATCGACAGGTATAACTCATTTTCATCTGGTTTATGGTGGTGAGGATGTAATCTTGATCGAAATTGGCATGGAATCTAATCGAAGGCACTTATATGATGAAGATAATACTGATCTGCGTCTTATGAAGCTCAACTTGAAAGAAGAAGTACGAGACAAAGCAATAGCTCAGCTTATATCATATCGTCAAAGAATGATGTAAAATTATAACAAAAGGGTTATTCCTAGATTCTTTCAAGTGGGTGATCTAGTTTGGAAACACATTAAGTTGGTCAGAGATGTTAATAAACTGGGGCCACAATGGGGAGGACCATATAGGGTGGTACAAAAGCTCGTCTCTAGTTCTTACTATTTAGAAGATGCTGAAGGCCGGAGATTAGATAGACCTTGGAGTACCAATCATCTATAACCTTATAGAGCTTGACAAGTACGCCTATAACTTACCCTTGTATTCTGCTCTTGTATTTTGCTCAATATATTTAATGAGAAGTGTAGGCGGAATTATCTCCAGTCGATCGGTCCTCCAAAATAGATGACCGGAGACTTTAAACCTCACAGTCAAATGGCCATGATAAACAAACGGCTGGAGACTTTAAACCTTATAGTCGATCAGTCGCGTTAAATAAACAGCCAGAGATTGTAAACCTCACAGTCGATCGGTCGCATTAAACAGACGACCGGAGACTTAAACCTTACTATCGATCAGTCACGTTAACAGACGGCCGAAGACTTTAAACTTTACAGTCGATTGGTCGTGTTAAATAGACGGTCGGAGACTTTAAACCTTATAGTCAATTGGTCACGTTAAATAGATGGTCGAAGAATTTAAACCTCACAGTCTATCGGTCGCATTAAACAGACTATCGGAGACTTTAAACCTTATAGTCGATCGGTCCCATTAAATAGATGGTCGGAGACTTTAAATCTTATAGTCGATCGGACATGTTAAATAAATAGCTAGAGACTTTAAATCTTACAGTCGATCGGTTGCATTAAACAGTCCGTCAGAGACTTTAAACCTTACAGTCGATCGGTCGTGTTAAACAGACAGCCGAGACTCTAAACCTTACAGTTGATCGGTTGCGTTAAACAGACGGCTGAAAACTTTAAACCTTATAGTCAATCAGTCATGTTAAACAGACAGCTGGAGACTTTAAACCCCACAGTCGATTAGTCGCTTTAAACAGACGACCGGAAACTTTAAACTCTACATAGTCAAGCTTGACTTTAAACTTCATACAGTCAAACTATGACTTTAAATCATATTCATTCCAGATAGCATGAAATGTTTACAAATAGCCAGTCTGTTTATTTCGCTCAGCATCATAGATCCAACCAATTTATTATTCAGTCTGAGAATTCATCATGAAATATTTACAAATATCTGGTTTATTTATTTCACTCGGTATCATAGATCCGACCAGTTTATTATTCAGTCCAGGAATTCATTATAGAGATTATTTATATATATGTGTCCTATTTATTTTACTCAGTGTTCGCTATGTGTAGTGGTTCACTCGACTTATTATTTAGTTTAAGAATTCATTATGAAGATTGTTTATATATATACAGTCTATTTATTTCACTTAATGTTCGCTCAGTGTAGTGGTTCACTCGACTTATTATTTAGTCTGAGAATTCATTATAGAGATTGTTTATATATATACGACATGTTTATTTCACTCAGCGTTCACTCAGTGTAGTGGTTCGCTCGTCTTATTATTCAATCTAGGAATTCATTATGGAGATTGTTTATATATATACAACCTGCTTATTTCGTTCAGCGTTCTCTCGGTGTAGTGGTTCATTCGGCTTATTATTCAGTCCGAGAATTCATTATAGAGATTGTTTATATATATACGGCCTGTTTATTTCGCTCAGCATTCACTCGGTGTAGTGGTTCTCTCGGCTTATTATTCAGTCTGGGAATTCATTATGGAGATTATATATATATATATATATATATATATATATATATACACACACACACACGCACGCAAACATGACCTATTTATTTAGCTCAGCGTTCGCTCGGTGTAATGGTTCGCTCGACTTATTATCCAATTCAGGAATTCATTATGGGAATTGTATATATATATTCAGAAGGTTATTTTCCTCACCGTTATATTCTCACCTAGCTTATTAGTTCGTCCAGGATTTCATCAAGAAGCTTACTCATATGTATGTTCGAATGAGTCATTTCGCTCAACATCAATTAAGAAGAATTTCTTGGGGCACGCAGCATGAACATATCAAGGAGTTCGTTGTCTCCATAAAGGTGCTAGTGACTCTGGAGCAGTTGCTAAATCAAATAAAGCAATAGGTACCATTTAACATTGCTTTGAATGTTTTTTGGACATGCTATTTCTTTAAGATAACACAAGGTATAAGATAACACAAGAATGGAGCACATGGATACATGTTTAAACAAATTTACTTAAGATATCTTTTGGGAGCTCTTTATTAAGTCGGCGACAATCTATGAAATTCAAAGGGGATTCAACAGATAGATAATCATCCTCCCGTAATTACTGAATGACTCCTCCAGCTGCATGACTAAGAGTCTTCGCAATACGGATGGCAAATGTTTCGCCAAATGCAAGAGAGTTTAGATAAGTTCTTCATTTAGCTTCACGTCGCTCGTCTTCCCCGCTTTATAGGACTGTAGCTCAAATCAAACAGCATCTCGCTTGGCTTGGAGAGTGGCCCATTCAGTTTTGATCTAGTTTAGCTCAGATAGTAATGAGGCTATTTGTGTATCTTTGGCTCTCAGCTTCTCCTGATTAGTCAATAACAAAAAATTCTTAGAGGCTAACTCTTGGGTTAGCTCAGGAGATCTAGATGCATGTAAAGATTTTAGTTCTTCTAGTAAAGTAGTCTTGAGAGCTAAATTTGAGAGGGCTTCCTCTTTTAGGGTCCTCTCCACTTGAAACTTGGACTCATTATTTTGTAATTGAAGCTCTAAATTCTTCCTGTCCGTCTTTTGGGATTATAGTAATCGGTGATAGTCTTGTAGAGTTTTTTCCATGCCAGTGATCAGCTCAGCTTGTGCCTCTATTTTTTCTTGTAGTGGGATCATTTTATCACTGGGAATGATAGAGGCAACCTGCAACTCTTCCACTCTATCTTTTAAAACTTTGTTAGCCCTTTACAGGTCCATAGCTAGTTGGCCAAATATAAAATGGAAGCATAGAATTGGATAAAGTAATAATAGAATTATACTTCACAACAATAAGCTAATAAAATTTAATCAAAAACTTACTACAGTGGCATTACGAGTGTGTTCATTAACACGTTCAGAAATTGTATTAGTTTGCATTTATCTCTGTACTTGTAACCATGATTCATCCAATGAACCTTTCAGCTTAAGTATCCCATAAGGTGAAAGGGAGGTAGAATCTAGTCCTTGTTGGGATGGTAACCCATGAGATTGCTTAAAGAGATATGAAGAGCTAGTTGAGGTTATAGGCCCTGGAGGAGGAGTAAGGGAAAGCTCGGGCGATTGTGATGGAGCAAGAGATGGTTGGGCAGATGACGTTGGCCTGATAGCCATGATTTTGGCTATATTATTGTGAATCATAATGCATGTTTTTATTAGTTTATTCATAGCTTAATCTCTCATTAGCATCATATCTCAATATTGCATTTGATTTTGGACTTAATTACAAATTAGCTAGTTTTCATGGTATTTGGTGCTAATATTTGACTCTTATTTTGTAGGCATCAAAAGGGGTATGGACCTGATCAGATTGGACCACACTTGGGCTCAAATTAAAGACAAATCAAGTCGATCAAGCCTCGGAGCATTATGGGCCGTTCATCCAAGATTGAGCAGATCTGAGCCATCCATTGAAGATCTGGCCGATCCAACTTAATGGGGAGCAGATCTGAGCCATTTATGAAGATCCAGAAGTTTTGATCCAGATCTGAGTTCATCCAGCCATTGATCCAGCCGAATAAATTTGGACCGTTCATTTAAGACTGGGCGGATCTGGGCCATCCAGTGATGATCTAATCGATCCGACCAACAGGAGAGTAGATCCAGACCCTAGATCAACATCAGCACCTTCGGATCATATTTTAGGTAAACTTTCACCGTTGATTTAGCTCTGAATTAATCATAGTCGTCCGTTCAGATCCAGATCTGATTTAAATCTGAGAAGCTACAGTGTTCTTCTTGGTCGATTCCTCCGCACTGTGCTTCACGTCCCGCGGCGAGTTTTCTTCAGGATTTCGGCCCCATCCTCCTTCAGATCTACTTCTCAACGAGTCTAATTGGCATTGGAGCTTCCATTCTTTTGCTTCTAGGCTCGGATCTTTCGCATGCGTCGGCGATCTCCACCTCCGGAGCTCAGATTTGTGCGATCGAATCCTCTGTTTCAGCCATCGTCGGAGGATTTCTTCGGTGATATTGGCTTGTTCTCCGTCAGAGAGCATCGGGACAGAGAATTCTGATTCTAGATCTGCGGAATTTCGAGCTGGGCAGTTCCATTCTTTTCCAGCTTTTCCAGGAAAGTCTTCTTTGGTGCTGGAAGAGATTGAATTGAATTGAAGTTTCATTCAATTAGCTTGTGTCGTAGCAAGAGAAGACTTGTTAAAAGAGTAGATTTGGATAGAGATGGCTTAGATTTTGATTTTACAGTCTATTGTTTCTACAATTTTGTTTCCTTTAGATGTTGTTTTCGTTTTTGGATTCCTGCTCTTTGAATTTGAACCGAGTAGTTATAATTGTGCTCCTCTAGGTTTTATTTCTGCAATAAAATTCTGTTGCATCTGTTCTTTGATTAGAAATGGTTTAGAATCAGTTTTTGCAAATGAATGAATTTCTGCATCCTTGTTTCTTTAGCTCATGCTATTAAATTTCTTTGTTCTCGAATTCTGAATTGTTTAGTTCTGTTTTTGTTACCTTCGAGTGCTTTTGTGCAATTCAATTCCATTTTCTCTCCTTCTTGTTTCAATAGCTAGAGTTCTACATTTTGTTTTCAGTTTTCTTTTCCTTGCTGAGATTCCAGCTTCGTATCAAGTCTTTGCACATGTTATATTCTGCAATTTAAGTTCCATGTATTCATTTTGGTTAATAAAGCAAAGGGTAAGTTAGTGTCTTTAACTAGGTTTTAATCATTGTAATTAGATCAGTTTGCTTAGTTGCAATTCAATTCGTAATTTAGGTTATGAACAAAACCAAAACATTTTCATTTTATCAGAAGAAAACCTCAAAAAGAAGAATAACTCTAGACTAAGATCAAACATTCTACTATTAGTTTCCTTGTGATATTCGACTTGGGACTCCATATTACACGAGATTACTAAAGTTAATTGAGTCCTTAACTTATATTAATTTGATGTGCCACGTGACATGAAAATGGTTAACACCAAATTTTGGCGCCATTGCCGGGGAAACTAGTGGAGTTTGCTTGTTTTTAGATTGCGTATAGTTCATCTTTTCTTTGTTTTCACTTTCTTGATTTTATTGTCTATCTATTTTTATTCTAACTATTGATTTTTGGTGATATGACCAGGTCCTCGTGTGGTAAACTACTTGATTTTGATCCAGAAATTGAAAGGACCTTCAGAGCTTTGAGAATTCAAGAGAACATTTCAGAGGACTCAGGAAGTTCTTTATCATCTTCAGATACCCCCATGGCTGATCATAGCAGAACAATGAAAGAGCTTGCAGCTCCTGATGAGGCTTTCAAATATTCTTGCATTACATATCCAGACTTGGCAGGAGACTTCGAGCTTAGATCTGGATTGATTCATTTGCTGCCCAAATATCAAGGATTATCTGGAGAAGACCCAAATAGACATTTGCATGAATTCCATGTGGTCTGTTCAACCATGAAGCCACAAGGAATCTCAGAAGAAAATATCAAGCTGAGGGCTTTTCCATTTTCATTGACTGGAGTAGTAAAAGATTGGCTGTATTATTTGCCACCAGGATACATTACTTCTTGGATTGATATGAAGAAGGCTTTCTTAGAGAAATTCTTTCCAGCTTCAAGGACTGCAATTATCAGGAAAAGTATCTGTGGGATTCAGCAAGTTGTGGGAGAGACATTATACGATTATTGGGAGCGATTCAAGAAATTATGTTCAAGTTGTCCTCAACACCAAATCAGTGAGCAGCTACTAGTCCAATACTTCTATGAGGGTTTACTACCTATGGACAGAAGTATGATAGATGCAGCAGCTGGAGGAGCTTTAGTGAACAAGACTCCAGAACAAGCTAGGGAGCTTATTTCAAACATGGCAGAAAATTCGCAACAATTTGGAAGTAGAGCTTTGACAACAAGAGGGGTTGGAGAGGTTCAAATGGTTTCCAATGAACAGAAGGAGATAAGAAGCTCATTATTGGAGTTAACATCTTTGGTAAAGCAATTGGCACTGAATAATGCTAATCAAGCTTCCATTTTGCCAAGTACACATTTTCCATATCAATCGAAGGGAGTTTGTGGCATTTGTTCAAGCCAAGACCACAATTCAGAATTGTGCCCAAATCTTCATCAAGATGAGTCAGTAGCAGCATTTTCTAGAGCTCAATTTCCTCAAAAATATGACCCCCATTCTTCTACTTATAATCCTGGTTGGAGAGATCATCCCAATTTCAAGTATAGCAATTCATTTTATCAGCAACCAACTTCGAATCAGAATTTCCAGCATTCTTACCAGCCTGCAAATCAATTCCAGCAGCAGAATCAAAATTTTCAGCAACCTGCAAATCAATTCCAGCAGCAGAATCAAAATTTTCAGCAACCTGCAAATCAATTCCAACAGCAATTTCAGCCTTTTCAGCAGTTTCCAAATCAAAATCAGCAATGGCAAGTCCAAAATCAGGGAGTTCAGCAGGGGCAAAATGCAATCCAGAATGCACTTCCAGCACCTTCAAGATTAAGTTTAACTCAAGGAAGTTCTAATAGCTCTTCCAATTCAGATGCACAACAAAAGATGGATGATTTGATGCAACAAATTTTGCAACAGCAGCAATTGTTTTTACAGCAGCAGCAACATCAACAAAGGACAGATTCAGCTTTACAAAATCTTGAAAGACAGATCAGCCAACTAGCAACGAACTTAAATCAAATGCAAGCTCAAGGTTCAAGTAAATTACCTTCTCAAACAATGCCAAACCCAAAGAATGTGAGTTCGTTGACTCTTCGAAGTGGAAGAACTATAACTGAACCCATGAAGAATATTCCAATTGGATCAGATTTTGTTGCACCAGCTTCGGACTCACAATCACCAGATCTTGTGCCAAGAAATTTGCATTCAGAATCCACTCAACCAGTACAGAACAGTGGAAGGAATACAGCAGAACATATTTCAATAGATTTTGGTTCAGCAGAATAAAATGACTCGCAATCAGCTCCAATTTCAGCTCAAAATGTAGAGAAAGAATCACAACAGCAAGGTACTGAGATTTCTGCTCCATTACCGTTTCCTCAAAGAAGAATCCAGCAAAAGAAACATGTTGAGGAAGAGAAAGCTAGGGAATTTCAAGAACTTGTTAATTTGTTCAGCAAAGTGGAAGTGAATGTGCTCTTGTTAACCATGATAGAGCAAGTTCCGAAATATGCAAAATTTCTCAAGGATGTATGTGTGCATAAGAAGAAATTAAAGGGAAATGAATTAGTTAGCATGGGAAAAAATGTTTCTGCTCTTATTCGACCTATTCCTCAGAAGTGTGATGATCCAGGAGTTTTCACCGTGCCATGTACTATTGGAAATTATGTATTTGAGGATGCTATGCTGGATTTAGGAGCTTCTATTAATGTAATGCCGAAATCAATTTTTCTATCATTGGGTATTGGTCCTCTACAACCTACGGGAGTTGTAATTCAGTTAGCCAACCGTAGTCAGGCTCATCCGACTGGAGTGATTGAGAATGTTTTGGTTAAAGTGAGTGACCTTATATTTCCAGCTGATTTCTACATTTTGGATATGGAAGGCGATGTATTAATGAATAGAGCTCCAATTATTTTGGGAAGACCGTTCCTTAAGACTGCCAGAACTAAGATTGATGTGCATGCTGGAACTTTATCTATGGAGATTGCTGATGTAGTTGTTCAATTTAGCATTTTTGATACGATGCAACAAAAGAAGAACCATTCTATTTTCAGTGTTTATAAATCCGAATGGCTGGATACTATGAATTTTATTGATGCGGATTATGATGAAATTGTTTCAGGCTCTAATGAATTGGGTTGTGAATCTAAACTTTCTGGAGGTTGTATTGATAACAGGGAAATAATTGAGATAACACCTAATTGTGGTCAAATTTCAGTGGATGGATCTATAAGTGTAGGGGATTGCATGGAAGCATTACCCCAAGAATCACCTAAATTGGATGAAAATGAAGAGAGTGTAGGGACTTATGCTATGGAGCCAAGCACCCAAGAATCACTACCAATTATTGTACCTTCATCAGAACTAGATATTGAATCACAGGAAATTTCAAAGGACATTGCAGAGGAAGTTGTGGAGCCAGTGAGACAACCAAAGGAACTAATTAACCCATTGAACTCTTTTTGTGTTAGCAATATTTTTTCTAATGGTGTTATTGAGATGCAAGAGGTGTCTACTGGTCAACCTTTCAAAGTGTATAGCAACCAACTTAAGAAATTCCTTCGGGGAAGGAAATGATGCAGAGTGGACAATGTGGACAATAATGATGCAATTCACCAAAATCAAAGGGGAGTTCGTTCCGATTTAGTTTTTGTTTTTGCTTTCACACAAATAATTCTTTGCTTTCACAACTTAGCTTTTAATTCGTTTCTTATTGCGTGTTTAGTTGCTTAATAAATTCTTTGTTTACAAATAATAAGTTTAGTATATGGGAATAAATTCTTTACTGTTTACAATTTCCTTATAGAATAAAGTTTGAATTTGGAATAAAGAAATGGTGCCCCTTGACAAGTTTTCTATAACATGTTAGAAGTAGGGAATGTGAGCTAGATTTGAGAATCTATTTTGGAGCTTAATGTCTATAGTGGATTTCTAATTTTCTCAAGGTTACTACTTAATGATGGAAACTTGATTGGTAAATTAGATTGATACATTTTTATGCCTAGTGAGGATGAGCCTTAATTGAGTGCTGTACTTGTGTGTCATTGTACTCTAGAACTTGCTTTGATTCTTTCAAAACCACAATCCAATGGATTAAATCATGTTTATGAAGGTAAATCCATTTGTTTCTTTCTTCCACACAAATTCTTGTTTTTCTTCTTGATTATCATCATATCAATTTTTATTTTCTCTTATTTCTTAATCTTTTGGATGTGGATATTTTGTTTGTTATATGATGAATTTTTGGCCAAGATGGATTAAGTAGAAGTGTGGGGGAAGTGTGGAATTCATGAAGTTATTGGTGTGTATAAATCTATTTAAGTGATTGGCTTTATTGTGGAACTTTGTAGTATGGTTGTTGGAGTTTGTTTTGGAGATTGGATTTTTGAGTTTAGAAAGGAATGCTGCCATGAGCTGTGCATGTCGGAAACAGAAAAGCAGAAGTGATGTTGAAGCTGAAAATTCAGAAATAAAGGATTCAAGTATCAATGGTGTGCTAAGATTCAATTCCGGAATTGAATTCAGAACTCACTGGATCAGCAGAAATTGTTTGTGAAGCTTTGTAGATCACTGCAATTTATGACTGTTGTAACTTGATATGATATTGGTACATAACATCAGCGAAGAAACAATTGGATCATTATTTGCTGGAAGTCTACTGTGATTAATATATAGGAGTTGCTGGATTGAGACTGTGTTCAAAAATTGACAAGCAAAATGATGATTGATCCATGCTCAACGTGATGTATCAAGTTGGAATAAGAATCTGGGGAGTTTAATAATAGGCTGAGTTAACTGCAGAGAAGAATTTGTGTGCACAGCAACATTGAATCAGTGATGAACTCAAGTTGAAGCAAGTGTTTTAAAAAAATGCAGAAATAATGAGCTGCAATTAGTAATGTATAACAGTGAAGTTGTTGAATTATCAGTAACAAATGGTTGATCATTGTTCATTATGACTTTCTCTAGCTGAATGGGACAAATTGAAAGAGTATCAAACTGTCAAAATTGGGAACTGTAAGTGGTTGGAACATGGATCTGTTTTAAAAAAAACAAAAATGCAATGCTAAAAACAGAGACACGAAATTGCTGAAACAAGAATTCTTGTAGTTACTGAAATCTGAGCTAAATGGATCAAAATTCGAAATTTATTTGTAGAGCACAATTTACATTTATGGGGCACTTCAATTGGAACAGGAATTCTGAAGAAATATGGACAATAGCAACTTCTTGATACAATACCCGAAACAGTGAGGAAATGGAATTAAAGTGGCTGATTTTGTTTGGGATTTCTGTAGTTGTTATAGCTGGGGTTTCCAATTGGGTTAGATTGTAGTTAAGCTTGAAATTAGATTCTTAAGTCCTGAATGATACAAAAATTTTGTTGAATCTGATTACTGGATATGAGTTGCTGCATCCTTGGAAATATATGTTGGAGATAATGGAGATCTGTTTAGTGCCAAACTTAGGTGCTGATTCTGAAAAGCAGGCACTGAAATTCAGCTTTGTAATGATTCTGTGCTACATGAAACTTGCTGTGAATCTGTTTCCAGGAGCTGTTTTTGTTCTAGACCTTGCTTTGATTCGTAGGTGATACAAGGTGATATAAATCTTCAAGATGCTCAAGACACAAATGACATTTGCTGCTAGAGAAAGATCATGATTCTGAATTCTGATTAAAGGAAGTATGCTGGAAATATACTTCTGTTGCACATTCACTGATACTGAATTAATAAAATCAGAAATCAGTCTTAGTCCGAAACTTGATTTATGAATATGAGTGACAATCTACAAAAGTTGAAGAATTCTGGTACAACTGGAGGTATTGTCTTTAGTTATCCAAATGTAACAAAAACTTGGAATCTGGATGCTGATTATATCAGTAATGATTTGAAATCAAACCTTCTATTATCTTAGTGCAAGATAGGTGCAGAATTCAGGAAGTGAAGGAAGGTGTATGAAGCTGTATCAAAAATTGGGGAGCTGCTGTTCATGAGCTGTGTCATGTCTGATACAGTATAGCAAAAATGCTGTATAAGCTGGAATACAGAAATGCAAGGATCAAGACAGAATTCTGATGTTACTTAATACAGAAATTTGAATTTAGAGGATGCTGGTAATTAATAGAGGAAAAATGAACACAACAGAAATTGAAAATCTTTTCAGAAATCATTTTCTGGATACTATGTTCAGCTTTAATGTGGAGTTGCAGAATTTGCTGAATTTCATTGCTCGAGACGAGCAAAGATTTAAGTGTGGGGGATTAGGAGATGGTATGCTACAAGTCAGAAATGTTGAGGAAAGAAATGCTGAAATTTGCAAATGCTATGCAGTACTTGGAAAACTGTTTGGTGTATTTAAACCATACTATTTCTTTAACACATTTAACATTGACATTGAATTTCTGAACTAATTTGCTGCATTAATTGGAAATGAGATTGTCTTTCATTTGAGTTGCAAATGGAAGGAAGTTAAGGAAGAAGAGAAGTAGAGAAGAATGGCCGGTATTCATTAGATAACATTCTTTTTATCCATGTCTTCCACTTAAACTTATACTTTCTTTCTTTGCTAAATGCTTTGATTTGCACTTAATTCATATTCTTTCATTTTCTTGTCTATGATTAACTTTCATATTATGATTTGTATCTATGATCATGGTAGAGAGTAGAAGATAAGCAAGCATATGGTAGTTCAAGAAGCACAAGTAGCTTGAGTGCCCTCCATTTTTGTGATTACATGTGAGATAGGATGAGGGCCACAAAAATTCTATCTTGTGAGGTTTTAGTGTGAAATCAATTCCAATTTATTCATGATGGATGGAAATTATTATGTGGTTAACCAAGAGTAAAATTTGAAGTCCATGAGTGCTTGAGATTTTTGGAATGTGATAATCTTAGATGGTTTACTTTCTTTTATTTCTAATCATGTTTAGAAATTTGTTTAGGGGGTGCCATTTAAGTAGGATTTTTAGTTTTCTTGACTTGGGCGATTGTGATGGAGCAAGAGATGGTTGGGCAGATGACGTTGGCCTAGCTAACTCAAGACTTTGCTCAGATACTGGTCTTTTAGACACCCGACCGGTGGATCTCCTATAAGGGGTTCGCCTCGCGTGAGGATTAGTTGGAAGAGGGACTAAGGTTTGTAAAAGAGTTGGCAAACTAATTGTGGTATCTGATGTGGTCTCGGTAGGAGGAATAATTGGGGAAATCGCACAAAACATAGGAATAAGGAGGCTTGGCCTCATCATAGCAAGTGCAAAATGAGAATGACTATGTTTCAGGGACCTAAGCTTTTTACCTCGATCATAAGAAATCTCGGCCAAAGTAATGGGAACTTGCTTGACGATGGGTATCACAGGTAAATTTGAACCTGAAGCCTCTGTTCGGGGCTTTTTATGCCTGACGATGAAAGGAGTATCCTATTCTGAGGAGCTGGAAGATGGCTCTCATGTTGACTCAGCTGAAGGAAGTAGGCCAATGGATGAAGAAGCTTGATTAAGTTAACGTTCCTTTAGTAAATCTTCTCCTAGCTTAGTCAGAACTACTCTTATTAATTAAGTATTTCTATATAAAAAAGCTAAAAGAATAGTCATAGCTATAAAAATAAGGGTTAAAAACTTATATAATAAACGATCAAGAAATGACAAACAATTATTTATAAGAAGAATAAACTCACCAAAGGAAGCACTTAGTTCTAAGTTGATCGGAGTAAGTCCAAAAGTAAATAATAAACTTTCTATGGTCAATATAGGTGAGTTGGACTTGGCACCTTTTAGTTTCTTCATAAAGGTATGGAAGGTTGGATCTGCAGGGATATTTTCCAAGTTGGGGATAGGAGGAAGACTTTATTGCCAAGTTATAGGATAAGGTGGAGGAAAGGAAAGGCGTATGAAAAAATATTTATCTCTCCATTCCCCCTATGGTGGAACTCTATTGAATAAGATTGCCTTAGGACGCGCCTGGAATTTGAACAAACCATTCTCTATTTAACGAGGACAGAAAAAATATTGGAATAGACAAGGGGATAAGGGGGCATTGAGTAAGCGAAAACTAATAACAACAGCACTTAGGATGTTGAGGGATTGGAGAATAAGTTGGTGTAGGGGAAGGTTGAAATATCAACTAACATCAACAAAGAAAGGGTGTAGACGAAACTAGAGACCTGATAGGACTTGTTCCTTAAAGACCACAATGCCTTCTAGTGGAGGATGGTGATGACGGTCTTCTGGGGTAGGAATGACTATATAGGAAGGAATACCATAGTTTAGATGGAGATCGTAAGCATCATGGAGAGTGAAACTGAAAGAACACTGAGCATACCACTCGTTATGCTCTGATATCTTTGAGAGAAAGGATCACTAAGGTTAAAGAGGAGAAGAACAGAAAATTAGAAGAGAAATGATAAAGTCTTAGGATTTTGGCTAAATGTTTATAAGGATTCTTTAAAAAAAGGCTAATTGAGGGGGATCGTTGGATCATAGCAATTGGAAAGGTGGGATTAATTGAGGTTCGTTTAAGGATTAGATGAGACAGTGGGCACTGAAAAATGGGTGCACTTATGATATTAGGCTCACACGTGTCACCAATGAGAGGCCTATATCAGAATCGAGTTAGTAGGCCATCATCCCGAAGCATTGAAGTGGGTACCGAGAATGAGCATACAATTCGAGGTCAAGTTAAAATTAGAAGAAAGGGAATTGTGAAGTTTCTATTTGGGCAGGCAACATAAGTTGTAGTCCAGCTTGTCATGAGAATTGAATAAGTTTAAGCTCGAGCGAGAACAAGGTTGGGCGAAAGCGAACTTGGCTAGTCGATTAGAGATTGGACGGATGTCGAATGTATTTTGTCCTGAACGAAGGAAAATTCGGGTAGAGGTAAACTCGGCTAATTGCTCAGGGTTGAATGAGTGTTTGGATAAATAGAAACTAAGAAAAAATTGATTAAGTCTTACTCTCTTGCTTATATGCTAGATCGTCTATAAAAACATAAATTATCAGCAGATGTAGAAATATTAATGCTCAGATTGTTAAAATGTTCTTTAAAAAGCATAGTCAGAACATAGAAATATAACAAATTACATTAGTTTGGAAAAAAGATTGGAGGAGTAACTTTTTAATAATCTCCTGTGATCAAGGAAATTAGCAAATGGTTGGGATGTTAAGTAGCCTCATTCTTTTAACTATTCTATGGCCCCTTCAGCTCCATGCTTGAAGGTTTTAGTGATGGATATGGTGATAGGATTATTAAATTCAGAAGACTTAAGGAGCAGCTCCTTCCTTTTTTTAAATCGTTCATCTTCTCCTACCTTGTAGGCCTCCAATTCTACCTTAGTGTTTGTCAACTCAATCTCTTTGGTAGATAGCATAGTCTGGGTCTTTGCTAAGCTAGAATGTAAGGAATCTTGTTTGGTGTCTTTAGCTACTAACTTAGAAATTTTGATGGATAACTTAGAAGCATACGTAGCTTTTAGTGTCTGTAACTGAGTGAATAATTGTTAACTCTCTACAATCTGTTCGTCTAACTTGGTTTTCAAATCTAATCGGAGACGAGCCTCTAATTTAAGTTGAGATTCCAAACTATCTATGGTTTTTTGTCGCTGAGTTTCTTTATCAAGTTCAATTTGTTCTAATTTCTAAGCCTCTTGGAGTTGAGCAGACAGTTCTTGTATTCACTTAAAAGTATGGGTAGAAGATGCCTTCAAAATTTGTTGCTTTAATGACTTGTTTGCCTAAGCCAAATCATGCAACTATTGAGCTACTCTCATACTCATCACCCAGTGCTAAAACATTGGGGTTAAAAGAATGTAGGATATCTTCATTGACATGAGGCCTTTTGGGTAGAGCTCAAGAGCAAAGTCATGAGGGCCTAGGCCCAAAGTGGGCAATATCATATCATTATGGAGATATGTGGGCATCCTTTGGGCACAACAAATGATATCAGAGCAATGGTCCAGATCAAATGTCATGTGGGGTGACCTTGAACGAAGTTGACGGTAAGCCCAGAACTAGTCATGAGTGACCGGATGCTCGTGGGGAGGCCCGGAGTAGGTCAAGGTGACCCTATGCTCGTGTGGGGCTCAGAGCAGGTCAGAGTAACCGGATACTTATAGGGGGCGAGTAGATCAGGGTGATCGGATGCTCATGGTGAGGCCCGAAGCAGGTCATGAGTTACCACATACTCGTGGAGAGGCCCGAAGCAGGTCAGGGTGACCGGATGCTTACAGGGAGACCTAGAGTAAGTTAGGGTGAACGGATGCGGTTGCTCACGGAGAAGCCCAGAGCAGGTCAGGGTAACTAGATGCTCGCGATGAGGCCCGGACCATGAGAGTAATGGTGGTCCTTTATTTGAGGGGAGGATTGTTGGGGTTCAATCAAAGTCCCACATTAGAAAGATTTGGTAAAGATCATGGGGTTAAAAGGATGTAGGATATCTCCGTTAGTATGAGACCTTTTGGGTAGAGCCCAAGAGTAAAGTCATGAGGGTCTACGCCGAAAGTGGACAATATCATGTCATTGTGGAGATATGTAGACATCCTTTGGGCACAATAGTTAGTAGTAACCAAAATGGAAGAGAAATGGTTAATTAAAAGTTATGTTACCTTAGTTTGTTTATAGAAAAATCTGTCTGATAATTCTGTGGAAGTAAGCTCACCAAGTTATTTTCTTGTCTCTTCCCAAGCATTCATTAATTGACCTCCTAGTAATATGTGGAGAGTACGGGAAGGAGTGGAGGTTGAAGATAATGAAGCTTGAACAGAGGGTAAGGAAAAAATATAGAAGGATGAGTCATGTGTAGGCAAGGGGCATTCTCCCTGGAAAGACATAAGGAAGCTGGGATCAGAGGTGTTTCCTAGTACAGAAATAGTCTCCTGAATTTGAGCAGGTTGTCAAGTGGAAAGGGTCAGATAAAGGGCGGATAGAGTTAATTCAGGAGATTGCCCTCCCATGTCCTCTTGGGCAAGATCTTCTTGCGCGGAAGGTGTTTTCCTCTTGGGAGAGGGGACCAAGGTAAGTTTTTGCCTTTTTCATTTCTTCTTAGTTGTTACTGTTGGGGTTGCAAGGTTACAAATATAGTCCCATATTGATAACACATGGGAAAGATCATGGGTTTATAAGAGAAAAGATATCTCTATTGGCATGAGGCCTTTTGGGTAGAGCCCAAGAGCAAAACCATCAGGGCTTAGGCCCAAAGTGGACAATATCATACCATTGTGGAGATATCTAAATTCTTTTCGATCCTACAATTGGTATCAGAGCAAGTACCGCTCTGACTTGGTGCAACCACCAATTAGACAAGGGGTGATTTGTTTTAAATTCTTTTCTTTTTGGCTTTAAGTTTTTTGTACAATTCCAAACTGGTACTCTTACCTTTTTTGGAAATTTCTTTCCGTTATAATTAAATCTAAATTGGTGCAACACCAATTTAGTTTTTTTTTTCCCGCACTACTAATCCAAGACCAAATCTTGGAACCTCTCTTGTTTGTTCTCCTGTGTGCAGATTAAAATGTCGCAGCTTGAGGGCTTCAGCAAAGTGCGACCTCCCCTATTCAACGGGAATGATTTCCCGTATTGGAAGAAGCGGATGAAGGTGTATCTCAAGACGGATTTTGACCAGTGGCTTAGGGTCACAAAAGCCCACAAACCGTCAGTTGACAACTCCGGAAATTTGCTTGATCCAGAACAATGGATGTTAGACATAAAGAAGGAGGCGTCAACGGAGAACAAGGCAATCAACACGCTACAATGTGGACTAACGAGGGAAGAGCTGAACCGGGTAGGACCGCATCAGAACATGAAAGAACTCTGGGACAAGGTAATCGAGCTGCACGAAGGAACCAGCGACACAAAGGTAACAAAACGAGATTTGCTTTTAAATAAAATATTCAATATAAAAATGCAGGAAGGAGAAACGGTGAGTTAGCTTCACACGAGGATCAAGGACATCCTCAACGGGCTTCACGCGATAGGCCACCAGATGGATAACAGAGACTTGATAAGGTACGCGTTAAACGCATTCCTATGCAATAGTTTGTGGGCATCCATCGTGGATGCCTACAAAATTTTTAAAAACTTATCTAAACTAAAATTAGATGAACTTTTTTGTGAATTAGAACTACATGAATAAACTAATGCTGGATCCGAGAAAAGTATAGCTTTGCTTGCAGGTTCCTCCAAGGAAAAGAAGAACAAGCCTGAACCTGAAGAAGATTCTGATCAAAACTCCGAAGATGAAGAGCACCTGGTGAACCTGGTAAGGAAGATGTTCACCAGGAAGAAAAGGAGCTTCAGCAAGAAGGATCTTCAGAAGATCAAGACTCCAACCGAATCGAGGAACTTGACGTGCTTCGGATGCAACAAAAAGGGGCACTACAAGAATGAGTGTCCGAGATCGAAGAACGACAAAACGAAGCCGACCAAAAAGAAGGCCCTCAAAGCAATGTGGGACGACTCGTCTTCGGAAGAATCGGAGGACAAAGATCAGAAGAACCAAAGCTACCTCGCGCTGATGGCCTGCGAAGCAGAGTCGGAGGACGAATCGGAAGACGGGTCCGAACCCGAATCAAGCCACGAGTCCGCACTCGTTTCCGAAGGTTCCGAAGAGGTATACTTTAATTTGAACAAAAAGTTTTTTAAAATTATTTCATGTTTAAATAATAAATTAATGAAAATTGAAAAAGAAAATAAATTGCTCCTTGAGGAAAATCAAAACCTCAAGAACAAATCACAAATAACAAACCAACTCAAGATCTAACACTTGAGGAGAAGAATTCATCATTAAAATTAGAAATTAACAATTTAAAAGGTATGTTAGAAAAATTTACTACAAGATCAAAAAATTTAGACTTAATTTTAAATAATCAAAAAGCAAGTTACAACAAAATCGGACTTGGCTATAAGTCAAGTTCAAATAAAACATTTAATTCATTAATAACCCAACACAAACCAATAAGAAAAGCTTGGGTTCTGAAAGTGTGCTTAACCACGCAAGTAGGACTTAACCAACATCACATACCTAAAAATAAAATATATTACGTAAAGTCAAATAAACCAAATCAAAAACCACAATATAAACCTAAACAAAAAAACTTAAAATCTAAATATTCTAAAACTCACCAAAACTTAGACAATCATTAAGTAAATTATAACTATAAAAGAAATAGACATAAACCTAGAACGAAAAATTAAAAAGGCCAATAATTCAGAGGGGCTCCAAAATAGTTCGTACCTCCAAAACTAACCTACCCAGAAGGGTAACCCAAACTAATCTACCCGGTAGGGTACTCTAGGACTAATTAGAAAGGGATTCAAGTTTAACTTGAAAATTGGTACTGGTGAAATTTTGGATGATAGTACGTTAGGGAAGCTTAGTTTATGCATGTCTAGGAAGATATGGCTTCGACCTGGTGCATTTGGCTAAGTGAAACTGACCAAAGCTACCCTTTATGGATCCTAACCAGTTAGACCAAGGTTTTGTACTAAGTCCAGTGGACAGGACTCTTTGGAAAACCTCGAACGCATAGTTACTCTAATGATGTCCAAGTGACTCACCATAGCCCAGAAGTTTATCCAAAAAATGTCTATCTGTTGAACCCAAAGTTAAACATGAATCTAACACAAGTTAAAACCAAACCCTAAAATTGAACCTAATTCATCTCACAAAATTATAAGATTCCCTGATTGAAAATGTAGATAAGGTGAGATGACTAAGGACCCAATTAAAATTCAAATTAAATTAAATCGAATTAAAATTCAAATTAAATTAAAATTAAATTAAAATTCAAATTAAATTAAATCAAATTAAAATTCAAATTAAATTAAATCGAATCAAAATTTAAATTAAATTAAATCAAAATAAAATGAAATTAAATTGAGTTAAATAAAATTTAAACTTAATTTTTTTAATTAAAAATTCATTTTAAAATTAAAATTTTTTTAATTCATTTAAAATTAAACTTAATTTTTTTTTAATTCATTTAAAATTAAACTTTAATTTTTTTTATTTAAAAATTCATTTTAAAATTAAAACTTCTTTTTAACTTAAAAATTCATTTTAGAATTAATTTTTTTTTAATTAAACTTAAATTTTTTTAAAATTCATTTTAAAGTTAAAATTTTTTTAATTCATTTTAAAATTAAATTTTTTTTCTTAAAAATTCATTTTAAAATTAAACTTCTTTTTTTCATTTTAAAATTAAACTTATTTTTTTAACTTAAAAATTTATTTTAAAATTAAAATTATTTTTTTTAACTTAAAAATTTATTTTAAAAACTTAATTTCTTTTTAACTTAAAAATGTATTTTAAAACTTAAATCCTTTTAAACTTAAAAATCCATTTTAACTAATTTCTTTAAAAAAAAACAGGTCAAAAAAGCCCCGAGCACCCGGAGCCCCCCTATAAATAGAGGGGAAGGGGCGCCCTCAGCTCTTGCACCACCTCCCCTCACTCTTGTTAAGATTCATTTTGAGCGTTACCACGAGAGTGATCAAATATAAAATTTTATTCTACAGTTATTCCATTGTTGCGAATCAACCGAGGTCATCATCTCTAAAAATTCATGTCGCGATGCCTTGGTAAAACCTTTCCTCCTAAGCTCTTAAATATTTCATTGAGTTATGCTTATTATAGTTTCTTCTTAATTATTATTGTATAAAACGTTCTAGATCTGGTGCTGGGCCCTTGACTGCTAGTATAGATCCTAGGTTCCCCACTGATGAACTTAGGGTTAAGTTTGAGTCAACCATTTACGTAGCCATTAGGACTAAGTGTCTAGATAAAACGTTCTTCTTACGTTCTTATGTTCCAGTTATAGAGGTGATTATCCACTACAACTTACGGAACCTTGTTTACTGTACCAATTCAGTAAACATAGATTTATATGTTGAATTCTATAATAACTTAGTTAGGGTAGATGATCTCACTTATGTTACTAGGGTAGCCGGTACAGATATGACACTATCTCCTACCATGATCCAGGACTTTTTAGGGTTACGACCATCTATATGTCGTTTTCAGTGTTACCCCCTAGGAATCTACCATTTGGTGATCCCTACTCACACATCACTCTAGATACGATTTATTCGTATTTTTTTTAGGAGAGTGTGTACCCACCGTCACTATGTTTAGGTCAGTTGGCCTTCGACTTCATGATTATGCACTCTATAGGGTCTTAGTTTATTGCATTTAACCACTATCCACTCGGGACATAGCGATGATGCGTCCATTCCACTCCTTTCTTTTGTACGCACTTTCCCATAGATTAGATATAGATATTAGTCTACATATATTTCAGACCATTATCTATGCAGCTGGATATGTCACCAGCACTAGAGTTCATATGTCATATTGTCATATTTTAACGGCATATTTTGCTCACCGCCAGATTAACGTCACCCGAGGTAATGTTCGGGCCATGACTGAGTTCGACGTCATAGGATCTAGGAGTTTTTCATTAGCGGGTGTCCACGTAAATGAGGATGATGGCGTCATGTCTTGGCGGAGGGGGCCACAGCACCGGCCAGACCCAGATGCCCAGGAAGCAGCAGAGCATGATGAGTTTATGGTTGCGCTATTCGGCGACGACGCTCTAGCTCTGACACCAGCTCCACCTCCATACCGAGCACCCCCGTCCCGCACATCGCACCCTAGGCGATCGAGTTACTGGACTCGAGCTATCTATGACGAGTCTTCGCTAGGAGGTTTCAGACCTAAGATGAGACGTATCCAGTTCCCGAGAGGATGCCCGGACACGTCACGCTGAGTTGATCAAGATGTTCCGTTCCCTCGGAACCAGACCACCCGGATCACACACCCCTCCTCTTCATCTTGATAGGCATCCCAACCATTATGTATATTTTATCATTGTACCTTGATCTTGAGTTATGACATTTTGGACTTCACCTACTTAGGTATATCTTAATATAATTGATTTTGACTTGTCTAATAGACTAGGAATTTTAAAATTGTTTTCAAAAATGGTCATTTTCAAATTCTAAGGTAAAAGACTTTTATATTTTCAAAATTTCCTATTTTTAGAATTTCAAAACAGTTTTAGCCTTAGACTAGAATAATTCCTTAGAAATCATGTCTCCCTAAGACTAGTATTTGAGCATCTCACCAACACCCTAGGATTCCCTTGTTTGTGATTGCCAAACATAGAAATGGGTGAGATGCATAGGCAGATTGCCTGGATTTAAGATGCTTATTTCAGTGCATCGACATAAGTCTGGGCGTTAAATACCAAACAGATATTAATCAAATTAAGTTATTCAGTATAGTCAAACACTAACTGATACTTAGACTTAACTTGACTAACCAAGTGAAAGTTGCTATCCTCTGAATAGTCAATAAGTAACTAACTGGTTAGACAGATGTTGTATATCAGGTTCAGGGAGAGAAAATAATCCTTTTTATTTAAAAGTTTTCTTAAAAACATTTTGAAACTAACTTTTACAAAACTTAACTCATTTTTTTCTAAAAAGTTTTTTTTGGTTTTAAATTAAACTTGAAAATTGGTATTATAGCCCGGACTGCCAGAAGGTTTAACCACCGACTGTGCACAAGAGCTATGATCTGATTGAGCCATGTGGGTACAATATTAACCTCGAACAAAGAAAGTGGGGGCTCCTATATTTGGATCAAGAGGACCAGACACCAGGAAGAAAGTCCTAGTTGTGGCTAGGCAAGGAAGTCCTAATAGGTCGGGTGGACCGAGGGGCAGGAAGACCTGGTGGGTCAAGGATCGGACGTAGGCCTAAGCCCTCATGGTTTTGCTCGTGGGCTCTACCCAAAAGGTCTCATGCCAATGGAGATATCTTTTCTCTTATAAACCCATGATCTTTCCCATGTGTTATCAATATGGGACTATGTTTGCAACCTTGCAACCCCAACAATTACCTCCTCCTCCAAGGGAATATTCTCGAGTAAGGAAGGTAAATCAGAAGGTGGTTCCCCAGAAGTAGTTGCTGCGCTAGAGGGGGCTGTCTGACTGCCAGAAGTTTACCCAGATGGAACACTTTGTGGCAAACCCTACTCCACTAAAAGTTGTTGCTCTTTAGCAAGAAGTTCTTCATCCTCCAGAACAATCACCTTGTCGACTAGGGCCTCAAAAATAGCATCCAATGTATAATAAAAAATACTTTAGTTAGTAATAAGATGATGGCTAAGGGGTCACAACTTACTTAAGGAACTAGGCAGCCTCTTTTGAATGTGGCTTAAACCAAACAAATGTAGAAGATCTTCACGCAATCATTTGTGAATGACAAAGTGATGGCCGATCAATTTATTTAAATAAGTAAGAAAAGTAGGATCCCATTTGAGCCTGTTCAGATCAGGAAGAGGGGGAAAAGAGGATTGTCATTTGGTGGACCAAGGGGCAGGCTCGGGCAGTCTCATGAAGAAAAAGTGAGATTTCCAACCTTTATTGGAGAAAGGTATTTCTTCGAAAAATGCCATCTTTGGACAGGATTGAAAAAAAAACACCCCAGGTTCTAATTTCTTAAGATAAGCAAACAGAAAAAGGTTACTGGGGGTAAAGGTAATGTCAAAAATATTAAACAACATGTATAATCTGCACATATAACGAAAAGTATTAGGGGTGAACTGTTGCAGGGGAATGCTGAAGTATTGGCTGACCTCCAACATGAAGGGAGGAATAGGAAAATGAAGACCAGTCATTAGTTGGTCCTTAAAGAAAGTAACGTGATTAAGAGGAGGGTGATGAGGATAAGCGTTGGGCTCAGGAATGACAATACGATAATCTTTAGGGATTTCGTACTGAAGCAGAGGGCGGCTCTATTGGAGTTGTTAAAATGTGAGCGAGTATGAGTGTACCAGGGTGGAAAACAATTCTTCTGCAATGAGAAAATGCAAGAATAGGGACGAGATGGATTACTTACTGGAATCTTGAAAAGAAGAAGTAGGAAAGAGAGGTGTGAAAAAGCAAGGAAATGCAGAGAGCTACAAAGAAAGGAAATCACTGTAGGGGGAGATCGGGGAAGATGAAGGGAAAAGTATTAAGGATAATAGTTGTTTAGGGTTTTTATCTAGCACAATTCAAGGGCAGTCGTTCAATTAAAATGGAAGGAAGGAGGAGAAGCGTTGATTTACATAGAAGGCGTTGTTGATTTGCTAGGCAAAGCACGCCATCACGGTTCACGAAGCAGAGAATGTCAAAAAAGATTGCAGAAAATGAGTGGTGACGCCACGTGGCGTTTACCCATAAATGGGTATTTATGAGCGTAACGAGCGGCGTCTTTTTACGTCCCAAATATTTTTTCACCCCATCTTTAATACTTCTTCCTATAAAATAGTCAATTATCAATAATTGGTTTTTGGAAAAGTCACTAAGTATAAAAAACATGAATCTAAGCACAAATGGTGGAATAACCTTAGTAAGAGGACGAGTAGAAGAAAATAAGACTTAGGTCTAGTCAGTCGCCTACATCTCCTTCGACTAGACTTAAAGGGAAGGCTAGTGATACGGGTTATGGCGAGTGAGTTTAGGAGATGATGTGGAGGTCAAATCAAGATGAGGTGGCGGTCAAAGTGGAGATAGAGTGGTATTCATTATTTGGTTCTGTTGATTGCTTGGCCTCAAAATCCTTGAATCTCGTCCCTGTAGTTCCAAAGCAGAACGATCGTATAGGGTCGACCAGTTGCAAGCCTGGTAAGATATAAGAACTCTATGACCTTATGATGAAAATAAGAAATAGGGTGTTGGGTCAGTTAATGGTCGGTCGGATTTAGAAGAATTCAGTTGGACAAATGGTCGCTCAGGCTCTCTGTATTTAAGCCTTATATAAAGCTCTTAATATACAATCGGCCGAGTGAAGGCTGATCGAACGTAAGCCTTTCTATGGGTACTCGATCGGGCAAAGCCCGGGCGGGCCTAAAGGTAATTAACCCTATAAAACTCTTAACATATGATTGGTCGGGCAAAGGCCGATCAAACATAAGGTTCTCTATGAATATCCGGTCGGGAAAGGTTCGGACGGACCCAAAGATACTTAACTTTGTGTGTGTGTGTGTGTGTGGTCCTCGATACGCGTTCGGCCAGGTAAAGACTAAACGGACATAAGGTTCTCTATGAACACCCGGCCGGACAAAGTCTGGGTGGACCCAGAGGTACTTAGACTTTATATAAATAAATAAATAAATAAATATATATATATATATATATAGCCAAGAGTTTCATGACCATCTCGTTGAGTTTGGGATAATATTTCAACTCACTCCACCTGGAACACCATAATGGAATGGTGTATCAGAAAGGAGAAATCGTAGTTTATTAGATATGTTACGATCGATGATGAGTCATACAGATCTTTCTACTTCCTTCTGGGGACATGCTCTAGAGACAACCGCTTTCACACTTAACCGAGTTCCATCCAAGGCCGTCATAAAGGCACCATATATATACAATATAGATAGGGAAGAGTCCCAAGATGTCTTTTATGAAGATTTGGGGTTGTAAGGCTTATGTTCAGCGACAAGTCTCAGATAAACTAGGACCCAAATCAGACAAGTACTATTTTCTTGGATATCCCAAGGAAACAAAGGGATATTACTTCTATAATCCCACATAAGGCAAGGTGTCTATTGCCAAAACTGGTGTATTTCTAGAAAGGAAATTTATTTCTAGAAAAACTAGTGGGAATGAAGTCAATCTTGAAGAAATTCAAGATACACAAACTAGCACTGACACCGTGATGGAAATCGAACAGGTATCACAAGATGTTGTGGATCAGAATTTTGTTATACCACAAGAAATTGTGGAACAACAACTTGTTTAACACAAACTCTACGCAGATTTGATAGGACTCACTGTCAACCTGAGAGATATTCTTTTCTCTTGTCTGACAACGGTGATGTAGTGATAGTTGGTCTCAACAAGCCTACATCTTATCAAGAAGCTGTACAAGGCCCAGATTCTGAGAAATGGTTAAAGACCATGAGATCCAAAATGAAATCCATGTACACTAATCAAGTATGGACTTTGGTTGATCCACCTGAAGGGATCAAACCCATTAGGTATAAGTGGGTCTTCAAAGTGAAGACTAACATGGATGGAAATATGCATACCTATAAAGATAGATTGGTGGCTAAAGGATTCAAACAGATTCATAGTATAGACTATGATGAAACATTTTCACCAGTTGCGATGTTCAAGTCCATTCGGATCATGATTGCTATTGTTGCTTACCATGATTATGAGATCTGGCAGATGGATGTCAAAACCGTATTTCTTAACAAAAATCTACTCAAGGATGTGTACATGGCACAACCTGAGGGTTTTGTTGATCCAAAGAATGCTGGAAAGGTTTGTAAGCTGCAAAGATCCATATATGGATTAAAGCAAGCTTCTAGAAGCTGGAATCTTCAATTCGATGATGCAATCAAAACATTTGGTTTCATTAAGAATGAAGATGAACCTTGTATCTACAAGAAGGTTAGTGGGAATATAGTTATCTTTCTCATATTGTATGTAGATGACATACGTCTCATTGGAAATGATATCCCTACTCTTCAGTTAGTGAAGACTTGGCTTGAGAATTATTTTTCAATGAAAGATTTAGGTGAAGCAGCCTATATTTTAGGCCTTAAGATCTATAGAGATAGATCTAAAAGATTGTTTAGCCTAAGCCAGAGTACGTACATTGACAAGGTGTTTAAACATTTTTCTATGGAGAATTCCAAGAAGGGGTTCCTGCCTATGTCACATGGTGTGAGTCTTTCGAAGACTCAATGTCCTTCTTCTAAGGAAGAAAGGGACCACATGAATCAGATTCCTTATGCATCTGCTATAGGGTCTATCATGTACGTCATGCTTTGTACTCACCCAGATGTCTCATATGCGTTAAGCATGATGAGTAGATACCAGTCAGATCCAGGTGAAGGTCACTGGATAGTAGTCAAGAATATTCTTAAGTACTTGAGAAGGACTCAAGATTATTTCTTGATCTCTGGAGGTGATAAAGAGCTTGTTGTAAAGAATTACACCGATGCTAGCTTCTAAACTGACAAGGATGATTACAGATCGCAGTCAGGGTATGTGTTTTGTTTAAATAGTGGTGTTATGAGCTGAAAGAGTTCAAAGCAGGACACAATCGTTGATTCTATAATAGAGGTCGAGTATATTGCTGCTTCAGCTGCAGCAAAGGAGGCTGTTTGGATCAGGAAGTTCATGACAGAGTTTGGTGTTGTTTCTAGTGTAGAGAACCCAATAGATATCTATTGTGATAACAATAGGGCTATTACACAGGCTAAGGATCCTCGCTCTCATCAGAGATCCAAACACATACTTCGACGATTTCATCTCATTCGAGAGATCATCGATAGAGGAGATGTGAGGATATGCAGAGTCCCGACCGATGCTAACATTGCGGATCCTTTGACCAAGGCTTTGGCACAGAGGAAGCATGGTGGTCACACTAGGTCAATGGGTATTCGATATCTTAGTATTAACACTAGTGCTAGTGGGAGATTGTTAGTATTAGTCCTAGTACCAATTATGAGATGATTGTAAAGGGCTCTTGTTGTATCATATTTCATTACTAATAAAAGGCAAAATGGTTATTATATTTATTTCAATTCAATGTCGATTGAATAAGTATAATAATGTCCTTGGGTAGTAGATTCTTATCTACAGCATATCAATTTGTTGAATTGATAGTGAGATATTGTAGATATACATAGAACATTACTCTTAACTATTCCTAGTCAAGCATTAATATACAAGGGTAATATTAATATATTAAGACTAGCATGTAGGTCAACGGATGACTTAATCTCACAAGTCATGGATATGAGATATTAGGTTGACACATGGGTATATATTAGAGAATATATACTGAATGACCCGCCATGAGAATGTTTCATGGATTATTATATGAGTGTCATAAACATTCTCATGTGACTATTGGTATGAATAGTCCTTAGACTTGAAGTCACTACGATTCCCTACATGAGGAGTTATATACTTTGGTATCAGTAAACGTCACCTGTAATAAGATGGATAATAAAGTCGATCACCGGATATGCAATGAATTATGCGGAGGGATGTGAGTGATGTAGATGGGATCTATCCCTTCAATATGATCGAAGCGATATCTGTGGGCCCCTTGATTAGTAGAACACAAGAAAGCATGGTCATGCGTAAATGAGTCAATATGAGATATTGAGCTTATTTGATTGAGTATATCTACTTAGAGATCAAGAAACACAAAGGTTGATAAGAGGATGACACGGTTTATGCCTCATTGATCAATCTAGATATCAATAATAGAGGGATCAAGTCATACAAGATAATAGTCATGGAAAGTTAAGTCGGATCTCGACTTTCTCGTCACTTGGATAGCAATGATGCCTTGCTAGATGTCACTCATTGCTTATGTATCTCAATGGTGATTTGGATGCATTGCCAACATTACAATAACCTATTGGGTCACACACAAAGAACAAGTAGATATGAAGATGGACTTATTGGATTAAGTCTAATCCGAATTGGACTTATTGAGTAAGACTCAATTGGATCTAATTGTTGGATTAAGTCAAATTCAAACTAGATTCATTGAGTCAATTCGAATAAATGAAATGTGATTCATTGAATTCGAAATTGTATGAGAATCAATGAGTTAGACTCATTGGGTGAACTCGAGTTCACCAAGGATTTAAATGGTCAAAATTAAACCATTGGATTAAATGGTTAATTTTGAGCTATTGGATTGGAAGATGAAAGGGAAAAATTCTTTGGTATTCATGAGATGGATATATATATCATTTTGGATGATATTTTTCATAAGATGAGAAGGTGAAAAGCCTTTGGTCTTCTTCTTCTTCCTCCTTCCCTCTCTTGGTCGAAATCACCATTGTGATTGCTAGCACAACCTTGAGTGATTTCTATCTCCATCTTGTGAGTTTGTGAGACAAATGAAGGCAAGACTTGTTCGTGTGGATACCGTAGAGGCGCGAACGTGTGATCGTGCTGAGATTCGAGCTGTCGGGAGATTGTGTGCACGCATCAAGGGTATAATCCTATCATATAACTTAGTATAGATTGTTATTTAGCAATGTTTCTTCCCTTTGCATGGATCTGTTGGATAGAGGATCTAGTTAATTTCCGCTGTGTTTTTCACGTATTTAGCGTGCTAGATCCCAACAGCTCATCCACCCAACTTCCTCCAATATGATCGAGCTTAGTTTTCAGCCCCCTGATAATTTCTCTATTGGTAACTTCCGCTTGACCATTACTTTGAGGATAAGCCACAGAGGTTAAAGCCTACCGGATGTCATAGCTTAAGTACCATTCTTGGATCTTCCAACCCTAGAACTACGTCTCATTATCTGAGATGAGCTTATCTCATTATCTGAGATGAGCTTATGAAGAATCCTGAACCGATACAAGATATTTTATCATAAGAACTTGATGATCACCTACTAGGTTATCTTGGCTAGCACTTTGGCTTCCACCCATTTGAAGAAGTAATTAGCGACCACTAAAAGAAATTTTTTCTGAGCGGGAGCCATTAAAAAAGGCCCTATAATATTCATTCCCCATTAATCGAATGAGCATGAAACAATTGAAGTTTTCAACAATTCTGTTGGGTGGTGTGAAATGTTCTAGTGTTTTTGATGTGATAAGTAAGTTGCTACCAACTAAGCCGAGTCTACCTGTAGAGTGGGCAAAAATACCTAGCTAACAAAATCTTTTGGGTGAGTAACCGACCTCTAGAGTGACTTCCACAAGAGCCCTAATGTACCTCTTGCAAGTCATACTCCACATCATCTGGCCCGAAACATTTGAGTAATAGGCACGAGAAAGCCCTTTTGTATAAATGATCTTTGATCACTGTGAATTGACTAGCCTATTTCTTGACCATACGAGCTTGCTCCCGGTCAACTGGTAAAATTCCTTGCTGGAGAAATGAAATTAATGGCATTCTCTAGTCACTCTTTAATTCTAACTCGGTCTACCTTTCGATGTGAGATATCAACAATGTGTGCTCCACAGGCTTATTTAGAGTCCAGTGCATTAAAGAACCAGTCAATTTTGCTAACTTGTTTGCCTTTTAGTTTTTTGCTCAAGGGATTTTTTGTAATGCCACTTCTTGAAACTCTACTTTTAACTTCTCAAATGCCTCTAGATATAATCTTAGTCATTCATTGTTAATCTCAAAATTACTCGATAATTGTTGAACCACCAACTAAGAATCTGAGTAACTCAAGATTCGGATGGCTCCCACATGCTTCGTGGCCTACAACCCGACTATAATACTTCATATTTTGCTTTGTTGTTGGTGGCTCTATAGTTTAGTCAGACAAACAATTGTAGTCTATTTTTACGAGGCAATATCATAAGAATACTGACCCCATTATCTTGTCGAGTGGATGACCCATCCACATAGATTTTCTAAGTTTCTTCTAGCTCGGGGCTTTGTATCTCAGTCATAAAATCGGCTAAGACTTGAGCTTTAATGGTCACTCGGGGTTGATATTGTATATCATACTCGCTCAACTCCATGGTCTATTTGATTAATCTTCTTGAAGCTTCCGAGCTAATAAGCATTTGGTCCAGGGTGATGTTTAGTCAAAATAATTATTAGATGAGAAAGAAAGTATGGATGTAACCTCCGAGCAACTAATAACTAGCCCATAAGCTAACTTTTCAAGAGTGGTGTAGCAACATTCAAAATTTTTTTAAAAAAAATGGCTTAAAAAATATACTGATTGTTGCTCCTTTCCCTCCTGCCTTACTAGCACTAATCTGACAACACTCTTAATGGTAGACAAATATACCCATAATGGTTCACCCACTATTAGTTTGGCGAGTACAAGTAATGTGGACAAGTAATTCTTTAGTTCTTCCAGAGCTTTGTCGCACTTAGTATCCTACTGAAATTTGGTTGTTCAACGAAGTATCTTGAAGAATGGTAAGCTTTGGTCAGCTGATCTTGAAATGAAGTAAGATAAAGCGATGATTCTCCTGGTCAGACATTGTGCCTCTCTCAGATCGTGCGAGGGGGCCATATCTCGAAGAGCTTGTACCTTAATTGAATTAGTTTCGATCTCCCACTCTATTATTATATAGTCGAGGAAGTACCCACTCTTAACCCTAAATAAATATTTGTTGGATTGAGCTTGAGTCCATATTCTCTCGACGTTTGGCAAGTTTCGTCAATGTTTGCAATCAGATCGACTACTCTAAGAGACTTAATCAGAATGCCATCTACACACACTTCTATGTTCCTCCCAATCTATTTCCAGAACACTTTATTTATGAGTCGTTAGTAAGTTTTCCCTATATTTTTTAGTCTGAACGGCATAATATTATAACAATAAGTTTCTTCAGCGGTTATAAAGCTAATATTTTCCTGGTCTTCTTTAGCTAATAAGATATGATGGTGTTGAAAATACAATCAAAGTTCCACATTAGAAATACATGGAAAAGATCATGAGTTTATAAGATGAAGATATTTTCATTGGTATGAGGCCTTTTGGGTAGAGCTCAAAAATAAATCCATGAAAGTTAGGTCCAAAGTGGACAATATCATACTATTATGGAGATATCTAAAATCTTTTGGTCCTTACAATTGGTATCAAAGTCAGGTCACTTTTTATCGGACTAACAGCCGGAAGAAGCATGAGCCAAAGCCATAATCTAGATCGAACCATGTGAGTGTAACCTTGAATGAAGTAGGGGAGACCCTGAACAGGTCAGTGACTTGATGCTTGAGGGCAGGTCCTAAGAAGGTCAAGAGTGACCTGATACTTGGGGGGAAATCCTAAGTAGGTCAAGAGTGACCTGATACTTGAGGGGAGACCCTAAGCAGGTCAAGAGACCTGATGCTTGAGGAGAGACTTGAACCATAAGAATAATGATGGTCCTTTGTTTGATGGGAGGATTGTTGGAAATACAATCAAAATATCACATTGGAAATATATGGAAAAGATCATGAGTTTATAAGATAAAGATATCTCCATTAGTATGAGACCTTTTGGGTAGAGCCCAAACAAATCCATAAGGGCTTAGACTCAAAGTGGACAATATTATACTATTATGAAGATATTTAAAATCTTTTGGTCTTAACAGATGGTATCCTTGGAATGCATCTAACATGCAGATTAGCTCACAATCCAAGGTTGAGTCCACAACCTGGTAGATACAGGGCAAGGGATAATAGTCCTTTGGGCAGGCTTTATTCAGATCTCTAAAATCTATGCAGATGCGTCATTTGTTCCTGAGTTTAGATACTAGTACCGCATTAGCCAACCAGCCCGGGAATTATACTTCTAGAATGTATCCCGCCTTGAGTAGCTTGTCCACCTCCCCTCAAATGATTTTATTCTGCCCAGCTCTGAAGTCTCTCTTCCTTTGTTTGACTAAACGAGCGTTTGAGCGGGCGTAGAGCACGTACTTCATAACTGCTGAAGAGATGCCCATGATTTATTTGTTGGAATCCCAAGATTATTTATGGTGTGATCAACTAAGTTAGGTTAGGTCCTGTTATTTTTTTATCCCTGTATCTAAGTGTACAGGATCTTAGGAGCACAGGTAGTCGAGCGAAAGACACGGCTAGTGAGAAGGACGACATGGGAGAGAGCTGACGGGATCGGTGCGTTCGAAGGACGAGACGCTGCGGAAGAGTACGTCAATGGATGAGAAGGACGTGCGCGATGTTCGAGGGATGAGAAGCTGGAGCGGAAGTCTGCTCGAGGAGAATGTCGGAAATTAGGTTCGGGTGAGTCTTACTTTGATGGCTGAAATCACCCAAGAGATCGCAGCAGCAAAGGAGCAAAATGGAGCTGTAAGTGCTGCTGGAGGCGCCTTTAAAGGCTATTGAAGGCGCCTCCGTGCCTTCCATGGCTGGAAGGCGCGTTTCATGAATAGTGCGAAGGCGCCTTCTAAGGCTATGGAAGGCGCCTTCGGCCAGTCAATTTGACTGTTGCTGAGGGATAAAGCTTTATCCCTTGGCGCCTCGCTGGAGGCACCTTCCAAACCCTTGGGAGGCACCTTTAAGCTTTAGATAAGATTTTTCGAGAGTTATAAAAAGACCCCCGGACCTAGAAAATCCAAAAAGACTTCGGTATTCAATTTCCTAGTCTTTTCTGAGCTATTAACAAGTGTAAAAGGCTTCTCCGCCTTCAGTGAAGGAGATTCTTAGTGAGTGTTCATTTGTCTTGGATTAACAACTATCTAGGTTATAACCAAGTAAACTCTGGTGTCTTTTACTGTTTTTCTTTAAGTTGTTATTTCTGTTATAATTGTAATACTAATCTGAGTGGAAAGATTGAGAAGGTGTTTTATTTTTGTGTTTCGGGTAACCCAACCCTCTCCAGTCGGCGTACCCGATCCAACAAATGGTATCAGAGCCTAACAGCTTCAGGAGGACTAACCGTCGAACGAAGCACACGAGATGATCGGTTCAAGCATCCACCCACCAAAGTTCGAGGGGGACTTCGCCAACTAGAAAAAGAAGATGGAGATATTTTTTAAGACTGATTTTGATATATTTCTAATAATGGAGTTTAGTTTGTAGCACCCGAAGGTAAAGATAAATACCACTGGACGAAAAAGGAGCAAGTTGATTTCGTGGCAAACGGGAAAGCAGAGTTCCATCTGCTAAGCGTTCTACCGCCACAAGAAGTCAATCAGATCGGAGCCTACGAGTCTATGAAGAAGCTCAAGGAGAAGTTCCTAGAACTACATGAAGGAACCTCGGAGGCAAAACTCGCAAGACGAGATCTGCTCAGAAACCAGATTAGCAACATCTAACTGGAACAAGGTGAAACAGTTGCACACCTTCATTCAAGGATCAAGGAGCTCATCACTGGACTCACGAATCTTGGACAAAAGGTAAGTAACCGAGATTCACTAAGGTACACGCTTAATACATTCCCTAAAAGTACTGAATGGACATCATTAGTAGATGTCTATTACATATCTAAGGATTTAGATTCAACTACGTTAGAAGAGTTATTTTCTACCGTTGAAGTCCACGAAACAAGATGTCCAGACCCGAAGGAGCCGAAGCACAATATTGCCTTTAAGACAAAGATGGACAAATAAACATCAGAATCCTCTCTCGACGACAGTGAAACAGTAATGATGGTAATGTAGTTTAAGAAATTGTTTAAAACTCAACAATCTAACCATCTGTAGGGTAGAAAGAAAAGGGTAATCAGATGCTACCACTATAATGAAGAAGGGCACGTTAAAGATAACTACCCTAAGTTAAAGATCAACGAGAAGGACAAAGGTAAGAATAAGAAGCATGTTCAAAAGAATAAATACAAGACCCTAAAGGCGACGTGGGATGAAATGTCGTCCAAATTGGAGGTCGAAGCCTTTTCTGGACTTGCATTGATGGCAAGCCTTCAAGAAGACGAACACAAAGAAAGTTCTTCCGAAATGAGCATCGAGAGCATTGATGAAGGGGGAGCTACATCAGAAGAAATCAACAGTTCAGGAGAAGCTACGGATGACGGGATCGACAAGGTAAGTCAGGTACGATCTCTTCCACCTGATAAGCTATTCAAATTTGTAAAGTTTTTATCAAAAAATTATTGCAAGTTAGAAAAAGAAAACTTAAATTTGAAAATACAATTGTTCAAAGCATGTCCACTAGATTTATATGATAATTTAAAAATAGAAAATGACAAATTGAAAACAGAGATAGAATATATAAAAAATCATGCATGCTCATATAATAAAAAATATAAAAATCTGAACTGGTATCTTAGATTTCATAGGGATCAAATCAGAAAAATATCTAAAAGTTACGTACCCCCAAAATTTCTAATTAACACAGTTGGAAGGAACCTATATTGGGTTTCGAAGACTTGTCTTAATTAAAAGTTTAATTATACTTAGAGCTTTCAAAGAGTACATTAAATATTTGATTTCATTATGAGGCTTTGTCTAAAAGTGGTTGATGATCAAATAACCAAGAAGACCCAGTGCCTCACTATAGCTTGGAAGTCAATTAATGAAATAAAATATTTAATTAGCAAACTGATAAGTATGAAATAGTGAGTTAAAATAATACTTTCAATTTTTATCAATTTCATAATTTAGAAAAAAAAAATCCAAAACTTAGAGTTTCAAAACTTAGTACAATTTTTCTAAGTGATATCAAAATATTTTTTTCAAAATATTTTTTTTCAAAAATACTTACTTTTTGGAAAGTTAACCTTATCCTTTTTTGTTACCCCATTTTTTTATGTGATCAAAGGAGGACAAGGGAAAATTAAGTCTAGGGGGAGGTATAGTTAAAATTTTAAATTTTAAAATTTAATCTTTTTACACTTTATTGCATACTTGTATTTTTATTGCTTTAACTTTATGTTTGTTAATCCTAACTTAACTTGGATTGCTCACATCAAAAAAGGGGGAGATTGTTGGAACTCTAAGGTTGTTTTTGGTGTGATCAACCAAGTTAGGTTAGGTCCTATTATTTTATGATCCATGTGTCTAAGTGTGCAGGAGCTTAGGAGCACAGGAAGTTAAGCGGAAGAAGTGACTAGCGAGAAGGACGACATGGGAGAGAGCCGACAGGTTCGGTGTGTCCGAGTGACGAGACAATGCAGAAGAGTACACCGGTGGGCGAGAATGATGTGCGTGACGTTCGAGGGATGAGAAGCCGAAGAAGAAGCCTGCTTGAGGAGAAGGTCGGAAATTTAGTTTGGGTGAGCCCTACTCCAATGGCCAAAATCACCCAGGAGATCGCAGCAGCAAAGGAGCAAAGTGGAGCTGTAAGTGCTGCTGGAGGTGCCTTCAAAGGTTGTTGAAGGCGCCTCCGCGCCTTCTGTGGAAGGCACCTTCCATGGCTGGAAGGCGCCTTCGATTAACAGTGCGAAGGCGCCTTCCAAGGCTATGGAAGGCGCCTTCCGCCAGTCAACTTGACCGTTGCCAAGGGATAAAGCTTTATCCCTTGGCGCCTCACTAGAGGCGCCTTCTAAACCCTTGGGAGGCGCCTTTAAGCTTCAGATAAGATTTTCCGGGGGTTATAAAAAGACCCCTGACCTAGAAAATATAAAAAAAAACTTCGATATTTAGTTTCTTAGTCTTTTCTGAGATATTAACGAGTGTAAAAGGCTTCTCCGCCTTCAATGAAGGAGATTCTTAGTGAGCGTTCATTTACCTTGCATTAATAACCATCTAAGTTGTAACCAAGTAAACTTTGGTGTCTTTTACTATTTTTTTTAAGTTGTTGTTTCTGTTATAATTGCAATACTAATCCGAGTTGAAAGATCGAGAAGGTGTTTTATTTTTGTGTTTCAGGCAACCTAACCCTCTCTAGCCGGCCTACCCGGTCCAACATTATTTGGGTGTCTAGGATAAGATATCATAGTTATGTGTTAGGTACGTGACTAGATCTGCTTTGAATTTTGGGGTCAGGTCATCTACTATCTGAGTGGTAGCTTCCGGTTGACCTGGCTCAATTTGCATCTCCTCCTTCTCTTCACAAATCAATGTTGGGGCACTTCCCAGATGGTGTTGACTTCCAATTGTAGAGTCTTTCGAGCTACATAAGCTTCTGTTTTAATTATATCCACGTAGCACTTACGTGTTACTAATTAGTTTCCCCTCACTTCACCCACAGAGTCATCAGCCGAAAACTTGATCTTCTGGTAATATGTGAAGACGACCGCTTGGAACTTATTCAAGGTCAGTCGGGCTAGGTGTTAGAATGTATACTAAAAGTCTAGCTTTTTGTATAAACATTTATTTTGAAATAAGAATCACATTAGTCAAATGTTTACATTTATATGCTAAATGTAGTTGTTCATTTAATTTATATTGTAGATAACATGGTGTGTGGTGTTACACAGAAGATCATGTTATCAGTTGCTTATAAATTATAAATAGTAGCTCACAACCAAGATGGAATGAGACAAACCATTGGAATAGTTGTAGTGTAATTTGGTATTAGTTTATCTTGACTATAAAATTACACTAGTTCACTATGAGTATATTGAGCAGGACCATTTGAGGTAGTTTCTTTTTATACTAACTACATAAAAGAACAAAACCTCTGTTATTATGGAAGCACGTACTCTTAATCATGATATAATAACAAGCACGTGTACTTAATATTTATTTCTTTAATTTATCAAAGGGTGAGATTTAGTTCATTAAATCAATAGGCCCGATAAGTTGGGAAATGATATTATTTATATGGTGTGTTATTGATTATAGAATGAAATTGTGTCCTAGTAATCTAGGTTGGTGATGTCCCCTTGAGGAGCGCATAAGGATTGTCATGTAAACCATGCAGGTGGACTTAGTCCGACATGACAATAAGGTTGAGTGGTACTACTCTTGGAGTTAGATATTAATTAAGTGAGTTGTCAGTAACTCATTTAATTAGTGGACATTCGATATCTTAAACACAGGGAGACTAACACACTCATGATAAGAAGGAGCTCATATTATAATATGGAATTAGTACGGTAGTGCAATAATAACTCTTTAGTGGTATGAGTTATTATTGATGAACTTGAGTTGGGTGTTCGAGGCGAACACGGGAAGCTCAAGCTCATCGGGAGACCAAAACCAATTCCTCCTCTCAATCCCTGTTGTAGTCTCCTATTTATAAAGCCTTATATCCACTTAAAGCCAAGCTTCTTACCCATCTTGTTGTGGCCGGCCAAGCCAAGCTTGGAGCCCAAGCTAGGGCTGACCAAGCCAAAGATTGGAGCTAAGTTGTGGCCGGCCAAGCTTGGAGCCCAAGCTAGGTGGTCGGCCACATAAAAATTAAAAGGGTATTTTAAATTTTAAAATCTTTCATTTTGTGGAAGCCATGGTTTTAAAAGAGAGTTTTTAAATTTTAAAAATCTTTCCTTTTATAGCTTTCTACAAAGGATTAAGAGAAAGGTTTGATATCTTTCCTTATTTATAGTTAAAAGAAAGATTTTAATTTTTGATAAAACTTTCCTTTTTTGTAACCATCCACATATTTTAAAAGCGAGATTTTAATTTATAAAATTTTCCTTTTATAACCAATAAGGGATTTAAAAGAGAAATTTTTTATTAAAATTTCTTACCGGAAACAAATAAGGAAGTTTTAATTTTATGTTTAAAACTTTCCTTGTTTGGAGCACATGTGTAAAGCCGGCCATGACAAGCATTAAAAGGAAGTTTTAATTTTTGTTTTGAAACTTTCCTTTTTAGTCATTGGCAAGGAAAATAAGGAAGTTTTAATTATGTTTAAAACTTTCCTTTTTTGCTAAGACCAAGAATTATAAAAGAAATGGAGGGGGTGCCTCATGAGATAACACATCTTTTACTCCTCTCTTCCAATCCTTTGGTGGTCGACCCTTATCCTTTTCTCTTCTCCTTTTGTTTTCTCTCTTAGAGGTCGGCAACATCAAGCATTGCTTTCTCTTAGTGGCTGGTTGCTTGAAGGAGAAGAAGGAGAGAAGGAAGCTCTCTTGTCTAGCATCCCTTCGAGGTTAGTTGGTGGCCGAATCTTGGAAGCAAAGGAAGAAGCTTGGGTGGATTTTATCTTGGAAGATCGTCGCCCACACAACGTCCAAGAGAAAGAGAGGAATACAGCAGAAGATCAAGAGGTCTATAAGCTACAAAAGGTATAACTAGTTATTAATTTCCGCATCATAACTAGTTCATCTTTTGTATAGATCTTGTAAAACCAAATACAAGAGGTTATCAGTTTTAGGTTATCGTTTTGTTATCGATTTTATTTTTTGATTTCATGTTTCGATATTGTGCTTCTATTGAGGTCTCTGTAGTTAAACCTAGTTTACTGTAAGAAGTTAAATATCTGATTTCTTTGAAAGGCTTTGTCTAGGAAGTGGTGGATGATCTCATACCCAAGAAGGCCTAGTACCTCGCCATCTTTAATCTGGAAGCTGATCTTTGAAATAGATGTTTGATTAACTTCTGTAATATGATTTAACTTAGGAAGATCACATCGGTCAAACTTGGAGTAAAAATATTAAGTATCGTTTCCAATCCAAGTTTAACTTCTGAAGGGAAATTTAGATTAATAATATTAAATATCGTTTGCAATCTAAATTTAACTTCAATAGAGCACATAGGTAGCTAGGATAGTTCTATGCTTGTACAAATTTTTGTACAGGGGAATTAGAACGGTATTCCGAGTAGCAACCAACACTAGGATCACATTGTAGGTTGATGGCATGTCCATCACGATGAAGGTCGATCGACAAGTCCTCATTAGGAGCTCCTTCCCTAGAAAGATAGCTAATCGGATTTATCTGATCGACTATACCTCATTTCCAGTGAATCTGTATAAGGAAGTTGTTATTGGCTGGAGCTCGCTCTTCTCAATTTGCAACTCCTCAAACATGTTCCTGAAGATGATGTTGACAGAACTTCCTGTGTCAATAAAAATGTGATGTATGTTATAATTGACTATAATAGCCTTGATGACCAGAGAATTATCATGGGGTACTTCAACCCCTTCTAAGTCCTTGGACCTAAAGATGATTTCGGACCCTTGTGCTTGCTCTGGCTACATCCAACTGCATGAATCTCCAGTTTACGCATGTGACTTCCTAGCCTAGTCGGAGTCACCATCAGTTGGACTACCCGTGATCATGCCTATATCTCCGTGAATGACATTATCGTGATTTTCTTTTTCTTAGGTCGATTAAAGTGGTGGCTCGGCAGGGGCTTGTGCTGGGGCTCAATTATTTCGTTGGTGACGTCGTTCTTGATTCCAATCGGCTTCCCCAGGGCTTCATCTTAGGGGGGTGTTCGGCCGACGATCACGCTGGTGATGGGGAGATGGTGAACGTCGGCACAACCTTTGGTTAGCCACAGTAGTGATAACAATCTTTGGTATTATAGGTCCCCGACCGATGGTATGTTTAGAAAGGCAGGGTCCATCGGCAAGGCTCGAGGAATTGCGCTTGCTTTGCTTCCATGTGCTGAACTACATTCAAGCTTTGCTTGTGGTGATGTGAGGATGACTCGAGCGGGGTTTGCGTCAATGGAGGGGGAGGGGCTTAGTGCTGGGGGGTAGAGACAGGAGCGGGCGTGACAACCTCCTTTATCTAGACAGATTGTGCCTCCTCTACATTAATATATTTGGTTGCCCTCCTGAGTAAATGTTCGAAGTCTTAAGGGAGCTTCTTGATCAGGGACCAAAAAAAATCCTCATCGGTGAGCCTTTGGGAGAAGACACGCACTAAGATTTTTAGGGTGGACGAGGGGACATCTATGATCACTTGGTTGAATCTTTTAATATACACCCTTAGCGCCTCGTTAGGCCCGTGCTTGAGGGAAAAGTGCTTAACATAGTCCTGTGGTAGCGGCGGCTACTAGTGAAGTGATGGAGGAATGCTTTACGGAAGTCCTTGAAATAGCAAATGGACTCAGTTAGAAGTCGATTGAACTACTCTGGGTCGAGCCAGAAAGAGCAGTGAGAAATACTCAACACTTACCCCCATTCGTGTATTGATGGAGAATGATTGTGTTTTTAAATTTGAGGAGATGGTCATCTAGGTTGGTCGCTCTTTCATATTCTCTGATCGTCATGGGTTAAAAATTACTTAGTAACTTATCCTCCAATATTTATTAAGAGAATGATATACTGACCCTCTCGAAGGAGCTACTAGCCATCGAAGTTTTCCCCCTTCAAATGTCCCGAGTGGTGCATTCTTTAAAGACGATGCTTGGGGCCTCTCCTCTCGGCTCGCACCCTCGAAGGGTGTCTGGAACAGGGCCCGGTGATATGCTAGCAGAGATGAGGGCACAGGCGGCATGCTAATCAGTTGTGCGACACTTGCATTAAGCCAATTGGAGGGGGAGGAGCTGGTGGAAACATAGTCGACCCTTCCACTTGTGTCCTTTACTCGGTATGGGGGTTTGTCACTAATAATGTCGTGTCTTTAGGTAAAGGGTGTTCTGTTGCTAGCTACTATTGTTGTACCAATCTTTATGCTCAAGCAGCTATGAGCAGCTCTAAGTCCTCTTGTGATAAAGTGACTGTTGTGAACTATCCAGCTTCGTCCATCTTCTTATTTCAGATTTAGGCAAAGTTTCCATAGACGACTCCAAATTTGATTCTGTTTGAAAATGAAAAAGACGATGCGTTGGCTGATTCACTTCGCTGTTGATCATGAGGAGATGAAGAACTTGATGACATGGACAAACTTGCACAGACCATAGAGAGAGCCAACAAGAACGTTAGGGTAAGAACCAAGGAGGGGGTCTTTGGTGCAAGTACTTTGAAGCTCAAGTTAAAATAGTATTCTCGATGAGAAAGGTGGAGAAAGATGAATAGCAATGTGGATGTGTACGTGTAAATGTATCAATATATGTATGCATGAGTGTGCATATAAGCATCTGTAAGCGTACCTGGTCAATGGAGAGAACCCTCTTTTTATACTATCTCTCATAACCTTCGCAATAATGAGGCGGCAGAGAATGTCTGGTGTCAGAATATGTCGAATGATGGAGGATATACAGTAGTCCTCCTCAATGCAGAAGAAGGTTCCATTATGCGTATATATTAGGATAAGGGAGTATTCTCTGACAAATAGCTATTATTCTCTGACAGGTTATTACGACTCTTTGACAATATTGTCTCCTAGAGGAGATCCGCTGACTTTGTACCGAACGGATGTAGGCTGGGTGCTGCACCCAGGAGAAGTGAGGAAATGAGCTCTAGAGATTCGACCGACTCTAGGGCCAAGTGGCTATATGTTCTGAGCTCTACCCCGGAGAAGTGAGGAGCTGAGTTTTGGAGGTCCGACTGACTTTGAGCCGAGCGAATGCATCTGGGCGTTATGCCCATGCGGAATAAAGAGCTGAACCCTTGACGCTCGACTGACTTTGGGTGGAGCGAATGTATGCTGGGAGCCTTGTTCTTGCAGGGTGGGGAGCCAAGCCTCGTAAATTCAGTCGGCTTTATGTCCGTCCGGATTTATGTTGGGGGTTCTGCTTACGAGGAATGAGGAGCTAAGTCTTGCAAATCCTGTTGGCTCTCTATCCACCCGAATTTATGTTGGGGCCTTACCCATATTAAGTAAGGAACTACACCCTCTAGCTTCGACCGACTCTTGGTCCACTCGAGTTTATGTTGAGAGTTATTCTCATAAGAAGTGGGGACCCAAGTCTTATAGATTTGATCGACTCTCTATCCGCTTGGTGTTTATGCTAGGCACTTTGCCCGTGAGAAGTGAGGAGTTGCGCCCTGTAAATCCAGCCGACTCTCTGTCCACCTGGTGTTTATGCAAGGCACTTTGCTCATGAGAAGTGAGGAGTTACGCCTCGTAAATCCGACCGACTCTTTGTCCGCCCGAATTTATGCTAGGTACTTTGCCTATGAGATTACCACTTCATCTTGACTTTAACTATCATATCGTTTTGATTTTGAAAGTCACATCATCTTAACTTTTAACTCCACATCACCTTTGGAGCTACTTACAACATACCATATCACTGACTAAGAAGATTTCACTGAAATGTTCAGCTGCACTTCCTTAGCGAAGCTTTTGAGACATCAAATGATACCCAATTAACCTGAGATATATCTACTCTGGAAAGATATAAAGAACCTATAAGCCATGATATTAGCTTCTTAAAACATGACACTGGTTGGGAGTGATGTTAAGATTTTTGGCATATCATATGCATAAAACATGACACTGGTTGGGAGTGATGTTAAGATTTTTGACATATCATATGAGAAGCACAGACTTCCAAAAGAAACATGCAAATAAATTCACTTCTTTCTGATGAAGGAAACAATTGATGGTGGTCAACCAGTTCACTGGTTTTTAGATTTACGATGCTTTTCTTCTATCACACAGTTTTTGAACATATATTTCCATTCCAGATTAATATTTGATACATTTCTCAAGATACCATTTTTATTTTTCAATATCCTTGTAGCTGATCAGCTGGCCAGATAATTTTAAGTTATAAATTAATCTCGTAATTTATCTATCTCCTTCGTATATTTCATATAACTTGGAGATTGAGATGAGTATAATTACTTTTTGTTATCATTTATTTTTATTTTTCAATAAAAATCTCAAAACTAACAATTTTTTTTAATGATTCATTTTGTCCTTGCATATCTTAAACATATTGAATTTGACCAATTTAATTCTTATATTTTCTAATTATTTGGATAGTCAAATAGACTTGTCCTGAGCTGGTTTCCCATTAACCTAGTTACCAGAATCATAATCGGCTTCGGCCTGTTTTAGCGAACGGACGATTCAACTGATTTTTTGTTTTATGTTTTACATTTTAGATGATATTTTTTTATTGATGAAAATGTGTAAAAAAAAATGGATGATATTACCAGTTTTTGAACTAGGTCTCTTAGATAAGAGACCATTGTCTTACCAATTCTTATATTTTCAATTTTGTTATTTAATTATTTAATATCTAATTAATAGTTTCTTTTTTTATATATAAATGTTATATAAAAAATGAAGAATTTGAGAATAAATAATAATAATTTTTAAATTATTAGTTAATTTAACTGTGATGAGTTATATATGAATCCGTGAATTATAATCATTTTAAATCGTTCAAATTAAAGATTGGCCCTTAAAAAATCTTGAAATTAGGATTGAGAAGAGAATTATAATCATCCTAAATCGTTCAAATTAAAGGTTGACCCCTTAAGGACCGTGAATTATAATCATCTTAAGTCATTCAAATTAAAGGTTAACCCTTAAGAACCGTAAAATTAGGATTAGAAGAGAATTATAATCATCTTAAATTGTTCAAATTAAAGATTGATTCTTTAAGAACCGTGAATTACAATCATCTTAAACCATACTGTAAATTATAATCGTCTTAAATTGTTTAAATTAAAGGTTGACCCTTAAGAACCGTGAAATTAGGATTGAGAAGAGAATTATAATCATCTTAAATCGTTCGAATTAAAGATTGTTCCCTTAATAATCGTGAAATTCGGATTGATCTTTTCAGGAATCACCGAATAGTTTCGAATATGATCGGATAATAATTTTTGTTTGTTATAAAATTACATAAGAAACTTTATGAATATTTACGTAGTGATTTATAGTTAAAGTGAAAAAATTGTAGTGTTGCAAGTTCACGGAGTTAGCCATATATATATTTCTTAACCGTTTAGAAAAAACACATTTATACTGACATCTACTGAGTACTGGGGAAAAAAAAATCTCTTAACCTTAAATCGACCCGGTGCATGCAGCGATAATCAGGTATTTAGGCTCATATACTCTTAATATTTGATTATATTAAATATTTATTATATTTTATAATAAATGTAATTTATATTATTATAAAATAATAAAAATATTTGTTATCTTTGTCTGTGACAATTAATAGTAGTCGACAATGGGTGATGGTGGGTAGCGGCGAAGGCTAACGATCAACGATAGTCGACGATGGTGATAACCGACGGTGGCAATGATCGATGTCGATAATGACCGACGATGACGACTGTCGACGACAATATTAATTAATATAGGAAATAGATTAAAAGTATATTTGACATATTAAATCTTAGAACATACTAATATAATCTAGATTAAGTATTATTATCCTTGTAATCTATATTAAAAAATTTATTATTTTTTATAATCTATATTTATTATAAATTTAAAGTTATACTAAATAAAATAATCAATTGTGTAATATAATTATTATTATATTAGAAGATTGATTATCTCCTATCAAACGATCTTCATGGTCAAAATTTTAGCCTCCGGATTATAGTGCAATGATAGAATATTCAAAGTCCTCTCGGATGGGTCTAATGGCTAGCACATGAGGTGTTACCATCAATGAGGTCTTACCACCAATGAGGTCTGGGGTTCGAATCTCGATAAAGCCGAGGTAAATGTCTCCCTTATGTGCTAGTCATTATTCCAAAGGCTAGTAGCCGCCCGTGATTTACCTCCTCTGTGTTGGCCCTGAGACGGGTTGGCAGGGGGGTGGAGGCGAGCGTATTCACCTTTTACCACCAATGATAGAGTATTCAAGTTATGACTCAGGTACTCATGGTTTGAGCTCTAACTATGACGAATTTATAGAAATTTTTCCTCTAAATGGGGCACGCATTTAAAAGATGCTAGACTCTTGGGCTGTCCGCTGCGAGCACTTCCCGATTTATCCTGATGATCGATGTAAAACTATAACGCCCGAAAATTCTCAAAACTATTTTAGAAATATTCCATGATTTTTCTGGAATTTTAGAATATTTCTAGGGAATTTTTAGAGCAGCAGAAGTAGCAAAAATAAATAGAAAACGAAAACGACCTAAGCGGAGATTGAACCCGAGACCTATGGCTTAGGGATAATGCTAGTAACCAGTTGAACCCAGCAGGGCCGTGCTGAAAGGAAAGAGGAACATTTATATTTAAGTTTAAGTTGGGCCGAAATACCCACTTAATATAAATAGGAAATTAGAAGAGGAGTTATTAGATTTTTATTCGTAACTTTCTTCTCCTCACCCTAGCCCTCACGCCGCCCCCCTTCTCTTTCCCTTCTTCCTCTCGGCGCCAACCCTAGGGTTCCCTCCCTAGGGCCCCAAGGTCATCTTCCGGCGATAACTCCGGCACAAGGACGCTCTTCTTCGCGAGAGGAACGCATAGACGCGAGAAGATTGTCGAAGGGGTCGTCTCCACCGGAATTCTAGCGAATAGAATTGTAAGGAAACTAGCATACGAGGTAAGAAACCCCTCACCTGCAGTATAAGTAGCTTTCGTTTGATTGCATGCCTTTAGTTTAGCTATATGTAGATTTTTCGGCCCCCAGGGTGTGTTTAAACCCTCCTCGCAGACTAGGGATCTAGTTGAGCACCTCTAGATGGGCCAGACACGTTATTCTCCTTCAGTTGGAGGCTCTAGACGTTGTTGGGTGCCTAGAGGTGGTCTCCTTATTAGAGGGGAGAGTTTGGGCACACCAAGTGTTCGACAAAATGATTAGTGTAGCTAAATACCACCTCAGACATTTTTAACAACTCAGTTAAATGCATTAGTAGCATTTAAATCAGTATATTAGTCTAGTTTCAGCTTACATGGGATTACGGTCCAATGGGTGGGCTCCATTGCCTCTAGGTTGATATGTATCCTAGCTTCGCATAACCTAGAAGAAACAAGCAACTAAGCATACTAGCATATTCGAATTTATTCACGGCTCATCTAGATACTTTTGGGTCCTCACAAGTCGTCCCTAGGTTCAGACAACCTAGTAACCCTACTAAATTCGAGACTTGCAAACCCTGGTCTAGTTAGGGATGCGCACACAGCATGTACAGTTGCCGGGCCCACTAGCAACATGATTATGTATTTTCACTTATTACGATAATAGCTTTCAAACTCATAATCTAGTTATGTGATTATAGTTTAAGATCAGCACTAGCTCAATTTTAGCTACAGTTTCAGCTTATTTTCTCCTAGTTGATATCATGAGATAGCTCCATGCTTAGATTTTATTATGCATGCCATGTTTCAGTGTTTATGCCATGTAACTCCAGTATGACATGCTTTAACAAATTCAGTGCATGTTTTCAAATAGCATTCTTTAAAAACATGTTTGCATCGTTGCATGTTTTAGTGAGGTAGATGGTTTCTTACTAAGCTTAAAGCTTACAAATACTATTTTTCCTTATACTGCAGATAAGGGTAAAGGAAAGATGGACTAGCAGAGGAAGTTGGAGGTCAATGCAGTGATGGTGTGTGTGGCAGGAACCTGGAATGAAGATCCTTAGGGAGTTTAGCAAATTGAGAACTTAGTTTCTTTTCTCAAGTACCTTTATGCACTTTCAGACCTTAGAATGTTTAAACCATGGAAGATTTGTTTAAGTTGTTAGTAATTATGTTGGAATGTTAGTTAATAGATGTTAGAACTTATTTCAATTACTTTTAGAACTCTTATATGAGATTTTGGCACGAACTAGTGCTGAAATCAGGGTTCTGATTCGAAATCAGAAACCCAGATCGATCTACAGATCGATCAGAGTTGGGTTGTGCCGCTGGATCGATTAGCTGACCGATCCAGTCGAGAACAGAAAGTTTATGGATCGGTCAGCAACCTAGAAAGGATCTGGAGTGTGTTCGACTCCAGTTAGGCTCGCTGGCCGATGAGCATGAGTTCGAGTACACATGGGCAATCGATCGGGGTAGCAATGGGCGTTCCAAATCAGTGGACGTAGTTATCGTCGCTACCTCTTGCGAGCCAGATAAAGTGTTTTATTTAATTACGATAGGTCATGATCGATCGATCGATCAATCTTCGGACAATCGCACATTCATGGATCAAGTTTACACGGCTAGCAGGACATCCGAGAGGCATAGATTATCTTCCCTAGCATGTGTACAACTCCTAGGTACACCTAGAGTATTAAGTTCAGATTTTACAGTAATCAGTTTAGTAAAATTTTAATCAATCCAGATTTCCGCAATAGTAATTTAGCACAGCATAATGTAGCGAACGGCCTTACAGCTTAGTAGTAGAAGGCGGGTCGTTACAGAGTGGTATCAGAGCAGTGTTCCATACTTCCTACACACACATCAGCATTGAACCTGCAGCTTTCAAGTAAGAATACCTCTACTTTATTTATGTTTCTTGCTTTCTTGTTATAGCTCATGTTTATAGATAACTGATACATGTTAGTATGTGATAGTATATAACATGATAGCAATAGTTATACAATTATGATTGTATTAGTTAGGCAAGTCCTGTCCTTCATGTCTTTAGAAATGGCACAAGGACGCCCAGCTAGAAGGCGCGAAGGCATGAGCCCCGAAGATGAGCAGTGTGCGCCGGCAAAGGCCTCCCCTGACCCTTACAAGACTAGTAGCTCGTTATTGACGGTAAATAGGCAGACAGAAGAGATAGCCACCCTTAGGGCTAATCGTGAATACCCCACAATCACCCCTAACCAAACTTAGCAACACGAGTCTTAGAGGTTCCACCACCAACCTACAGCACCAATAGCCCAGCAGAGGCAAAGAAAGAGAGAAGCCTATCCGATCCAGTGGTAGAGAGTCAAGCCGAGAACTTCCAGCACTAGTGAACCATGGGATGCACAAGCCCGGTTCAAAACACTGAAAGCACGATGGAGCTGGACCATAACACTAGAAGGTGAAGTGTGCCCTGCATGACAGGGATGCACGCATGTGGTGGGAGAGAATCGAGCGAAGCGCCCAACGAACCAGATGTTATGGGTTGACTTGAGAAGGAGTTCTTTGAGGAATTCTTTCACATGCGAGTCACGAACCGCCACTACGACGAGTTCACTGAGTTTCGTCAGGGCAACCTTTCGATGGAGGAAGCCATAAAGAAATTCAACAGGTTGGTCTGCTATGCCCGAATTAGTCGAGCAAAAGGAACAAGTCCATGATGCTCAAGATATTGAAGCCGGAAATAGCGATGAGCGTGGGTGGTGGCGCATAGGCCACAAACCACCGAAGAGTTAGTGAGCGGCGCTTCAATCACGAGCATAACCATCGACATCGATAGCAAGGCAAGTCCTCTCGAGCTAAAGGTCAAGGAGGCTTAGGCACTCGTAAAGCAGAGGTCACGGCCCCATGGCTCTAATCGAAAGGGAACTCCAGCAGAACAAGCACAAACAGTGGAGTTACCCAAAAGGAGGACCACCGCCCCAGTTATCCAAAGTGTGCTACTTGGGAAATTACATTCGGAGTTTGTCGTAAGGGCACACGAGGATGCTTTGAATGTGGACAAGAAGGGCACATGGCTAAGTAGTGCCCAAACAAGACCGGTCTTCCTCCTCATCCGATTCAAGACGGAGGCCACCACCTTTACATCGGATGGCCACTTTAGATGGTCCACACATCAGCGGTAGATTAGAAGCCCTCCACTATGACCAATGCGAGGATCTACTCACTCACCGAGAGAGGACGTAGCAAATGCCTCGAGCAGTTGTTACATGTCGACATTAATATTTTCCGGAAATAGCAACTGCTCTTATTCGACATCGGGGCAACCCATTCATATATATCCGGGGCATTTGCCGAGAAGTTAGCAATACCTCCAGAGGTACTCGGTAGTCAGTTCCGACGACCCTTCGGAGAAATTATGGCATCCACGCATCGCTCGGGCAGTGGTCATTATAGCGAGCGAAGAACTCTTCCGTGATCCGATCGCTAAATATGACCGACTACGATGTCATTTTGGAATGGACTTTGATCGATACGATGCTTCCATCGAGTGCCGTAAGCAGAGTTATATTCCAACCCAAGCGAAGCATAGTTCGAATTTGTCGGAGAACCTAGGAGAAAAGCCAAGAAGTTTCTCTCCAGCTATGAAGGCACAGAGGTTGATGGATTCGGGATGTACGGGGTTCTTAGCACACGTAGTCAGTACCAGCAGGACGACAAGGACCAACAGCTAGCAGAGGTCCGAGTCGTATGTGACTACCCAGCAGTCTTCCAGGCCTAGCACCAGACAGGGAGATTGAATTTGAGATAGAGCTCATTCCCAAAACAAATCCTATCTGCAAAGCACCTTACCGCATGGCTCCAGAATCGAAGGAACTTCATGAGCAATTGAGCTACTTGACAAGGGCTTCATACGTCCCCTAGTCACTCACCATGGGGAGCACCTGTATTGTTCGTGAAGAAGAAAGACGGGAGCATGCGCCTATGTATAGAGCGCCGAACCAAGTCACAATCAAGAACAGGTATCCTCTTCCGAGAATGACCTGTTGATCGACTAAAAGGAGCAACATGTTCTCTAAAATAGACCTCAGATCAGGTTATCATCAGGTGAAGGTTAAAGAAGGGGACATACCCAAGACAGCATTCAGGACTAGATACGGACATTATGAGTTCGTAGTCATGCCCTTTGGCGTGACAAATGCTCCAGATACTTTCATGGACCTCATGAACAGGGTATTCAGGGATTACCTAGATAAATTTGTTATTGTATTCATCGATGACATTCTTATCTACTTAGGAACTCAGGAAGAACACGCAGAGCACCTGAAAATAGTACTGCAGACCCTTCAGCAGAACCAGTTGTACGCCAAGTTCACAAAATGTGAATTTTGGTTAGATCAGGTGTCCTTCCTGGGTCACATCATCTCAAAGGATGGTATCATGGTAAACCCCAGTAAGATAGAAGCTGTGAGCAACTGGAAAAGACTCAAGAACACCAGTGAGATCAGAAGCTTTCTGGGATTAGAAGGTTACTACAGGAAATTCGTAGAGGACTTCTCCAGGATAGCCTCCCCACTGACAGCTCTTACCAGAAAGAACAGAAAATTTCAGTGGACAGAGGACTGTGAGAACAGTTTCAACGAGCTGAAAAGGAGATTGACCAGTGCACCTATTCTGACTCTACCAGAGAACGCAGATAGCTTTGACATATATAGTGATGCCTCGAAGTTGGGACTAGGAGCAGTGCTGATGCAAGATGGCAAGGTGATTGCCTATGCCTCCAGACAACTTAAGGATTATGAGAAGAACTATCCTACTCATGACTTTGAGCTTGCAGCAGTGGTGTTCGCTCTCAAGATTTGGAGACATTACTTATATGGAGCTCAGTGCAGAGTGTATACAGATCATCAGAGTCTGAAGTACTTCTTCACTCAGAAGGATCTGAATATGCGACAGCGCAGATGGCTAGAACTGGTCAAAGACTACGACATAGATATCCTCTACCACCCAGGAAAAGCGAATAGGGTAGCAGACGCCCTCAGCAGAAAGTCCAGCGCTACCCTATTATCTCTAGCAGCCATGTCACCGCCCCTATAGAAGGAGATCTCAGATTTCGGTCTCGAACTTATAGTCGGACAGCTCTCTACTATGACGTTAGAGTCTACCTTGCTTGGTGACATCCAGACAGCTCAGGAGCAGGATCCTGAAATTCAGAGAATCAAGCAAGGTTTAGCAGAAACAAAAAGTGGAGAGTTTAGAGTGTCAGCTAGCGGGGTGTTGTATTTTGGCGACAGATTATGTGTTCCAGATCAGGAGGAACTCAGAAGGAAGATTTCAGATGAAGCTCACAAGACTCCCTATGCGATGCATCCAGGCTCCACCAAAATGTACCAGGACTTGAGGAAGCGTTTTTGGTGGCCCGGGATGAAGAGAGACATCGCTCGATATGTCAGCACCTGCCTAACCTGTCAGAGGGTTAAGGTAGAACATCAAAGATCAGGGGGAGTTTTGCAGCCCATACATATACCAAAATGGAAGTGGGAAGACATTTCTATGGATTTTATAGTAGGATTACCCAGAACCACGAATTGTTTTGATACCATCTAGGTAATAGTCGACAGATTGACTAAATCAACCCACTTCTTAGCTATCAGGATATCCTACTCCATGGAACAGCTAGCTCAGTTGTATCTCAAGGCGATCGTTAGATTACATGGAGTCCCACGAACCATTATTTCAGACAGAGACAGCAGGTTCACGTCACACTTCTGGGAGTGTGTACAGACAGCTTTGGGCACGAAGTTAAAGTTTAGCACAACCTTCCATCCGCAGACAGATGGACAGACGGAGTGAGTAAATCAGGTACTCGAGGATATGCTCCGAGCATGTGCCCTAGATTTCAAAGGAAGTTGGTGTAAATATCTGAGTCTAGCAGAATTTGCATACAACAACAGCTATCAGGCCACTATCGGTATGGCACCTTACGAGGCTCTCTATGGGCGGAGGTGTAGATCTCCAATCTGGTGGTATGAGAGTGGTGAACAGAAAGAACTAGAACTTCAGACAGATCTAGTGGCAGATACCACAGCAGGTATACAGCAGATCCGCCAGAGGATAGAGACAACTCGTGAGCAGAAAAAGCTATCTCGATACACTGCGAGACCTTTAGAGTTTTCAGGGATTCGTGTTCCTGAGTAGCTCCCATGAAGGGAGTAATGCGTTTGGGGAGAAGGGCAAGCTAAGTCTCGGATATGTGGGACCATACCTTATCGCAGGAAGAGTGGGCAAGGTAGCATATGAGCTAGAGCTACCCCAGGAAATGTCACCGTCCACAATGTATTTCATGTCTCTACGTCAAGAAGCATATCACAGATGTCACCCAGTGATTGAGCCCGTTAGTACAGATCCGCTGAAGACAATGGATCAATACCTATTCGATAATAGACCGAGGCTTAAGAAATTATGAACAAGGAAGTACCATTAGTCAAAGTCATTTGGCACGATCACACAGCAAAAGAGACAACATGGGAGACAGAAGCCAGCATGAGACAGAAGTATCCAAACTTTTTAAAAGGTATGGGGGATTGTAACGCCCGAAAATTCTCAAAACTATTTTAGAAATATTTCATGATTTTTCTGGAATTTTAGAATATTTCTAGGGAATTTTTAGAGCAGCAGAAGTAGCAAAAATAAATAGAAAACGAAAACGGCCTAAGCGGAGATTGAACCCGAGACCTATGGCTTAGGGATAATGCTAGTAACCAGTTAAACCCAGCAGGGCCGTGCTGAAAGGAAAGAGGAACATTTATATTTAAGTTTAAGTTGGGCCGAAATACCCACTTAATATAAATAGGAAATTAGAAGAGGAGTTATTAGATTTTTATTCGTAACTTTCTTCTCCTCACCCTAGCCCTCACGTCGCCCCCCTTCTCTTTCCCTTCTTCCTCTCAGCGCCAACCCTAGGGTTCCCTCCCTAGGGCCCCAAGGGCATCTTCCGGCGATAACTCCAGCACGAGGACGCTCTTCTTCGCGAGAGGAACGCATAGACGCGAGAAGATTGTCGAAGGGGTCGTCTCCACCGGAATTCTAGCGAATAGAATTGTAAGGAAACTAGCATACGAGGTAAGAAACTCCTCACCTGCAGTATAAGTAGCTTTCGTTTGATTGCATGCCTTTAGTTTAGCTATATGCAAATTTTTCAGCGCCCAGGGTGTGTTTAAACCCTCCTCGCAGACTAGGGATCTAGTTGAGCACCTCTAGATGGGCCAGACACGTTATTCTCCTTCAGTTGGAGGCTCTAGACGTTGTCGGGTGCCTAGAGGTGGTCTCCCTATTAGAGGGGAGAGTTTGGGCACACCAAGTGTTCGACAAAATGATTAGTGTAGCTAAATACCACCTCAGACATTTTTAACAACTCAGTTAAATGCATTAGTAGCATTTAAATCAGTATATTAGTCTAGTTTCAGCTTACATGGGATTACGGTCCAATGGGTGGGCTCCCACAGTCGCCTCTAGGTTCAGATAACCTAGCTCTAGGTTCAGATAACCTAGAAACAGCAAAATAAGCAACTAGTAGCTATATTCAGTATTTTATTTTCAGTGGCACTGTACTGGATTAGATATCCATTGGGTTGGGCTCCCACAGTCGTCCCTAGGTTCAGACAACCTAGTAACCCTACTAAATTCGGGACTTGCAAACCCGGGTCTAGTTAGGGATGTGCGCACAGCAAAGTACAGTTGCCGGGCCCACTAGCAACATGATTATGTATTTTCACTTATTACGATAATAGCTTTCAAACTCATAATCTAGTTATGTGATTATAGTTTAAGATCAGCACTAGCTCAGTTTTAGCTCAGTTTCAGTTACAGTTTCAGCTTCTTTTCTCCTAGTTGATATTGATCCTGTCCGAACCAGGAGTCAACGGACGCTGGGGATGTGGCGCTCCCTGCTGGATCCTCGAGTGCTCCGGCGAACCTGCAACAAAACCGAGCCGGGAGGGGTGTCCCGGCGACGGTCAAGTCAAGCGAGGAATAACAAAGAGGTGGCTTGGAGATTGAGACTCGTACCTCCGGTGAAGAAATGGAGACCTTATATAGACCTCTCGAAGGAGCCTGGCCAATCAAAGCAATCACCGCTTCGACCATGCCGGTATGGGTCTGTCAGAAGGGCATCCATAAGGCCATACCGCCATCGTATCAACCTCTCCATGATGTGCCGGCAAGACCCTTCTATCGTGAAATCTTGTACAAGCATAATCATCGACATGCTTTGCGACATCCCATATCCGAGCCGAGACGAATAGGCCGCTCGCTAACCTTATCTCGCCTTATCTCGCGAACCACCACCCACTTACCGCTCCGGATGGGCAGACACCGCTGATTCGGTCCTCCCTAGGCAAACTAAACTCAGGTGGTTATCTCGCTCCCGCGGACCTGCTGACGCTGCCATTACCCGCTAGTTAGCCCTCCATCCGTCCTCTCCGGGACCCTTCAAGAAGTGGGTCCCCTATTCTTCCGGATCACTTGCCTCCCCTTCAAGTCTAGTCGAAGGAGGCGGTGAGTCCGGCCAGATGGACTATGTGTCCGAGAGCGGCCGTCGCCGCCTACTGCTATATAATATCCCTTGAGGCTCGCCCTTATGCCAAATTTAGCCGCCTCTCTTCGCTTTGGATGTCTTGGCGCCCAACGTGGATGTTTGCTTGTCTAAATCTTCTCGAAAATCACGCAAATCCTTTTCATTAAGTCAAAGCATGCGCGGTATGGGCGCATTAATTGCGCTTGGTGGCCACTTTTCGTTCGCGTGTGAGCTGATCTGGATCACGATGGGACTGATTGTTTTGAAATGGACGGTTAGATGATGACCTCGCTCTCGTGACTGCATCCGACGGACGAGGCCGACCGGCCTCGTCTCGCATAAAGCCTCCGCCTATGCAACAGCCGCCGATTCTCCTCCTCGCGTGCGCACCAAGACGTCGTCGGCTCTCCTCCTCACGTGCCTGCCTTGGCCTGGTGGTCGCCGATCCTCCGCCATCTTCCCGCATCTTCTTCCCTTTCTTTCGGGCTTCTTCCTTACTTTCTTTTCGCCATCCTTATTTGCTTTATAACTTATCTCCGAGTTTGCTTCCTTCTTCTTTTCTTGGTACTTTAGTCATGGCGAGCACTTCCGCACCCGCTGTTGATGTTCATGGTCCTGGTATATGACCATGGAGAGTAAATTGGACGGGAGGGCGCTGTCGTCTTGTTCGGACGTCACGTCGGGATGACGACCATGAAATAGTTATGTGAAGACCCGTATAACGATCGCTCTACGAGCGGTACCATTTGTTTTTTTCTGAATCAATTCTGGCCTTAGATTTCCTACCCATCGCTTTGTTTTGGAAGTTTGTAATTATTTTCGCATCCCGCTCGGTCACTTGCGTCAATTCCTTTAAGATTTGAGGCGGGTGGTCGATCCTCTTTAAGCCGCAAGATCCCACTCGACCCCAAAATATTCCACTACTTCTTCTACCCCAAACAATCCGAGTTGGGTACTTTTATTTTCCAAAGTAGAATAGGCTTCAAATTTTTTGAGAATATGCCGACCTCCAACAAGCACTGGAAGGAGTCATTCTTCTATATACGGCTTCCCGAGCGGCCATCATTCAGAACCAAATGGCAGGCCGCTGTGCCGACCCAGCCGGAGCTCGGCAAATTCAGAAGCAATCCGGCCTACCTTCATGCGGCAAACTGGTTGTCCGGTCAGCGGTACAAAATCGACCAGTTGCTTCTCAAGGGGTGTTGTACATTTTGGATTATCTCCCGTTCGGGCCAATCTTCCCTACCGCATGGGTAAGGACTCTTTACTCACTTCGCCTTTTTGTCTAATCGATTTTAATTTTTCTCATGGCAATGAAGTCATGTGGCGCTCAAGGCTACTAATCATCTGAAATTGAAAGCCGTGGAAATTGAGGCGGCTACCAAAAAGAACTCGCCAAGCGGGTCTTATCCCCCTGGATTGCGGGGCAGTCGAATCATTACGCAAATAGAGTTACCCAATCCGCTAACGGAGGTTGAGGCGGATCCTGCTCTCCTCCCAGAGCTGAGTCCCCAGCCGGGGTTCACTCATCGATGTTCGGCGGAACGTCGAAGGACTCCACTCCGAACCCGGAGGGCGAACCACAGCGCCGATCGAGATCGCCGCCAGGATCGCACCTCCGCATATCGGGACCCCGTGGCCTCGCCCACCGCATAGCCCTCCGGCTCTCCTCCACGGACTTGTCGTCGCTTACGACGGTCGGGCGAGACTTCAACCATAGGGGAGTCCTCGAGCGACTGCGGCCGAGGAAGTGCCGGCCACCACCCGACCATCAAGACTACCCTTCGATTCCCATCGGAGGAATATTTATTGTCTGCCGATCGGCCATCAAGCCCCGCTCATGAAATAACCTATGGCCTAAACTTTTCGAGGACGCCCATCTGGTTGCCCTCATGGCCTTCAAATTGCATCTGAATGCCTTCATGTTTGGTTCATCTTTTCTACGCCACGCTGTTTGGTTTTTTATTATTTCACTTACAAGGACTGGAGTAGATCTGTACGGTAGGAAACCGAGATAAAACGGATGATCAGAAAAGCCAATCAACTCTGAGCATCTCCAGTCGATGAGAAAAGTGAGAAATAAAATTGCTGCAGGTTCAAGTGATTAAACGCCATAGTGAATGAAGCGCGCCAGTAGCCAGAAGAAGCGGGCGATCGCTGATCTGGACAAGATGAAAGTTGAAGTCCGAGCCCTAGATCAGCAATCTAAGGATCTGGAAGCCCAATTAACTGCCGAACGGGATGGGCGCTCAGCTGAACACACTAAAGCGGAGGTGGACCAAAAAGTTCTCCAAGATTCACTAATTGCCTCCCGAGCGGCGCTCAGAAAGTACAAGGAGGGGGAGCCGAGTCGCCTAGCAGCAGCGCGCCAAGAATACCTCCGCTCGGAGCGGTTCGGCGAAAAGTTCGGTGGCAACGTCTCCTCAACTTTCGCCGAGGCGGTCAAGGTCACCATGGCGTACTTGAAGAAGGGTGGCCACCTCCCGGCGGAAATGCACATTCCCGCCTCCAATCTGGCGACCATGATAGACGACATTCCGGACGGTTTCTTTAACTTCGAAGACCCGGAGTGAGGCGAGTTCTTCCAAGTACTTTCTGTATTTCATCCGCTTTGCGGATGTAAAATTTTTGTACGCGCCGTTCGGCATAGTTGTGTTCCTTTGCTTGTATTTTTGTTTGCCCTTCATTGCCCTTCTTTTGTCTGTTTGGCTTACCGATAGCCAGTCGGACTTAATTCACTTAGTACTAGCGAACGATCGTTAATTTGACTTGTTTTCCTCGAAATCGTTTAGCGCTTGGCTATGCTGTTTGCATTCAGTGAATGCGAAGTATTGACAAACTGATGTCCGATCGGACTTAATCAATTTAGTACTTGCGAACGCTCGTTATTTGGTGTCCTTAGTTTTGTCCAGTAAGCTCACAGTCGCGGGTTCAACTCTCGATCTTTAACGACGCTTCTGCTCGCGGATATTTATAGCCGCGGTCGTTTATCTTTCACTTGCTACGATATTTATAGGCCGTCGGCCGGCTCGATCTTTAACGGCGGAGCTCGTCCTCATGATATTTATAGCCGGCGGGGCTCTCGATCTTTACGACGTAGTTCGCCGATTTACGCCTCGATCTTGCGATTATAGACGACTCGTCTCCGCTTCCCGGTAGCGGAGGGTTTATAGGCAGACCGACCGCTCGATCTTATGACTCAGTCGGATATTTATAGCGGCTCGGCTCTCGATCTTTAACGGAGCTCGTCGCGGATATTTATTGGGTGCTCGCCTCGATCTTCGCGTGGAGCTCGGCTGGTCGGTCTTCGTAGGAGGGTTTATAGGCGGATCGCCTCGATCTTTAACGCCGAGCTCGGGCGTGGATATTTATAGCCGTCGGCGCCTGCCTCGATCTTTAACGACGGAGCTCCGGCCGGCGGCCTCGATCTTGCACGACGGCGCTCGAGCGGATATTTATAGCCGGTCGCTCGATCTTTAACGGAGCTCATCGGTCCGGCTCGATTTATAGGCGCCGCTCGTCTCCCGTTTCGTGCGGAGGTTTATAGGACCGGACCGCTCGATCTTTAACGCCGGAGCTCGACGCGCCGGATATTATAGCGCGGCGGCGATCGATCTTTAACGACGGAGCTCGTCGGCAGCGGATATTTATAGCCGGGCACGGGCTCGATCTACAGCGAGGTGTCTTGACGGGGATTTATAGACGGCTCGTCTCCGGCTTCCCCGGCGAGGGTTTATGACACCGGACCGCTCTCGATCTTTAACGCCGGAGCTCGACGCGGGATATTTATAGCGGTTCGGCCTCTCGATCTTTAACGGAGCCGTCGGCATTTATCTCTGGCGGTCCGGTCGATCTTTAAGCGAGCTCGAGCCGGTCGGGCTCTTTTAAGAGCTAATTTGGACAGCTTTCGATAACGCCACCGCGAGGGAATCGAAATGAGCCTTTGGCTCGCATCTATATACTTCCAAGCGCTCTGGGCCCTCATCGTCAGGCTTTGCTCGATAATTTTCCTCCGCGGCAGACGCACGGGGCCTTGGAATTAAGCCTTTGGCTCGTCATATACCTCCGGTTCGGGGCTTGACTGGGGCCTTCGTCGTCGAGGCCTTGGCTCGATAATTTACCTCCCATGCGGCACGGGCCTTGAGAACTAACCTTGCTCCATATGAACACGTAATGCCTTGGGAATAATTTGTTTCTGCGATAAGTATAACTATTTTGAATTTACACAAAATAGAGCAAAGTGCACCTCTCACCCACTTATATGGTCAAGGTGATTTGCACTCCATGGCCGATCCGATCCGAGATCACCTTCCGCATCCTTGAGGTAATAAGCGCCCAAAGAGCTTCTCGACCACTTCAAAGGGTCCGCCTAGGGAGCTTCCAAGTTGCCGACATCTCCGGCTTGACTTTCTTCCAAACTAGGTCACCTACTTGAAAGGCTCCGGGATCACGCCAGGTTGTAGTATTATTTCATACATTGCTCGGATCGCCATCGTAGGACGGACGCTTTAGCTCTTTCCTCTTCGACAAGTCTAGCTCCATGTTTCTCCGTTCGGCGTTATTTTCATAATTTTGTACCCGAACGACTCCACCCCAACTTCAATCGGATAACCGCTTCCCCATATACCAAGTGAAATGGAGGACTTGTTCCTCCTTTGGTGTCGTCGGCGGAGAGCCCATAGACGGCCCGACACTGCCTCAGCTCTCCTTCATGGTGCCAAGCCAGTAAATTCGAGAATCTCTGGTTACTCGTCGACCCGACCGCTTGTGAGTATGCCACCGATGTGAAGTGCTGCTCGATGCCATAACTTTCGCACCACTTCCCGAGTAGCTTCCCAGTGAATTGACGTCCGTTGTCGGAGACGAGTCGTCTTGGGATGCCAAAGCGGCAGATGATATTTTGCCATATGAATTTTTTAACCATCTGCTCGGATATTTTTGCAAGTGGCTCAGCTTCTACCCATTTTGAGAAGTAGTCGACCGCCACCAATAAGAACTTCCGCTGCCCGGTAGCCATGGGGAAGGGTCCCACGATGTCCATCCCCCATTGGTCGAACGGGCAGGCCACAGTTGATGCTTTCATCTCCTCTGCCGGTCGGTGGGACATGCTGTGATACTTCTGACAGGATAGACAATTTGTAACGGTCCGGGCGACATCCTTTTGAAGTGTTGGCCAAAAATACCCAGCTAGCAAAATCTTCCTGGTTAACGACCGTCCGCCTGGATGTCCACCGCACGAACCTTGGTGCACTTCTCGAAGGATGTACTCGGCATCTTCCCAGCTGACGCGAGAAGGCCTTCTTGTAGAGTTGATCTCCTACGAGGGTGAACCGACTAGCCCTTCTCTTCAGTAAATGAGCTCCTTCCCGGTCGGAGGGGGTAGCTCCCGAGCGCAAAAACTCCACAATAGTTGTCCTCCAGTCGCTCGGGTATGTGATGCCCTCCATCCGATCGACATGTGCTACTAAAGATACTTGCTCGATCGGCTTCTGATAGCCGACCGGGGATAACGCGCTTGCCAGCTTGATTCTCCGCCCGGGGGATCTTCTGAATAATCACCTCCCTAAAGTTGAGCTTAAGTTTTTCAATAGCCTCCACGTAGAGCTTGAGCCTTGTACTATTTATCTCGAAAATCCCTGAGATTTGCTGAGCAGCCAACTGGGAATCTGAATAGAGGATGACCCGGACGGCTCCAACGTGCCGAGCGGCCTGCAATCCAGCAATAAGGGCTTCATATTCTGCTTCGTTGTTGGTCGCTCGGTAATCTAGCCGGACGGAGAGCTGCATCTGCTCTCCTTGTGGGGACAGCAAAACTATGCCAATTCCGCTCCCGTGTCTAGTGGACGATCCATCCACGAACACTTTCCACACAGCTTCGGGTTCGGGTCACTTCTATCACAAAATCGGCTAAGGCTTGTGCCTTGATAGCCCTGATATTGGATATCAAATTCGCTTAGCTCTTTGTCCATTTGATGAGCCGTCCGGAAGCTCGGATTTAAAAGCACTCGTCCCCAACTGCTATTGGTCTTAACGATAATCGTGTGCGCCCTAAAATAAGGACGAAGTCTCGCGGCTAGGATCGAGCAAAGGCCAACTTCGAGTCGAGTGTGGCGGGTTTCAACATCTTTCAAGATATGACTAAGGAAATATACAGGTTGCTCCTCATTTCCCGACCGGACTAACGCTGATCCCACTGCCTGCTCGGTTGAGGATAAATAAATGTACAACGGCTCGCCGACAGCTGGCTTGGCCAGTACAGGTAGGGAATTTAAGTACGTCTTTAGTTCTTCAAAGGCCCGATCGCAATTTTCATTCCATTGGAACTTTGCAGCTTTGCGGAGGATTTTGAAGAACGGAAGGCTCCGGTCGGCTGTCTTGGAGATGAAGCGTGATAGCGCTGTAATCCGACCGGTCAGCCTCTGTACTTCCCTTGTGTTTCTGGGCGGTGGCATGTCTTGAAGAGCCTTCACCTTGCTAGGATTAGCTTCAATACCCCGTTCGGTCACAATATAGCCCAAGAAACGTCCTCCTTTGGCACCGAACAAACACTTATGAGGATTTAGTTTGACCCCAAATTTTCTGAGTGTACGGAAGGTTTCTTCCATATCTTTGCATAAAGTGGCCGCTCGGAAGGATTTGATGAGGATGTCATCTACATAGACCTCCAGGTTGTGTCCGATTTGCTCGCGGAAGACCCTATTCATCAATCTTTGATATGTTGCTCCGGCATTCTTGACCCGACACGCATCACCGTATAGCAATACGTCCGTCCAAAGCTAACTTTTTCCGATCCTCGGGCAGCGGCACTTGATGATAGCCTTGGTAGGCGTCCGGGATACATATAAGCTCGCATCCATAGAATCTACGAGCTGGTCGATTCGGGGTAGAGGGAAATCCTTCGGGCAAGCTTTGTTTAGATCTCTGAAGTCGATGCACACCCTCCATTTGTTGTCCGGGGAGACGAGCACCACATTTGCTAACCAGCTTGGGAATTGAACCCGTATGTGGCCGGCCTCTAAGAGTCTTTCTACCTCCGCTCGAATGATAATATTCTGTGCTGAAATCTCTTCTCCTTTGTTTTATTGGTCCGCCCGGACGTGAAGCTTATGTTGGGCTATCTGGGGGAGACACCGGGCAGCTCATGTGTCGACCAGACGCGAAGACGTCATGATTCATCCGGAGGCATTTGACCACTTCTTCTTTCTGTTCGTCCTCGGTCGGCGGCAATAAATGTTGTAGCCTCCGATCGGCTCGGATGGATCTGAACCTCCTCTTTTCATCATAAATTAAAGCAGGAGGTTTCTCGGTTATGGCATGTACCTCGATCCGTGGAGCCTTCAGCACGCTGGATTCGGCTCGGACCATTTCCACATAGCATTTCCGACCGGCCAATTGATCTCCTCGTACTTCACCGACTTTGTCCTCGATCGGAATTTGATCTTACGGTAGAGCGTCGACACAGCTGACTCGATTAAACGCCGGTCGCCCAAGATACGTTGTAGGAAGAAGGAGTCGACCACCACAAAGTTTGTTGTCCTCGTTCTCGGGAGTGGTTCTTCCCAAGGAGATAGCCGCGATCTTCAAGTCCGGGAGAACCTCGTTGCCGTAAACCCGTGGGGTTGTCATGGGCGGCACTCACCGATCGATTTGTAGTTGATCAAAGGCCTTTAAAGATGATGCTGCCAGTATCAATGAAGATACGGTGGATGGTGTAGTTGGCTATCACCGCTTTGATGATAAGGGCATCATCATGCGGCACTTCAACTCCCTCAAGATCCTTGGGCCCGAAACTGATCTCGGGTCCGCTCGCCTTTTCTTGGTTGCAACCCACCTCATGGATTTTAAGCTGCCGGGCGCTTGCCTTTCTTGCCCGGTGTGAATCTCCTCCGGTCGGCCCACCAGCAATAATATTGATTTCTCCCGGGAGGTGTTGTTTATGTTCTCCTCTTCCGGCCGTGACGCCTTAGGTCGCCATTGACCGAACGATCTTCATGCCTGGAGGGAATGGGAGATCTCCTATATGTTCGCCGACCGGACTCTTGATGCCGCTGCCGGCGGTCGACGCGGGCCACCCCGTCGTACGGGATGGGTGATTGAAGGCAGGCCCCGACAATCGCGGGTGTTGTGGGAGTCAGTATTATGGAAAGAGCAAAACATGGGGGTCCATACCCTCTTTTTCTTCATCTTTGACCGCTCGGCCGCTACCTCTTGGACCACCGGGGACTTCGCATGATGTGCCCGGGATGCCTCAACTCTTGGTCCTCTTGGTGGCTGATGGGCAGCGGGCTGCTTCCGTTCGGCATGGGCCGGACGTTCGGCATGAGTTCCATTCCGTCGGGCAGCCTCCGCCTCTTCCACGTTTATATACTCATTCGCCCGGTGTAGCATGTGGTCATAGTCTCTGGGCGGTTTGCGAATGAGCGCGCGGAAGAAGTCCCCTTCCACGAGGCCTTGCGTGAAGGCGTTTACCATTGTCTCCGAGGTGGCTGTGGGGATGTCCACCGCTACCTGATTAAATCGCTGTATATACGCCCGGAGAGATTCTCTTGGTTCTTGTTTGATGGTGAACAGGCTGACGCTTGTCCTTTGATAACGTCGGCTGCTCGCAAAGTGATGAAGAAATGCCGTTCGGAACTCCTGGAAACTAGTGATAGAGCCGTCCGGCAACCTTCGAAACCACCTATGTGCGGATTCCGATAGAGTGGTGAGAAATACTCGGCACTTTACGCCATCGAAGTACTGATGCAAGGTGGCGATGCTGTCGAACTTCCCCAAATGATCGTCCGTCCCATTGTAAGCTCCGATCGGCGGTGGTGTATAGTATTTTGGTAACGGATCCCGATGTATGGCTTCAGAGAACTGTCGGTGAACCTGCTCGGGCGGTGCGCTCGCTTGGGGGGCTTTGCCCTTCCTATGATCCCGAACGGGAGGCTCATCAGATGAAGATCCTTGCTCCCCGTGAGCGGGCGCGATTTCTGGGGGAGTACGGAAGAGTGCACGAGCCCTCTGTTGAAACATATTGGTGTTGCCATTCGCCCGGCTCTACCGAGGGTTGTTTCATTGTGCTCGCTCGACCAGCTTTCTCCTTTGCGCCACTATCTTGGCCCTCGCCTCGACTATAGCGTCCAACTCTTCTTGTGAGAGTACCACGGTATGTAGTCTTCCCGCCATTGCCTGCGCTTTCCGGATGCAGTGCGTTCCCAGCAGACGGCAATTGATCTGTCCGAACCGAGTCAACGGACGTTGGGGATGTGGCGCTCCTGGATCCTCGAGTGCTCCGGCGAACCTGCAACAAAACCGAGCCGGGAGGGGTGTCCCGGCGACGGCCCTCCGACGCTCAAGTCAAGCGAGGAATAACAAAGAGGTGGCTTCAGAGATTCAGACCAACGTACCTCCGGTGAAGAAATGGAGACCTTATATAGACCTCTCGAAGGAGCCTGGGCGCGCCAATCAAAGCAATCACCTGCTTTCGACCATGCCCAGGTATGGGTCTGTCAGAAGGGCATCCATAAGGCCATACCGCTACTGTATCAACCTCTCCATGATGTGACGGCAAGACCCTCTATCGTGAAATCTTGTGTACGGCATAATCATCAGACATGCCTTTGCTGACATCCTATATCCCGAGCCGAACGAATAGGCCGCTTGACTAACCTTTGTATCCTCGCCCTTATCCTGGCCGAACGGACCACCCGCTCGGCCCTTCGGTTCCAGCCGGGCAGACACCCGCTCGGCCATTCAGTCCTCCGGAAACCCAAGTCTGGCTGGGTTATCTCTCGCTCCGCTCGGACCTGCTCAACTGCTTGACGCGGCCATTACCCGCTTAGTCAGCCCTCCATCCGTCCTCAGGCTGGGACCCTTCAAGAAGTGGGTCCCCCATTCTTACCGCCGGATCAGATATCATGAGATAGCTCCATGCTTAGATTTTATTATGCATGCCATGTTTCAGTGTTTATGCCATGTAACTCCAGTATGCCATGCTTTAACAAATTCAGTGCATGTTTTCAAATAGCATTCTTTAAAAACATGTTTGCATCGTTGCATGTTTTAGTGAGGTAGATGATTTCTTACTAAGCTTAAAGCTTACAAATACTATTTTTCCTTATACTGCAGATAAGGGTAAAGGAAAGATGGACTAGCAGAGGAAGTTGGAGGTCAATGCAGTGATGGTGTGTGTGGCAGGAACCTGGAATGAAGATCCTTAGGGAGTTTAGCAAATTGAGAACTTAGTTTCTTTTCTCAAGTACCTTTATGCACTTTCAGACCTTAGAATGTTTAAACCATGGAAGATTTGTTTAAGTTGTTAGTAATTATGTTGGAATGTTAGTTAATAGATGTTAGAACTTATTTCAATTACTTTTAGAACTCTTATATGAGATTTTGGCACGAACTAGTCTTGAAATCGAGGTTACGATCGAAATCGAAACCCGGATCGATCTACATCGATCGAGTTGGAATGTCTGGGATCGATCGGTCGACCGATCCCATCCGAAGTTTATGGATCGGATCGATCCGGAATCTGGCGATACGATGAGGTCTGAGCAGCACCGTCACTCGATGCCGATCGGTAATGAGTCGCGATCGACCACCCGATCGGTGTACTCTGGATCGGTCGGTAGACCGATCGGTATACATCTGACGAGATGGGTTGTGGATCGGTCAGCCGACCGAGCACTTTGGTTAAGCTAGATCGATCACTGGATCAATCCGACAGCCCAATCGATTCATGGATCGATTGAAATGCCTGATTACAGCTAGCAGGACATCCGAGAGGCATAGATTATCTTCCCTAACATGTGTACAACTCCTAGGTACACCTAGAGTATTAAGTTCAGATTTTACAGTAATCAGTTTAGTAAAATTTTAATCAATCCAGATTTCCGTAATAGTAATTTAGCATAACATAATGTAACGATCGGCCTTACAGCTTAATAGTAGAAGACGGGTCATTACAAAAACTTTCATGGGACCATATCGATCACCTTACATTTATCAGCATGATTAATTTTTTTTTGTTTTTTACCACGATCAAAATTTGAGTGACTTTTTTTACTGGGATGACAATTTTAACAAGTGTCGCTTATGGTTAATGAGAAAATTTTATGGACTCGGATAAATCATCTTCAAAAATTAATTGGATTGAAATGTTAAATATCTGAATTTAAAAAAGAAATGTACGACCCAAATCTAAAAATCTCTATCCCAACAACGCTATCCACCCTCCAACTCCTTTCTGACCCAACCATTCATCCGATCTGGTGCGAGCCAACCATTCATCCGATCACCCATCGTCACCCGCTCTCTTTATCGGGCGGCTGAGATTGCAGCCGAATGGCAAAGAGGGCAGGGAATGGTTCATGCCTCAGGCCGACGCAGAGCGCGCTAGAGGGCGGCACGGTGAAGATTTCAATTTTAAGTTTGCTCTCGTTAGCTAGTTAGTTTACCTTTTTTGGCTTAAGAAATAACTGAAATATAAGATTTCTTTATCGATAATTTTATCGCTTTTACTATTTTTTTTTCATCTTTCTTTCTTTCGTCGGCGCATCTCTCTAGCCATTTCGCCCCCCGCCTCGACGGCCCTCGCGGAGGGAAAATAACCTAAACCTAGGGTTTACGCCGGCCGCGCCGGCGAGCGTCGCAATAGGGCTGGATTGCTTCTGCTTCCTGCTCCAGATCTCTGCGAGTCCGTTATTCACCGATCGGGGACGGGTAAACGAGCCGGGTTGGTTGTCGAGTAGCGGTTGAGGCGATGGCTGCGGCCTGGCTGGAGGACCTTTAACTGGATGGCGCTGGGAGATCTGATGTCGTCCAGGTTGTCCGGGTCGTCGCCGTCCGTTTCGCATCATTTGGATGAGTTCTCTGGCCGGGAGGATGGGGAAGACGAAGTGGGAGAGAGGGAGCTGGAGGCGGCGCAGCCATCTGGGAGCAACTTGCAGGTGACGGCTGCTGCTGCCGAAGGCAATAGCATGGTGTACTTGACTCAGACAGTCGTTCTCTCGGAATTTCTGCATGAAGGTTTCGAGGATTGCACGGAGGTAGGGCCTTCAGACAACGGGTTGGTGTCGAAGTGGCGGCCCAAGGACCGGGTAATGTGTTTCTGTATTATTTTCCTTTCAGCTGCTATGATATGCTTGTCTCCACGGTGAAAAGATGCCCCTAATTTTATTAGATGGTTCATGGCTTCTTGTTTTCTTGAGAAAACTCTACCTTATAGTATGGATACGAAAGAGTAAGCAACATTAGCACTGGAAAGATATAAATGATGAATGCACTATCGCTGCATTATTTTCTGGGAACCTAGGGTTTTTTTTAAGAAGCCAATCAGAAAATGTAAAATTCACCCTGTTTAGGTCTAAGTGAATCTGTTATAATCTATTGTTTGTTTCCAATGGGCTTATAATTGACTCTCATATAATGATTCAGGAGTTCATTTCATTTACTTGAGCAAGGATGGTATTAGTATTGATCAGATAATGCATAAATTAAATTTCATTTCGCCAATCAAACAAGAATAGACTTGACACTGAAGATGTTATTGGCGTCATTAATTTTTACACTAGCAAGTTTATTTTGATTATAATCTTACAATTGGTTTTAAACTAGAATATTGTATACGTTACTCTGCCAAAAAAAAAACCTAGAATAAAATGGTGCATAGTTGGTATTTTTTATCAGGAATATCCAATATATATGTTCTGCTGCAGCATGGTATCAGTTAGAGAGAATGAGCAAAATTTTCCTGAAAATTAACCTCTTGCCTTGAAGATCATTATCTGGGGATAATGGAACATTGTGAATAGGGGATAAGATATAGAAATAATTAACAACTTCATTAAACTATCAATGCTATAATCTGTTTAAGATGTAACATGAATTCATGATAAAATTTGATGATGGTATGTGGATAAATCCCTCTGGTTATTGCTATTACAATGACTCAATTGTGTTGCTTTTTTCCGTTCAGATATGAGTTGGTATTTGCATTATCTCCCAATATGATTAGCCAAATCATGTTTTAGCAGAATCCTTAGTTAAGCTGACAGTTCTGTTTGAAAGTATCACACAAATTGGCATTCAATACATGTCAAATTCAGGTACTGGTTTGCTTTCATTATACAATATTAATGGAGATGGTGACTATGCAATTGCTTTCCCAATTCAAAAATGGCACATCACATACAAAAACTGTTTTTCTATTCTTAAATCCTGTTTGTAAGCATATGGTCATATGTTTTGAGGAAGACGTGTTGATTTTGGGGGTAAAATATTCAAGATTTCCTATTAAACTGATAGCAAGGGGAAAAAAATCACAGAGAGAGAAATATATGTCTTAATTGTTAATTATTTATTTATTTTATACTTAGATGGTGGTGTTTATCCCTGACTTTTCTTTATTAAATTCTCAATTTTTTGTTCATTATGCTTCTCCTTATATTTTATTGACAATGCTGATATGGTTCCCGTTTCTTGAAATTTTGAATTTGAATGGCTGTCATCTTCTTTATTAATTTTGAGTTTTTTAATGCAGCTTAAAACGGGTTGTGTAGCACTCGTGTTATGTTTAAATATTGGTGTGAACCCGCCTGATGTTATAAAAATATCTCCTTGTGCCCAGATGGAGTGTTGGATAGGTGAATTTTGACTTCTACTTCCACTCTTTCTTGTCATTTATATTGAGTTTAGTTTATTCTAAAATTTTGAAGTCATGCTTTATTTGCTGTACTAAGTATGTATTTTATGAAGTATTTGCCTTGTGATTGTATGATGTTTTATGTTTATTTGTTTTTAAATTCACTTTACTAGCATGATTTAGAATGAGAATCAAGTTGCCCCCTTAGGATCTGGGATTGGCTTTATGGATGTTCCATGCTCTGTCTTCTTATCCATTGATAGTCAGGGAACTGAATTAAATAGGTTCTGCAATTCATTACAATCATCTTTAAGAAATTATAGCTTATCTTCAATCTAATTGTTTTAATTACTATTTGTGCATTTGCCAGGTTACTTCATCCAAGTTTTTGTACTGAATTTGTAATTGTCATCGAGATGCACTTCGTTAATAATCGTTTGATAACTTAAGTGATGTAGGGAAGGCATTTCAAAATGATATCTCCAGTGACAAAATTTACAAGCTAGGATAGAGGAGGCATTTTCCCCTTAATTCCAAAAAAAAACAGAGAACTGTTTAGTAAACCTGAGAAAACTTAATGAAATATTAAACTGGTTTGTGTGTAGTTGTATTGTCTTTTTATGCCTTTGGAGATGGTTTGTACTTTAAGCAAGGAGTTGCCTATGGTGTATCTCTGAGGGGATTGCCATTCTGTGTGGGCTTGACTTTTTACTATTTGTTGATTTTTTTTTTCTGTCAATTTGTGTTTGTCATAATTCATAGGAATTTGTGCTTTACCGCTTTACATGGCTTCAGCCTTTTTTCTTGATCTCATTTTCTTTGATACATTGTGTCTGTCCTCTTATCGATGTAAGGCCAGGTCAGATATGAGCATTTTGACATCTGCACTTTCATTATTATAGTATTTGACATGGTTTGTGGTGGGGATCATGTCAATTGCAGACAATGACTTTTGGTTGGACTATCATTGTTAAAATATATTTTTATTTTTTATATACATTTTTTGAAATTTTCTATCATAATGGAACTAGCGTCTAATGGCCATTGGTCTTTATATGCTCAAAATTTGTACTATTTCTTTCTGTTAAGATTCAAGATTCAGCTTTGGTTGACCATGATATGTCTCTCCTTCATTTGGATTCGTTTTTCCTTATCATTGTCACTAGTATGTAGAAGATTGTTGATCTTGTAATGATTGTTTGTTCAATATCAAATGTTCTTCAGAGCATAGGCTCAACAATACCATCTTTTACTCATCAGGTTCTCTATTCTTTTGTTTTTCTCCTCCCATTTTGTCTTCTTGGTTACACAGAACCCTAGGCACAACCATGTGGGATTGAAGTGCCATTCTGTATGGAGGGCACCAAGTTATTGTAAACACTAAATTACCTGTGTAACTTTAGAATTTCCTTAACACAATTTATTGTGCTTACAATTGTGGAGTTATAGTGCTACTAATCATTGTATCAGTTCTTCTAGCAATAAGAATTTAGCTGGCCTTCTCATCTGACTTCAGATTGCTATTTGACAGTTTTTTTGTTATTCAGATCCTCATTCTATGGCTGCTCCAAAAGCTCTTGAAACAATTGGAAAGGCATTGCATGCTCAGTATGAATGTTGGCAGCGTCGGGTATAGCATAATTTAACTTCTGCAATGTTTTTCATCTATGAGCTTCACTATTGGATATTATTATAACCTTTAACTGGGCAACAGCAACAGGTTCGTTATAAGCTTCAACTTGATCCCACAGTGGAGGAAGTGAAGAAGCTTTGTAATACTTGCCGGAAATATGCTAAGTCAGAAAGGGTTCTCTTTCATTATAATGGGCATGGAGTGCCTAAGCCTACAGCAAATGGAGAAATTTGGGTCTTCAACAAGGTTTTTCTGTGATTAATATGTGGTCCTTTCTGACAGAGAGTGCTGTTTGGTATTTTTACTGTATATAATTTTTCATTCTGAACAGAGTTACACACAATATATTCCATTACCTATCAATGAGCTCGACTCATGGCTTAAGACACCTTCAATCTATGTGTTTGACTGCTCTGCAGCAGGGATGATTGTCAAAGCCTTTCTAGAGGTTTTCTATCTTAGTCAACAGAGACTATAAATTTGATTGTTACATTAACAAACTGTTTACTGATATCCAATATTTTGATGCATTCAAATCTTCTATGTTCTTAGCGCCAAGATTGGAATACCTCTGCTGCATCTGGTTCCTCATCAAAGGATTTTATTATGCTTGCTGCTTGTGAAGCACATGAGACTCTTCCTCAAAGTGTTGAATTTCCTGCTGATGTGTTCACATCCTGCCTCACTACACCTATAAAAATGGCATTGCGTTGGTCAGTTATCTTAAGGCTTTGCATTTCACTTGTTTTACTTTGTGTTGCATTTGCTCATGAAAATTAAACTTCCTGTGCTGCCTCGAGTAATTAGCATTATGCTGAATTTGGGGTACAAATATTATTGAGTCAAGGTTTAGTTTGGATGTCATTTGACTAATCTGCTAACTGCATCCTAGTATTCGATGATGGATATGATGATTGTTCCTTTCAAATTCCCAACAGTGGTCTGGAAAGTAGATTTAGGCATTTGCCTGGTCGTGCAACAGGCCGTGAAAAGAAATAAAAGTGGTTGAATTTTGACTCTTTGCTAAGATATTCTTATTTATTTCTTTGATAAGGATGTCTTTGCCTAATTTGAATGGCTAGGGTTACATAAATCTAATTTAACAAAGGCAAAAATATTCATTCAATGCGTGTGGTCCAGTAAAAATAAGATTAGAAGTATGGTTGCAGATTTCGGCCTAGGCAACCGCCTAGGTGCTAGGCGGCCCCTAGCCGAACCGAAAACCCTCTAATTGCCAAAGTAGGCGTTTTATGTGCGGTCCTAGGCACCGAATAGGCGGTCCTAGGCGCCGCATGTTCGTTCTAGGCGCCAAATAGGTGGCCTGTTCGGTACTCAATAGATATTAGATCATAGTAAAAATAAAGTATAATGAGTTTAAAATATTAAAGTACAATAATTTCAATAAGCCTAAACAATTTTGATGCATCTGGTTCCTCATCAAAGGATTTTATTATGCTTGCTGCTTGTGAAGCACATGAGACTCTTCCTCAAAGTGTTGAATTTCCTGCTGATGTGTTCACATCCTGCCTCACTACACCTATAAAAATGGCATTGCGTTGGTCAGTTATCTTAAGGCTTTGCATTTCACTTGTTTTACTTTGTGTTGCATTTGCTCATGAAAATTAAACTTCCTGTGCTGCCTCGAGTAATTAGCATTATGCTGAATTTGGGGTACAAATATTATTGAGTCAAGGTTTAGTTTGGATGTCATTTGACTAATCTGCTAACTGCATCCTAGTATTCGATGATGGATATGATGATTGTTCCTTTCAAATTCCCAACAGTGGTCTGGAAAGTAGATTTAGGCATTTACCTGGTCGTGCAACAGGCCGTGAAAAGAAATAAAAGTGGTTGAATTTTGACTCTTTGCTAAGATATTCTTATTTATTTCTTTGATAAGGATGTCTTTGCCTAATTTGAATGGCTAGGGTTACATAAATCTAATTTAACAAAGGCAAAAATATTCATTCAATGCGTGTGGTCCAGTAAAAATAAGATTAGAAGTATGGTTGCAGATTTCGGCCTAGGCAACCGCCTAGGTGCTAGGCGGCCCCTAGCCGAACCGAAAACCCTCTAATTGCCAAAGTAGGCGTTTTATGTGCGGTCCTAGGCACCGAATAGGCGGTCCTAGGTGCCGCATGTTCGTTCTAGGCACCAAATAGGTGGCCTGTTCGGTACTCAATAGATATTAGATCATAGTAAAAATAAAGTATAATGAGTTTAAAATATTAAAGTACAATAATTTCAATAAGCCTAAACAATTTTTAAATGACATTAATGTCTTCAAGGGAACTTTTCAGGTGGATTTGAACTTCTTTTTGTCTTCCAACCTAAAAAAAGTTAAAAAAACATAAATATTAGTATTGAAACACTAAAAATTACTTCAAAATAATTTATAATTATAAATAATATCAATATTATTAATGCTGAAATTTCAAATATATATATATATATAATTTAAAAGTACTAGAGCGCCTAGGCGCTAGGCGCCAGTTGGGCACCTGACTGGTGCCTAGTGCTTTCTGCAACATTGATTAGAAGTCTTGATCTCTATCTCACAGTTTTTTTGTTCACTGCAAAGCCAAAAAAAAGGAACTATTAGTTCGATACTTATTTAATACCTTGCTGCAAGATTTCCTCCTGTAGAAAGCTTAGTCTTGATATGTTTCAGAAATTGAGCATCCAAGAAGAAAGATTGAGTTTAGAAGAAAAGAGAGTTGGGTTAATGATTGATATATCATCTTGGATGGGAAGATATGATGCTGGATGAGTCTTAAATAGATGAAAACCTTCAATGGCCAAAGTTGTTGGGTTTGTTCTCAATCTTTATCTTCCTGTATCAGAGCCTGTATCAGGCTTGGGATGTGTCTCAGCCAGTGTGCTCACTTGTGTGTTTCTATCTCCATGCGATTGCATGTATCGTGCTGGGTCTATGTGATGGCTTGTGGTTGAAACAGGATGAACAGATTCAGACCACATTTGTTCTCAACTGTGGATGCTTTGGTTAAGTCAGACTATTACTATCTCCATTAGGCAATCACAACTGTAATAATTGTCACTGACTCGGCAAAGATTGCACTCTGAATGTTGACAGACATTAGCAATGGTTTTTGTGGGAAACTACATGAAAAGACAGAAGTTACTCTGGCTGCTAGCAAGTTTGGCAGCTTGGATATTCTTTAATCTGTTAACCAGCAGCTTAATAACTGGATAATAGACTAAGTGAAAAAAATCTTAATCTGCTAAGCAGCAGTTTAATAACTGGATAATAGACTAAGTGATAGAGACAGAAAAGCTGGTAAAGTTGTGAAGTTCAGTCTTCATAAGTTATTCTGCAGTCTCTGGTCATTTTAATTCCTCATTGTTTTCTGTCCAAGCGATCAATCTCTGGACCTCAGAGCATCAATATTCTTTGTCATCTTATTGGATTATTTGAAATTAATTACATTGGCATACACCTGAATTCACTTGCACTTTTGCAGATAGTGCCTGGGTTGGTTGTCATATATTTATGGATTTTCTGAAATTTTCAATTGTTATGTTTTTTTCTCTGTGGCTTTCTTTATCTTTTAGGTCTCAGTGCCTTCTTTATATCTTGTTACCTTGGTCTAATGGAAAGGTTTCAAAATCTTGCGTTGATATTTTTTTTGTATTTGCAACTTCTGTTAAGGCTTTAGGATTTTGAAATATAGGATTTCACAATCTTTGTTATTCAGGTTTTCCTCTCGATCTTTACTTCGTGATTCTCTCAACTACTCTCTTATCGATCAAATTCCTGGGCTTCAGAATGAACGAAAGACGCTTCTAGGGGAGCTGAATTGGATTTTTACTGCTGTTACCGACACAATTGCATGGAATGTCCTTCCTCGTGGTATTAGTAATATTGTTTTTTAAGGTTTCTAGAAGGTGAAAGGATTGTACAATAGTGTTAAATGCAATTGTGCAGATCTTTTCCAGAGACTGTTTAGGCAAGACCTGTTAGTTGCAAGTCTCTTTCGCAATTTCTTACTTGCTGAGCGAATTATGAGAGCTGCTAACTGCTCTCCTATTTCATATCCATTGTTGCCACCAACTCATCAGCATCATATGTGGTAGGTATTTGGTGATTTTTCCTCTCTCTCATTTTTGCACAACTCTGGGCCTTTTGCGCGGATATACTTAGCATATGTATTATTCATTTCAGGGATGCATGGGATATGGCTGCTGAAATTTGCTTGTCTAAACTTCCACAGTTGATTGATAATCCAAATGCTGACTTCCAGGTACCATTATCTTCTTGCAGTATAGATTTACATTCTTTATGTTCTTTGTGGTTGTTAGTAGACTGTTGGCCTACTTTATCGATCTCCTTTTTTCTGTCATTTCTTGAGACTCTTCACTGATATTTCTTGTTTTGTTTAAATCAGCCAAGCCCATTCTTTACAGAGCAACTGACAGCTTTTGAGGTGTGGCTGGCCCATGGCTCCAAACACAAGAAACCACCAGAACAGCTTCCAATAGTTCTTCAGGTAGGCACTTAAGACATACTGGTAAATTTCCAACTCCTTAATTTTCTACCTTTTATGTAAGTAGAGTATTTTCTTAAGTACCATTGATTTTCCTAATTTAGGGAATTGTTCCTTAGTGAAGTAGAACGTCAAATATAGTAATAATTGGCTACATCCATGGTGTCTTCACACTTGAACCATCTTCATAGAGTTGATATTCTACACAACCACTAATGCATATTTGGACAAGGCCATCTACCAACCACTTCTCTTGCTAAAGGAGTGTGATCTTGTTATGGCGTGCATTGGACTCTGATACTTAGACTCTTTTGTCTTTATCTACCCAATTCATACTTGTGTCTTTGATCCCAGCACTTCGAGTGAAATTTCAAAGATCTCTATTGATCATGTGTAAAAACAATTGGAAACATTTATGTCACACTTGGATCCACATCTGTGTCATATAAGTAATAATTTTGAGTAAGATGCGTGCTGAATCATGGGGGGTTGGAATTGGATCATTTCCATGCTAGTCTGGCATTGTGCCAGATTGTTAATTCTAGTTGGTGCTGTTCTCTAGTGATCGAGAGGGGGATTATGGGGTGGAAGATGAAGAAGTGGAAGGATACAGATAAGAGGAGGAGAATGACCTACATGGTACCATGTTTTTTGTTTGTTTGAGAAGACTACTCATTGACCCTTGTCCACTGAGCTTAGTAGCGCATGCATAGGACCCTTCTTGTTGGGATAACCATTGACAAATGCCATGTGACATGATTCTGGTTGTGTTGATGCTCTTTGCTGTCATTCCCTTATTTTGTCAGTGTTAGGCACACACATAACCATTCATCTCTTCTCCATACTGATTGAATATACTCCTACATACTTTACCTGATACAATTACAACCATCCTCCATGCTAATCCACTTTTATCCTTTATCTTTTGCTAGACTGCTGACCTTGATCTAGGTGTTCCTTTGTAGAATAAAATTTATAGATACTAGACTACATCTATAATAACTCACCTTATGATAGAACAATCATACTTTAAATAATTGAAATTATTTTTCGTGACAAGTTGAAAGTTTTTAGCATCTTTCCTGTTTAATTATCATCAGAGCTTAATTAACAGGCATTTTTTCTGATCCTCTTTATTGTGCTGTCGTATAGTGTAGCTGATAACTATAATTATGATATACAACAATACAATGGAAACTGACATCTATTTCACTCTTTTCAGGTTCTACTGAGCCAGTCTCATCGATTCCGTGCATTGGTCCTCTTAGGAAAATTCCTTGATATGGGACCTTGGGCTGTGGATCTGGTTAGTGAATGTTGCTTGTTGATTTTGTTCCTTCCTAACTTCTATGACCAAGAGCCATGAATTTGTTTAAATTTATCTGGTTCTAATTGAATTTTTTTTTCTTCAAGGCGTTGTCTGTTGGCATCTTTCCTTATGTCTTAAAGCTTTTACAAACCACTGCTACTGAATTGCGACAAATACTGGTCTTCATTTGGACCAAAATTCTTGCTCTTGACAAGGTATTATCATGAAGTTAGTAGTTTTGTTTCGTGTTGAACTTTGAATTGCAGCATAGGTTTAAGACATTCACAATTGACTGTTTCAAATTCATGATTTTGCTATCTTCTATAGAATGACTAATTTATTGTTTACTTTTTTTTTTAATGATATCAGTCTTGTCAGGTAGATCTGGTGAAAGATGGTGGTCACACATATTTTATCAGGTTTCTTGATAGCATGGATGCCTATGCTGAGCAGCGAGCAATGGCTGCTTTTGTCTTGGCAGTTGTAGTGGATGGACATCGGCGGGGACAAGAAGCATGTATTCAAGCAAATTTGATAAATGTGTGCCTGAAGCATTTACAAATTGCTAATCCAAGTGATGGGCAAACTGAACCTTTACTTCTCCAATGGCTTTGTTTATGTCTGGGAAAGCTCTGGGAAGATTTTCCGGAAGCACAAATCATAGGTTCTCATGCAGATGGACCAGCAACTATTTTACCTTTATTGCTGGAGCCACAGCCTGAGGTAGAACTTATACATCTTTGCAGTCTGTTTTATTAGGAAAATTCTTGTAGTTCAACATCTGTTTGGCAGGTTAGAGCTTCTGCTGTTTTTGCTTTGGGGACTCTTATTGATGTTGCATCTGTCACATTTGATGATGGGCATAGAGTTGATGAGGACTTTGAGGATGATGAAAAGTTAAAGTCCGAGTTGAATATCATTAAAAATCTTCTACAACTTGCTGTGGATGGAAGTCCTTTGGTGAGGGCTGAGGTTGCTGTAGGTATGTGCAACTATTAAAGCTTTACTTATTTACGCATCAAAATGTCATTGACTTCGTTGTCTTCTTATTGGATTCTCAAGTTTCCGCTCTTAATTTGATTTCACAACTATGGTGTTGTTAACTAAGACTCAATTGTTTCACAGCTCTTGCACGCTTTGCCTTTGCTTACAACAAACCTCTTAAGTTAACTGCTGCTGAAAATTGGAAGCATCTGAGCTCTTTGCCATCTCTGGCCAGCATAAATCATCCTAACAGCTTATCACCCAGTCAATTTATGCAGTCAGGAAGGACCATCGCACATAGTGGTCTTGTATTAAGAGGTAACCGTGAGAATAATACAGCTGGTAGAGAAGGAAGGATATCCAGAAGTAGTCCTATTTCATCGGTTGGCATAATGCATGGCTCTCCACTGTCTGATGATTCTTCTCATCATTCTGATTCTGGGATACTGGCCAAAGAAATTGGTAGTAATGGGGTCCTTAATTGCTCTAGAGCAAGACCTTTGGATAATGCTTTATGTTCTCAGTTTACTATGGCTTTGTGTAACATGGCAAAGGATCCTTCTCCTCGTGTTGCAAGCCTTGCCCAAAGATCACTCTCCATAATTGGTGTTGAACTAGTGGTTACTAAAGCTCCAAGGTTAGGCGTACACCCGGGAGATTCTTCTGTTCCATCTCGCACTTCTAATCTTCCTGGATTGGCACGTTCATCCTCATGGTTTGACTTGAATGCTGGTACTTGTCTTTTTTTTTGTTTACTTGTAAGCCTTTGAATTTTCCTATACCATTGCATAAAATTTCTGCATTATACTGATTCAAAATTTCTGCATTACACTGTTATTCTAAGTCCATAACTTCTCCATTTATAAATATATAAATACTAGTTAATGCAGGTCAGATATCTGTGGCATTCCGAACCCCTCCGGTCAGCCCTCCTCGTCAAAATTATATGGCAGGACTGCGCCGAGTATGCTCTCTGGAGTTCAGGCCACATCAACTAAATTCTCCAGATACTGGATTAGCTGATCCACTTCTAGGAGCTGCTGGATTGTCTGGTGGTTCTGAACGTAGCTTACTTCCACATTCAACTATTTATAACTGGAGTTGTGGTCATTTTTCTAGACCGCTTCTTGCTGGAGCTGATGACAATGAAGAAACTATTTCTAGAAGAGAAGAAAGAGAGAGAATTGCTTTAGATTGCATGGTTAAGTGCCAACATTCTTGTGAGTAGGCTGATAGTTATGCCATACAACATCTATTTGTATTGCACTTGTTTTTCATAATATTATTTGTGTTGGTTGTTTTATCTATCTGGGCAAATTTGACTAGCATACCTTATGCTGTACCAGCTAATGTAAAACTTGCCAATCAAATTGCTAGCTGGGACACCAAGTTTGAAACAGGCACGAAGGTTTCATTGCTCTTGCCATTTTCTCCAATTGTAGTTGCTGCTGATGAGAATGAACATATCAGGTAACACATATAAGCTCAAATTTCTCCCATAACTTCTTTCATATTAATAACAAAGTAATTGTTAGAACTTCTATAAACTACACTAGAATATTAATATTATGAAACTTGCTTTCTAGAATATTTGCCTTATTTTTCTGTTCTTTGAATTTTGTCTTATTCACAACACTAGATGTTATAAACTCCTCATAGCACTCTAGGTCTGTTATAATCTGCCCCATGATGAAATATTTGGCATATCCGGAAATTTCAATGTCATGACCATGATTCATTCCGTTAGCTTTGTTGGGATTCTTTAATTGAACCACAGATACAGTTTGACATAATTCCATTTCTCACTCTCATCTTTAAATCTTTTTTGTTCAACTTTTTGGCACATGAATCTTGTTCCTCGAATGAGCTCTACCTCATTGATTTGACTTATTTATTCTTAAACTCAATGAGCATTTATGCAATTTAATGATTTTAATAAAGAATGTGAGCTTGCCAAGAGAGCTACAGTGCATGGAGCTTTTCTAGATTAAATAAGCAGACCAAATGTCTATGAAAATTAATATGATTTAATTGATTTTTTCCATATATAATTGCCTCTCTTTACAGCGTTTCAATTGAGCAGCAGTATCTTTAGGTTTTTATGGTCAAAAGTGAGTTGCTTGTCTAATGAAAAGCCAGTATTGTTAGTACTTGATGTTTATTAAGTTCTCTTTCAAGTAATGTTTAAAATCTCGACTCATGCTAAGATTTTGGTCCTGGACCGGAATGATATAGCTTCGTATCGTGCCGTGCCGGTATGATTTCGATATTTTTTAAATATAAAATATATTCATTAAGAATAAAAAATAATCTAAATATTTAAAATACAAAGATAAAAAACATATTATTTTTAAAAAATATATATAATTAATGGGATAATTTTATTTGGGTCTAGTTAAACCTATTAAAATATCTCTACTATTGCTAGGAATTGATTGAAATTATTAAACTGATGCCTGTTGCACGACGAGTTTGCTTGTGGGGCTCGCACGATGAGTCCGCAGCGGCCACGGGGCTTGTGCGATGAGTATGTCGAGGCAGCTCGCTCGATGAGTACGCCGCGGCGGCTCACGCGACGAGTATGCTGCGGCCGCGAGGCTCGCTTGAAGAGAGTCCGTCGCGGTCACGAAGCTCGCGAAAGGAGTCCGCCGCCACCATGGGACCTGTGTGACACCTCCGGCCGCAGGGCTCGTGTGACACCTTTGAGACTAGTTGTGGGCTTTGGAACCTCTGGACTGCTAGTTTCGGTCTGCGGGCGGAATGGTAAGTTTCGTCCGTTTCGTCTAGCACAGAACGGTATTTTAAACCCTGCTTTCAAGATAGTCCTAATGTTCTTGTCATCATTTTACATAGAAGAATTAGAGCGTATATGCTGAAATCTGCATAAATCTATATTAAATCTTTTGATTAAAGGTCATGAATCTATGCTACATTGAACAAAGACAACTCTTAGTGGAGCTGCCTAAGAATCTAAACCTGAATGTTTATAATTTTTTAATTCAAGTGTGCCCAATGTTTATATTCACCACTACATGATCAATCACATCCAATGAACAAAATATAACAACAGCTAGCTGGGTTATTCCCCGTCTGTGGATGGTGACATGAAACTCATCCTATGATTGAATCACTTGAACTTTCCTTGGTCTGCCTCTAATTCCAACACCTTCAACGTTTATCATTTCTTTTTATCTAATCATAGAATCTCAATGGTTATCTTTGATATTTAATACATTTATACCATCTTAAGGACTTCACCCATCTTCACCCGTTTCCTCGATCCTCGCATTTTGGAATCTGTTGGAAGTACACTAAATGTCTCCTTGATTGTATTAATATTTTATTCTATTTTTTTAATAACCTCACACATCCCATGGAACCTTAAAATATCTACCCTATAATGTATTATATGATGGGTTATATTTGGCAGACAGGACTTAATTTATTGGACTTTTGTTCCAAAATGTTAGATAAATTATACTTCAACATTTCCTTTGCTAAAATTCTCCATAAGGTTTAATCCTGAATGTAAAATGTTGATCATTCTGTAATTACTTGGTCTGGGTATTGAGATAGTAGTTTCATTAGCTTAAAATTGAAATATTTGCAGGGTATGGAATTATGAAGAAGCTACTTCTTTGAACAATTTTAATAATCATGAATCATCTGATAGAGGGATATCCAAGCTCTCCCTAGTGAATGAATTTGATGACAGCTTGCTTCTAGTTGCTTCAAGTAAGCCACCTCATTAATTACCTACTGGTTTACTGGAGAGGCTCTCTTAGCTAACAGATTTTGCTTTTGATACTCGTGTACTCTAGGTGATGGAAATGTTCGTTTTTGGAAAAATTTCACAGTAAGGGGAAAACAGAAACTTGTAACAGCATTTTCTTCAGTCCTAGGTCATCGGAGTGCAGCTCGTGGTACATTTGCAGTTGTTGACTGGCAGCAACAGTCTGGCTATTTGGTACTACAATTTTCACTCTTGTACCACGTTATAGGTTACCTTTGTATCTTGTCATCATGTGGTTCTGATACAATTATTATTATTATTATTTAATTTTAGTATGCTTCTAGTGACACATCACCTGTCCTGCTTTGGGATCTGGACAAAGAACAGCTAGTTAACTCCATCCCATCATCCTCTGACAACTGCATATCAGCATTGGTGAGAGCTAGTTTAATTACTTTTTTTCTTTGATATGTAGAAGAGTAATTCAGAAATAGGCATTTGTAGCAAAATTAACTTACAATCCAATTCAAGAAACAGCTATTGTCTTTTTTTGCAAATCAATTCTTCATCAGGAGTGCTTCAGACACATTATATTCGTGATTTGTTTTATTCAATGTCTAATCCATGTATTGTTAGTAGTGAGCTTAGTTGGATGGGTTATGTTTGCTTACAGGATTTCAACCAAAGCTGAAATTGAGATAAAATCTCAACCTAAATCCTTGAGGCATAGTTTCCCTACTCACCAGCATTTAGATCTACCATCCAAACTAGACTCTAAGATGCTCACATCTTTAATACTTTTTTGAGCATCATATGTTGAGACTCTTTTGCTTTACAAGACATGTTGCGTTCTTCCTCATTATTTTATTGAATGATTGTTCATTTAGTTACAAAATTGTGTATGCTGTCCCAGTCACTTTGGCAACATTGTATGACATCATCATTCTGAAATTTGTTCTTGAAGTAGTACAATGTATTAGTAATTCTAAAAGTACAGTTGAAATGTATCCAGCAAATTATTCAGGCCTACTTATTGAGAAATTACACGTGGGCTATATTTTTTTGTGCATGCATCTTTTCCTTTGTAATTATTGCAATCTCAAAATATTAAAAATCTCAAAATGCTCATTTAGAAATCTCATTCTTGTGCTTGGAAAAAACAATAAACCTGTATGGGAAAGTGTTCTTCTATCATTTTCAAGTTCTGTAAATATATATATGTGATTAGCTCTATCTTTTTTATTTACACTCATAATTGTATGTGCAGATATCATGTCTACATTTCTGTATTCACTAATTATTGTTTTACTAGCTTGGGTTGGCTCTATGTATTAAAATCTTCTACGTCTCTTATTGGTTCTCTATACTTTTCTTCAATCTTAATGCCAATGAATCTCCATTCCGCAGTCTGCTTCTCAAGTTCACAGTGGTCAATTTGCAGCTGGCTTTGTTGATGGCACTATCAGGATATATGATATCCGCACTCCTGAAATGTGAGAATGGCATGCTTTGTTAAAAATGGCTTTACTTCAATGATTCTCACATAGGAGCTTTAAGCACATTTGAATTGATCCTATTATCCATGGAATCAGTTGTCACCTTGCGTCGTGTCGGTTGACACAGGCGGAATTTAGTATTCCGTTAGCCGACTTGCTCCGGCACAGGTGTACTGGCCTCATGGAGGCCTCCATGAGGTCTTGAGGCCGCTGTGACCTTGTGGCGGCCTCATCTGGCAGTGAGGCCGATCGACAGTGCCATTTATTTCCTTGCCTTTTTTTCATATTTCCATTTTTTTACTGTTAATTGTTTTCCCTCCCCTTGCCCTTGTTAATTTTTTTCCCTCTTGTAAACAGAGACCAATTCTTTAAAGATGGAGATGGATTGATAGGAAAAATAAAAAAAAGAATTAATATATTTTATATTTAAAAAGTACCAAAACCTTATCAGCACAATACGATACCAAAAACTTATTGTTCCAGTCATAAACCACCTGCACGCTCAAAATTTTAAATAGCAAGAAGACTTTTTTTTAGCAATAAGCAGCCATGGTTGTATCTGAAATTAGTAATAATATTCTCCCAGGCCAGGCCATCATATGGCTACAATGTATTTGTACTCAAGTTTCATTGTTTGGTTTAATCTTTAAATTTCTGGGAAACTACCCCATGAGAAATGTCTGCTATATGGAATTCTCGTTGTTATTTGGTAAAGGTGTCAATTTCTGTAATATGTTTGGACGCAACTTGAGTTATTGTGTGTGCATGTTTTTATTGATATTGATATTTGTTTGTCTCTGTGGAGTATGGAGTCCATGCTCCTTAAAACATTGCAAAAACTCTTTCCCTGGTGATATTTTTTGAAACAGTATGATATCTGGATTTAGAAACCTTCTAATTAATTAGGCATTATAAATATCACTTGTTTTTCCTCTGGTATTGAAGGTTCCTTTTATTATCATTTGCTGCTGCAATATATTTGCTGAATTTCTACATCTGGTCTTGTAGGCCGGTCTGCACTGCTCAACCTCATACACAGAAGGTGGAGAAGGTTGTGGGAATTGGGTTTCAGCCTGGATTTGATCCAACTAAGGTTTGGAATTTTAGGCTTGAACTTCTGGTGTATTTGAATTCTCACTTTGCAATTTCCTTAGTTAATATTTGGTGGATGGTAGCTATTTATTTCTCATCTTTTCTTGTTTGATTTTGGTTATTCAAATGCAGATTGTCAGTGCATCGCTTGCAGGAGATATACAGTTCTTGGATTTCAGAAACCAATCCGAACCATATCTTACCTTCGATGCACATAGGGGCTCTCTTACTGCCTTGGCAATTCATCGACATGCCCCAATTATTGCGAGTGGTTCGGCTAAGCAACTTGTGAAGGTTTTCAGCCTAAATGGAGAACCGCTAGGCATGATCAGAAATTACCCCACTTTCATGGCTCAGAGAATAGGTTCTGTTAGTTGTCTTACTTTCCACCCGTACAAAGTACTCCTTGCTATTGGTGCAGGGGATGCCTGTGTATCTATTTATGCAGACGACAGTTACCAAACAAGATAACTTGCTTTGCATACACAATCCTTCAGACCTCTGATCAAGGAACATTGATTGCAATTTGATAATCAAGGAGATGGTAACGGCACCTGCTGCAGATCGTCACGTTTGGCTGCATAAGCCTGCTCTTCATGTGAAATTTGTATCTTACAATGTTCATTAGCCTCTAAAGAGGATCACACTTCGTCAGAATTCCTGCATCGCAATTGGAGGCTCTCACTAATAATCATCTTTAGGTAAAAAGTTGTACATAATTCCTTTTTTATGTTTATGCTTCTTTTATTTTCTTATTTATATTTTTGATCATTTTCTTGCTTTGCTTTGTTCAAAGTTGTAAAATTGCACTTTCATATTATAAATTAAGTATTGGCTGCTTTTAGGATGGGTTTGTGATGTTGGTCACTGAGAATGGCTTTTGGCTGCAAATGACCTATTTTGAATGTTCTATTCTACCTGTCCATAAATTTACTTACTGGTCCACAATATGCTCTGATCACTATCATTTCAATTACTGAACAAGTATCAAATGTATCTTTTAGTTCCTTCTAGTCATGCAGTGAAGAAGGCAGCTTGCCACCTGTGAAGTCTTCTTCGTATTTAATATTTTTTGTTGGATTATTGATGTGACGCGCCAATGCTAGTTTAAACGTCTGAAGAACTTGACTTCGAGTGGTAAATCCAAAATGCGCATCAATTGAGCCAATTAATGAGATTGCTGTCGACGAGGGTTTTCTCACTCAACATTGAGATGTCATTGGCACGCACTCAACATTCCAAGAGACGTAATCCAATTTTAGATGTTTTTAAGATTTCTGTCCATGTATTTGTTACGGTCATATTATTATATTATTATTGTGAAAAGTTGCTGATTTTACTGGTATCCTCATTCATCATAGTTTTAAGGTTTATGTGCTATTCCTTCCAACTTTATTGCTCAAGGAAAGGTGAGGTGTTCTTTTCATGTGATTCTTAAGATAGTGTGATTGCAAATTGTGTCACAAATCACAATGTGTAATGGATAAATTTTAAAAAAATAGAGACCAAATTATTTGCTCTTGGGCAATTGTATGACTTTCTCAGTTCTCAAGGCATTTAGGAATCGAATCAATTGTATGGCTTTTTCAGTTTTCAAGACATTTAGCCTATGTTTGGATGGGGGTGAGACAAGGTTTATTAATGAAAAGGGAAGGGAGGGGAAGGAAGGAAAAGTAATATATTTATCTTACCCTTATGTGGAAGTGAGGGAAAGTTTATTTGAGAGGAAAGGAATGGAAATGAAGATTAAATATATAAATTTATAAAAATATCTTCTTATTTTTTTAATAAATTTGCATGTGAAAAAATAAATAAGGATAAAATTGAAATAATTTCTTCTTCCCTTTCCTTACATCCCAAATTAGGATGTAAGAAATTTTGCTGATTTCCAAGCATGCAAGGGGAAGTTTTACCCTTCTTTTCCCTTCCCCTCCATAACTCACTCTCTCCCAAGCAAGAGTAAAAATTCTTTTTCTTCATGTTTATCCTTCCTTCTCATTTACTCACATCCTCCCAAACATAGGGTTAGGGAACGAATCCTATTTAGACGAATTAATTTTTTTTAATGAATACTTGACTTATAAATATTAAATTTCTAGGAATATTTTTGATTTATCTCAGGAGTCCGTAAAAATCTTATAGGTGCCTGGATCTATTATTCCAAGGTTAATTGACGTAAGTTAGACTTCATGCCAACTAAAAAAAAATCGAGGCCAAATTGTTGCTCGGTCAGAAGGAAAATCAGAAGATGCTTGCTAAATAATTGCTAATAATTGAGTAATATAAACTGACCTTGTTAATTTGTTTTCTTAACATATTTTTTTGAGCTTTGATTAAATACTCTTAATGGTAAGGCTAAAATATCACACATAATTACATTAATTTTTTAGAAGGATGGACCGATGGAAATACCAATGGAATTTTATTCCTTTGGTGTATTCCGACAGAATTGGTATTCCATTGGAATACACTGATGGAATTGAGATTCCGTTAGTAATCTTCGATGGAATCTCAATTTTGTCGGGTAGGAAAGAGCGCAGGCACCAAAGTCTAATTTCTAACCCGGATTAACGATGGAATTTGTAATTCCGTCCGAAAGCCCTAGCCCAAACTACCGATGGAAATATTATTCCGTCGGAAATCCCTGACGAAATCTCAATTCCATCGATAACTCCTAGCTCGAGCTACCGACAAAATTATGATTCCTTCGGCAATTCCGCCAATAAGGCGATGTTGGAAAATTAGGGCAAAGACTCAATTTTTCTCACACGCACGACTTTTTCTTCCCCAATCGTCTTCCAGCGGCTCCAGTGATCGGTAAGCTCTATCCTCTCCACCGTCTCCCCCTCTTCCTGAATTCGCCAGTATGCAGCTACAATAGCCAGAACGTGTCGACGGCTTAGCCGGTCACCAGATCACGGCTGGCAACTTAGTCGATCGCAGCTTGGGTGGCTTCTAGCTATTGGTCGCGGTTGGCAGCTTGGCCATGGCAGGAAGCGTAGACAATCGCCAAAACACGGTCGGTAGCTTAGTCGGCTGCCAGCTTGGTCGGCCAGTAGCTTGGGTGGCTTGGTCGACCGCTAGCTCACGACCAACAACTTGGCCAACCGTGGGCTTGCCACTGCCAGCTTGGTCTTGTCGTGAACTTGGCTTACCACCAACTAGTGGTTATGAGCTTGGCCTGTTGCCAGCTTGCGGCTACAAACTCGTTTTGTTGCAAGCTCAGCTACACCTTTGTTATGATTATTTGTGATTAATTTTAGTTAAACTTTTTTTTTATTTTGTAGTATACTACATTTGCTACTCTTCTCTGGCTGGACTACTCATCTTCATTTATAATTTATTAAACAGTACGTATATGCTATTTTACATGATTGAATTTAGATGTAGGTTAAGTTAGTATTATGATCTATAACATGATATAATCATTTTGTCATTTTAGTGTTGGTATATTTATATCTATGTTAATTTTAGAGCTTATTAACTTTGGTTGGAACATGAAAGATAGTATAGTTTGTTATTTGTTTGATCTGAAATCTAAGGGTGTGTTTGGTTTGTACGTTTTTCATTTTCATTTTCTGGAAAACGTGTGTTTCTAAAAAATTATGTTTGGTTTGCATTTTCTATATATGTTTTCCAAAAATATAGATAGCATTTTTTATAAAAATAGAGAATGTCTAAAAGTCATTTTTTATTTTCTAGAAAACTTGTATTTTCCAGAAAATGAAAATGAAAAATACGTAAACCAAACGCATCCTAAGTTTCTTGTGATTTAGATTGATACATACTACAAGTTCAATATGTGGAAAAATAAATTATATTTTTAATTCTCAATTTAATAGTTTTAACGACCCATATACTTTGTAACAAATATAAATTGTATTCTCATTAGGTAACAATGTAAATGAACAAAGTATAGGATCGATAACACGCAAAAGGGGGGTGAATCACATGATTTTAAAACCAGAGTATTTTTTAAAAATTAAGAACAAAGTGTGCAGTGAAAATTAAAAAATACAAGAAAAAGAAAACCAAGACACAATTGGTTAATTGGTTCAGAGCATTCGACGACTCCTATTTCAAGACCCACAATCTCTCGGACCGTATCGACAGAAAATCTACTAAAAACCTCTTCCAAAATCACCGAAAGAGTGAATCGAATATAATAGTAAACTAACGACAGACCGGACGTCTGGCGGTAAGTGAGGTAAGTCACCGGAAGGGAGTGACTGTGAGGACGCGTTCCGGGAAAGGGACATTAGGCGTCGATCCGGCTTAGATCCATTTCGGATGTCTAAGTCGAGATCGTGACTAGATTCGGTCTCGGAAAGGCGGAATCTAAGTCATACTCTTTCTTATCCATCTATTGAACTGTATCTGTTTTACAGGATACATATTTGCCTCGGACTAACCTGCTGCGAAGGAGCTTTAAAACAAGGTGGTCCGGCGGATCCGGTGCCGGAAGGATCCGGCGGGCAAATTTCATCCAGAGAAGTCGTCGCCACGTGGAGCATCATGGTTCGTCGTCACGTTCAGCGCCCGGAAGGATCGAGCCCGGGGCATAAAAGAAGCCCGGAGCTTCAACAACATCAATGAAAACTTGCGCTGCACTCTGCGACGCCACGAGGCTATTCCGACAAAGCGCTTTCTTAAAGTCTAACTCTTCTTCTCTTGTCGGTATTTTATTTCTCAATTCTTGTACTTATTTGTAATCTTCATTGAATTGATAGTGATTGCCCAACGAAAGTACTCACGGAGTACGAACGAAGTAAAAAACACTGTGTCTATTTTAGTTTTCCTGCGTTTTTACTCATCTTTATCGAATCGATATTCACCCCCTCTATCGAATCCAACGGTCTTACAAGTGGTATCGGAGCGGCTTCGATTTGGTGCAACCACCAATCGAGTGAAAATTTTTTCCAAACTAATATTATTATCTTTTTGGAAGATTTTTTTCCGTTGCACTTAAAATCTAAATTGGTACAACACCAACTTAGAGTTTCTATTTTTCCCCGCACTGCTAATCCAAGGCGAAGTCTTGGGATTTTCTTTCGATTAATTTAGTGTGTGCAGGATAAGATGTCTCAACAAGAAGGCTTCAGCACAGTACGTCCTCCCTATTCAACGGGGATGATTTTTCGTCTTGGAAGAGGAGAATGGAGGTCTACATGAAGGCAGACTACGACCAATGGATGAGCGTTACAAGATCCAGTAGACAACTCCGGGAAAATAGTAGACCCTGAAGAATGGACAAATGATTTAAAGAAAAAGGCATCAATTGAAAACAAAGCCATCAATACTCTACATGCGGACTAACACGAGAAGAACTGAACCGGACCGGCGCATGAAACCAATTGAAAACTTTGGGATTGTTAAACCAAACGAAATGGCTGGTGGGTAACAAAGATTTTTCATTAAACAAAATTTTAATATAAAATGACGAACTCCTATACGTCCAACCAAGGTGTGTGATATGGTGAGCCAAATTTGACACGATAGACTTCCATTAAAAGCTGTTTTTCAGCAAATAATTTGTGGGCATCAATTGTAGATGCCTACAAAAATTCAAAAATTTATCTAAATTAAAATTGGATGAACTCTTACGTGAATTAGAACTTCATGAGCAAACTACAGCCGAGGTTGAGAAAGGTGTAGCAGTAGGTTCCTCTAAAGAAAAGAAGAACAAACTCGAATCGAAGAAGACTCCGATCAAGACTCAAGGCGAAGAACACTGGTGAACCTGGTAAGGAAAATGTTCACCAGGAAAAAAAAGTCACAAGAGGGATCTTCAAGATCGATTCGGACTCACTCAAGAAATGTCACATGTTTGGATGTAACAAAAGGGGCACTACAAGAATGAATGCCCAAGATTGAAACTTGACAAACCAAAGTCAACAGCCCTCAAAGAACATGGGCGATTCCTAGAAGGAGAAAAGCAAAGCACAAAGTCACCTCACCTATGGCTGCGACCTAAGTGGACGAGGAACGGAGGAATCGGACGGGTCCGACACGGAATCAAATCACGGTCCGCTTTCGTTTGAAGGTTCAGAAGAGGTATACCTAAACTTAAATCGTAAATTCTTTAGAATTATCTCGTGTTTAAATAAAAATAATTAAAGTTGAAAATGAAATAAAATGCTTCTTGAGGAAAATCAAAACCTCAAGGAACAATTAAAAATTCGAATCTCCAGACTTGAGGAGGAGAATTTATCATTAAAAATGAATTAATAAGTTAAAAGAATTGGAAAATTCACAACAAGATCTAAAAATTTAGATTTAATTCTAAATAACCAGCATGCTATAAGCTATAATAAAAGCGGACTTGGATATAAGTCAAACTCAAACAAAACCTTTAAATCATTATTAACCCAACACAAAGCAACTAAACAAGCTTGGGTCCCGAGCTGACCACACAAGTAGGACTTAATCAATTCTATATACCTAAAGATAAAATACATTATATAAACTTGAATAAATCAGATCAAAAACAAAAAAAAATCAAAATTCAAAACTCAACAAAATTTAGATTATCACCAGTTGATTATAACTATAAAAGAATCGACACAAACCAAAATTCTAAATTAAGGGCCAATAATTTAGGGGAGGCTCCGAATAGCTAGCACCTCAAAACTAACATACCGAGGTAACCCAAAACAAACTAACCGGGTAATTAGTAAAAGAGACCAAGTTTAACTTGACTCATGAGTCTTGGTGAAGTTTTTGGATGATAGTACGTTAGGGAAGCTTGGGCATCGCATGTCTAGAAAGATATGGCTTCGATCTGGTGCATTTGGCCAAGTGGAACTGACCGAAGCTACCCTTAAACGAATCCTAACCAGTTAGACCAAGATTTAGTACTAAGTTCCGTGGATAGGACTATTCGGAAAACTTCGAAAGGTTGGTTACTTCTAATGATGTCCATGAGACTCACCAAGCTTAGAAGTTTATCCGAAGAATGCCTATTTGTGGAAACCAAAGCTAAGTCTGAATCTAACACTAGTTAAACCAAAACTCTATAATCAAACCAATTTCATCTCACAAAACCATAGGTTTCCCTGATTGATAATATAGTTCGGGTGAGATGAATAAGGCTTTAAAAATTAGTTTCAAAAATTTTAAACTTAAAAATTATTTTCAATTTTAAACTTAAAAATCATTTTCAAAATTTTAACTTAAAAATTTCAATTTTAAACTTAAAAATCATTTTCAAAATTTTAACTTAAAAATTGAATTTTAAACTTAAAAATCATTTTCAAAATTTTAACTTAAAAATTTCAATTTTAAACTTAAAAATCATTTTCAAAATTTTAACTTAAAAATTTCAATTTTAAACTTAAAAATCATTTTCAAAATTTTAACTTAAAAATTTCAATTTTAAACTTAAAAATCATTTTCAAAATTTTAACTTAAAAATTTCAATTTTAAACTTAATTAAACTTAAAAATTAAACTTTAATTTTAAACTTAAAATTATTTTAAACTTAACTATTAATTTCAATTTAATTTTAAACTTAATCAAATTTATTAAATTAAAAACTATTTTCAAAACTTTAATCTCAAGTCTTGAAACGGTATTCTACCGAGTAGGCGTTGAAAGGTCAGGCGCGGACTACTCAGCGAGCGTAGGGTCACGCTGTGCCTCAAGACTCGACCTTACCCACTTCTCATTTTCTTTCAAGGTTCACTTTGAACCTCGAAACAATCTAAATTAAAATTTTAAAGCGGTGAAGAGACTGTTGCGATTCAACAAGGTCGTCAAATCTATATTTTTTCATCGGTAAAATATTCTTCCCTCTCTAAAATAATTTTTTTGTTGTTGTCTTCTAAATTTTTTTATTATTTATATATAAAAGAAAAATATTTCCCTCCACAGACCCTAGGTTTCCCACAGACGAACTTAGGATTAAATTTGAGTCCACCATCTATAAGGCCATTAGGACTACTTGCATAGATATTCCTCCGCCTTAGAGGTTATAGGCCACTACAATTTAAGGAACCTTGTAGAATGTACCAGTCCAATAAACATAAGTCTATGTACCGAATTTTGCAATAACTTAGTAAAGTAGATGACCTCACCTATACCACTAGGGCAGCTGATATCGTATTTTCCCCTACGACTATCAAGAGTTTTTAGAGTTGTCCTTCTACTTGCCTTTTTGTGCTATCCAGGGGATCTACCATTCGACGACCTACTCACATTCTCGTACTCGATGTATTCATATTTTTGGGGAGAGAGATCCCACCGACATGACAGTTAGGTCAATGAACTTAGAGTCGGTCACGCTTATAGGGTTGTAGTTCTTTGCACCATGACCACTAGGGACATCACTGCGATTGTGTTCCATTCATTCCTACTTTATGCCTGATTCATAGGTTGTTGGAGATTGACATTAGCCATATCTTCTCCACCATCATTCTACACACGGAGCGTTGTGACAATCAGTCCATATGCCATTTGGTCACATTAATGTCCATCCTCTTCCGCATTGATGTCACTAGAGGAGACGTTGCCCATATGACCGAGTTCGATGTTATATCCTCTCGGAACTTTTCCCTAGCAGGCATCCAGGTAGATAGAGATGACGGGACTATGACTTGGCGGAGGGGGGCACAGCCTATATGTCCTCTCGGCACATTGATGTCACTAGAGGAGACGTTGCCCATATGACCGAGTTCGATGTTATATCCTCTCGGAACTTTTCCCTAGCAGGCATCCAGGTAGATAGAGATGACGGGACTATGACTTGGCGGAGGGGGCACAGCGACGCACAGATGGGCGAGTTCATGCTCGCACTATTTCCGGAGGAAGCCGCACCACCCCAGCTCGAGCACCACGACACGCTCCCGCACTCTAGCCGCGTATGACCGACTAGAGAGCCATACAGGGGGGAGCTCCGAATTTCATCGGACAGGGACTACCTGGGGGCGTGGCACTTCTTGATCCTTGGGATCTGGACCACCCCTTCATCATCTCGGTAGCTTTAGTGATGACCTACTTCTGTAGCTACACTATTTGTAAAATATTTTGGATTTATCTAGTGACATTTCAAACTTACATTGAATATGTTCTATCTCAATAGCCTAGGAAATTTCAAAAATCCTTTCAAAAATGATTTTATCAACTTATAGGCTAAACTTGTTTGTTTTCAAAATTTCCATTCTTAGACTTTCAAAAACAGTTTTTGCCTTAGACTAAGTTTACCTCCTTAGAAAGCATGTACCCATAGGACTAGTTTTTGAGCATCTCACCAACACCCTAGGGTTACCTTGCTTGTGTTTGACAAACATAGAAAGGGGTGAGATGCATAGGCCAACTGTCTAGACCTAAGATGCTTATTTCAGTGCATCAGCATAAGTCTGGACGTTAAATACAAATCAGATATTAATCAGATTAAAGTTCATCAGTCAAGTCAAACACTGACTGATTATAATTAACTTAATCTGACTAACCTAGTGAACGCTACTATCTTCTGATAGTTAGTTAGTACCTAATTGGTTAGACAGCTGGTTAGAGATAGGTATCAAATTCAGGGGGAGAATTATAACTATTTAGTTTGCCAAATTGAATTTTAAACTTAATTTTGAAAATCGAAGTTTAAAAACAACTTGTTTAAAAACTGACTTTTTCAAGTATGTTAAACCGCTTTTGAATCTAATACCTTTCTGAAAATTTGATTTTGGAGAACAAATTTTATAAACACATTCTAAAAATATGGTCTTCCTTTTACCAAACTCCTTTAACTAAAAGTAAAGATTTAAACTTAATTTCACTTTGAAAATTGTCCTGAGTCTAGTTCTTAAAAATTTGATTTTACTCAATTTTGACAATTTGATTTGAAGGATAAATCTTACAAAATTTAGTTTACAAACTAAGCTTCTCAAAATTATTTTTCTTGATTTTGAAAAAAAAAAAATAGATTTTTTCAAACCCAGTTTTGGAATTTTGGTGTTGAAAACTTATGCTTATACAGCATTTCAAACTTATGTTGAAACTTGTTTTGAAATTTTTTTTTGAAATTTACTCCTTATACACTTATGTTTGAAAATTAACCTATCTACACTTAGCAATTTGTAACAAGTTTTCAAACTTTAGACTCCCCCAAGTCAATTTGATCTTTTCTTGGATTTAAAAACTCAGTTATTTTTCAAAGTCTTATTGTTTTCAGTAATTCTCACTATGTTTGTTTACCCTCATTTTTTGATGTATGCCAAAGGGGGAGGGTTAGGTTGGTTAAGTTAGAGCAACTTAATGCAAACTTGAAAAACTAACTTAAACCTTAAAAACCTCAATAATCATGCTTGATTCTTGCATATTTTTTTTTTCACTAACTTAACCAGGTTGTCATTCCATCAAAAAGGGGGAGATTGTTGGTGCGGTTAGCACTAACGGTCTAACTCAGGTTTTGATGAATGACAAATCGGAAGTTAGGTTTGTTGTTGTCGACACTTTTATCAAGTGTGCGGAAAAGTCCACTAGGTCGACCGAATAGTCGAGAAGTCCAAGGGTCGACGACGCTTGGTCGACCAGAAGCGGTCGCGACGTCGACTGCCGGACGTCTGGCGGTAAGTGAGGTAAGTGGAAGGGAGCTGGAGGACGCGTTCGGGAAGGGACATTAGGCGTCGATCCGGCTTAGATCCATTTCGGATGTCTAAGTCGAGATCGTGACTAGATTCCGGTCTCGGAAAGACGGAATCTAAGTCATACTCTTTCTTATCCATCTATTGAACTTTAACTGTGCTAACAATCTGTTTTACAGGATACATATTTGCCTCGGACTAACCCTGTTTTGCAGGAAAAAGGAGCTTTCTGAAACAAGGTGGTCCGGGCGCCCGGAGGGCATCCGGTCGCCACGTGAGCATCATGGTTTGTGCAGCTACGTCACGTTCCAGGCGCCCGGGACAGCATATAAAAGAAGCCCCAGGTAGGAGCTTCAACAACATCAAGTCTGCACTGAAAACTTACTGCTTGCTCTGCTGCTCTACGCTCCTGCGACGCCACGAGGCTATTCCGACAAAGCGCTTTCTTAAAGTCTAACTCTTCTTCTCTTGTCGGTATTTTATTTCTGTCAATTCTTGTACTTATTTGTAATCTTCATTCGAATTGATAGTACTCACGGAGTACGGGCCTTCGAGTAGGAGTCGTCACAGGCTCCGAACGAAGTAAAAAACACCTGTGTCTATTTTAGTTTTCCGCTGCGTTTTTACTCATCTTTATCGAATCGATATTCACCCCCCCCCCTCTATCGAATCCAACGGTCTTACAGTAACAACCTATACTTTCTTTTATGCAGTAATTAAAAGCTTAATTAAAAATTTTGTTACCCAACAAGTGCAAAAACTTATCGGATCGAGGTCGGTGTTAGACAACTTCTCAGTAGTAGTAGGGCATAGCAATGCCATAGCATAAAGGGAGGAAGAAGTCGGAGCAGTCGGAATCTCGAAAGATCGCGTATAGAAGTTGTTGTGGTTTTACTGGTCGAATGCTTCTTTTAAAGTGCGTTGAGGGTGCCTCCAAGCTAAAATTTGATCTCGGTAATTTCGGGTTTGATCAACTCCGTGAGCTTCAGTTCCTATTAGCGTGAGGGTGCTTCCATGCTCTTCTAAGGAGCCTCCGAGGCACCTCCAACACCTCTAGGGCGCCTCCGCGCCATGAAACCTTATCTCTTTGAGGGTGCCTCCACCTTATCTAGGGCGTCTTCCACGCGGATCTGAGGCGCCTCTGACACTATTCATCCGATGTTTATTTTTGCCTTTTAACCCTATAAAAATGCATTAATCCAAAAATAGATTTAGCACAATATAGAAATAACATTATTAATTAGACCCTATCTTATCAAAATTAAGATCTAGTAATGGTTTTTAGCTTAGACATCCAAAATGACTTTAAGTTGGACCAACGCCAACTGTTTCCTCAAACGGGAACACGTCCTCATTGGGTCTCTCTCCTCTAGTGACTTACCTCACTTACCATGCAGAATTGCTTGACTCTCCTTTGACCCACCAGATCTTCTTATACCAGCTGTTAGGTCTGCAGACCCAATTGGACTTCGGCTGACTGTCAGGTCCCGTAAACCCAGTCGAACTTCCCTTCAGATATCGGGTTACTCCTTGACCTATCTGGACTTTCCACCAGTTATTAAGTCCAACAGATTTAGTTGCATTTCAGCCTGGTGTCAGGTCCTCCAAACCCGTCAAGTCCTGCACACTTGGTAACAAGGTTAGATAACACAACATCTAACTTTAATCCATTTGTCATTGATCAAAACCTAAGTTTGATCATTGGTGCTTACTGCACTAATAATTTTTTTTTTCCTTTTTTGATGCAATGATAACTTGAATTAGTTAGAAAAACATACAGAAAAAAATGATTTAAGAGACATAAATGATTTGATTGTGCTTATTCTCTTAAGTATTTTTAGAGTTATGTTTTCAGAATTTCTTAATTTCTTACTTTTTCTTACTTAAACTCTTACCTTCCTCCTTTGACATGCATCAAAAATAGATATATAAATAAGTTTCACAAAAAATATAAAATATGTAAATAAAATAAGTAAACTTGTAAAATGCTAAAGGTTTTCAGGTCTATTTTACGGAGGGGTTTCAAGGATTTTAATGCTTAACACAATATGCCAAAAATGTTTTCAAAATATTTATTCAAATTTTTTCAATGTATAAAAAACAGTTTTGAAAGCAATTTTAAGGTATGTTTCAAAAATACTTTCTAAGTCATAAAAAATTATGTTTAGTTTCAAAAGTGTGTTCAATTTTGAAACATCTTTCCAAAATTTCAAATCAAATTTTAAATGAATTTTCAAAACAAATTTTGCAAAGTAATTTTTAAAGTAAAGTTTCAAAGTAAATTTTGTAAAGTAATTTTTTAAAGTGAATTTTCAAAGTAAATATAAGATGAATTTTTAAAGTAAATTTTCAAAAAGATCTTTCAAATTAAGAATTTTCAGATGATAATTTATAGATTTTTTTTCAAAGCAATATTTAAAATATTTTTTAAACCATGGTTCAAAATAATTAATTTTGAAAGTAATGTTTTCTAAAAAATTACAAGGAGTTTGGAAATTTTTTGAAGATAATGTTTAAAACCATTTTTAAAGTATTTTCTTAAAAATATTTTTCCAAGTATTTTTAGACCATTTTCAGGTATAAAAATTTACAAATATTTTTCACAACATTTTTCAAGGTATTTTCAAAGTATTTTTCAAAGCAACCCAAAAAATAATTCAAGTATTTTTTACAATAAGTAATTTTTAAAATAATCATTTTTTTCAAGGAAATAGTTTTCAAATATTTTCAAAAATTAGCTAAAATTTTCAAAGTAATCAGTTTTCAAAACTCATCCTTCCCCTTAACCTGATATTATTAGAAAATAATTATTTAAAAATTTATCCTTAAATGTCTACCCTTTAGTTACTAACTAACTACTAGAAAATAGAAATGTTTACTTGATTAGTCAAGTTAAATAGATTTATCCAGCTAGTTGTTCACTTAGGAAGATTACTTAATCTGATCAATGTATCTTGATATTTTTTGTCCAAATTTATATTGATGCACTGAAATAATCATTTGAAGTCCAGGTAAACCCTATTCATCTCATACCGTTCTATATTTTTGAATACACAAACAAAGTAGTTCTAATGTACTTATGAGATGATGGATGCATAAAGCTGTAGGATCATGTTGTCTAAAGAAAAACATAGGTTAAGTTCATAATAGATTTTGAAAAACTAGAAAAATGAGGATTTTGATAATAGATTTTGAAAAACTAGAAAAATGCGGATTTTGAGAAAGTGTAAAAAGATGAGTAGCCAAGAAGTTGAAAAATTGTTTAACATGTAAGAATGAAGTAAGAGATTAAGTCTTAATTTATCATGCACATTCCTACTATTGATGTAGATGGCTAAATTCATATTCAGGGAGTGATTTTGTAAAGATATGAGCTATATTTGACTTGGACTCAACGTAATTGAGTTCAATGTCTCCTTTAGCCACGCGATTCCTGATAAAGTGATGTTTAAATTTAATGTGTTTGGTTCTTGAACGATGCACTGGATTTTTTATTAAGTTGATTGAGCTAATGTTATTAATAAATATTTTACATTTTTATATCATAGGTTAAATATAATTAGGTTTTAAACCAAGTTTAATTAATTAACTTTAGTTTAAGTTTGAGATTTTAACTAGATTTAATTAATTTTTTCATTGATTTTAATTATGTTTAAATTTAACTATTTTTTTAAATTAAACAATTTAAGTTTAATTGATTTTAAATGATTTAATTAATTAATTAATTTTAAAGGTTTTAGTAATTAATTTTAAAGGATTTAGTTAATGTTGATTAAGTTAATTAATTTAATTTTAAATGGCTTAATTAAAAGGTTTAATTAGTTCTAAAAGAGTTTTGATTAAGTTTAAATCTAGTGTTAAATTAAGTTTTAATTATTTAATTAGGTTTATATTTAGGTTTTAAACCAAGTTTAATTAATTAACTTTAGTTTAAGTTTGAGATTCTAATTAGATTTAATTAAGTTTTTCATTGGTTTTAATTACGTTTAAATTTAATTAAGTTTTTTTTTTAAAATTAAACAATTTAAGTTTAATTGATTTTAAATGATTTAATTAATTAATTAATTTTAAAGGATTTAGTTAATGTTGATTAAGTTAATTAATTTAATTTTAAATGGCTTAATTAAAAGGTTTAATTAGTTCTAAAAGAGTTTTGATTAAGTTTAAATTTAGTGTTAAATTACGTTTTAATTATTTAATTAGGTTTAAATTAAGTGTTAAATTATGTTTTAATTAATTTTAATTAAGTTTAAACTAAGTTTTAATTAAGTTTAAATTAAATGTTAATTATGTTTTAATTAAGTCTAAACTAAGTTTTAATTAAGTGTTAAATTATGTTTTAATTAATTTTAATTAAGTTTAACTTAAGTTTTAATTAATTAAGTTTTAATTAAGTGTTATTTAATAAAGTTTTAATTAAGTGTTTATTAATTAATTTTAAATAAAGTTAAATTTTAATTTTAAGTTAATTTTAATTTTAACTTAATGTTAATTTAATTTTAATTTTAATTTATTTTTTATTTTATTTTAAATTTAAATTTAATGTTAATTTAAATTTAATTTAATTTATCCTTAATTATCTCACTCATTCTATATTTTCAATCGAAAGTATCCTATAATTTTGTAAGATGATTAGTTATAGATTTATATTTGAAAATTATTTGACTTTGTGTTGGATTCGGGTTTAACCTTTATTTAATTTGAAGCAAGGACCACTTCTAGACAAAGTCTTTTTGAGAAATTCGATATTTAGTCTTCTTATTGATACACCTTGGTCTGACTAGTCTAGGGTGTGATAAGATAACTTCGATTTGTAACACCCCAAATTTCATGATTTGGAGTCCTAAAAGACCTTATTAAAATCTAGAAATATTTTAGAAAAATTCTAGAGATTTTTAGAAATTTTTAGAGTATTTTTATGTAATTTTTGGAGGTCGTTTGGTATTTTTACCAAAAGAAAGAAGTTTTGACAAAAAATATCCAAGCCGAGGCTCGAACCGGCAACCCTTGACCCGAGCAAAACCTGACTAACCAACTGAGTTAGCAGTTGTTACTTGATCAAGTAAAGGAAGAATTTTATTTAAGTAATAGAAGTTAATAGCAAGAAATAATAAGAAGAAAATAGGTTACAACCGGGATTCAAACCCACGAGCCGGGCTTTAAGCAGAACGCAACCAACCAACGGTTCCGCGAGTATTTCGTGAAAAGGTAAGGAGCGAAATAATCTTAAGCCATAACAGAATACCTAGGTATTATAAAGATGGATAAGTTGATGTTATCCGGTGACCTAATTCCTTCTCCTCTTCTCTCCTCGCGTCTCTCTTCTGCGCGCGACGACCGTGCTCGGGCGGAAGGCAAGGAAGGCTAGGGCTTCGATCCGACGGTCGACCAAGGTTCTCTGAGGGGTTCCTCCATCTCCTTAAGCTCTTCTCGACGAGGAGGAGTCGGGAGCACGAAGAAGGGTCGGGATTTCGAGCTCGCCGAAAGCCCTAGAAGCCTCCTTCTTGTTGGCGCAATTTCCAGTAGGTCAAGGTTGACCTAGTTGACCAAGCGTAAACCTTGGTCATGGTTTCGATGTTTGACAATACAGAAAGACATGTAGACATGGACAATGCAGGTGCAGTTGTGTAACGACCCAACTCCTGGGTACTAAACTGTGAGCCGGATCGCTACAATACTGCTAAGCTATACTGCGCGGAAAGCTGGGCTAATTAAAATTTTTGCTAACTAATTGATTCTTATAAACTAATCGCCTTACAGACCGATCTACTGATACTGGTACGGTCACAAGACCCTGGATCGCTCTGCTGTCCGATCCTGAAGCTTCATTGCTTCTGTTCCTGGCTGGATCGTGGCTGGATCGGTCGGCAGACCGATCCAGGCACTCGAAATCTCTTGGGACGCTACTGTCTCGTCCTGGATCGGTCGGCTGACCGATCCAGGAGGATACAGTATCTACTGTATTCGTCTGGATCGGTCGGCTGACCGATCCAGTGGCACTGCTCAGGCACCGATCGGTCCGGAGACCGATCGGTGTCTGATTTCGGCCGGGAACTCGGATTTCAGGACTCCGGTGTGCCAAAATACAATCCAACAACTACCTACTGCATAATAAACTATTCTAATAACAGGTAGTGGCAATTCTAAACTGGTTCATGGCATTTCACTCACTAAAACACATTTTAACAACTTAACGTGCATGAAAACGACAGTATCAAACTAATAAACTGAAAGTGCTGAAAGTAAATGCTAAAGAGTTCTAATGTATAAATGAAGCTCGTTAGATCCCTAAGATCTTTCATTCCAGTTCCTGCCACACACACCATCTTCGCATTGCCCTCCAGCTTCCTCTGCTAGTCCATCTTTCCTTTACCCTTATCTGCAGTATAAGGAAAAATAGAATCTGTAAGCTTAAAGCTTAGTAAGAAACCATCTACCTCACAAAAACATGCAACGATGCAATCATGGATTTAAATCATGCTATTTGAAAACATGCACTGAAAAGCTAAACCATGGCATACTGAAATCTAATGGCATAACATATAAGCATGGCATATACACTGGAATCATGGCATAGCAAGTAATAACACTAAGCTAATCATAAGTTAAGCTAACTGGAACTAAAGCTGTAACTGAAAAACAAACTCCACTAGCATATCTGATTTTGAGTTTGAAACTAATACATAATAAGTGAAAATAATAAACATGCTGTAGGGCCCGGCAACCGTACTTTGCTCCGGGTTTGCAAGTCCGAATTTAGTAGGGTTAACTAGGGACGACTGTGGGAGCCCAACCCAATGGATATCTAATCCAGTACAGTGCCAACTGAAAGTAAAATACTGAATAGCTAATCTGTTTTGCTGAAACTAGGTTATCTGAACCTAGGACTAGGTTATCTGAACCTAGAGGCGACTATGGGAGCCCACCCATTGGATATCTAATCCATATAAGCTGAAATAACTATTTTACTGGTTTAAATGCTTCTAATGCATTTATCTAAGCTGTTAAAATGCCTAGGTTGCATTTTAGCTGATCTAATCATTTTATCGAACACTTGGTGTGCCTAAACCCTCCTCTCCATTAGGGAATCGCTTCTAGGCACCCAACAGCGTCTATGATCCCCAACTGAAGGAGAATAGACGTATTCGGCCCATCTAAAAGCGCTAAACTAATCCCTAATTGGCGAAGAGAGCTAAATACACCCTAGGTATCGATAAAAATCTGCATACATCCTAACTAGAGCATAAAAACTCAAGCGGAAACTATTATACTGCAGGTGAGGGGTTTCTTACCTTCTAATCGTAATTTCTTACGATTCTATTCGCTAGAACTCCGGTGGAGGTGGTCCTCTCGACGATCCGCTCACGTCTTCGCGTTCCTCTCGCGGAGGAGAGCCTCTTTCGTGTAGGAGTCGTCGCCGGAAGATGGCCCTAGGGACCTTGGGGCTTGGTGTGCCGTGCGTGAGGGAGAGGAGAGGGTGGCGTCGGCGTTGAGGGTTTGGAGAGGGAGAAGGTTGTCGAACCAAGCAAAATAAACCAAACCCACTTAAACCTTCTATTTATATTAAGTGGTTAATTCGGCTAAACCCAACTTAAATATAATCGTTCCCCTCCTCTTTCAGCACAGCCCTGCTGGGTCAACTAGTTATGACATTGTCCCTCTAAATCATAGGTCTCGGGTTAAATCCCCGCCTAGGCCGTTTTACGCTTATATTTCTTTTTGCTACTTCCGCTACTCGGAAAATTCCGGAAAAATATCTAAAAATTCCAGAAAAATCCTAGAATATTTCTAAAATAAATTTGGGAATTTTTCGTTACAATCCCATACCTTATAAAAAGTTCGTCCCCGAACTTACTGTCTCATGGTGGCCTCTGTCTCCCAAGTCGCCTCTGCTGCTTTGTGATTTTGCCACCTGACTTTAACTAATGGTACTTCCTTGTTCCATTTCTTTCTCGGTCTATTATGAATAGGATTGTCATCTAAGATCATCACGGACTGTACCAACTGGGGCTCAATCACCGGTGGCGTCTGGAATATGCTTCTTGACATGGAGACATGGAATACGTTGTGGACCTGACATCTCCGAGGTAGCTCTAGCTCATATGCTACCTTGCCCACTCTCTTCGTGATAAGGTATGGTCCCACATATCGGGGAGCTAGCTTGCCCTTCTTCCCAAAACGCATGAGAGCTACTCGAGGAAAACTGTATCCCCAACGGAGAACTCTAGGGGTCTGCGTCGTGTATCAGCATAGCTCTTCGACGGCTCTGTGCTGTCTCTATCCTCTGGCGAATCTGCTGTATGGCTCTTCTGTTCACCACTCTCATACCAGCAGATTGGTGATCTGCACCTCCGCCCATAGAGTGCCTCATAAGGTGCCATGCCGATAGTGGCACGATAAGCTGTTGTTGTATGCAAATTCGCTAGACTCGGATATTTGCACCAACTTCCCTTGAAATCTAGGGCACAAGCTCGGAGCATATCTTGAGTGCACGATTTACTCGCTCGTCGACCATCATTCGAGGATGGAAAGTCTTTGAATTTTAGCGTGCCCATGTGAACACACTTCCAGTGTGATGTAAATCTCTCTCATGCAAAATGATGGTTCGTGGGACTCCATGTAGTCTGACAGAGATACAACCGAGCTAGCTTCTCCATGGAGTAGGATATCTTGATAGCTAGAAAGTGGGCTGATTTAGTCAACCTGTCAACTATTACCCAGATGGCATCAAGTTCTGGGTAGCCCCACTATGAAGTCCATCGAGATATCCTCCCACTTCCATTCTGGAATCTGTATAGGCTGCAGAACTCTTCCTGGTCGCTGATGTTACGCCTTGACCCTCTGACAGGTGAGGCAGATGCTAACATATCTGGCGATGTCTCGCTTCATCCCGCCACCAAAAACGCTTCTTCGGGTCTTGATACATTTTGGTGGAGCTGGATGCATCGCATAGTCTGTGAGCCTCATCTAAAAATCTGTCTCCGTAGCTCCTCCGATGGAATCTGTCGCCAAAATACAACACCCCGGACACTCGAATTCTCCACTTTAGATTCCGCTAGCCCTTGCTTGATTTTCTGAATTTCGGATCTGACTGAATATCACCAAGCAAGGTAGACTCTAAGGTCATAGTAGAGAGCTGTCCCACGATGAGCTCGAGACCGAAATCCACGATCTCCTTCTGTAGGGGCGGCGACATGGCTGAGACAATAAGGTAGCATGGATTTTCTGCTAAATGCATCTGCTACCTTATTGGCTTTCCCTCGATGGTAGAGGATGTCTATATCGTAGTCCTTGACCAGCTCAAGCCATCTGCGCTATTGAAGTACTTAAGACTCTGGTGATCTGTGTACACTTGCACTGAGCTCCATATAAGTAATGTCTCCAAATTTTGAGAGAAAAGACGATCACCCAAGCTCAAGGTCATGAGTAGGGTAATTCTTCTCATAATCCTTGAGTTGTGTGGAGGCATAGGCGATCACCTTGCCGTTTTGCATCAGGACGCCTCCTAGTCCCAACTTAGAGGCATCACTATAGATGTCAAAGTCGCTGGTGTCGTCTGAATAGGAGCACCGGTCAATCTCCTTTTTAGCTCAATCCTCATCCCGAATTTCTGTTCTTTGGTCCGGGGAGGCTACCGAGAAATCCTCTACAAACTTCCTGTAATATCCTGCTAATCCCGGATTCTGATTTCCTTGGCGTTCTTGGGTCTACTCCAGTTCTTGCTGGGATCCACCATAATACCATCCTTTGAGATGATGTGACCCGGGAAGGACACGATCTAGCCAAAATTCACATTTCGTGAACTTGGCGTAAAGTGGTTCTGCTGAAGTGTCTGCAATACTAGTTTCGGTGCGCATGTTCTTCCTGAGTTCTGAGTAGATAAGAATGTCATCGATAAACACAATAACAAACTTATCTAAATACTCCTGAATACTCGTTCATGAGATCCATGAATGTAGTGGAGCATTGGTCACGCCAAAGGGCATGACCACGAACTCGCTGGTTCTGAATGTTGTCTTGGTATATCCCCTTCTTTAACCTTTACTTGATGATAACCTGATCCGAGATCTACCTTAGAGAACACCGATGCCCCTTCAGTTGATCGAATAGGTCATCTATTCCGGGAAGAGGATACTGTTTTTGATTGTGACTGGTTCGGTGATCTATAGTCTATGCACAGGCGCTCCCCATGGTGAGTGACTCGGGCGTATGAAACCCTTGTTAAGGAGCTCCTGATTTGCTCCTGAAGTTCCTTGATTCTCTGGAGCCATGCGGTATGGTGCCTTGGAAATTGGATTTGTGCCGGGAATAAGCTCTATCTCAAATTCAATCTCCCAGGTGTCCACGTTTTTGTTCTGCCCCTTTGTTGACTATAAATGCTAGGCTTCTATGTCTAGAGGTAGATCTTGAATGCCCCCTAGATGTAATAATTGTTGGATAAGCATCTTGCTTTCTCCAATTTCCCAATTGGTATATTTTAAATCTTGGGCTTTAATTGTTAGGTCTGGGTTAATGATTTCCAGTTTATAGTATACTTTGTCCCTATTCCAATATTTGAATAGATTTTCACCAATAATTTCTAACTTTTCTAATCTAGGCGCCATGATCTCTCCGGAAGGTAGCGTCGTCAAATCTCTGGAGGTACCTCTAATTTTTCGGAGAACATCCTGGCTATATATGAATGGATTAGCACTATATTGAAAAATGCTAATCTGACTGTGACAACCGTCGAGGCATTGGCTACGTCCTCTCCGGTGAGTGCGTAGATCCTCGCATTCGCTAAAGCCATACTGAATCTGCTGTGGCTGAGGAAGACCGGTCTTGTTCGGGCACTGCTTGGCCATGTGCCCTTCTTGTCCACATTCAAAGCATCCTCGTGTGCCCTTGCGACAAACCCCTGGGTCCCACAAGTGGCACACTTTGGATAACTGGGTCGCTTGCTAGATGGTCCTCCTTTTGAGTCACTCCCTGATTTGCGCTTGTTGTTGGAGTTCCCTTTCCAGTTGGAGCTGTGGCCTTGCTGTTTTTGAGTGTGAGAGTTTCCTTGGCCTTTGGACTCTGAGGAGACTTGCTTCTGCTGCTTTATGCTGTTCCGGTAATGCTCTGTGGTCAAGGCACCGCTCACTAGCTCCTCCGTTCACTGCGATCTCGGGCCTCGGCATCTTGAGCATCAACCGGACTCGTTCCTTCTCGGTGCCGACTAACTCGACATAGACGAGCCAACTGTTGAATTTCTTCTTCCTCCACTGAAAGGTTGCCCTGACGAAACTCCGTGAACTCGTCGTAGTGGCGGTTTGTAACCCGCATGTGAAAGAACTCCTCGAAGAATTCCTCTCAAGTCCCCCATGACATCCGATTCACGGGCGCTTCGTTCGATCCTTTCCCACCACATGCGTGCATCTCCTGAAGGAGGCACACTTCACCTTCTCGTGTTGGCAGCCCGAAGCTCCATCGTGCTCTCAGTGTTTTGAACCATGCTTGTGCATCCCATGGTTCACTAGTGCTGAAGTTCTCGCTTGCCCATCGATCGATAGGCTTCCTTCCTTGGCTGTTTCGGGGGTCTGTCTTTAAATTTGTGGTGGTGGAACCTCTAAAACTCTGGAGTCGTCGGTTTGGCTCGTGTAATGAGATTAGCCATTAAGGTGGCTATTTCACCTGTATCGAGCCACTAATCAGTAAGATCTGGAGGAGGGCCTGCCTCTTCTGGGGCTCACCGCTAGTGCCCTTTTCTTCGGGCGTCGTGCCATTTCTAATGACATAGAGAACATATGTATAACTAATACTATCACAGTTATAAAATTTCTGATATCATGATTAAACTACCATGTACTAACAAGCACAAGCATATAACATGAACTGTAATTATAAGCAAGAAACATATAACATGAACTGTAGCTATAAACAAGAACATTAAGGAGAGTAGAGGTATCCTTACTTGGAAGCTGCAGGTACAATGCTGATGTGTGTGTAGGAAGTATGGAACACTGCTACTAAACTGTGAGCCGGATCGCTACAATACTGCTAAGCTATACTGCGCGGAAAGCTGGGCTAATTAAAATTTTTGCTAACTAATTGATTCTTATAAACTAATCGCCTTACAGACCGATCTACTGATACTGGTACGGTCACAAGACCCTAGATCGGTCTGCTGTCCGATCCAGGGTCTTGTGACCGTACCAGTATCAGTAGATCGGTCTGTAAGGCGATTGGATCGGTCGGCTGACCGATCCAGGAGGATACAGTATGCTACTGTATCTCACTGGATCGGTCGGCTGACCGATCCAGTGGCACTGCTCAGGCACTGATCGGTCTGGAGACCGATCAGTGTCTGATTTCGGCCGGGAACTCTGATTTCAGGACTCCGGTGTGCCAAAATACAATCCAACAACTACCTACTGCATAATAAACTATTCTAATAACAGGTAGTGGCAATTCTAAACTGGTTCATGGCATTACACTCACTAAAACACATTTTAACAACTTAACGTGCATGAAAACGACAGTATCAAACTAATAAACTGAAAGTGCTGAAAGTAAATGCTAAAGAGTTCTAATGTATAAATGAAGCTCGTTAGATCCCTAAGATCTTTCATTCCAGTTCCTGCCACACACACCATCTTCGCATTGCCCTCCAGCTTCCTCTGCTAGTCCATCTTTCCTTTACCCTTATCTGCAGTATAAGGAAAAATAGAATCTGTAAGCTTAAAGCTTAGTAAGAAACCATCTACCTCACAAAAACATGCAACGATGCAATCATGGATTTAAATCATGCTATTTGAAAACATGCACTGAAAAGCTAAACCATGGCATCCTGAAATCTAATGGCATAACATATAAGCATGGCATATACACTGGAATCATGGCATAGCAAGTAATAACACTAAGCTAATCATAAGTTAAGCTAACTGGAACTAAAGCTGTAACTGAAACAAACTCCACTAGCATATCTGAATTTTGAGTTTGAAACTAATACATAATAAGTGAAAATAATAAACATGCTGTAGGGCCCGGCAACCGTACTTTGCTGTGCGCGCATCCCTAACTAGACCCGGGTTTGCAAGTCCCGAATTTAGTAGGGTTAACTAGGTTATCTAAACCTAGGGACGACTGTGGGAGCCCAACCCAATGGATATCTAATCCAGTACAGTGTCAATACTGTTTTGCTGAAACTAGGTTATCTGAACCTAGAGGCGACTATGGGAGCCCACCCATTGGATATCTAATCCATATAAGCTGAAATAACTATTTTACTGGTTTAAATGCTTCTAATGCATTTATCTAAGCTGTTAAAATGCCTAAGTTGCATTTTAGCTGATCTAATCATTTTATCGAACACTTGGTGTGCCTAAACCCTCCTCTCCATTAGGGAATCGCTTCTAGGCACCCAACAGCGTCTATGATCCCCAACTGAAGGAGAATAGACGTATTCGGCCCATCTAAAAGCGCTAAACTAATCCCTAATTGGCGAAGAGAGCTAAATACACCCTAGGTATCGATAAAAATCTGCATACATCCTAACTAGAGCATAAAAATTCAAGCGGAAACTATTATACTGCAGGTGAGGGGTTTCTTACCTTCTAATCGTAATTTCTTACGATTCTATTCGCTAGAACTCCGGTGGAGGTGGTCCTCTCGACGATCCGCTCACGTCTTCGCGTTCCTCTCGCGGAGGAGAGCCTCTTTCGTGTAGGAGTCGTCGCCGGAAGATGGCCCTAGGGACCTTGGGGCTTGGTGTGCCGTGCGTGAGGGAGAGGAGAGGGTGGCGTCGGCGTTGAGGGTTTGGAGAGGGAGAAGGTTGTCGAACCAAGCAAAAATAAACCAAACCCACTTAAACCTTCTATTTATATTAAGTGGTTAATTCGGCTAAACCCAACTTAAATATAATCGTTCCCCTCCTCTTTCAGCACAGCCCTGCTGGGTCAACTGGTTATGACATTGTCCCTCTAAATCATAGGTCTCGGGTTAAATCCCCGCCTAGGCCGTTTTACGCTTATATTTCTTTTTGCTACTTCCGCTACTCGGAAAATTCCGGAAAAATATCTAAAAATTCCAGAAAAATCCTAGAATATTTCTAAAATAAATTTGGGAATTTTTCGGGCTTTACAAGTTGTCCATGCGGAGAGATATTGATCAGGGTCTGATCAGGTTGGATGAAGAAGAGTCAAGTAGGTCAAGGTTGACCGGATACTTGACTGGGAAGTCCTAACTGGAATGTTAGGCAGTTCGGAAAGTCCTGGTGAGTGAAACCAGGCAGTTCGGAAAGTCCTGGTGAGTGAAGCCAGGCAGTCGAGAAATTCTGGTGAGTGAAGCCAGGTGAAAATCCTAGTGAGTGAAGCTAGGTGAAAGTGAAAGCCCTGGTGAGTGAATGTCACGCCCCCAGAGGAGTCCTTACCGAAAAATTTCGGCAGCATCTCCCCTGTATCGGTGACAATCCGAGACAAACATACATACAAAATACATCAGCCACATACGTCTGGAATATATATACACAACCACGCAGTTATATAATCAGCCCACTCGGCTGGAATAGAAATAAACACAACCACGCAGTTATATAATATCAACACAAAGAAAATCTCAAACAACGATCACAAAACACAAATCAACTGACTGCGAGCCGGCTCGGCTTGACACAATAATATCAAACTAAATACAAAAGAATACAAATACATAAACAAGTACAAAACCCAAAATACAAATAACGTAAGAAATACCGAAATCGTAAGGTCGTCCTCGAATGTGACGTGGAACTGGATGTGACTCCATAACTCCTTTACTGTTACCTGGTGAAATTACCAATATGCGGGGTGGTAAGTGGATAATAGATAGATAGTACATGAGTATGGTAAAGAACTAGAGATGCAAAGGTATACATATGGAAATAGCAGATACTACGGTGATATCATAACAAGTGTCCATACCGAAACCATATTCTAGGCTAATGGTAGAAAGTAAAGTGTAGCAAAGTCCTGCTTACTGCTCATAACTACATGGTATCATGTGTGGTATATACATGTCAACAGAAGTCAGTGTCTAAACACATATCACGGTATAAATCTCAACCTATGTAAGCATAACAAAATAAACAACATAATCTAGTAACAACAGATAGATAAGCAACAACAACATAAGTAAACAACCAATAATAATAACAACGTATGTACGGATGGTCACCCCGCCCACCTCTCCGCACCACGACCCCTGTATGGATGACAAACCACCCAAAGGCCGCCACTACTCTGGACATGTGCAGTGCTTCCGTGCTAAAGGTTGGGTGCATCTCTGCCACGCCGGTCCTAGTCGCCCGCCGACACACCCAGGAGTGGCCTGACACTGACACAGACAGCGCAGCGGCTCACCTGAACGCCGACGGTGCCAGGAATGAGTCGGACTGGTCACCAAGAGCGAGTGGGTCGCGCCTCAGTCGTCATCAATGCGCTAACGTCGGCTCGCCATACGTGTCATCATATATATAAATAAACGTATGCTACATGAAGCCAGCATGCTCAGCAAGGTGTGTAAATAAATAGAAATCAAAGCAGATAAACATGGTATCAGGTGTCCATATATCCAATACCTACTATCTAATGTCTGGTATCTGGTATCCAATACCTAGTACTATAGTATCTGCTAAATATCATGAATAGCAACGAGAGACTGTATAGATACAGAAACGAGTAGCTCAAAGATCGAGTGGAAGTATCAACCGCAGGAAGAATAAGAGTGGAGTCAAGATAGATACAGCAACTATCTGAACATAAAGCTCATGCACTAGGATCAAAATACTAAAGAGATAAAGCAAGAAGTACCCGCCTTTATACGTAGTGCGTGTCAACCGTCTTCAACAACTCCAGAAGATCACATCCAACTCGGATCCTACAAATACCGGATACGAGACAAAACTAAGGATCTATAATCAATGTATCAACTATCAACAAACCTAAACCGATTCAACCTCTTTATTCACATACTTCCATTTAATCCAAGAAAGCATAATCTACCCATCCAACTTATCTAGTCAAATTCAATTCCATCAACAACTAAACATCATGAATCGAACATGCATAATTCTTCCACATAATCCATTTCTAACTACCACAGCTAACAATCCAACCAACACAACTAATTATTCGTTAATCAAGATACCACAGATTAAAATCTAAATCAGAAATGGATACATAACTACATCCACCCCACACCATCAACCAAATCAACCAATCCATCACAAGACTACAAACCAATCTCCAAACACAACTCACCTCATTCAAAGTGCTCCTTGTGAACGAAATAACCCACTGCTGAAAATCACGGGTGTGATGCTTACTGCTGCCCACATCTCCATCACCTTCTAACCTAACAACCAAATCACAGAAATCTATCAATTACTCTACAATAAAATACAAGATCAACTCTTAACCTTACCTTAGTTCCATGTCAACAACCCATCCTCCAATGGTTCACTGCCCGACAACAATTCCTTGCAACAGGTGGCCAACGTCAGTGTAGATAGCAACAACAAGATTCAACAGATCCCCTAGTGATACCTGCTGCCACGAACGACCAATAGAGCTCCTACAGAGCCTACATCCATTGCCATCACACAATTCAACATAATACGAATCATGTCCAAAACCTAAAGCCACAAATCCACCTAGAGCTGTAGAGTCCTTACCTTCTTATCTCCGGATGAAGCACAGTAGCTGGAAATTTGTGACCGAGGCTGCTACCAGGGGTCACCGCCAGAACAATTCTTAAATCAACATATGCTTGCAGCCGGGCTTCACATCACAGCCTCCCTAGCTAAAGGAAACCCTAATCTGAGCCATTCTCACCTCACATACCTTGATGCCGGAACCCTCAGCGTCTCCGGTGCCCGCCTCTCCCCTCCCGGCCGAGAATCCTTTGCGAGGAGCTGCGTTTCAACGAAGGATGCCACCGAGAAGATCTCCAATCAGGCGTGGGGGAGACCGGAGGCTGCTTCGGTATCCAGAGGTGTCGGCGGCTGCTCCTTTTGTCGGCGACGAAGACAAGATGAAGAGGCATTCACAGCAAGAGGGACGGAGGAGAAGAGGAAGGTCGAGTGGCGGAGATGAGGAACGGTGGAGGAGAAGACCTCCATCGGCAATGAACTCGCAAGCGGCTGGCGATCGGGCAGGGAGAATCGCGAGAGGAAGAGGGGCGGCGATGGTGTCGGCGATGGGTTTGGGGGAAGTCGGCACAAGTGGAGAGAAGGGATCGGGGAAAGTGAAGAGGGAATGGAGAAGTTTTCGGCTTATAAACCTAGCCCAATTAAAACTTAGGTTAAATCAATTAAACCCTAAGTTGGCTTCCTCAATCAACTCCCACTTTTAAGTATTCAAAACAGACTTCCTCTAAACCCAATAATTGATCCCCTTAAAATACGTCATACGAGCTCCGATTAAATCCTAAAAAATTTCTAAAAATTCCTGAAAAATCCAATAAGATTATTTGTCAAATAACCTTATTATTTAACTACTATTTAGGTACCGTATTTTACAGTGAAGCCAGGCAGTTGGGGAAAGTCCTGGTGAGTGAAGCCAGGCAGTTGTGAAAGTCCTGGTGAGTGAAGCCAGGCAGTTGGAGAGTCCTGGTGAGTGAAACCAGGCAAGGGAAATCCAGATGGGTCAAGGTTGACCAGACATCTGGTGAAAAGTCCAAGTATGGAGACTTGGCACGGAGATGGCACGAAAAGTCGGAGAGGGCTCGGTAGCTCGTTCGCTGGTGAGAGGGCTCGGTAGCTCGTTCTCGGACTAGGTCAAGAGAGGGCTGTAGCTCGTTCAGACCATTTAGGGTTTAGAGTCGAGCTCTAAACCCGGATCGGCTCGTGACCTATCCAGTGATCGATGCGGTGACCGATCGAGCATCGGAGACCGGATCGATGAGGGGACCGGGCGGAGAATCGGAAGATCGGTGGGACCGTCGAATATGCTGACTCAACTAGGCTATTTCGTTACGGCCTTTTGTTGATTCGCAGTTGGCTCGGGATATCGTAAGGTTATAAAGGATCGAGGGCTTCTTACTACTTCTTCTTCCTCTTCTTCCACCGGAAGTATTTTCTTGAGCTTTGTTGAGCTCCTCTTCTGAAGCTTTGGGTGAGCTTTCCTCGACCGCTGTGAGTTTCCTGAAGTTGCTGCGAACAAGAGGCAAGCTTTGTTTTGTACATTCATATTGTCTTATGTTATCTTTGTATTTTGTACACCTTTCTTGTGCTAGAAGTTTCGTCTGGTGCTCTCTCCACCAAGGAGTGTTCTTATTAGCCGGTTTTCCGGGGACTCATCCACCGACGGATTGATAGGCTTCGTTCACCTTACGGACACGCCGAGGAGTAGGAGTTTCATCTCCGAACCTCGTTACATCGACGAGTTTGAGGTTTGCTATTCTCCGTTGTCATTTCTATTGTTTATTTCTGCTGCGCTAACCCTAATCGTAGGAAGAAACGAATGATTTGGGGTCGGCTATTCACACCCCCCTCTCTAGCCGCAATCCATCGATCCTAACACTTCTCGGTTGTAAGTCCAAGAAACCCAAAGTAAGTCGCTACTCACCTGCAGTAGGATAGTTCCGAGTTCTTTTCCTTTTGTTTCGAATTTTTTTGTGAAGTTTGTGGCTTAGGGCTTACTGCCGTGAGTTGTTAAGGAAGAGGGAAAGGGTTTTTGATTGGATTAGATTCTGAACTCTGTTTATTCTTGTGTTCCAAATTTGTTCTATTTTATTCCGAAGTTTGCTGCCATGTTGTTCCCTTTTTGGTTAGGGTTCTGTTTTATTGAAGTTTTAGTAGCATGCGTTCTTGGTTTCCTTTCTTTTAAGTTCTGTAGTAGCAAGAATTAGTATCCTATTGCTAGATATGAGATTTGATTTTGAAACGAAACAAGCTTTATATAGGTTCTAAGTTTCCAACAGGTTTAGTTTGGTTTGCGTTAGGAAAGGGGCACCAACAGTCCCATTTCCCTGTGGTATTTGCAGTAGATAAGGAATAGCTCCAATTGTAGCAGAGAACAACCTCCTTCTTTGTGCATTTCTGCAGACATGAACAACTCCATTTGGAGCTTAGAACAGCCCCCTTTGGAGCTTATTCCAGTCCAAGTTTTCTTTGTGTTCACTGCAGAAACGTACAGCTCTATTAGAGCATAGGACAACCTCTCTTTTTGATAATTCAGCAAGTTTAATTTTTAAAGTTTCAATTCAGCAAGTTGATTTCTTAAGGTTCAATTCAGCAAAATTGATTCCTTTTGTTACAAATTCAGCAGGTTAGTTAATCTAGTTTTGTTCCAACAAGTTTACATAGACTTTAAGCTTCAGCAGGTTTTAGTTTTGGTTGTGCTATGTTTTTGACATGAACAACCTAGTCTTAAGAGAATTCGGCAGATTTTTCTAAGATAGTATGCAGATTTTAGATAAGCTTAGTATGCAGATTTTAAATAAGCTTAATATACAGATTTTAGTTAAACTTAATATGTAGATTTCTATTTAAACTTGTATGCAGATTTTGTTTAAGCATTGCAGTGTTAGAATTTGTTTAAATATTTCAGTTTTGTAAGAAGCATTCTTTTATAAGAAAAGTATAAGAAAGATTAAGAAAAGAAAGAAAAGGCCAAGGCCTTAAGTAAATCTCAAAGTCAAGACTTTAGGGATTTTGACACACAAAGTGCTATTAAAATGCCAAGGCATTTAAAGAAGAAGTAATTAAGATTATAAGTATTTTACTTTTAAGAAGAGGCTAGTACCCGATTTCCGAGGTTGTCGTTAAACAAATCCAGGTGTCCAATTCCTAGGTCTTGGCCCTGGTAGACCGAGGTATGCTCTTTTAGGATTGGTGGCTCGCTACCCCAACCTATTAGGGAACACGCATAAGATGGTACTAAGCCTGGGCCCAAGAAGAAGTTGATTATTATTTTGAAGTATTATAAGTATAAGTTTTTGAACAAGTAAAATGAGTTTTACATAAACATAAAGTATTAAAGATTAAGTTAGAACAAATGAAATAAGTTTCATATAGTTCTGAAAATCAGTAAGTTTAGTTATTTATTCTACCATGTTTATCTAGTGGATGAGTAGTTTTCATGTTTACCTATTAGATGAGTAGCATGATTAGCTATTAGAATTACATGAGTAGATTCCTTAGCTTTTCTTTGATATTAGTTTGATATGAGCAGTTATGTTTATGCTTTATTTCTTTTTAGAGCATATAGTTTCTAGTTCTTTTCGTATACATGCACATTCATGATTTTGTGAGTTAGATAGCGCTTACTAAGCAAATTTTGCTTATAGATTGCACTTCCTCTTACTGCAGATACAGGAAAGGAAGACGACAAAGAGGTGTTCGAAGGATGTGTGATGCCAGGACTATGGAAGCCTTGGGACTAGGAAAGAAGTTTTATTTTAGTTTCTATTGTCTTTTGCTATGTTAGAAGTATTTGAGATAGTACATGATATTTTGATGTGATTAGGACATAGTAGATAAATTGTGATATGGTGTGATGAGTTGTGGTATTGTTTTCTTTATTTTGGATCTATTATACTGCGTGGTTGATGGATATGTGTTCCAGCCGCTTGTGGCTGAGTATATATTGCATGTATTGTTGAATATGGTCACCGGTACAGGGGAGACTCTGCTGACATTTTTCGGTAGGGTTTCCATGTGATTTTTAATCATACCGGTTAAGTAGAGTTAGTAGATAAGTAACAGTCATCCTTAGAGTGTAGTAGTATAGTAAGAAGGGTGATCGTTACAGTAGTTTTACTTAGTTAAGTAAACCAAATAAGGTACGCCTTACCCTACCTGACTTCTTACACCAAATTTTCCTAACATACTGTCATCTTGCCCAACCCTGGTACTATGGTTGGACAAGATTCAATTTCTCTTTTTAATCTAAACCTAATTACCCAATTGGGTAGACTATTATTTTGGATGTGCCAACTAGTTAGGTGTCTCCCCATAAATTATTGAACTTGTGTTAAATTTTAAGTTTATGTCAATTTGTTTTGTAGTTATAGTAGACTTGATTATAGCTTGAGTTTGGATTTGATTTGTTAGAGTTGAATTTGTAGTTTGAGTTTGGATTTGAGTTGTATTTGTTGCTTAAGTTTGGATTTGATTGGAATTTGTAGTTTAAGTTTGGATTTGATTTATTGTAGTTTAAATTTTGATTTGATAAGATTTGAGTTTGTGGTTAATTTTTAGATTTGAGTTATTAATTTCGTCTTATTTTATTTTTAGGTAGTTGATTTTATTTTTAGGTATATAATTTTAGTTTGGTCCTACTGGCTTGGTTAGACAAGCTTTTGGAACCCAAACTTTGGTTTGATTTTTATTTTGGTTTATTAGTGATATAAAAATTTTATTTGTCGAGCTTGACTTGTATCCGAGTCGGGATTTATTGCAAACAACTCGTTGAGATCCAAGTATTATATTTAGGTACTTGGATTTAGCAGTGAATTTTTCTAATAGTTCTTTTCAATTAGTTATTTCAGTTTTTAGATTAGAATTTTTTTCCTAAGTCTTTCGAATTAAGTTGAGTTAGTGTTTTCTATTTGGGAATTACCTTGTTCTTTAAGGAGTGTTTCATTTTATTTTTCATATCTAGACAATTTCCTATTCATGCATGCAATAATTTAAAAAAAAATGCAACAGTTAATTTAGAATTTATTACGTCGGAATATTCAAAAATGAGTACGGACTCATAACTTGACTCGTACTCAGACTCGTCATCTTGATCCGATTAGCTTTCTGATTCTGGTTTGGTTGCCATGAGCACGAGGTAGTTGTTTTGCCTAGGTTCGTTGTTATCCAATTCCTCTGAGGATGACTCGTCCCAAGTGACCTTGAAGGCCTTCTTCTTCTTCTTGAATTTTTTCGGCTTGTCCTCCTTTGAAGAATCTGCAAGAAAAGTCATACATTTCTCGACCTATTTTGAGTTAGTCTGTTTATAAAGTTCAAGTTCACAAAATAACTCATCTAGTTTTAATTTGAAAGATTCGTATAAATTTTATTAGCATCCACAATAGATGCACATAATGCATTTTGAGGAAACGAGTTTAGGGTGTACCTTATAATGTCTCTGTTCTCCAATTGATAGTCGTTTAGGTGGATGTTGGGACCGAAAAGTAGCTAGAGGGGGGTGAATAGCTCTTCGTGTGCTCGTCGTCAGTGTTGCTCGTTTCTTTAGAGATATGCAGCGGAAATATAAGAAACAAAAGCATACAACGCTAACAAGGTTGGTTTACTTGGTATCCACCTCACAAGAGGTGACTAGTCCAAGGATCCACACCTACTCACGCACCCTCCACTAATAAAACCCTCCTTTTCGGTAACTACCGAAGGCGGAGAAGCCCTACAAGTTCACACTACAAGAAGAGGGGGAAAGGATACAAAATACAAGCACAAAGCTTACAATGAGTACAAGAAAATCCTAACCCTAGCTTTCTTCCTCTTGCAATAGATCCGCCTCTTGACTTGGAAGAACCTCCAAGAACTTCAAGAACTGGCGTGGAGAGCTCGTGGAGTCGTGGTGAAGATCCGAGCTTTGTCGTGGAAGCGTGGCGGGAAATGAATGCCCGCGCTTAAATCGATGCTAACGTTGGAATCGATCGGATGGAATGCTCCCATCGATCGGGAGGCTGGATCGATCCACGGATCGATCGGAGCCTCTGCTCGATGCCCGGATCGATCCACGGATTGATCCAGCGCTTATCGCGTGGCAAGAGCTGCCCAATCGATCCACTAATCGATTGGGACCTCCGGATCGATCCAGAGGGGTTCTGTTTGTGTGGACTCACCGGATCGATCGGCCGATCGATTGGGCAATCGAATCGAGCGGATCGATCACCCGATCGACCGGAGATCGATCCACAATCTGGATCAATCGGCTGATCAATCCAGATCTGTTGGATCAATCAGTGGATCAATCTAGATCTTGGTTTTTGCCCAAAACCAAGTCCAAAGCCCCCTAAACCAACATCTAGTCAACCATGACTTGTTGGTACATAAGACCTAGCATCCGGTCACCCTTGACCAGCTAGGACTCTCTCACCAAGTGTCTGGTCAATCCCTTTGACCCACTTGGACTTTTCTCTTCTTGCCAAGTATCCGGTCAAACCCTCTGACCTACTTAGACTTTTCTCTTCTTGCCAAGTATCCGGTCAATCCCTCTGACCTACTTGGACTTTTCTTCCTCGTGCCAAGTATCCGGTCAATCCCTTTGACCTACTTGGACTCTCACCAGATGTCTGGTCAACCTTGACCCATCTAGATTTCTCCTGCCTGGCTTCACTCACCAGGACTTTCCCAATTTCCTAGCTTCAACCACTAGGTCTTTCACCTGGCTTCACTCACCAGGACTTTCACCTAGCTTCACTCACTAGGATTTCCTTCTGCCTAGCTTCACTCACTAGGACTTTCTTCTGCCTAGCTTCACTCACTAGGACTTTCTTCTGCCTGGCTTCACTCACCAGGACTTCCTTCTGCCTAACATCCCAGTTAGGACTTCTCAGTCAAGTATCCGGTCAACCTTGACCTACTTGGCTCTTCTTCAACCAACCTGATCAGACCCTGATCAGAGGAGAATTGCACCAAACAATATCCCCAAATGTACAACTGCATTGTCAAACATCGAAACCCAAACCAAGACTCAAGCTTGGTCAACTAGGTCAGCCTTGACCTGAGGGATATTGCACCAACAATAGTTATGTGTTTTCCCATCATTGGGAAAAGCTAATGTACAAGTCATGTGCGTTAAGCCTAAGGAATGTGATGGGATATTGGTTTTGAAAATTATTTTAAAAGGCTTTTGGAAAACCTTGGTGAAGGCTATCTTTTGATAGTAATCACCATTGAATAGTTAGACACAAACTTGAAGAGAACGCTAAAGTTTTAGCAAGTTTTCAAGCTTGTGTCAATCTTTGAAAATATGATGTATTTTCATAGAAAACTATTTTTCCATGATAAAGTATGCCCTAAATAATGTCTATACAAAATTTCATGATTTTTGGATTTTTGTAGAATTTTCTAAGGGTTTCTGAAGTTGGCTGAATTTGAAATTTAGCAACTATCAGAGCTCCGATCGATCCATGGATTGATTGGAGTGTCTGAATCGATCAGTGGATCGATTCAGAAGGTAATTCTAGCGAGCAGAAGCTCGCTAGATCGATCAGCCGATCGATCCAAGAAGACTGAATCGATCAGTGGATCGATTCAGCAGGGTTCAATCGATTGGAACTCAACTCCAATCGATCGAAGATGCTGATTTTGACTGGGAAAGCTTATTTTCAGCATATTGAACCTATTTTAGTCTAGGTAACCATTCCTAACCCCTCAAAATACATGTGTATACATAAAAAGGGTGTTTTCATATTGAAAACAAGGATGGATTGGTTAAGGAAGACTAAAGTGAAGTTTAGGTTGAGGTTGGTTTCAATATTGAATTTTTGAACCTCAAAACTTCTAAATTTGGATTTCCTAAAGGTTTAGGGATTCCAAGTCATTATTGGTGCAATGACAGAAGTTACCACCATGTCTTTAGGGGGAGGGACTCTTTAAAGACATGAAAACTATTTTTCATGAACCTTGGAAGGTTGGTTACCCTTCTTTTCAGAACATGCTCAAGGTTGAGCATTTAAACTTTAATGGGGAGTGGATATCCTCATTGTTCAAGTGGTTAAGTTAAAAATGCTCAAGGATGGGCAATTGACTACATTAATGGGAAAATGTAGGGTTGATAATGAAGGGTATGAGGCCTTCATTATCGTGTTGATCACAATGAGTGAAGTTGTGAACAACGATGAGCAACTCTTCAGGGGGAGAGTCTCAAAGGGGAGAATGTTCAACATGTGAATTTGTTGATGTGTGCCCAAAGATAGGGCATTTGTTGATGTGTGTCAATAGGGGGAGAATAAAGGGTTTAAGTTAGGACTTCATTACCTAGAGGGAGTTTGCCCTCTTAGAAGGAGAATGAAGGGTTTAACTTAGGTCTTCATTACCTAGTGGCATGAAGGAGGTTGAGGCTATGGGATTAGCCTAACTTAAATGTGGTATTGTCAAACATCAAAAAGGAGGAGATTGTTGGTGCAATATCCCTCAGGTCAAGGCTGACCTGGTTGACCAAACTTGAGTCTTGGTTTGAGTTTCGATGTTTGACAATGTAGTTGTACATTTGGGGATATTGTTTGGTGTAATTCTCCTCTGATCAGGGTCTGATCAGGTTGGTTGAAGAAGAGCCAAGTAGGTCAAGGTTGACCGGATACTTGACTGAGAAGTCCTAACTGGGATGTTAGGCAGAAGGAAGTCCTGGTGAGTGAAGTCAGGCAGAAGAAAGTCCTAGTGAGTGAAGCTAGGCAGAAGAAAGTCCTAGTGAGTGAAGCTAGGCAGAAGGAAATCCTAGTGAGTGAAGCTAGGTGAAAGTCCTGGTGAGTGAAGCCAGGCAGGAGGAAGTCCTGGTGAGTGAAGCCAGGCAGAAGGAAGTCCTAGTGAGTGAAGCTAGGCAGGAGGAAAATCCTGGTGAGTGAAGCCAGGTGAAAGACCTAGTGGTTGAAGCTAGGAAATTGGGAAAGTCCTGGTGAGTGAAGCCAGGCAGGAGAAATCCAGATGGGTCAAGGTTGACCAGACATCTGGTGAGAGTCCAAGTAGGTCAAAGGGATTGACCGGATACTTGGCACGAGGAAGAAAAGTCCAAGTAGGTCAGAGGGATTGACCGGATACTTGGCAAGAAGAGAAAAGTCCAAGTAGGTCAGAGGGTTTGACCGGATACTTGGCAAGAAGAGAAAAGTCCAAGTGGGTCAAAGGGATTGACCAGACACTTGGTGAGAGAGTCCTAGCTGGTCAAGGGTGACCGGATGCTAGGTCTTATGTACCAACAAGTCATGGTTGACTAGATGTTGGTTTAGGGGGCTTTGGACTTGGTTTTGGGTAAAAACCAAGATCTGGATTGATCCACCGATTGATCCAGCAGATCTGGATTGATCAGCCGATTGATCCAGCAGATTTGGATCGATCCAGCAGATCTGGATCGATTGGATCATGCCCAATCGATCGGCCGATCGATCTAGTGAGTCCTCACGAATAGAACCCCTCTGGATCGATCGGTGGATCGATCCAGAGGTCTCAATCGATCAGTGGATCGATTGGGACACTGCTGCTTCGCGCGATAAGCGCTGGATCGATCCGTGGATCGATCCAGACGTTTTTCCAGAGCACAGAGGCACTCTGGATCGATCCGTGGATCGATCCAAAGCCTCCCCGATCGATTGGGAGCATTCCAATCGATCGAGATTCGACCGTTAGTGTCGATTTAAGCCGTAGGCATTCATTTCCTTCGGCATTGCTTCCACGACAAAGCTCAGATCTTCACCAGCGACTCCACAGAGCTCTCCACGCCAGTTCTTGAAGTTCTTGGAGGTTCTTCCAAGTCAAGAGGAGGATCTATTGCAAGAGGAAGAAAGCTAGGGTTAGGATTTTCTTGTACTCATTGTAAGCTTTGTGCTTGTATTTTGTATCCTTTCCCCTTCTTCTTGTAGTGTGAACTTGTAGGGCTTCTCCGCCTTCGGTAGTTACCGAAAAGGAGGGTTTTATTAGTGGAGGGTGCGTGAGTAGGTGTGGATCCTTGGACTAGTCACCTCTTGTGAGGTGGATACCAAGTAAACCAACCTTATTAGCGTTGTATACTTTTGTTTCTTATATTTCCGCTGCATATCTCTGAAGAAATGAGCAACACCGACGACGAGCACGCGAAGAGCTATTCACCCCCCCTCTAGCTACTTTTCGGTCCCAACAGTGGAGCCCATTGAGAATGTCCTTAATCCTCACATGTAGCTGGTTCACCGTCTCTCTGTCTTGCATTTTCATATTAAATAAATTATTTAAAAGAAGATCGCATCTTGTTACATTTGCATAATTTGTTCCTTCGTGTAATTCGACGAGTTTGTCTCATAGCTCTTTCGCATTCTCGACCCAACTCGATTGAATTCTTCCTCGATTAGCCCACATTGAAGGGTGTTCAGGGCCTTTGAATCAACTTGGGCTTGTTTCTTCATCTCTGGGTTCCATCTTTCTGGGTTAAGTGGAATCCTAGTTGTTTCATCCTTAGGAGTTTTGTACCCTCGTCATATGCTAAACCACTGGTCAATTTCTATCTTCATGTACACCTCTATTCTTCTTTTCCAGTAGGAGAAATTATTTCCATTGAAAAGTGGAGGGCGAACAGTGTTGTATACTTCGTTTTAGTCATCTTTAGAAAGAGAGTGTTGCACACAAAAACAACAAGCAACAATGGAATCCCAAGACTAGGTTTTGAATTAGTAGTCTAGGAGATGATAAAAGTAAGAAAACTTGATTGGTGTTGTTGCACCAATTTTGAGTATTTTGCAATGAGAAATTTTATCCAAAAAAGGTGATTTCACCAATGTGAACTAGATCAAAAAGCTTAAAATTGAATGAGACTTAAAGAAAAAAAATAACAGAACCTGCTGCTCGATTGGTGGTTGCATAAATTTAGAGCGTACCAAGCGCTTATACCACTTGTAAGATCGACGACACGTGAGAGGGGGTGAATTATATGATTTTAAAACGAGCCTTTTTTAAAAAATTTAAAACAAAGTGTGTAATAGAATTAAATAAAATACGAGAAAAAGAAAACCAAGACACAATCAGTTACTTGGTTTGGAGCCTTCGGTGACTCTTACTCCAAGACCCACAATCCCTCAGACCGTATCGACGGGGACAATCCACTAAAAACTTCTTCCGAAACCGCCGAAAGAGTGAACCGAATACAACAGTAAACTAAGAACAAGTATAACAACTTACATTTTCCTTTATGCAGTAATTAAAATCTTAATTGAAAATTTCGTTACCTAACACGTGAAGATTATCAGATCGAGCTTGGTGTTGGATGACTTCTCAGTAGTAGTAGGGCGTAGCAGCGTCACAACACAGCAGGAGGACGAAGTCAGAGTAGTCGAAATCTAGAAAGATTATGTATAGAAGTTGTCGTGGTTTTGCTAGCCGAATGCTTCTTTTAAAGTGCGTTGAAGGTGCCTCTAATCCTCCTTGGAGGTGCTTCTAAGCTGAAATTTGATCTCAATAATTTCGAACTTGATCAAGTTTGTGAGTTTTGATTCCTATCCATGCGAGGGTGCCTCCAAGCTCTTATGAGGCTCCTCTAATGCACCTCCAAGGCGTCTTCAGGGCACCTTCGCACCATGAAACCTTATCTGCAAACTTTATCTTTGAGGGCGCCTCCATCCTATCTAGGGCCCCTTCCACGCGGATTTGAGGTGCCTCCGAGCACCTCTGAGATGCCTCCAACACTGTTCATCTGAAGTTGATTTTTGCCTGTTAACCTTACAAAGGTGCATTAGTCCAAAAATAAAGTGTAACTTGCAAAACAGAGTTTTCACAATATAAAAATAACATTATTAATTAGACTATACCTTACCAAGATCAAGATCTAGTCATGATTCTCAAATTAGACATTCGAAATGGTTCTAAGCTGGACTAGTGCTTACTATTCCCTTAAATAGGAACACGTCCTTACTAGATCACTCTCTTCTAGTAACTTACCTCACTTACCATGTAGAATCGCTTGACTCTCCTTTGACCCACCAGGTCTTCCTGCCAATTGTCAGGTCCGCATACCTAACTGGACTTCGGCCAACTATCAGGTCCCACAGACCCAGCTGAACTTTCCGCTAGATATTTGGCTACTCATTGATCTATCTAGACTTCCCACCAACTATCAGGTCCAACAGATTTAGCTGGATTTCAGCCTGGTGTTAGGTCCTTCAAACCAGTCAAGTCCTGTACATTTGGTAACGAGATTAGATAACATAACATCTAACTTTAATCAATTTGTCAACCATTAAACCTAAGGTTGATCATTGATGCTTACTACACCAATACAAAACTTGGATGTACAATCGATTAGAAATGATTTTATTGCTGGAGTTGAATAGTTTATGAACTTTGTTAAGAGTTATCCAGAATATATGAATGATGTTAAGTTACGGTGCTCGTGTAATCATTACAAATGTATAAATAGAGCCTTCTGTGATGAGGATATTGTGAAAGTACATATATGTAGAAATACTTTTGTATCAAATTACTACAATTAGTACTGTCAGGAAGAACCTTATTTGTATGAACCAATTGGGTCTTCTATGGTTCGTCATCTGGCATAACTATTATTGGGAAATTATCAACTAATGATATTACAATGCAATCAATGGTTCACGATGTGATGAATGCAGTTAATTATTCCAATATGGATGAAAGATGAACACCTGAATATCAACAACTATATGAAATGTTAAAGGCTAGTGAAAGAGAAGTGTGAGAATACATTTCTTCCGATAATTTTCAATTATCAGCTGCTGCAAGATTATTGAATATGAAAGTAGAATATCATTAATGATGTTGTTGTAGCCCAAAAATACACACATAGACAACAGTTTATAAAAATCATTGTCGTAGCCTCCAAACAACTCCTCAAAGACAACAATTTTTGTTAAAACAGTTGTGAAAGAGTAAAAGACAACGGTTTTGACATAAAATAGTTATCTTTTGAGTGTTGTTAAATAAGGATTTTCTTGTAGTGATTTTTTAGAAATATTTTACGATAACATATGTCAATTGATGTTAGAATTGTTTCCTTCTGATAACATAATGACTGATAGTTTTTACAATATAAAGAAATTGGTTAGATGTTTATGTTTACTTGTAGAGAAGATTGATTGTTGTATAAATAATTATATGATGTTTTGGAATAAAGGCAATGAACTGATTGAATGCAGAATTTGTACTCACCCTCATTATAAGTATCATACACGTATACCAGGTAAGAAGAAGAAAAATATTACTTAGAAAATGATGTATTACTTTCTATTAACAGCTAGACTTCAATGTTTGTATGCATTTGTCGCTACAGCTTGCCACATGATGTGACATCACAAGCATAAGCACGAAGGAGGTATAATATTGTTGGTGCAATATCCCTAGGTCAAGATTGACCAGGTTGACTAAGCTTGAGTTGGCTCAAGCTTGAGTCTTGATGATTGAGTTTCGATGTTTGATAATACATGGAGATTGCAGATGCAATCGTCCAATTTGAGAGATTGTTGATACAATTCTCCTCTGTTCAAGCACTAACCAGTTAAATGTGAAGAAGAGTCAAGTAGGTCAAGGTTGACCAGATACTTGACTGGGAAAGTCCTAACTGGAGGTTAGGTAGTGGGGAAATACTGGTGAGTGAAGCCAGATGAAAGATCTAGTGAGTGAAACTAAGCAGTTGGAAAATCCTGGTGAGTGAAGCCAGGTAAAAGACCTAGTGAGTGAAGCTAGGTAAAAGACCTAGTGAGTGAAGCTAGGCAGGTGAAAGTCCCGATGAGTGAAGCCAGGCAGTGGGAAAATCCTAGTGAGTGAAGCTAGGTGAAAGCCCTGTGAGTGAAGCCAGACAGATGAAAAATCCTAGTGAATGAAACTAGACAGATGGAATATCTGATGAGTGAAGTCAGGCACGTGGAGATCCAGGTGGATCAAGGTTGACCGGACACCTATTGTTGGAAAGCCCAAGTAGGTCAAAGAATTCACCAGATATTTGACACAAGAAAATCCAGATGAGTCAAGGGTGACCGACATCTGGTGGAAGTCCAAGTGGGTCATAGAGGACCTGACACTTGGCACGAGACGGTAAGTCCAAGTGGGTCAAGGTTGACCATACACTTGGCACGAGGAGAAAAGTCCAAGTGGGTCAAAAGATTGATCGGACACTTGGTGAAAAAGTCCCGACAGGTCAAGTTTGACCGGATGCTAGGCATGAGGAGTTCCAACAGGTCACGATTGACTAGATGTTGGAATTGGGAACCTTGGACTTGAGTTTAGGAAAGTCAAGGTTGGGCAATCAATCAATTTATTGATTGACCTAAGCCCAATCGATCAACCAATCGATTGGGAGAGTGCTGCGACAAACAACGACCCAATCGATCAGCCGATCGATTGGGAGCAATTGTTGCAAGCACAGAGAGTTGCCCAATCGATTAGTCGGTCGATTGGACGACGTAAATCGATCAGCCGATCGATTGGAGCTGGTTTTCTCGCACAATCGTGAGGAAGCTTGAATCGATCGATCAATCGAGTCATGTTTCTCTAGCAGAGCATAAAGGCGTTCTCAATCGATCAGCCAATCGATTCAAGCCTCCCCAATCGATTGGTCAATTGATTGGGATGTGACCGTTGCGAAGGAAGCGTCAGGATTAAAGCCTTCTTCCTCGCAGCGACTCGATAGAGATCTCTCCACTGTTTTTTTCTCACGATTCTCATAGGCTCACGCCAGTTTCTTAAAGCTTTTTGGAGCAAAGTGTTGCTGCACTTCCAATGTCAAGAGGCATTCCACACAAGAAGAAGAAGCTAGAGTTTCAGTTGTAAGTTGTAAATCTTGTAAAGATTTTACTTGTATTTGTTTCCCTTTTCTTGTTGTTGTATTGTGAGAATTGCACAAGGCTTCTCTGCCTTCGGTAGTTACCGAGAAGAAGTGTTTCCATAGTGGATGAGTGAGTGAGGGTCGGATCCTTGGATTAGTCACCTATTCTTGAAGTGGATACCAAGTAAATCCCTTGTGTTAGCATTGTGAGAGTTACTTGAGTGTTTTCCGCTGCAACAACATCATCAAAGCAAGCAACCAAAGCGCGACGAGCTATTCCCCCCCCCCCCCCCCTCTAGCTACAAATCGACCCTAACAAATATGTCATCCTTGTGATTCCCTTGCATGGAAACGTCTTGATACTGTATTTTCTTCTTTTGCAATGGAACCACGTAATGTGAGATTGAGATTTTTCGCAAATGAATTTTAGCCATTTGGCCAGTCGAGGCAGTAATATTTATCTTGGCCAGTTATATTAACAACATATAATTTACCACCATGGATGTGCATAAAAGATAAATTTATGTTCCTTATCGTGCTTATTATTCCTGATCCAACCAATCTCAAAGAGAAGATAGATGTTTTCTTACAATATCTGATTACTGAGTTGAATGAATTATGGAATATAGGGTCGATGACTTATGATGTTGCAAGTAAAACTAATTTTAGATTGCATGTTGCATTATTATGGATGATCAATGATTTTCCAACATACTCAATGTTATCGGGATAGAGCACGACTGGTAATTAGCATGCCCACACTGCATGCAGAGTTTAATGCATTTTCATTACCTTACAGTGAGAAGATATCTTGGTTTCATAATTACCATAAATTTTTACCGGTTGATCATCCTTTGAGGTGAAATAAAAAAATCCTAAAAAAATACTGTAATCATAAAACTTCTTCTAACAATTCATGCTTCAGATGAAAAAAATCATTTTTAGATGTGATGCATGTTGAGAAAATTTTCTTTGATAATATTTTCAACACTGTGATGAATGTGCTTGGAAGAACTAAAGATACTGCAAAATCACGTAAGTAAAAGAACTAGCCAACAAACCAGAGTTGCATCAGAATAAAACAGCCAATAAATTTCTAAAGGCTTGTTATACATTGGACAAATATAGTAAGCAAGCTTTATGTAGTTGGTTAAAGAAATCAAATTCCTAGATGGGTATGCATCAAATATGGCTCGATGCATGAATATGAGCAAGTTAAAGATATTTGTAATGAAGAACCATGATTGTCACTTATTCATGCAAACACTTATTCTAATTGCTTTTCATGATTTATATCCCAATAATATTTGGCAAGCACTTACGAAAGTAATTCTATTTTTCAGAGATTTGACAGCGGGTATATTATGACAGTCGATATACTTCGGCTAGAAACAAACATTCCCCTCATACTATGTAAGCTAAAGCGCATTATTTCACCTAATTTTTTTGATTCAATGAAGCATCTACTAGTATATTTATCATACGAGACACAAATAGTTGGTCTTGTGCATTATAGATGGACGCATGCATTTGAATGACTTTTGAGGGAATTAAAGAATAATTTTTATAACAAAACAAGAGTTGATGGGTCAACATATAATACTTATCTGGTAGAAATAATATATTCTTTTTACTTCTATTATTTTATTGATAATGTAAAAACCAGACATTGCAAATGCCCTAGAAATTTTGATGATGCTCAGTCGATAGACCCATCGATGTAAGTACCCCGTGATCGTTTTGATGTGATCAACCAAATCAAGTTAGATCGTGTTATATTTTGATGCCCTGTGTCTGAGTGTGTAGGAACTTAGAAGCATAGGAGGTCAAGCGAAAGACACAGCTAGTGAGAAAGATGACACGAGAGATAGTCGACCGACTCGGTGCGTTCGAGAGATGAGGCGTTGCAGAAGAGTACGCTAGCGAACGAGAAGAAAGCGCATGGTCGTTCCGAGGGACGAGAAGTCGGAGAGGAAGGTTGCCCGAGAAGGCCAGAAAATAGGCTCAGGTGAGCCCTATTCCGGATGGCCGAAATCACCCAAGTGAGCGGAACCAGAGCAGAATACCCGGATAAAAAGTCAACTGGATTTGACTCTATTCCGGGCGCCTGGAGCTATTCTAGGCTCCCAGACTCTAAGTGCTCAGACCTAGTCCGAGTGCCCGAATCACCTAGGGCAGCCAGGGCACCCTGGGTGTGAGTCGTGGTTGCAGGTTGGTTCAACCCAGTCTAGGTGCCCTGACCTGGTCCAGACGCCTAAACCACAAAACTTATCGTTTTCCACGCTGTCGCGATCTGTTACGCATGGATAAAAGTTTATCTACACCTAGGTGCCCGGAACCCTTCCAGACACTCGGATCAGAGATATAAATACAGCCCTGATCCTAGTAGTTCAGAACAACACTTGTAAATGATTTTTTTTGTTCTACTACTTTGTTTGTGAGCTGTCAACGTTGTAAGATGCTACTCCGTCCAAAGGAGATTTTTAGTGAGCTTTAATTGGCTTGGATTAGCGATCGTCTAATTGCAAACCAAGTAAAATGCCTCTACTTTCTTTTCATTTAGTTTCTTAATTCTTTTATACAAGTGTTTGAATCTAGTTATAAGACCGAAAAAGGTATTTTGTTTAGTTTGTGCAGGGCAATCCCCCCCCCCCCCCCCCCCCCCTCTCCTCTTCCTCTTGTCGGCCGTAAGGAACTACAATCAGTGTTTTCTCTTTTCAAGTTTCTTGGTAAGGCAATGAGTGCATCTATTTCTAGATGGTTAATTCAAGAAGAATATCATCCTACAATAGCATATATACTTTTAAACTGTGATGAGGTCAAACCATACATAAAGTAAGTTGACTTATCTAATCAAGCATTTATCCCCCGTTTAATTTGTTTGCTTGATATTCTAATTGTCATAAAATTACCTTTTTTCCCAGTTTGTATGAACAACAACTATATCTACAAAATCCATCAATAAGTGCAAATGAGGTAGCTGCAAAGTTAGAGGCCAATTTTATATTATAATTTCAAATATATGTAAATTAGATAATTTGTGAAATTTTTTAGTTCATATGTATTAAGAAGTGTCCTAATTTATCATAACTATTTTTTTAGGTGAAAGATCGTAGAATATCAAATGTGTAAAATGATAAGATAATGAATCTTGCATCAAGATCCCTTCGTAAAATAATGATGCACTCTAGTTACTATGCTAATAACATTAAATTCCATATAACATAACGAGATTTATGGAGATTAACATATAATTCTAGTGTTTAAGTCAAAAGATCGATGGACAATAGTAATATTGAGTTTGATTACTATGGTAAAATTGACGAAATCATATACGTTAAATATCCTACATTACCTATAAAAAGGTGTGTGTTGTTTAAATGTTTATGGTATGATTCAACCCCAAGAACAGGTACCAAAATATATCCAAACTATAATTTAGTTGAGGTTAATGCAAACAAAAAAGTTCAATAAGTTTGAACATTTTATTTTTGGGATACAAGCGGGTCAAGTTTTCTATCTTGAATATCCTACAAAGAGAAAAAGATCTAGTGAATGATTATCTATTTGTCGAATGAAACCTCGCTCGACCATAGAAATATTGAATACCATCACTACTTAAAACCATGATGAAATCAGAATAACAAAGTGGAGGGGCATTCGGTCGATTCACAACTTTAATCCATATCTCAATTACTTGTAAATATTAATGTCACTTACGAGGAAATAGATAGGAAGAGATACCCAATAGTGAGGATCTTGTTAAACTAACAGAGTCTAATGATGAGGACTTAGAAATTGTTAATGTTAATTAGTCAGATGCTAATGATAATTAAATATTGACATTATTATTCATTAAATAAGTTATGCTTCTATATTATTTTGTATTTATATTATAATATTAGTAAATTTTATTATGATATGTTGTAATGTTATTTTGTAGACATTATTATGGTAGAGTAGCAGACAGTAACAATCTATGACTACAAGATGCTTAGGGTTTTTGGAGAGTCGTAAGTTTTTTTTGTTATTAGTAATTAAGTTCATATATGATTTTATTTATAACATATTTCTCATATCTTAATATTTTTTTAATGTAGTTTTACTCCAGATGGGTGCTTAGGGTTGTTGGAGAGTCATAAGTATTTTTTGTTATTAGTAATTCAAGGTCATATATGATTTTATTTATAACATATTTCTCATACCTTAATAATTTTTTATGTAGTTTTACTCCAAATGACCATTGAGTAGCGATATATATCAATAGAAAATTTAAAGAGAGAGTATGCACTTTTAGTACTACATGGAGACATGTAAACCAGAAGATGAAGACTTTATATTATAATGAATTTGTGGTAAGTAAATTTAATACGTTTGATATTGTATAATATATTTATCTTTTAATATAGTAAATTTTTAACTTATAATTGCAGAAAAAATATATCTAGGAGGAGGTGCATGAGACACGATTTGTAGACACTTGAAATATATATTTGTGTAAAATTGTACAGAGACCTTTTATATTATATGAGAAAGAAGGACATTGAACTGCTCAGCATACGTCATAATCCAGATATATTGTTGAGCATACCATGACTAGTAAGTTTAATTTAAAATTATATAAGTAAATTTTATATTTATTATCAAACTTGTATAATTTTGTCCCAAATTATTTGTGTATGTAAGAATGTGATCTAGCCTGACAACCCACTTGTATAGAGGTCTTTCTCAAGATCCACAAGAAGAAGGATGACACATTTGTTGATCCTCGATCTTAGGCCACATACGTAAGATTATTAATTTTATTATATTTAATTGTTTCGATCTTTATTAACTTTAGTAATTGTGATCAAATTAGATATAAATCATATTATATTTTTTTACATAGGAGCAAATGACAAATGAAATGACTCAGGCGTTTCAGCCACCAGCAGAGGGGGAGTTACAAGCTCTATCCACCAAGGCAATAAATGAGATATATTATGATGTTATCGGTGGAAAGATAAAAAACTTTACTCTCTATGGTCTTGGCTCTCAGGTCAAAGTTGTATTCGATAGTTTGAGGACTCTTAGGAGTTGTGTAGTTCCTTTTCTTCTACTGAGGTGCAGTCTTTAATACACAAAAATCAAGATTTTGTTGAACCCGTAGTAGTTTTGATGTGATCAACCAAGTTTAGGTTAGGTCCTATTTGTCTAATCCCTGTGTTTAAGTGTACAGGAACTTAGGAGCGCAGGAGGTCGAGCGGAAGACGCAGCTAGCGAGAAGGACGACACGGGAATGGAGCCGACGGGCTCAGTGCGTCCGAAGGATGAGAGAGCTGCGGAAGAGTACACCTGGTGGGCGTGAAGAACATGCTCGGTGTTCGAGGGACGTAAAGTCAGGACGGAAGACTGCTCGAGGAGAAGGCCGGGAACTGGGTTCGGGTGAGCCCTATTCCGGATGGCCGAAATCACCCAAGGAAGCCGAACCAGAACAAGTCAATTGGAAGTTGACTTGTCAATGGTTCAGTCGACCGAACACCCTAATCGGTCGACGGAACCCCTTTGCATCAGAGCACAATCGTTGGTGACACGTCAGCATCACATCAGCCAGCAGTGAAGTGATCGGTCGACCGAACCTCATGATCGGTCGACCGAACCCAAGTTTATCCAGAGACTCAGTCAAGCATTTTGATCGGGCCAACTCAGCTGGAGACCGTTAGCCGATTGGTCGACCGAACATAAGGATCGGTCGACCGAACCCAAGCTCGATCCACAGAGACTGCACCTGGACGGAAGACTGGGCAGGTACAGTAGGTTCGGTCGACCGATCCCTCTCGAGTCAAAACCTGATCCTGAAGATCAGGTCATCTGATAAGCTCTAGAACCCCTATATAAAGGAGGGTCTCGGACAACTTTAGAAGACAACAAATACAAACGAAATAGCAACTCTTGTACTCTCATTCTCTTAGCAATTACTGTACTGTCAAAGTGTAAAAGGCTTCTTCGCCTTCAGAGAAGGAGTTTTCTTACTGCGCTTTTCTTACTGCCCTATATTAACAACCCTCTTAGTTGTAACCAGGTTAATTTCTGTCTTCTTTTATTTCTGCTATTAGTTTTATTATTGTTGCTTTATTTTAAGAGTTGAAAAGCTTTGAGGAGGGTATAATATTTATTGCAGGCAATTCACCCCCCTCTTGCCGGTCCCCGCTGCATCAACAAGTGGTATCAGAGCCCAACAGCCTCAGAGGGACTAACCACCATCTGAAGCACAAAGATCAGAACAATGGCTGGCGCGAACATTCATCCCCCGAAGTTCGACGGAGATTTCGCTACATGGAAGCGAAAAATGGAGGTATTCTTTAAAACGGATTTTGATATTCTTATTACAATGAAATATGGTTTTGCAGCGCCGAAAGATAAAGAAGAAAACACGTGGAGCAAGAAGGAGCAAGCCGATTTTGTCGCCAACGGAAAGGCTGAGTTCCACCTGCTCAGCGTCCTGCCACCTCAGGAGGTAAATCGGATTGGAAGCTACGACTCCGCGAAAGATCTCTGGGAAAAATTCCTGGAGCTTCACGAAGGTACTTTCGAGGCGAAGCTAGCAAGCCGCGACATCCTCCGGACCCAGTTGATGAACCTCTGGATGAACCAAGGCGAAAAGGTAGCGCAAATCCAAGCAAGGATCAAAGAGCTGATCACGCAACTAACCAATCTTGGAGAAGAAATAACGAACCGAGACTCGATCCGGTACGCGCTCAACGCCTTCCCGAGAACTCCCGAGTGGGCCTCCTTAGTAGATGCGTACTACATCTCTAAGGATTTCGAGGTAAGTACTCTAGAACATTTGTTTTCTACTTTTGAACTTCACGAATCTCGAGTTACAGAGCCAAATGGAGTAGAAAAGATTAGTTAGAACATCGTTTTGAAGGCAAGAACAAACGGTTCTGACTCCGAAGCCTCGATCGATGGATCGGAAGTGGTACTATTGGTAAGACGCTTTAATAAATTTTTTAAATCTAATAAATTTAGATCGCAGTCGAAAAAGTTCTAGCAAAAGAAAAGAGTGGTCCGTTGCTACAATTGCAACGAAGAAGGACATATCAAAGATGACGGTCTAAAACTGAAAAGCAAAAGTAAAGAAAAGAGTAAGAAGCCAAGTCGGCCCAAATACAACCTAAAGGCCACGTGGGATGATTCATCGTCCTCCGAATCCGAAGTCGAAGAATTCTCGGTACTAGCACTGATGGACAACCATCAGCTAGAAAAAACATCTAGCTCAGAAATGAGCATTGATGAAAGGGGAGGAACAAAAGAAGAAGAAGAAAGCTGTGATGAAGGGGGAGCATCGCAAGACGAGGTAAGTAAGGTACATGCCCTAAACCCTAAACAGTCCTTTCATTTTATTAAAGCTCTTTCTAAAGAATTTGATAAAGTAGAAAAGGAAAATGAATATTTGAAATCAGAAAATGAATCTTTAAAATTAGAAATTAAAAAATTGAAAACTGATACATGTTTTAAAAATATTTTTCCACATTCAAAATAAAGTTATATGGAAAATTAAATTGGTACATAAGGAAACATCAGGGTCAACTTAGGAAAATACAAAGAAACTATGTACCCCCTAAGTTTTTGACCAACCCTGTAGGTAGGAACCTTTATTGAGTTTCAAAATCTTTACTTGTTTAAATTTCTCTTTTAATTAAAAGCTTACAGTGAGAAAATTAAACATTGAGGTTCTTTATGGAAGCTTTGTCTAAGGAAGTGGTTGTTGCTCCAATAACCAAGAAGGCCTAGTGCCTCGTCACGACCTGGAAGCTGAAATATCGAAATAAAAATATTTAATTAACTTTCTGATAAAAACATTAAAAAATTAGATTTAAACAATGCTTAGAAATTCTTTAAATTTTTTTTTATTCTCTAGAAAAAGCGTTTCTTGAAATTTTTACTTAGAAATTTTTTTAAAAAAATTCTGAAAATTCATTTTAACTTAGAAAATTTTGAAATTAAACCTAACTCATTTTTTTAAAATTTATTTTCACCCCGTTTTTGTTGTGATCAAAGGGGGAGAATAAAGATAAGTTCAGTTAGGGGGAGTTAGTTAAAAAGTTTTTTAAGTATAAATTTTCATGTTGCAATTTATTTTAAAGTTGTAAATTTATGTCTGAATTGTTAGTTTAGTAATTTCTTTAAATTACTATCTGTTTGTTTTAACCCTAACCTGAATTTGGGTTGATGCACATCAAAAAGGGAGAGATTGTTGAACCCCGTGGTAGTTTTGATGTGATCAACCAAGTTTAGGTTAGGTCCTGTTTGTCTAATCCCTGTGTTTAAGTGTGCAGGAACTTAGGAGAGCAGAAAGTCAAGCGGAAGACGCAGCTAGCGAGAAAGACGTCACGGGAAGGGAGCCGACGGGCTCGGTGCGTCCGAAGGACGAGAGAGCTGCGGAAGAGTACACCTGGTGGGTGTGAAGAACATGCGCGGTGTTCGAGGGACGTAAAGCCGAGACGGAAGACTGCTCGAGGAGAAGGCCGGGAACTGGGTTCGGGTGAGCCCTATTCCGGATGGCCGAATTCACCCAAGGAAGTCGAACCAGAACAAGTCAACTGGAAGTTGAGTTGTCAATGGTTCGGTCGACCGAACACCCTGACCGGTCGATCGAAACCCTTTGCATCATAGCACAACCGTTGGTGACACGTCAGCATCACATCAGCCAGCGGTGAAGTGATCGGTCGACCGAACCTCATGATCGGTCGACTGAACCCAAGTTTATCCAGAGACTCAGTCGAACATTTTGATCGGGCCAACTCAGCTGGAGACCGTTGGTCGATCGGTCGACCGAACATAAGGATCGGTCGATCGAACCCAAGCTCGATCCACAGAGACTGCACCTGGACGGAAGACTAGGCAGATAAGAGCTTCGATCAACTTGGAACTGGCCGACCGATCCCTCTCGAGTCAAAACCTGATCCCGAAGATCAAGTCATCCGATAAGCTCTAGAACCCCTATATAAAGGAGGGTCTCGGGCAGCTTTAGAAGACAATGAATACAAACGAAATAACAACTCTTGTACTCTCATTCTCTTAGCAACTACTGTACTGTCAAAGTGTAAAATGCTTCTCCGCCTTCAAAGAAGGAGTTTTCTTACTGCGCTTTTCTTACTGCCCTGGATTAACAACCCTCTTGGTTGTAACCAGGTTAATTTCTGTCTCCTTTTATTTCTGCTATTAGTTTTATTATTGTTGCTTTATTTTAAGAGTTGAAAAGCTGTGAGGAGGGTATAATATTTATCGCAGGCAATTCACTCTCCTCTTGCCGGTCCCCGCTGCACCAACAGAATTGTGCACTCAACTAAACTCAATAAATCAGAGGATGACCTATATAGATCAGTGGATAGCTGCTGAGGAGTAGCGAAGGACTGCTAATAAGTAGAGGAGAGCCGAGGAGGATCAGAGGAGGGCCGAACGGGATGTGAATCAAGAAACTCTCTTAGCCCATATACAATCAGTCATTGCCTGTTGGACCCCAACACCACATAGTTTTGAGCCACAGGAGACTCAAAATCTATCAGACCGTGTTGATTAGTTTTTTTTTAAAATTTGTTCAACTACAACTTAATTTTTTTATTTATTATACATAAATCATACAAAATATAGTAGTTCTATTTTGATATTCTAATCTACTTATTTCTAAATATTATATTATTACATATTTTAGGAGCCCCAATTGATATTTTGATCATCATCATCTGCTCATTTCTATCAAGTATCTTTTTTATTATATGTATAACTATAGTTATACATATTGGTAAAATTTTTAATTATATATCAATCTGTTCATAATTTATCGTATTTGACTTTCTGTAGGATTTTATATTACTACTATATGGATGTATTATTTAGAGTATTTTCTATCATGGTATGAATTTAGATATATGATTTTATAAATTTGGATAATTTAGTTTGTTTTTATTATTGTGTTTGTGATTAGATTGTGCTTGTTTTTATTATGAATATTTAGATATTTTCTATTAGTTTTTTTCCATACTTTAGTATATTTGTTTGTATGGATGTTAGTTTATTTGTGTTTGTTATATTATGGATATTTATTTGTATATATGGATTGTTAAATGTGATTGTATGTATAATTGTGAAAATTATAAACAGAGTGTATCCTGAATATGAATTATTTCTTGTATTTCTTTTTACTATCGATGAAATATCGACGGAACACTATTCTATCGGTAAACCTCGTCGTGTATCATAACAACGATGTTGATATTTACTGACGAAATATACTATTTTCATCGATAATTTTTGACGGAATAGAAATTCCGTTGGAAATTATCAAAAAAATTTACAAATGGAAACAATGTTTCTGTTCGAATACACCGACAAAAATACTATTTTTGTTGGTAAACGTTGACAGAAATACTATTTCCATTGGTAAACATCAAAAAGTTTACTGATGAAAACATATATTCCGTCGATATTTATCGATAGAATATATATTACCGACGAAAATTTAATTTCGATCAAAAATTTTTACTTCAAAATTTAGATTTTGTCAATAAAATCATTTCTAACAAATTATCTCCCAACAAACAATTTCCATCATAAATTTATCACTTAACGAATATACTGATAAAATTACGATAAAAATTTTCATCGGTAATTGTAATTTTTTTTATAGTGAATACTTGAGATGAATAATAATTTTATAAAAAAAATATTAAATCTTATATAATACTTGAGAAATTAAAATTTTCATGGAGTGAGGTGGGGTAATGTAATTATGATTTAAAATGATATTTTTCTAATTGCTCAATAATAAAAAAAAGTTTTGGATAGCCATCTTCTGTTGTTCAAAGGATATTGTGAAAAAAAAAACACATCGGCCATTCCAGGCAGGTCGAAAATTTTAATTTATCAACAATTAGTAACGCTTGGGTATTTTAATGATTTTCTTTAAACACTGGAGCTCCACATTAATTCTAAATTTAGAACGAAATTAAAATTTGAAATCTGTGTATAAAACAATAATTTTACTCCAATTCAATTTAAGTTTTAAATACTACAGTTGAACCTTCCTACAGCTCATCAAAATACAGGTGCCATCTTAACATTACCCACTTAACTAAATCGCATTGAAGATGTATTTCTTAGATGGGAAGCAATTACAAAGAATATAGTTACATTACAAAACTTTACTGACTCACAAGACAAAGCAGATTTTATAAAAAATTTACTGGGAGAAGCTGAACGGTTAACCTGGATCCAATGGAGAATGACATATCCAAACGAATATCAAGGCAATACCATGGGAGTACATCCCAGGGTTATATTCACCTACAAATATTTGGAAGAAGAGTGTAAAAGAGCTGCTTTCAGCAGGTCCCTTAAAGATCTATCCTTTTACAGTCAGATTCCCATCCCAAGATATTACCAAGATTCAAAGAAAAAATACGGGGTAAGGAAATCAACAACGTATAAAGGAAAACCACACCAATCCCATGCAAGGATAGAGAAGAAGAAGCACTTGCTCAGAAATAAGAAATGTAAATGTTTTCTGTGCGGTGAAGAAGGGCATTTCGCCAGAGATTGCCCAAAAGAGTACAAAAATGTAAGAAGAGTTGCCCTTTTTGAAGGATTAGAATTACCAGATGATTATGAAATACTATCTGTTCAAGAAGGTGATGATCAATCGAATGTCATTTATAGCATCTCAGAAGGGGAAGAGCACCAGGTTAATTCTATCCTCAAAACAGAATTCCTTTTTGTTTTTATAGAACAAACCAACTCTTATATGATAGGCAAAAATGGAGGATGGCAGCCTATGGTACGAATACCCAAAAACCAGCATGACTGCATTCATGTTTGGGAAATAAATGGGGAGATAGCTCCTACATTTTGCAGATGCACATGTTGCAGAAGAGAAACTATGAAGAAACATCGTATGCACTGCAGTATCTGCAAGATCACATCATGCGGTATGTGTACTAGAAATTATTTCGACATGACTATACCAGTTGAAAGATCTACTCCTATTCCCTTTGTTCCAAATAACCTCATCCAAGAACAACAAAATTATATTAATTGGGCAAAGACGGAGATGGAAAGATTACAACAAGAAATAGTCAGAATAACAGCCGTAGCTGCTCAACAACAAGAAGACCTAAAAAGGGCTTTTGAAGAACCAGAACTTGAGGAGGAAATTCTGGAAGAGAGCCTGAATGTCCTTATCAATTCAGGAAAGGAGAAAGTATTTTCAGTTAGAAGCATGGTGGTGTTAGGATTGAAGGAGATGAAGTTACATTTTATAAAAATGTAACAACTATTAGAACCCAGCAAATTGTTCCTATGACACCGGCAATAGAAGAACTTGAATTAGAAGAAGAAGAATACAACCAAATTCAAGAGCAAGTGTGCACATGGACTCCTGGGCAGGGCCTTCAAAACTTTATTAAGGAACTACAGGATATTGGTTATATCGGTGATAACCCAATGAAGTACTGGACTTCTAATAAAATCTCTTGCAAGCTGGAACTGAAAAATCCAGATTTAATAATAGAAGACCGACCTCTGAAGCATATAACTCCTAAAATGCAAGATTCCTTTCAAAATCATGTTAATGCTTTGCTTAAGCTACAGGTTATCAGGCCTAGTCAGAGTCAACACAGAACCACAGCAATAATTGTGTACTCTGGGACAACGATGGATCCAAAAACGGGCAAAGAAACCAAAGGAAAGGAATGAATGGTTTTTAATTACAAAAGGCTAAATGATAATACGCACAAGGATCAATACAGCCTACCCGATATCAACACTATCATCCAGAGAATCGATCGGAGCAAAATCTACTCAAAGTTCGACCTAAAGAGCGGATTTCATCAAGTAGCGATGAGTCCTGAGTCAATTCCTTGGACCGCCTTTTGGGTTCCAAATGGGCTCTATGAATGGCTTGTAATGCCGTTTGGTCTTAAAAATGCTCCAGCAGTGTTTCAACGAAAAATGGATTTCTGCTTCAAAGGTACGGAACAATTTATTGCTGTTTATATTGATGACATCCTGGTTTTCTCAGAAAATGAAGCAGTACACAAAGAGCATTTACAAGTTCTTCTTGATATCTGCAAAAGAAATGGCCTAATATTGAGCCCTACTAAAATGAAGATTGGAAGCCCAACAATTGAATTCTTAGGGGCCTCCATTGGACAGTCAAAAATCAAACTTCAGCCACATATTATCTCCAAGGTAGCTGATTTTAGTGAAAAGGAATTACAGACTGTCAAGGGACTCAGATCCTGGTTAGGACTTCTTAATTACGCCAGAGCTTATGTTCCTAATCTAGGCAAAATTCTTGGACCTTTATATTCCAAGACCTCCCCAACAGGTGAAAGACGCTTAAATACTCAAGATTGGGCCCTCATTAAGCAAATGAAGGAAACGATTAAGAAACTTCCTGAACTTCACGTCCCTCCAGTAGACTGTTATGTGATCATTGAATCTGATGGTTGCATGGAAGGATGGGGTGGTATTCTCAAATGAAAGCCACAAAAATATGACTCCAAGACTACAGAGTTAATCAGTGCCTATGCAAGCGGAAAATTCTCACCTCCAAAGTCTACTATTGACGCTGAGATTTATGCTGTCATGAATAGCCTTAACAACTTCAAAATTTATTACCTAGACAAGGAGGAGGTGCTAATTAGAACAGACTGCCAAGCAATTATCAGTTTTTTTAATAAGTCAGCACAAAATAAGCCTTCCAGGGTCCGCTGGATAGCTTTCACTGACTTCATTACAGGACTTGGCATTACAGTGCAATTTCAGCATATAGAAGGTAAAGATAACATTTTAGCTGACGCACTCTCTCGACTTGTATGTTTTATGACAGGCCCATGGACACCTCAAGAGCAAGATTATTCTATTTTCCTTCAAATCTCGGAGTTACTGGCACAACTTCAGACGAAGCCAGATTCCAAAATATCCCAACACCTACTGGGCCTTATCCATTACTGGACCAGTATGAAGAACTCAGTCAGGGCCACGGCCCAATCCATGGACCTAAAAAAAAAGAACTCAGAGCCCATCTTGAAGACATTGAATGGACAGTATCCTGTAAAAAAAGAACTCACTACACTTTCGGGATCGACGCATCGGTGGTTTCGAAGACTGCCGGACGGCTCCATCACAAGCTTCAAGAACTTTCGAACGACGTTCCTCCATCATTTTGCAAGCGCGAAGCGTAAGACAAGCTTTGCCATTAAGCAAGGTGCGAGGGAGCCGCGAGCATATTCGCTTCAAACGGTGGCCATGGACATTCCACGGAAACAATGAAGCAGCGTTCACGCTCGTGGAGACGGTGATCTTCCGATCTTAGTCAGGACCGACTTGACCGACCACTATAGCCAACGAATACATCAATGTGGAGGAAGCCCGGTGGCAAGAAGGAAAAAGCCCAGCGACCAACCAGCTCTATCACGAGCGAAAGCAAACCCATCGTCACCACCCAGGACCAGAGGGCGAAGCCTCTCGTCCTCATTCAAGACTCGGCCGCCGCCGTCCAACAAGTCGTTGATCGACCCAAGCACAGGAAGGTATGGACTTAATGTTTTGTTTACTCCATCACGACCACTTACAATACCCGCGAATCAGAGGAGCCACCATCATCTCCCGCATCCCGTGAGGAGTTACACGCCTCACGCCAGACGGATCAACATCGAAAGCCCCAGCAAAGGCGATCCTCGAGCGACATCACCGCAGGACGGAGCCCACCACCAAGGTCAATGAACGACCCTCGACCTTTCGAGAGGAGGAAAATAGGGCAACACATCTCGTGAGAGATCAACATCATCGCTGGGCCCCACCGCGGAGATTTCAACAGAGCTGCAAGCATTACGGCTATCTACAGGTAAGAAGGAAGGTCGAGCGGACACAGATTAGCTTCGGCCCGTGGACCTCGGAGTTGAAGTCCCTCACGATGGCATACGATCATTCGGAATAGCCAATTATACTATCCATCGATTTTCCTCGACAAATTTGCCAACATAATATTCAAGAAGAATCGAAATCGACCAATCGCTAAACGCATTTACCCCCCACTGACATTCACGGGAACGAAGTCTCGGCCGCGTCCGGCTATCCTGTCCCTGCTGGGTCAGAAAAGCTGAAGGACCACCACCTTCATCGTGGTCGGCGTCATCTCCTACAACGAATGACTATCACTCAACGACCCGGCGGCTGCTCCCGCCAAAAGATCAAATTTCATCACTGAGGAGGAAGTAGTAGGAGGGGAGCCAAGTCAGATGGTCCGAGCCGAAGCCAAGGCTTAAAATGTCGCGTCGAGGTACATGCTATCACAAAACCACCTTTTAGTTTATGAAGAAAGGAGGAAGTGTAGATTGACCCCGATCGGAGGCCACCCGCTCATGTGATCCGATCCGAGGAGAAGTATGAAAGTATTGCGCGAAGTGCGATGGACGTCATGACCGACGACGAAAGCCAGCGAAGCGCTGACACTTCTCGTCCGCCTGATGCTCAGCAAAGCGAAGAGGGACTCAATATGAGAAAATGTAATCATCCGAGCGGAGGTCGAAAGCTTCTAGAGGTCGGGCCACGGGAAGTAGCATACCCCGAGTTGGCCAATGTGGTTCTGCCCTGCTGCAACAAGTGGAGAGTCAAGTGGACTGATCTAACAAGGACTTGAACAGAAGGACTTCCTACCCTTCCCAATCGATCAGCCGGTGGTGGACTTCCACGGTAAAGTAGCTAATATATGTTGATGGCTACTATACATCATGGCAAGTGCCCTTAGAGAAGACCAAGAGAAGGTCACTTTGTCACGCGATTTACCTCGCTATGAATACCGCTCGATCAACGCTGGAGCCACCTACCAAATTCTACGAATAAGGTCTTCAGGATCGGATCGCTTGAAGTGTATGGGATATACTTATCAAGTCCTTCCGCAGCGATCACGCTGGATACGGAGGAGACCTTCCAACATCGAGAAGGTACGGGCGGCCATACCCAACGGGCGCCTCGTCGCAAGAGTGAGGGTGCTTCGGGGTTGTGCGAGGCAGTATGACTCCAAAGAAGATAAAGACATCATAGACACGCCGCCTCCTAAGAATCTCGAGGTTCGCTCACCGTCGAATAACGCTACTACTGCCAAGGTTTATCTCTAAGACCACGACCGGATCGCCCATTTTCAAGATTCTCCGTATAAGCACCAAGTCGATCGGACGAGGAGCGCGATCGGCATTGAAGACTTATCTCAAATCCTTACCCAGGTCACGAAACCACAGGTGAGCCGCCCACATATATTTATCTTCAATCGAGATGCTGTGGGCTCAAAGACTAGTAAGCCCGGAGAGGAACATGAAGCCAGCTGTATTTCTTTTTGCCGAGTATATCGAGTCTCGCTATTAATCGCCCTCGTCGGCTTCCTCTAAGCCCTGAGCTTTGCGCATTATCAGGATTGTGATGACGATAGCCCGCTAGCAAGAGTACTCAACCATGAACATCCTGGCCGGCTCATCACGGACAACGGGTTTGTTTTAATTTGACATCCAATATCAACCTCGCTCGGCGATCAAAGCACAGCCCTGGTGATTTCATGACCGAGGTACAAAAGTCCAAGTCCGAAGTTTACGGAAATATACGATCATCATTCACCTGCCTCGAAGCCGGAACCTGGATCCCGCTACCGCCCAAGGAGTATAAATCCGACGATCCGTTCGGGTCCCACAATACCCGCAACAAATAACGAGGTATGGAGTACGGAACCCCATAAATTGGGATTACAGTCATGACTACAAGACAATGGAGCCAAATGGGTCATATTCACCAGATTCCTAACTACTAACAACTCAATGGCATCTGAGATAAACAACGAAGACTCAAGTCAGACGTTATCACTTTTCAAAAACTCAAGACCAAATTTTCCACCGAGGTAGTGGTCCGTAAGATACCGAAGAACCCAGACGACCAGCTAAGTCGTGTTCAATATCAATGGCCGTCATCCAAAGAACCAATCGAAAGGTGTATCCTCGTAGCGATATAGACGGATGGAAGGCCTCAAGTATCTCGAAATATCGAGTGACAGCCACGGAGTTTCTACGGCCAGTGCCTCACTGCCCCGACGGGATGAAGTCACGACAAGGTGAGAGCCTACGGTTCACTCTCATCAAGATCGCCTTTTACAAAAAGGCATTCTCCCACCGGCTAAAATGTGTTAGCTCGTAAGACAGAGTGCATTCTATAAGAGGTACACCATGATCTCATGAGGTCATCCAGCGCCGACCAGCGAGGAAGATCTCACGCCGGATACTTCGCCAACGCTACACGAGGGCTGCCGCTTTGACCGCTTCAACGTGTCTCTCCCGCCGTATACCATAATTTCTCGCATAAGCCGATTTGAGGAAACGAAAAGCGCCCATTGCCTCGCCTGCTCATCAGCAAAATGGACATCATAGACCCTTCCCCATGGCAACCTGACAAAGGAAGTTTTATCGGTGGCGAGATTACTTCCAATGGGTGGAGGCCGAGCCACTGGACAAGATAACCGAGCACGGTCAAAAAATTCATCCGATAAAAACATCATCCGTCGGTCGTAAGATTCGCGACGGCCGTGTTTGGCAATGTATGGCGTCACGAAAAATCAACTCCTAGAAACGGGTGCAAGGGATATGGCACGAGTAGCACTTCATTCATACAGATCCCCAGCAACGGCCAAGTCAAGTAGCTAATCGGGAGACCACCTGGGCTCCTGGCCACCATACGGGAGGAAGCCGGGTGGACGAAATGCTTGTAGGGTCCTACGGGCGTATCCGCACGTACCTCTAAAGAGGGAACGGGAGTAACACCTTTCCTACCTTTGTACGAAGTAGGTGTCATTCCCACGAAGTCGGGCGAGTCCGTCTCGATCCAGAACTACGACGTAAGAGCAATGCCGAGCGAGGCTAATCACGACGACGAGGAGCGAGCCAAAGCGCCCGCTCGTCAGATTTACCCATAGGCAAAGAATGAAGCGGAACTACAATCGCCGCGTGATTCCCAGCATTCGTGTGGGGCGACTGTCCGAAGAAAGTGAAGCCGGCCGCAGGATACGCAAGCCGAGGCTCGGGCGGGACCCTTCAAGATCGCCGAGAAGCCTGATCCGAGCCTACTACTCGAGGACGAGGACGGACGCGGGCCGATACAGCCGGAGTACAACCATCTCCAGTTTTACCGCCGGATGAAAAAGTACCAATGTGATGTATTTTCATGATTATTCGCCTTTGACGATCTGCGGGTCAGCAGGAATGAAAGTTATAAGAACAAAGCGCATACGAATACCGCGCCTAACGGATAGTCAGATAAAGACAATGAGAAGACCCCACGCCGCTCGCTTCGGTATATTATCCAGCCAAACGCCACGATGAAGACTGTGCCGCTCGATCGAGTATAGTATCCGAGCCAAATATCACGACAAGACTCGGGCCGTTTCCACGGGAGAGACATTCGAGCCAAATGCCGATGCGATTTAAGACTCCTGCATGTCGCCGAATATATTATCCGAGCTAAACGCCGACAACGAAGACCCGTGTCGTTTCTACGAGTATAAGATCCAGCCAAATGCTCATTTCAAGACCGCCGAATCTGCCACGACAAGTAAACTTTAGGTCGGACCGCTGACTATAAACCCCTACCAAGACCGCCGAGCGGCACAAGTAATCCCCTGTGAGTCGGACCCATGACTATAAACCCCACCGGAAGACCGCCGAGCGGGCGAGGTTAAACTCTCAGAGTCGTGGACTACCACTATAAACCCCCAATAAGACCTGCCGAGCTACTTAAACCCCTACTGAAGACTGGCTGACAGTTAAACCTAGAGCCTGGGACCGGCACTATAAACCCCTACCGGAAGACTGCTGAGCTATGACGTTATCCTAGAGTCGATTCTACCGACTATAAACCCCCATTAAGACCGGGCCGAGTCTGATTAAACCCTTAGAGTCAACCGGCGATTATAAACCTCCGGCTTGAAGACCGCCAACTCCGACGTTAAACCCTGTGAGTCGAATCCTAACATTATAAACCCTCTGCTCAAGACATCATTTACCTTCGACATTAAACCCTAGAGTCGAATCCTATTGATTAAACTTTGCCAAGATCACGAGAATGATTATGAACCCAGAGAATGACCCCTGGGCGACTATAAACTCCCAATGGCTAACGTCACCGAATTACTCAACGACGCATCACAAGAGAGTCCAAGGAAGAACTAATTACGACCAACGCGCCAGAAGGAAAAACACCAAAATCATGGAACCACTTCAGCTGTGACGGTCGTCAGCCGATCGACGAGGCAAAGAAACACTTGTGAGTTTAAAAGCCCTACAGAGATCCCAGGCATTTGACGGCGCTCGATCGACCAAGAAAAGTAGGTTAAGAAATTCCTCATGGGTAAAAAAAGGTCTACCACCTACCGATATATCAAAAAGAACACGTAAATAAGAGGATAACACAACAAGAGTGGGCATTCATTTAATTATTGCTTAAGGGTTACAGACGCTACTGACAGTACCGGGATCGAATCATTCCTAAAAACACATTCACCCAAAATAATTAAAGATACGCTGAATGGTCAGAAGGAGCGCCGACGCTCCCCATGGAATTTCACCGGTCGAGGAGGACCTCGCCTTCAAGTAATCCGACGCGGCAACATTGTTGGGCTCAAGGCCTCGACCAACCGGCCAGAACCTTCTCAAGAACTCACCGAAATGGACGTGAGCTACGAAGACGACGAACCTACTACCAAATTCTCTGACATTCCTCAAGGTAGCTCGAGAAGCTTCCGAGATCAGAAAGTCTTCGGGCTCATCCTGATGTTTAATCGCCTTACCGAGTGGCTCGCCTTCCGCCGGCCCAAAATTGCTCCAGACCAACTCTTCGACTATTGCCTCCAGCCCCAGCCCTCGACGCTTTTCTTCTCTCCAGATCGGCGATACCGCTTTCTTCCGACGGCCGCTGTGCTTATTTTTCTCGTCCATGACTAATTGGGCTGCTCGAGTCTCTAAGGTAGGGCCGGCCCCGTCATTGCCTTCGGGCCACCCTCCAACAAGTCCTCCGGTCTTCGAGCTCTTCAACCTCGACGATGAGGGACCCCCGAGGGATGCCACCGAGCTCTCAGCCCTTCGAGCCCACGTCCACCATACCGCACGATCGAGACAATTCCATCTCTACCCACCGACATAAACAAGATTATTAATAAATTGATCGAGGAAAGTGCGAGAAGACTTCAAGAAAAACATACTTACCCTCCGCCCGCGCCGGTTAAAGTCGGGAATCGATCACACCGCGCGGAGCACTCTGCCGAGGGGCCTCCACGGGACACGCTCGCTGTTGGTCACGACACCCGCAAACTCCCGCAAGCTCCTCCCAGGGAAGCAGGCTGTGCCTAACGGCTCAGCGACTGATCGCGAGCGTATAGGAGGCAGACGCAGAGGAGTGGACGAGAACTTGGACACATAGACAAGCAGCTGACCCATGTGTAGCGAGAGAGACAAATTTGATAGATGGCGACGCGATTCAATCGAGACGAGTCCGACGGAGGATATCGCCCCACCAGTTGGAGTTTTACCAGAATCGATCCACTTCGCCGCGCCACGACGATACACGATACCGGCCAAGTAAGTATCTCAGGCTCCTCCGTCGTCAAATGTCTCTCGAGTCGCCGCCTCCTTCGCCGACCGCCTCGACCGAGCCTTCGCACTAGCTACGCGGCGACATGGCCTCACGAGGCACGAGGGAGCACGAGCGACTCACTACTTCGTGGTCTTCTCACCCGCGGAGAGCCAAGCCGTGATGCCCGTCGCGATCGCTCCGTTCAAGGGCGGCCGGTTCCTTTTCTTCTCAAAATCCCACGCGCATTTGTTCATTTGCCAGAAGGAAAAAAGAACCCACCAAGTACAAGTGAAATCCGACCTTCTGGTGGACTGCCTAAGTGGAGTCACATTTCTGACGGACTGGCACACATACAGAACGCCTGCGGTTTGCGTGGGTTGATTGATATCAGGGCGCAAGGCGTACAAGGCCCTCGAGATAGTCCTACGGCGCCAATCATTTTAACTCAGAGTGGCGGTCCAGGCCCCATCGTAGTCTAGGAAGGGCTCTCTCGCCGGGAAACATACAATAGTAGTACTCTTCCAGAGTTTATCGAAGGAGTTTATCGAGACCTGACCGTCGAGATCGAATAGATAGAGCATGATTGCTCGATGGGATAAAAATAGTAAAAAATCATCCCTATGAGAGGGACGGTGTATCAATAGTATAACCACTCCACATAGGCGGTATGAACTAGTCATCACGGCTAAGACAGAAATTGCGAAACATCTAAGAAGGAGGTTAGATGAAGAGAGCCTTGCCAGCCGTGAATTGGTCTCGAAAACATGAATAGTCACGGCGACGGCACTCGAGGTCAGGAGGAGTGTATGTGTGTCGAGGCGTGAATATAGAGAATAAGTTCAACAGCTCCTTTGGCACGCCGCGGAGGCCGGTCAGTGAGAGTAGTATACGAGGACCAAGGACAAGGACCAAAGCGACCGCAAGTGATTGGGCACGTTATCCGATGGGGCAAGCAAAGCAGGAGAATGGAAAAGACACACGACCGTGACGAGCGAGACGGGAGAAACACGTGTAAGGATGGGGAACTCAGAAACGAGGAAATAGAGGAGGAAGAGGAGGAATGGCATAAGAAAATCAAACGCGAAGGAAAATCGAGCTTGAAACGGAGAAAGCGAAAACGGGTCGTCACAAGACACCACACACGAACGGAAGGCGTATGCAAGGAGGAAGGAAGATTTTTGAAGACCTACCGGCCAGTCGCACCTGACCCTTGCAGTTCATTTTAATCCGGCCGATGCCGGCCAGGCGACCCAACCGCACGATGGTCCCGCGCGGACCAAGCCAACAACACCAATCGGAATCGAGCCGCCGAGGCTGCATAAGGGCCGAACAGGCGCCACGTGGCATCGAGCGGCATTGAACGCAGACACGGTCGGTCGGCTCTTAATGGAGGATGAATCAGACCAGAAGAGGTGTCCCGGTGTCGACGCGGAGAAGAAACCCGGGGGGCGACTCTGTGTGGAGGAGGAATATTCTGAGGGTGGCAGATGATTTGACTTATCATTCCACCGCAAATGCAGACGACCGATCACCTCCCTATGGATTCGGGCGGGCTTCAGCGCCTCTTCTTACTAGATTAGGGGAGGCAATGATCTTATGTGATGACTCAACCCAAGGTGGGAAGGTCGGGCGGTGTCGTCAACCCAATATGTCTGCCTACCGCATGCTGTGAACAACGATGAAAGACGGAACTGGGGTCGCCATGCATCCAAGCGCGAAGGAGTTCAAGAACGAATGTCCGCCCATAGAAACCTCCCACCAGCAATGCAATGAGGTAGCCCACCGGGACCACACGATGATGTATGCATATGCGGAGGTGACTACCATGATAGGTCGGCAGCCCTCGAATGCGCATAGATTGGCCAGGGAAGAGGACAAAGGAGACGGGGATAACATCATCTCCGAGACACCGGCGAATGCATATAGAAGTACAAGCATGATCATACTACTACGAAGCTCCACCCACATCCTGTGATATCGGCCTGGATTGACAACGGTGCACGATATGTGGCATGTAAGTTCGGGTTCGGCGCGCAAAGCGTGTGCTCTTTCCCGGCCATATAATCCGCACTTCGGTCATGCTGAACAGATCGCATACCAAGGCCTCGCCTCGCTCGAGACGCGCCGAGGTCGTGCCAGAAACCCCCCCACCGGCCTTGCCGGCTTCGAGAGCTACCCCCACCGGAGCGTGCCACGTCCCCAGGATCAGAGAGAATTTCTATGGGAAAGCAACAAGAAGTTGAGCAGGATAAACCTTAATGGCGATAATCCCATATCAGAAATATATTCTTGAGGACTAGTAGGGCTAAAACCTCAGTGTTCATAGCATATGTTAATTTCAAAGAATAAATCTTTTCATCAAACATTATCAAGGGACTCAAAGATAAGTAGGTGCTCAACAATAACAGACTACAAAGAGCAAAAGATGTACAAGAAACTCCAACTTTAACATCAAATGGCCATCACTAAGGATCCTCCTAGGAAAGAAAAGTCTCTTACTTTTATTCTTTTGTATTTCTCTATACAGTTAATAGAAAGAACTTGATTATGCAGCACCAGATCTAATTTTCCCTCTACATTTTTTGCATTATAGACCAGAACTTAAGAAGAGGGAAAATATTATCAAAAACTAAGATCTACATCTATTGCTATCAACACTTGTGATAACAAAATGACAATTAGCATTTCCACAAACAACATATATACAAATAATATGCAGGTCAATTCGATGTGAAACTACTTCCACAGATCCACAGAACATTATCAATCCAGGCATTCATTAGAAAGAAAACAAGAACAAAAGGGAAACCTCACAGATACCTTAAAAAATTCGACGATGCTTCTATACTTCTTATCCTGCCAACAAAAGTACGAAATGGAAAGATCATGAGGGCCTCACTGAGCAGTGTATCGCTTTATCAGACTCGGGCAGTCGCTATGACGGCAGGAGCCGCCGAGGCGAAGGATGGAGCAGTTCCACCAAGAAAGGATAGGAGCCCACTAGAGGCGCCCGCCTCCCGCTCATCGAGGAACAAATCATCCGGGACGTGGAAAGCCCCATGGACTCCGACGATGACAGAACCGGCAACTAGAGCCGAGATCAGAAGAGATCCGACCGAGGTAAGGAAGAGGACAAAGACGGTGGCGAGGACGAGGCTGGCGAGGGTCTCGCGATCAGAGATGGTGCGGTCGAAGATTACCAGTGGCGAATCTGACGGGCGGAAGAGGTAGAGAAGGCACCAGGCAGCGAGTAGGGCGAGTAGGACGGCGAGGGAGAACGGATTAGTGATGAGGGAGATGGCAAGAACGGCGGCGATGATGGCCGCGTAGTTGACGCGGAAGTAGGAGAGGTTTTTGCGGAGGCGGGAGGCGGCGTCGGAGAGGGATTCCGGGCGGAAGAAGGCGGATCGGTCGACAAGTTCCGACCACGGGCGTCGGTTGGAAAGCGAGCGTTGGACGGAATCGGAGAGGCGGGAGAGGAAGAGACGGAAGGCCGGGGTGGCGACCGGGGCGGTAGGGGCGGCGGTGGAAGGAGTTGGGTTCGAGATGGGGAGAGTCGACGGAGTGGCGGCGGCGGAGGACATCATCGCCGGATCCTGCTAAGGGTTTTCGAGCTGCGACCGAAACAGAAGGGACTCGGACGTTTTAAAAAGTGTTTTCAGTTGTGAGGCCGTCGGTGGCCGATCCGCTTCGCTGTGCAAAAGGCGGGTCCCGCCGCCCAGCGACCCCCTAGGCCGGTACGCATCTGTGGACCTTCGACCCTACAACTCATTGTGTAAGGATGCCACGCCTTAACCAGTTGATCCAGCCCGCGGGGCAGTGGCCGATCCGCTTCGCGTGTGCACAAAGGATCGTCGGTGGCGTAAAATCCAATAAAGTGGGTGGCGTTATGCTTGCAATTTTATAAGTTACCTTTGCAATTTTTTAGGGACAAAAAATCAAAACACCGCCCTTATTTTTTGAAATCATAGAATGGCTAATCTTTTTTTATCTTTAATCATTTTAAATCAAGAGGCATCCCACGAGGCATCCCACTCCATCACTATAAAATACTTTTAACAATTATAAATCATAGCTCTTGTAATATAAATATAGTAGATTGAATTTACATTCTAATAATTATAAAATATAATTGTTACAATATAAGTATTTTTACATATAAAAATATGTATTATAATAACTTTAAAATTATAATTATTGATCTTGCCCTGAAGCGAAATGAATGGCCACCGGAAAATAACGCTGAAGTGGATCTCCGCTACGAGGAAGGTTCTCCGCTTCTGCGATCAAAAGTTGTTAGTGCCAAGCCGAGAGAGGGTTCCCGACGACGACCCTCCGACGCTCAAGTCACACACCAGCAAGTGGAGAATAGAGAAAGCAAAGGAGAAGTGAATAGTGGCTCTAGAGAGATTTACGCTGCACTGCATACTCTATATAGAGTCGCTTCTTCGACCGACGGCCGACTACGAGCCGATTTTCGCGGCGGTAGCCAAGGCAAAGGCGGCGCATCTTCCGTAAGTTTCATTTCTATTTCACAGTGCCAGTTCGACCTCCCGAAAAGGATGTTAAGACATTCCTCCCTTCTAAGTGTCTATTAATCATGACAGCTTTTATCTATGAACCTCTTGGCCCTATGTGTATATCTATTCGATCCGGCTTGGTATCCCTTTTTCCAAGCCTTAGATTCTCAACCAACTCTTTAGGGATCGAGGGCCGGCCCTTACCACCACCTCCGCCACAAATCTTCCGTCCCGCGCGCCTACTATACCAGGGACTCTACTTATCAGTCACTTTAGACCATCTTTGACGCGATCATCAACGCCTTGAACCTACATCTTAGCTAGGACCCTCCTAGGTCGTCATTCGATCACACGCCTCCCTTTAAATCTAGTCAGGAGCCTATAAGTCCGACCGATCGACCGACCGACACCCGTGAAAAGACAATTCTTTAGCGCTCGGTTATCTGGCCTTGATTTTCCTTTCGACGGGGTGCTCTCGGCTAGCCGATCGGCAGGAACGAAGGACTGTCTGAGCTATATAACTTGCTTAATCGGCTCAGGGAGCCGTTGCCTGGGCGATCTCTCTTGGAAATCGTATCACCCTGACGCATTGATGCGCCGCATGCTTCCTTAATTACTCTGGCAGTTGCCCTATCGAGGCACGCCACGCGTCTCCCTCTGTTGACACACATTTGACGTGACCCGTTGGGATGTGACCTTTGGGCTTTTTGAATTTGAACGGCCATATCTGCCTCTAGATGTTCGTGCGGTCTATTGGACGGCCAAGCGAGATCTCTGGGTGTTTATAAGCTTAACATCGTCGTCTTCTTTCGTGCTTTTGTTTCTGGTGGCTTCGTCTGTTCCCCTCAGCGATTTCTTCCGTGTTCTTCGGCGACTCTTTCTACTTCCCTTGCTACTTCCATCTCGGGTGAGTTTATCGCCCTCTTCTGTGGCTCCTTTTTGTTATACCTTCTTTGCTTTTCCGGCGAACTCCTTTCTTTGCCCCTGTCTTCCTTTTCCGGCTTGTTTTTCTTCCCGTCTTCTTTCACTTCATTCCTTTTGCTATGGCCGGCACATCCGAGCCCTCCTCTTATGCCCCTGGCCCTTGGTACGATACTATGGAGTCTAGGTTTGACGAGTAGGACGCTTAGAACTTTAGCCAACACCTTAGAATTTCCTCCTGGCTACGAGATCCATGTCCCGCTGTCCACCGATTGGCCTTCTATTCCGCCGACCGGCTGTGTCTGCTTTTTCCGCGACCAATTTGTTGTCGGCCTACGGCTTCCTCTCCATCCGTTCATCCTGGATGTTTGTAAATACTTTGGCTTATCCATTTCTCAGCTAGTCCCGAACTCCTTTCGCCTTTTGTGTGGGGTAATCATCTTATTCCGTTTACCTCGCATCCCCTTGACCCCCTCGATTTTTCACTTTTTTTTACTACCCGAAGCTTTCCGATCAGCCAGGCACCTTTCTCTTGCAAGCTCGACCGGGCCTGGTCTTTTTTGACAGGATACCTTCTTCTAATAAGCATTGGCGAGAATACTTCTTTTTTGTTCGCTCCCCCGATCGGCCTTCCTTACAAACCACTTGACAACTTTCGCTGGGGCCTCAGCCTTCGTTGCCTCGGTACAAGAATACTCCTGCCTACTTGCTTGTTGCCTCCATGCTGGCTGGCCAGAAGTTCAACATTCACAAGTTGTTGGAGGGGGGAGTTTTGGCACTTTTTGGCCTTAGCCCGATCAGCCCGTCCGAGCCAGTCAACATAGGTACATCATCCCTTTACCTTTTTCATCTTTATCTAACTGATTTCTCTTTTTATTTTACAGCTGACATCATGATGAGGGCACGCTTGGTCGGACAATCGAAGCTTACCATTGCCGATGTTGACAAGGTAGTGGTTGAAGTCTTAGCTGAGCGAGGGTTTCAGCTGGAAGATCTCCCCGAACCGCTAATGCCCGAGCAGGGGCTCACTCAGGAAGCTGGTGGGGAGTCGAACCTGGTGTCGGTTGGATCAGCGGTGGTGGGAGCGCCAATCGCAGAGCCTCCGACGGCTCAACTTGTTCTGGAGGAGGGCTCGCAATCTGAGGCGTCACTCAAGAACGCACGGAAGAGGCGTCGAGCGAAAAAAGTTGCTTGCTCTGCGTCTTCAGTTGAGAGGGTAGTCGATCGGACTGGCGCTTCTGGCCCGATATCGTCGAAGGTCATCCACGTCTCGTCCGACCGAACACCTTCCGACCCTCTCATCGCCTCTCCTGCCGTTAGTCTGTCACCTTTATCGGCTCAGGGCCGCATCTTGAGGTCAAGCATCAACCCCATACCCTCCTCCTCTCGCGCGGGTCGATCGACCTCTTCCCATTCGGCCACGACTCATCGAAGACATGTCACAGCCACACTCCACCTTCTTACCGAAGATCTTTTGGCGTCGGGTGACTCGGTCAATCAGACTGAACCCGGATTATCATTCGGGGTCAATTGGCTGAGATATGGGAAGATGCAAGCAAGCCCTCTGGGTATGCCTCGCGCTTCAAACAACTCAGCGCAACATACCGATCACGTGAGTTTTTGCACTTATAATTTAGCTTGCTTTTGATCCATACTCTCGCTTTTTTGGTGGACTATGAGCTGAGGCTCACCTTGGAGGATGAGAAACTGGTAGAAACGCCTCTGTTTTAGGGCACCTGTCATGGTTTAAATGACACCCGGTGTGCTCAATGACTGGCTAAGAGTGAAGAGCGGCAAAAGCTAAAGAAACCGCGTTCTGCATATTGGACCGACTCAAGAAAGATATCCACCTCTGAAGGCAAGATCACGGCACCAGCTTGCAGCAGGGGCAGGGCCGCGTGGATCCCGAGAAGAAATGGTGGCTCCTCGGGTTCTCGGCTGTTTAAATTAAACATGTAAGGCATGTACATGTTAACATGTCTCCAAGTGGCGGGTGCATGGCTCGCAGTCCGAGGAAGCCACTCTAAAGCGAAGCTCTAGTCCAGCGGAACGCTTATCATGGCAGTAGATTCGAATTTTTCCGACGGGGAGCCTTGCGCTACCGAATTCGAGACTCATAAAGAGCGAGCAGCAACGGCAGTTCATGATGAAGGTGGCTTACATCCGATCCAGATCGACCACTGATAATTGGATAGTTACCGCACTGCGAATCTCACTTTTGCCGTAGGACACATTTTTACTCACAAGGGCAGATGCAGATCGTCATTGCATCAACATCGCGATTATCTGAGGACTCATTTTAACTCGAAAGCGCCTACGATCGAAGGAACCTCGAAGCTTCTCTGACCGATTTTTGTTGACCGCGATCGATTATGTACACGCATGTGGCATTGGCATAACTTTTCGCTGCTTGCTCCTGTATCTATCTCGCCACCGTGATTTTCTTTCGATATTTGGACTCGCCTCGTGTCTTTATCTGATGATATACTTACTTGATCACACGCTTTAATTGTTCCATCGAGATTTTATTGTGCCACACGGTGAGGGTTAAGTTTTCCCGATCTACTGAGGTTTATCGTTGACCATCGGCCGCCGCGGACGACGCGAGGTTTGTACGCGACCGACCGACGACGGCGTTAAGAGCACCGAGGGACCGTCACGTGATAATGATCACAGGTTAGGTTTGCTGTTTCGTGGCGATGACGAGGGTTTGGTCGCGTCGCACCGCTTTCGACGACCGTTTAAGGTCGCCGCCCAGGCGCCTACGCGACGATTGCTTAGACGCTTGATAGAAGGTCAGTGAGAGATCCAATTGTTTTCTCCCCGAGAAAAAACATGTACACGCGTACATGCATGATTCATTCGCCACCTCTCATCCGGACTCTAAGGTTGAGGTGATTTTTCGCCCACCTCCCTTCCAGCCTTCAAGCCCCTCCGTCCAAGTAGTACTTTAATAACCGCCCACCGCCTTTATGATTGACGCCCCGCCCCCGTGGACGGCCCCTAAACGACCCATTGAATTTTTCGGTACTAGGTCGCCCACCGAAGATCACAGGGATTACCCCGGCCATTATAGTTTGCCGCATGCTTTATCCTTCCGCAGTGCCCTCGCCATGTGCTCTCCGCCGCTCCCCATTCCGTCCGGACGTTTCCGCACGATGAACCGCTCCACGGGTACTAAATTACGACTGTCATCCCACATGACCGCGCTCACCACCGCCATGAGTCAAGTCAACCCGGTATGCAGGATCTCCGATTGGCGAACAGCTGACCTTTGGAGGTCATCCGAATACGTAACGATACACTAATCTGGCTCCTCGCAACATCAAGTCGCAGGTATCAGATCGCAAATTCAACAAATTGTCGATTGACCGGACTACAGATTATTGTGGCTAGTGGAGATTAGTATGCGTGGTCACATCGCCACTCCTGACCAGGTTGACTGATCAATGCTCGCCCGCCTTCTCTAATACGATTACTGAATTACCCTGCAGAATTTTCTCGACCTCTGTGGCGTTGGCCTTGCCCACCGCGCTGACCACCGCATGGTGAAAATAATCAACAACAACAATTTCGGTGTGATAATAGAAACGATTCCCAATGTTTAACATGCAACATCTCCTCAATATGTTCGGGAGTCGATACTCAGGATGGGTGACAAGAAGCCACCGCCTCGTCGCTCGATTCTCAGTTGGCCAAAAATATACCCCGCTAGGATTTTCTTCGCAGCGATCGCCCGCCTCGCCCTCCTGATCCAGAGATGTCACGATGTACTTCTCAATCAAGAGCGCACGATGTCCTTCCGCTGGTCCTCAGGATGTACAAACCAACCGAGATAGGGTGAAACCAAGCTTTTTTGCAATTCCTTCTTTAAACTATTCGACCACGACTCACGACCTCCTAAAATTGTTAAACACCAGTTCCGATGAGGAACCTATGATGGGTGCTGATATTTCTCATGATCGTCGAACGCACTGGAGACCCGCGCGCCGGACAATGAATCTCGCCACTGGACACAGCCAGCCATTTCAGACGCGCTGAATAATGACGGAGTATTTTTAACACCTTTTTGCTTTTCATATAAGAGTTCACTGAGCGCCTTTTCAAAGGCAAGCTTTCCATTGTCAGTCCGATCAAACTAAGGTACCCGCCAGTACCGGTATTCTGTGGAGTACGATTCTGAGCGGCTCATGTCACTTCATGACCATGTAGAGAAGAGTGGCAGATCAGAAGCCGATGCCACGAGCAACGCTAGCAGATCTCGGCGTCGGGTAGGATGTACATACGCAGAGGAGCTTGTCCGAATCTCATCTTCGCCTAAACTCCTACGATAATGTTATCCTGAAGAGCTACAAGGGACTAAACTCAGTTGCGCCGGAAAGTGCGCAGTTTGATGAATGCAAACCTCAACCTAGGTTCGTTCGAGAATTAGGCTCCTACTCCCATGTGATAGGTAGGATGATGGGAGGTTGAGGGGCCAACGCGGTAGTCCGATAAGGTGGACACAATAAATAATAAACTCTGGAGAAACTCACACGAGAACCCACCCACCCAACGAAACTTGCAACTCCCTGTCTGAGTAAGGAAATACAATAAGCAACCTCGCCACTCGTTTAACCAGACTTCTCAAGATGAGATGAGCAATGAACACAGCACTCTACCAATTCGCTCAATCTTGCTTTCGTCGAACTCTAGGCATTTAAACCTAACTTCCATTCTTCGCTTTCTCTCGTCGAACTGATGAAGAAGAATTAAAACTTAACAACGGGCTTTAGCTCGCGCTCTCATCGACGACGAGTCAACGACCAAAACCAAGCAGCCAACAGGTAGTAGGCAGAATGTAAGTTCGTAAGACCACGATTATCTTATATACGGGACGGTGCCACGCTGGCGCTGTAATGTTAAGGTAATCGCATATCGGTATTCGACTCGATCGTGAGTGACTGGCCCTCTGACCGGATCCACGGTCCCCAACTTCTGCATCGTAAACTGCGGCCAACTTCGAGTGCCTGACAAGACAGACCGGTCGATCACGTATGCTCAAGATACGTTGTGGTTCCCCTGCGACGATCTTGGTCCTTCGCCTATATCTCCGCCACATCGGGTACGATACCAACGGTATTCTGAATCGGATGCTCATGGCAGAATCGATTGCTTTAAAACCAAGTCGTTTCGAGTCAAGTCCTAGACCGGTCTCCCCTAAGTCCCCAAACTGCCTCCACTTTCCTAGCATCATCGTCAACCCTGACTATCCTCGTAACGACCCTTGACCAGATCTCCGACCGATGTCCCCCACATCGATTTGCAGCTCTTGCTCCTTTCCACCACTCGACTGTGACTTTCCACGGCTTTGCGCCTTTATAACACTGTTTCACGCGCCTAGACTTTCTCATTCATCTCACCGCTTCACTGGCTAGGATTTTCACTGACTGGATCCAATCATCACTCACCTACCTTACAGATTTCCTTTTAACCTACGCGCTTTCACTCACCTCAGACTAAAATCTTCCGCCTCACGACTTTCTCTCACACACTGTGACGGCCTCACCGCTTCACCTCTCGCAGCTTCACTCACCAGACTCCAGACTCTGCACGTACCCTTCCTCACTTGACTTCCGTGCCAAACTCGACCGCCGTTGACTTTCTGCTAGTCTCCACTTTCTGACTCTTTGCGCGTCCACCGTGATGCTCCGCGCCACGTGCTTCTTTCCCCCACGAGCCACAGCTTTATTACCCGCTTCTCCCGCGCAAAGTTGCTCGCTGATTTCCGCCAAGATCTTGATTTTCGCGTGATGCTACAAGCTCAGCTTCGACTCGCGCAAGCTTTCCCCCGCTTGACATACTCCGTGCCACACTTTTCCGTCACAAGTCTCCATACTTGGACTTTTCAGTCAACCAGTCAACCTTGACCTAGGTTGCACCAATAATCTCCCAACCATCTATTCTTGTCTCACATCAAGAATACAACTCTTCCACGAGTGTCAACCATCAACATGCAACTCAACTAGGTCAATCTCGACCTAAGGTTGCATCAACAATCTTCCCAAGTCAAACATCAAAATACAACTCGAGTCAGCTGAGTCAAGTCAACTCAACTCACCGACTCAAGGTTGCACAACAATCTCCCTTTGATGTTTGACAAAACTATAATCAAGTTAGGTTAACCCGATAACCTAACTTAGGTTTTCCAACCATCTTCCAATGTCCAATGTTCTTTCCTTGAACATTCTCCTGACATTCTCCCTTAGGTTAACCCATAACCTAACTTGTTCTCCATAGTTCTCCCCTTCACACATCAAAAGAATTCCAATGTTCTCCCTTGAACATTCCTTGACATTCTTCCCTAGCTTAGGTTAACCCGATAACCTAACTGGGCCTCCAATAAACACTTCCTCCCACACATCAAAAGTAAAAGGAGGATATCAAGGTCAAAGTTTAATGAAAGTCCCATACCTTTCATTGAAACTCTTAATTTCCCCTTGATACTAAACTCAACAATCAACTTAGTGATAATCATATCACTAATCCTCAAAAGTTTTAAGGAGTAAAACTCCCAAAAGTCAACTCCCCTGACAATTAGGTAAAAACCCCAACTCCCTCCGACCATTGCACCAACAATGTCTTTGAGAGTTCCAAACCTTTAGAAATCCAAAATCACAACTCAAACGGAATTTCAGATGCATTCAATTGGTGCGCCTCGATCGGTCACCACGCACCGATCACATCATCGATGATCCCCTCTGCACCATCCATCCATCACCACCGGATCGATCGCTGACGACCTGTCACCATCCCACTTTCCGATCCGGTCATTCGGATCGACCGATTTCTTTCCGATCGTCCATTCCGGATCGGTCCAAAGATCCTCGAATCGCACCCAAATTCAAACCCATAAACAATTCCAGAAAATTTCAAAAATTATTAAACTTTGAGTATACACTCCTCATAACATATACTATCAAGAGGAAATAGTTTTCTATGAAAATAACTTCCATTTTCAAATCTTGATACAAAATTCGAAAACTTTGAAATAGTTCAAAGTTAACTCAACTTTGTATCACAATGTTCAATGATGAAAGCAATCACTAAGATGACTTCATCAAGGTTTTCCAAATCAATTTCAAAATGATTTTAAAACCATTTGAATTTAGGACCATAATCTTAGGGCTAAATGTACATGACTTGTACACAAGCTTTCCCTATGATCCTCCTTTTCTTGAATTAGGCTCATCTAGGTACAAAAACTATGCACCTTGATCCTAACTCATGATCCTAATATCTCACACACATCTAAGGTGTATCAAACCACATTCAAGTCAATTTGATGTGAGATATGGGTTAAGGTCAACTTAGGCTAAGTTCTCATGCATTTTCTAAACATCAATTTGATCTCAATATCAAATTATATGTTTGTCCTTAAATCAATTTCATTGATTATAATGCAGGAGATGATGACATGGCATATAATGATATCATAAGTAAAAACATGTGCCAATGTCATGATGTCATGACATAAAGTTTGAAACTAAACTAACACATGACACATAGATAACCTAAGCATTATCATGACATTTCAAATGATAATAAAACTAAACATGATGTCATGACATGTGAGGGTAAACAATCATGGCAAGATTTAGCATAAATAAATATACCTAGATTACCTATCTAAGTATCCTTAACCACTTTGCTAACCTAAAATTTAACCCTTGATTGCCCAAAGTGCTCCAAGAAAATGTCAAAACCCAAATTGGCATTTCTTGATCTCTTGTTTGATTTATATCATTTGAAATTCTACAAGAGTAGCACTTCTAAATTAAGGCCCGGATTGCCTTGATTACCTAAGAGAATATCAAAATCCCAATTTGACATTTCTCTAGGTTTTTCCAAATTGTGTCAATTCAAAGTAAGATTAATATATTCTCACTTTGGCACACCTTACTCTTCCAAGGAGTGAATGATAAAGATTATTCCATTTCATTTTCAAAGGTTCCCAAAAACCTTGAAAATGCTCCTTGAGTGTCAATCTCCTCAAAGTTGGGTTAACTACCCTTCTTATTGGAGTTGACACTCTCTAACCCATCTATGGGGTAGAGAAGATGCTCTTAGGAACCCAATACCTATTTGAGCTCATTGGGTTCACTAAAAATTCACTAGGATAACTTCCCTAGCAACCCTCCTAATGACCCTCTTAGGCTTTAAAGCCTTGGTCATTTGGGTCTCATCAAGGTCAACTATAGGGGTGACTTCCCTTGTGACCTTGGTGGTGGTCTTCCTAGCCCTAGGTTTTGTTCCATAATCGAATGGAACACTATGATAAGTGGGCTTGACCACTTGGGACTTAGGTTTGTGACCCAAACCTTTCTTGTCCTTGAACATTTGACCCTTAGGCCCTAGAGTTGACTTCTCTAAATTTTTAAGGGCCTTTTCTAGGGTATCAAGCCTTGACCTCAAGACTTGATTCTCCGTTTCTAATACCTCAATTTTTGATTTATCACTCTTCCTTGAGGTATTCCTAGGCATATGTCTAGTCTTCTTGGGATTTCTACCTAGGTTTTCCTTAACTTTAGAAGCGTTAATCCTAGGGTTGGTATTTCTAGTGTTATCCTTACCTAGACTAACATGCTTGGCACCTAAGCACATATATCGATTCCTAAGATTATCATGCTTATCATTCTTGACAATTGCAATAAAACTACTAGCATGTGTTCTATTTGAATTGCAAGAATGAGACTTAAATGTTACCTTAGGGTTTGCCTTAGCTCCCCCTATCGATGTGCCCGGTCTCTTGCCCTTGTGAGGTTGCCTCCCCCTTGGACATTGACTCCGATAGTGTCCCCGTTGCTTGCATTGAAAGCACACCACGTGCTTCTTGCCTTTGCGTGTTGGGACTCCGGCTACCTTGACCTTTGGCGCCGGTGGAGTCTTCCTAACTCTCTTTGGACATTTGCTCTTGTAATGTCCATACTCCCTACACTCAAAGCATAATATATGTAATTTATTTGAAACTAAAATGCTTGAGTTACCTAGGGTTTGGGATGGATGACTCTCTCCTTCATCCCTTCCGGAGGTAGAATCTTCTTCTTGCTCCGATCTTGAACAAGAGGAACTCTCCTCCTCTTCTTCCTTGGATGTTGAGTAGCCCTCAACTCCCAATTCGCTCCCTCCATGATGTGAGCTACTTGGCTCACTAGGCTCCTCTTCATGGCTTGAAGTGGAGCTCTCCTCATGGTACTTGGCCAAGTTATCCCATAATTCCTTGGCATTGTTGTACTTACCTATCTTACACAAAATATTAGTAGGTAATGAAAATTCAATTGTTTTAGTTACCTCATTGTTGATTGTAGATTGGTGGACTTGTTCCTTCGTCCACTTGTTCTTCTCTAGAGGCTCTCCTTCTTTATCCATTGGAGGAGTAAAACCTTCTTGTACACAAAACCAATTCAACATATTAGTCCTAAGAAAATACATCATCCTTACCTTCCAATATGCGAAGTTGTCGTTGTAGAAGGGTGGAATGGTGATGTCTTCTCCGAATTGATCCATCTCTAGCTTTGCTCCCACGGGTGTGAATCCGACGAAGAGCAACCTGGCTCTGATACCACTTGTTAGGATCCTTCGTACGGCTAGAGAGGGGGTGTGAATAGCCGACCCAAACTCTCGCGTTCTTCCTACGATTAGGGTTAGTTGCAGTGGAAATACAAGGAAGAAACTAAGGAGAAGAAAGCCAAACCTCAACGCAAGGATGTAACGAGGTTCGGAGATTAGGGCTCCTACTCCTCGGCGTGTCCGTAAGGTGGACGAGTCCACTCAATCCGTCGGTGGATGAGTCCCCGGAGAACCGGCTAATACAACAAACTCCTTGTGGGTGGAGAAACCTCGCCACAAACGTTTGCAACAGCAAACAAAGAGTACAAGAACAAAGAGTAAGCAAGAAATACAATAAGAATACACAAGCACTCTACCAATCTTGCTTTCTCGTCGACTGAGTCCGGATGAAGCAGCAGAGCTCACGCGAAGCTTTGGACGAGCTCAACAAAACTCAAGCACAACAGACTTAGCAACGAAAGGAGTAAGAAGAGAGTTGTCGCGTAAGATGCCCTCGATTCTTTTATACACAAGAGGTAACCTCTATACTGAACGGCCTCACCGACCGATCTGAATCCTCTCGGATCGGCCCCGCATCGATCAGTCTCATTCGAAAGTTGCCCAACTTGCTGCGCTTCTTCTGATCATCGTCATCCGAGACCATATGATCGGTCCACGACGATCCCACCTCTCCTCGGCCGCCTCCGATCGGTGTGAGACCGAGTTTGTATCCCGCCGTCGAAGAAGCTTGCTTTCCGTTGTTATCGATCCGGTCACCGGTCGACCGCACCGCAACCGAAGGCAAGATCGCCGAGTTCGATCCGAGCTTTTTGCCTAAACCAAGTCCCAAGTCTCCCAAACCAACATTCGGTCAACCTCGACTGCTGGTACTTAATAGCATCCGGTCACCCTTGACCGCTAGGACTTTCTCAACACCGATGTCCGATCATCCCGATCCATCTGGATTTTCTCGCCCCGCTTCACTCACCAGACTTTCCACACCAACTGTGGTTTCACACCGCCTAACATCCCGCTAGGACTTTCTCATTCACCTAGCTTCACTCACTTCACTTCACTCACCAACGCGGCTTCACTCACAGTTCTTTACCTGCCTCACGGTTTCACCATCCTTCCTCACCTGGACTCTTTCCCCGCCGCTTCACTCACTCACTGACTTTCCCTCACCGACTTTCTTCCAACCTCACAGACTTGGACTTTCCTCCGCTTCACTCTTCTCCTGTCCAAACTCCCTGCTTGACTTCTCTCCGCAAGTCTCCATACTTGACTTTCCACGCGCTGCCACCACCTTTTTCCCGATTCTTCCAGTCTCAGTACTTGGACTTTGGACTTTTCCCCGAGCCAAGTCTCGCTTGGACTTTTCCAAGTCTCCATACTTGACTTTTCCAAGCTCCTACGCTTGATCTTGCTAAGCTCCTGCTCCTTCACAAGTCTCCATACTTGACTTTTCGAACCAGGTCAACTCACCTAGAGGTTGCACCAATAATCTCCCAACCATCTATTCTTGTCTCACATCAAGAATACAACTCTTCCACGAGTGTCAAACATCAACATGCAACTCAACTAGGTCAATCTTGACCTAAGGTTGCATCAACAATCTTCCCAAGTCAAACATCAAAATACAACTCGAGTCAAGTCAACTCGAGTCGGGTCAACCAGGTCAACCTTGACCTAAGGTTGCACCAACAATAAGCAGGATACCTACTCCACTACCCGGTCGGGCGGACGAGCCGTCAACGTATACCCTCCATGGGGATTCTGACTTAGGGTCTGGTACTTCTATAATGAAATCTGCCAACGTCTGTGCTTTGATAGCCGACCGGGGTCGGTATTGTATGTCGAACTCACTGAGCTTAGTGGTCCATTTGATTAACCGGCCAGACGCTTCAGGGTTGAGCAGGACACGACTCAAGGTGCTATTAGTCATCACGATTATGGGGTGAGCCAAGAAATAGGGCCGAAGCCTCCGGGCAGCGAGGACGAGAGCGTAAGGGAGCTTCTCAAGACCTGTATAGCGTGACTCAGCGTCTTTCAATATGTAGCTTAAAAAATACACCGGTTGCTGATTCCCCCCTTTCTCAGTGATTAACGTTGAACCTATGGCATGCTCGGTGGACGATAAATAAATTAAAAGCGGCTCCCCCACAGTTGGCTTGGCTAGGATGGGCAAGGAGCTGAGATATTGCTTGAGTTCTTCGAATGCCCTGTCACATTCACCATCCCACTGGAACTTGGTTGCTCGTCTTAAAATCTTGAAAAATGTCAGGCTCCGGTCAGCTGATTTTGATATGAACCTTGATAGGGCCGTGATTCTCCTAGTCAGCCTTTATACCTCCTTCAGGTTGCGGGGCGGTGCCATGTCTTGGAGAGCTCTTACTTTACTCGGGTTCGCTTCGATTCCCCGCTCAATGACTATGTATCCCAGAAACCGTCCACCTTTAGCGCTGAACAGGCACTTGGCTGGGTTTAGCTTGATCCCGCACTTTCGCAGCGTTCGGCACGTTTCTTCCACATCTGCACACAGGTCGACAGATCGGAGTGACTTAATGAGTATGTCGTCGACATATACCTCCAAATTCTGTCCGATCTGCTTCTGGAACACCTTGTTCATCATTCTCTGATAGGTGGCGCCTGCGTTCTTTAATCCGAACGGCATGACCTTATAACAGTACGTCCCGTCGGGCGTGACAAAACTGACTTTCTCCTGGTCTTCACGCGCGAGTGGTACCTGATGATAGCCTTGATAGGCATCAAGCATGCAAATCAGCTCGCATCCGACCGTCGAGTCCACCATCTGGTCTATCCTGGGTAACGGGTAGGAGTCCTTGGGACAGGCCTTGTTTAAATCCTTGAAATCGATGCACACCCGCCATTTATTACCTGGCTTGGAGACCAGCACTACGTTGGCGAGCCAGGTCGGAAACTGAATTTCCTTGATGTGTCCGGCCTCCAGTAGCTTCTCTACCTCGACCCGGATAATCAAATCTTGCTCAGCGCTAAAGTCACGCTTCCTTTGCTTGACCGGTCGGGCGTCTGGCCTAATGTGTAGTTCATGCAACGCCACACTTGGATCGATGCCAGGCAGTTCGTGCGTCAACCAGGCAAACACATCGTGGTTCTTTTGAAGGCAGGTGACCAGCTCCTCTTTTTGCGGGCCGATCAGATCGGAGGCTATGAAGGTGGTAGCCTCCGGTTGACTCGGATGTATCTGCACCTCCTCCTTATTGTCGTATACCAGCGGGGGCGGCTTCTCTCTGATGGCGTTTACTTCCAATCGGGGGCACTTCTTGGCAGCTTTAGCGTCCGCCTTGACCATCTCCACATAACACCGCCGGGCTGCCACCTGGTCCCCTCGCACTTCGCCCACCGCTCGAAATTCATTGAGAGCTGGTCACCCCAATATTACGTTGTACGCTGAGGGCGCATCTACCACGATGAAGTTCGTGGTGCGCGTCCTAATCAGGGGCTCTTCTCCGAGCGAGACGGCCAATCTTGTCTGACCGATTGGCGAGACTTCATTGCCATTGAAGCCGTACAGTGGTGTTGCCATGAGCAAGAGCTCAGCCCTATCAATCTGCAATAAATCAAATGCTTGTTTGAAAATAATATTTACCGAACTTCCTGTGTCGATGAAAGTCTGGCGGATGGTGTAGTTTGCGATCACCGCCTTGATGATCAACGCGTCATCATGAGGGATTTCGACCCCCTCCAAGTCCTTAGGGCCGAAGCTGATCTCGAGCCCCTCTTTCCTCTTCGCATCCATCAACAGATGATGGTCACCGTCATGGGTCCTCTGCCCCTATGAATCTCCCCTGGGCCCACCGAGATCATCCCAATCTCCACGGAGCTCCTCCTGCTCTCCTCTTCTTCCGAATGTCTCGTCATGGCTATGGCCGGCATGCGCTTCTTTCTCGGACGATGCTCCCATGCTCCTCCCGAGCCCTTCGACCTCGACTTTTCGGTCGATTCGTGCTCTGGATGTCGATCCAATAGGGCGACGCCTATACTCCTTGGGCGGTCGATGCCCATTAGGATCGCCGACACTCCCACGTGTTGTGCGCTCTCGATTGGTGGAATTTACAACATGGGTCCACTTTTGCCTTTCTTTAGCCGGGGCTCCTATACGGACCGCATGCATTCTTGGCTCGGGATACGGTTGCACACCCGCGCCGAGACCCGTTGAGGGATGGTTACTGGTATTCGATCTCGGTTGGGCTCGACCGCGCCTCTTTCCTTTCGGCCCTTCTTCACGTTGATGTATTCCGTGACCTTCCTTTGAAGATGAGCAAAATCTTCTGGTCACGAATGAGGATCGAAAACTCACCCTCCACGAGCCTCGAGTGAAGGCATTTACAAGGATCGTATGTCCATCGCCATCCGTTATATCATGGATCGCGCCCCTTAGTGCTTCTCGAGGACCTTGTTTCAATGAAAACAAGTTGGCTCCCAGTCGGCTACTGCAGTGGTGCAAGAAAGCGACACCCGAAATCCTTGGTTACGACATGGACTCCGGTTAGCGTGAACCACCGCTGAGTCGGTCCCGAAGCTGTCAAGAATACCCGCACTTCACTCCATCTGTATGAGTGGCCGTTGTCATAACTTGGCCAAGTGATCATCCGATCGGCCCATTGTATTCCCCAATCGCCAATGGGGTGTAATGATGAGGTAAGGGTCCTCCATGATTCCTCGAGAACCGCCCATTGATCTGCTCGGGTGAGTGAGTCCCCCTCTGATTTTCCTTCCTCGCATCCCTCTGCGCCTCATCCGACGAGGAACCTGTTGAGGGCTCCGCCCCTTCCTCCGAGGGTGTCCTAAACAACGCCGTGAAAGGAGGATCGGCGTTTGGTATTGGCCGTGTCGGTTCGATCTTTGCCTCCGGCCGGGACTATGGTTCAGCCACATCACGATCTCTGGATCTCTACCGCGGATCCTAAGATATGCTCGTGCGCTCGTGTCGGCTAGCTCGGCTATCCTTCGTTCTTCTACCTCTCGCTGCCTCGCGGATTAACCTCTCCAACTCTTTCCGCTTGTCAATGTTACTACATTGATCATCCCATGTCTTCCATCCTGCTCTCCTGTTCTCAGTTAGATTTCTCACAGACACGACACCTGATCCCCGTCGGAAATGAATGGCCACCGGGAAATAACGCTGAAGTGGATCTCCGCTACGAGGAAGGTTCTCCGCTCCTGCGATCAAAAGTCGTTAGTGCCAAGCCGGGAGGGGGTTCCCGGCGACGACCCTCCGACGCTCAAGTCATACACCAGCAAGTGGAGAATAGAGAAAACAAAGGAGAAGTGAATAGTGGCTCTAGAGAGTCTTTTTGCGCGTACCTCCGCGGGTGGCTACTCCTCTTCTTATATATAGCTTCGACGGGTTGACTACACACTTCCCGGGTGGACGCGACTTCCTAAGCTTTCCTCAATAGCTAATATCGGGAAAGGATCCCTGACACCTTACCATAAAGGGGCGGACGCATTTCTGTCAAGGCGGCGCAATCTTCTTCCGTACGATTTTTTGTCCATTCGCGCCGTCAGGCGGCGGCATTGACTCCCAAAAGGATGTTAAGACATATCTCCCTTCTTAAGTGTCAGCCGCTAATCTGATGACACTTCCCTTGGTCTATCCGGCCGGCCAACTCTTTAGCCTTCTACAGGTATATCTATTCCGATCGGCTTGAGTATTCCTTTCTTCAGCTCGTCTTAGATTCAACCCGCCTTCTTTGAACTCTTTAGGTTGATCGAGTTGTGGGCTCGGCCTCACTGCCACAAACTCCTCCTGCCGCTCGGCCTATGGGAACTTCGGCTCGGCTAGTCTCTTAGCTGACCACTTTTTGACTTTGACGACCATCTGAACGTTGAACCTACTCGGCAGGGGGCCCTCCTAGGTCATCACCAGATCAATTATTATAAAATCGTTTCAGAATTTAATATTTACGATGAAGGATAATAATATTAAACAAGAAATTTCAAGTTTACCATTTTATTTATCGTACGAGATGTGAAAACTACGTCTCAAATATGATATTTTCCAAAATTTTATCCTGAAGTAAAAAATGATGTTGAAATATTAAAATTATTTTATTTTTTAAAAATCATTTTTATTTTTAATTTCTAATATATATATATTTTAAAGAAAACTAAAAGGAAATATAATTTTTTTTTGTTTCGACGGCCCAATTATTTTAACTCCTGTGGCATGAGTAACTGGCCTTACTTTTGCTTCGGAATCGAAGTGGCCCAATTTCATCGCTCACAACATTTGACTCTTTGTCCGATGCCCTAATTTGTTATATAAACGATTCCGAGACAGCCGTTCTAAAACCCTTGGCGAAGAGCAAAAGGCGGCGTAGAGAGGCAAATCCTCCCCGCGAAGATGCCGAAATCTAAACGCAACCGGCCCGGTGAGGCGAATCTTGTAGCTGATCAATTTCACTGTCAAGCAATCTACTTGTTTAGCGAAAAGATATTTTTCGGTGTGTTTCGACTTGTGATTCTTGTTTTGTTTGATGAGCGCAGTGACACTGTCGAAGACGAAGAAGAAGGGGAGGGAGCACAAAGAGGCCATCGTGAACGCTATCAAGGAGGCGGTTGAATGTTACCCTTCTGCTTACGTATTTACTTTCGAGAATATGAGGAATCAGAAATTCAAGGAGTTCAGAGATCAGCTCAAGTCCAACAGCAGGTATTCTGTTGAGATTATTCTGGTTGTAGAAAATTTGATGTCATTTCTTGTTATTCTTTACTAATGATGGCTAGACGATAAAATCTCTTGGTGCAGATTTTTTCTCGGATCAAACAAAGTGATGCAGTTAGCTTTAGGGCGGTCCGTAGCTGATGAAGTCAAGCCTGGCATTTATAAACTTTCTAAAGTGAGATTTTTTGTTTTGCTTTATTAATTAATCATTCCATTGTTCATGCCGAGATATATTCTTTGTCAGTTTATTCGTCATGATGCTGGGCTTCTCTTCACTAATCTCTCTAAAGAAGAAGTTGAGAGGTAATCCTTTTTTGACCTGCTTCACCATACTTTTATATACTTCAATTCTAAATTATAATAAACATTAGTGAGGTAGACTTAGCTTTCATTAGTACAAGGTTTACATTAGCATGTTATTGTACAACAAAGCAATGTAGATGATTTACCTATGATGTGAAATTCAAAGGCTAAAAAAATGGCATAATATCTCAAGTAACAAACGTGTAGGCTGCAATTTACCCTAGTTTTTATCAATGCAAGTCATTTTTAGTAACAATAGCAGCTACCAACGATAAGTGGATCGTCTATATAATTGAAAATTGAGTTTAATGATTTAATCTATGGAAGAGCTAGGGGAAATAATGGATCTCATTCTTTTCATTTTATTATTTATTCAATGCTTATTTACAATTTAAAAAACAATGATCAATAACTATTCTGCGATGACTCACTTGGTTGACTTGACACCACTATTAGAGCCTAGATTTGAAAATTTTGTCTTTTATAGTTCACTTCAATATTTATAGTCCACTTCAATATCTTGCATTTTAGGCAATGGTTGTTAGATATGTTTTTTTCCTTCACTCTGATTGCTCCATCTGCACTTCATGTGTTTCACTTCATAAGAAGGGATTCCTTTTTATAAATCTAGAACTAGGGGCTTGTCTACTTAGAAGTCACCCCACAGTCACTACTTATCTAGTAGGCTTATTAATTTGGCTGTTTCTTAATTTTTAAATAAACATTGTTTTTGAGTCAATTTGGATATTTCAGAATTGAATTGCTCTGCAAGTCTACATATCTTGTATGTTTGAATCTTTGCTGCTTCAATATTTTGGTCTTACGTTAGTCAAAGTTCATTTGTCACACCTTGAAAAACCCATGGATGGTTCATGTGGCAAAGTTTCACTTTAAATTACCTCATCAAATTCATAAGAGTGAACTAATTATAGGATTATCACTTCCTACTGAATATCATTCTGGCAGGCAAGTGTACATGAAAGCAAATGTGAAGATAGAAATGAGAGGAATAAAGAGAGAGTAGAGGTTTTATTAGCTTTACATATTTTACCTCATGGTTTTATACATAATTTGTGGTTCTTTATGTTTTTCTTATTTCTTCTTGCTGCATTAAAATAAATGCAAGGGTGTTACCTTTTTTGTGTAATTACTTTTAGAATTTGACCACAAGTTGGACGGTATCTAGTCTAAGTTACCTCCCTGTCTTTGACACAAATTGCTGGCAAAACTAAGTTGTACACTTTGATGCCTTGGAAAGCCTTTTTTAAATGCTGATAAAATCATGTAACAATGATTCTATTACCAATTAAGCAATCATCGTACCTTTCTTAAAGGTGGAGATAGGAAGAAATACGTTTTATTTGACTAGAAGTTCTGTTCCCTTGTTTGTCATGAAATCTAGTAAAGAAATAGCTACGTCTCTACTTATCTAAGTTACTTAACAATTGTTAATATCTTAAGGTTCTTGAAAACAAGAAACGGGAGTTCTTATGTTCTGAATAATTATCATGTTAAACTATTTACTTATTTACTATGATTTTGTGTTCTTTTTAATCGAGCAAGTTGAGGATAATTCATGTTGGTATATTATGTTTTGATAAATCATTTTTCTTTTATAGTGAACAAAGCAACCAAATTTCTTTACTAAAATGATAGAAGGAATATTCTATTTCGTCTCCAGTTATGGATTCATGATATGAATCTTATAATATATTGGCATTATGATACTTGATTAAAATTAAGGCTTTTGGCTGGTCCAATATAGTTGTCTTTTAGTGACTAAAACTGGTCAAATTTATTTGTATTCAGTATATAATTCTGATAAAAGACTAATTAATTGATTTATTTTTATATTTTGTACTTGAACTATGCATATTTCATATTATTGTTGTCACAGCTTTAAATCAGATAAATCAAATAGCTAGTCTTCTAAGCATTTGTGAATCTGTCTTTAAGGTTTGCAGACTCCAAACGTTTACCTTTATGCTTCCTTACAACCAATTAAGGCATTTAACAAAGAATATAAAATTATAGTGACACAATATTTGTCTAGAAATTTTTGACCTTGCAACGTAGTTGCTTATAGGCAGATGCATAACTAAAATTTATATATCTGACGAAGGAAAGTTATCTTGATCACAGCAACACTATGTCATTGATGAAACTTCAGACTTACTATTTATCAAATCTTTCCTCAATACTTATGCAGAGTATTCAGGGAGTATGAAGGATATGATTTTGCAAGGATGGGGTTCATAGCTACTGAAAAGGCGAGGAAGTTATTATTGCTGTAGTACAGAAATGTTCATATCTGACTTTCCTGTTCCATAAAATTGCAGGTTGACTTGAAAGAAGGTCCATTGGAGCAGTTCACACATGAAATGGAGCCATATCTTCGGAAACAGGGTGTTCCAGTTCGCTTAAATAAAGGTTCTTGTGCTTCTCATATATATATGCTTTCTCATGTGTTTGTTTTAAGTTATTTTAAAATTTAAACACTGATGTTTTCTGATGATTATAAATAATGCCGAGGGCTTTTTTTTTACCTTTAAACTTAGGAATTGTCGAACTGGTTTCGGACTTTGTTGTGTGTGAAGAAGGCATGTCTTTGTCACCAGAAGCAGCTCGCACATTGGTAAATCTATATTCATACCATCAACAATATTTTACTTGCTACTTATAGCACTAAATGGCTGCTAACTAAGCAGGGGACCTTTTATTCTTTGATTAAAAAGTTGGAAGACGCATACTAATTGAAACACATTGTAAATACTTGCAGAGGTTGCTTGACATTAAGATGGCAACTTTTCGCCTTCATCTTTTGTGTCGTTGGACACCTGAAGATTTTGAGGTTTACAGAGAGGACTTGGATCACTCTGATATGGAGTCTTAACTGCGGCACTCCTACAATCAGCATCAAGATTATTGAAGTCTACTGAGAGATTGTCACTATAGGAAATTGTTTTAGTTGGGCTTGCTTGTTTCTTAGGAAACAAAATATGCTATGTTATTGTGTATCATTAACATATGTGTACTGCGTTGTGTAGCAATGCAGAATTTTCCTACTCCAATTAGGAGTGATCTGAGTGATCCAGTTAAATTGTAGATCTTCTTTGCGCTAATTATCTACTATTTATTAATATTTGTTCGTGATTCCCTTCTGTGATGTCTTACTCTAGGAAACAATCAAACATCTAGTTAGGATAAAAATTACAACGCCATCCTTTATTTAAAAAGATTACTAAATGTAATTGTCATTAATATGTAGTCATTGCTTAGTGATATCATTAGAGGTTTTATATAATGACTCCAGGCGCTTATTAGTCATTATATATAGGAGGTAAATCTAGGTTTTATTCTATTTAATGATCCGATGGTTCCATTTTGAATGTTACACTATTCCGTGTGATCCAATTGTGCTATTTAGTAGTTGATGGCCATTTTCTTCCGCTAGCAGTTCGCCTAATTCTTGATGTTGTGATGAAATGCTTGTTTAACTTCCTGCCTCCAGGTTTTAATTAGAGAGGATGGCTAGAGAGACTAGATGGAGAAAGCTTGGTCCAAAGTTATCCAAACTAAAACTACAGTTTTTCCCATGAATTTGCGCTCTCATTTACAACTCAATCTTTATGCTTATTGCTCAACTCCATTTTTCTCCAAATGGGGAGTGCAATCAAAGGATGCTAGGTTTTTGGGTTGGTCATTACGTGTGTTTCCCGATTTATCCTAGTGATCGGTAAGAAATTTCCGTGGGACCGGACCGGTCACCTTAGAGATAGTCAATGAGGGTAACTAGGATTATCATTTTTTTATTGCCCAACTCCGTAATTAACAATGATCTTCTGTGAATTAATATATTTTGGATTCTTTGTGTGATGATTATATAATTAGGCAGTTATCAATCGTATTCATATTCTGAATTCTTTTTAATTAGCCAGTCCATATGGCTTAGACAATATAATTTTTTGGAATAAGGATATTGAATTTCCTTGCGTCCTAGATACTCAATACGATGACTCGAGAGTGGAAGATTTTTGCCATCTAATTAAGGTGTTCTGAGAATTATTAAGAGTCCCATTAGTTAATTGCTATGTTTGATATTAGGTTGGATAATCTTATCGGAATCTTATCGGAGATAGAGGAATAGTCCGAATTAAAATTATAAAATCAAATCAGACTTATCTGTTGAGTTGACCTGAGTTGATAATCTCATACTGCCAAGCAAGAAAGGAAGAGTTGCTTGGGATGGCTGAGTTGACCAGAACCAGAGTGCAGACTCCCAAGTGCAGAGTCCAAGTGTAGACTCCAGAGTACAAACTCCTGACTTGAGACTTCTGACTTGATACTCCTAGATACGGAGTCCCGATTGGAGGTTCCCAACTGGAGGCTCCCGTCTAGAGGTTCCTGACTAGAGGCTCTCGTTTAGAGGTTCTCGACTGAAGAGTCCCGATTGAAGGCTCCTGACTTAAGAGTTCCAATTGGAGGCTCCTGACTTGAGAGTCCGAGTTATAGAAGACTGCATACTTTCGAGTGCTGACTCCTAACTGTAGAATCCCGACTGCAGAATCTCGACTAGAGAATCTTGATTGGAGAGTCCCAAGTGTTGAAAAGAACATGCCGAGGACTGTTTCAAGCAGTTTCCTTAAAACAGATTCGTCCTCCTCTGGCTATGTTTTGAGGTTATGATGGATGCCTATTTGTCAGGATACAACAGTAGAACCATGTACACAACCAAACATTGATTATTCATGATGAACTGAGAAAGTACCTGATTACTTTCATGGGAAAATCACCGGGCGGAAATGCTTGGCGAAGAGAGAATTTGGGGGAACGAAGGTGGAGGAAAAACTTTGCTATTAGCTCTCTTCTTGCTCTTGATCACAATCTTCTTATATAGAAGCTTAGACCTTTGCAGTATTCAATGATCAAATTAAAGTCATTTATTGTCTATTAACCCCTTCAGCTCAATGGCTAGAGGTTATAAATTTTTTATTAATTATTGATTAATGCATCTATTACATTTAAGCAATAAGCAAAATATTCTGGTGGCAAAACGTTGGTTCATTCGCTTGGGCAAATTTTGCCCTGATGGTCCAACATTCGACGAGCATAGATCGTACTCGTACACGAGTGAACTTGGTTTAGTGCAATCCGAGCCCTACATTTGCATCCCTTTGCACACCCACGCGTGAGAGAGAGCTCCTCTCCATGCATTTGTTCATATCATCAATACATGTGCAACAATATAAACCAACATAGTGTCTTGAAACTTCTAATGTGGGACTAAACCCATACATAAAGGAGTCACTTTCCTCCTTTTTCCATTCACATTTCTAACAATCCCCCACATGAATAGATTTGTTTGTTTACTGGCTGACAGTAGACACGATGTCCTTGAACTATTCTGCCGTTTGTGTATGTATTGACATATCTCATTAAGAACTCTCTCTGATACAACTTAATTCTCATTAGTGTATTTGTTCTTAGCTATAAATATGTCTGATTCTGTGAGAAGCTCAAAGAATTGTGCCTCCAATTTTCTTCGAAGCAACCCCACTTTTTTCTCACATAGGTGATCTTTTAAGAGCATTCCACATTACTCTATTAGATCATTAAAAGTCATGTGCTTAATCTTCATCCTTCACTGATCTATTAGATTGTTCGCCCATAGTGAGTAACTTTGTCAGTGTAGTTAGGTTATCCCTTTGAACTTAGTTCTTGGGATCTCAAGTCTACATAGGTTGGGTTTTCTTTGCATCAGCATTTCTTATTGGCATCAAGCCTATCCCTCGTGATGTGCTTGCAACAACTCTCTGTTTAACCTTTTGGTTAACAGATCTGCTAAGATATCCTTTGACTTCATATAGTCAACAATAATAACTCCCGTTGAGAGTAGTTGTTTAATAATATTATGTCTACAACATATATGTCTAGGGTTACCATTATACAGATGACTTTGTGCCTGACCAATTGATGATGGACTATCATAATGTATGCAAATTATCAACACCCATTTTAGTCATCTCAGAATATCTTCTAAGAATTGTTATAACCATTCAACCTCTTTACCATATTTATCAAGAGCTGCAAACTCATATTCCATTGTGGATCTAGTTATTACAGTTTGCTTAAAAGATTTCCATGAATGGTTACACTTCTCAAAGTGAATATATATCCACTAGTAGATTTCAATTCTTTCATGTCAGATATTCAATTAGCATCGTTGTATCCTTCAATTACAGCATGATACTCATATAGTGAAGTCCATATTCACGAGTATACTTCAAGTACCTCAGCACTTTTGTTATCCCTTTCCAGTGCTGAACACCATGATTACTTGTGCATTTACTCAGTTACTCACTGCGTAGGCTAAGTCTCGTCATGTACAATTTATCATGTACATCAGACTTTTGATCACTCAAGAGTACTTTATCTGAGAGATACTTTCACCTTAATTCTTTGATATATATTGACAATTATCTATCAGTGTTCGTGCCAACGCAGTATCACCCTTGATAAATCTTTCAAGAATCTTGCCCACGTAATAGGACTGATTGAGAATAAGTCTTCTTGTTATTCTAAGAATTTTGATTCCTAAAATCACATCAGCTAGGCTCATGTCTTTCATGTCAAATCTTGAGTTGAACGTGTCTTTAGTAGATTTAATTATCTTATCATTACTCCTAATGATAAATATGTCATCTACATATAGGCATAACATGACATAGTCATTTTTTGTGGCTTTCATGTAGACACATTTATCACATTTATTGATTTTGAATCCACATTCCTTCATGACATTATTAATTTTTTTATGTCACTGCTTTGGTGTTTGTTTCAAACCGTACAATAAGTTCACCAATCTACAAACCTTATTTTCCTACCCTGGCACAGAAAATTTTTTAGGTTGTTCCATATAGATTTCTTCTTCTAAATCATCGTTTAGAAAAGTTGTCTTTATATTCATCTGATGTATTTCTAAATTCCATAGAGCAGCGCTAGCCAATAATACTCTAATGGAAGTTATTCTTGACATCAGAAAATACATATCAAAGTAATCAGGACATTCTCATTGTCAATATCTTTTGATTACCAATCCGGCCTTATACTTATCAATCGTGTCATTTGATTTCATTTTCTTCTTGAAAATCCACTTGCAACCTAGTGGTTTTCTTTCCTGAAAAAGATCCATAAGTTTCCAGGTGTGATTTTACAAGATAGACTCTATTTCAGATGCAATTACCTCCTTCCAGTGAGGTCAATCATAAGAACTGACTGCTTTTGAGTAATTATGAGGCTCACTTTTCAATATGAAAGTGATAAAATTTATTCCATATGATTTTTCCACCTGAGCTCTTTTATTTCGTCTAAATTCAGCCTCAACTAGTTCATCATCATCATCTTCTTCTTGTGTTTCATATGTCCGTTTTGAGGAGCTTGCTTCCTCTCAAATTTTATACAGAAACACATGCTAAAAGAATGAGGCATTTCGAAATTCTATTATCGAGTTCTTGTGTATATCCGATATTTATAACTCATACATAAAAAATTGATATGCACTGCTATTATGTGGATATCCAATAAATATACAATCAATAGTTTTTAGTCCTATCTTAATTTTTTTCGGATCAGACACCAAAACTTTGGCAAGATACCCCTATATACACAAATACTTGTAGGACGATTATCTTCCATTCCACAACTCATAAGAGTTCTTATCTATTTTTTTTGGCACCTTATTTAAAAGGTAATTAGCTGTTAAGACAACTTCACCCTATATAAACTCTGGTAGTCCAAATCTCAATAGAAGAGCATTCATCATCTCGTTTAGAGTTTAATTCTTTCACTCAGCAACTCCATTTTGCTAAGGAGTATAAAGAGCTATTGTTTTGTGTTCGATTTCATGTTCAGCACACAACTTAGCGAATGGTGAAACATACTCACCGTCTCGGTAACTTTGAACCACCTTAATCTTCTTATTAAGTTAGTTTTCAACTATATTTGTATAGAGAATTAATTTCTCTATAGTTTCATTCTTACTTTTGAAAAGATACATATAATAGGATTTTGTGTTATCATCTACAAAAGTGATGAAGTATTTATTTCCATCATGAGTCGGTGTACCTTTAAAATCACACACGTTAGTGTGAATTAAGTCGAGTGGTTCATTGCGTCTTTCAACATGTTGAAAAGATGACCTTGCCATTTTTGCTTCAACACAAAATTCACATTTATGTTTTGGGTCAAGGTGGAATGTTGGTATGCTTTGCATGTTAATTAATTTACACAATACATTGTAGTTCAAGCATATAAATGAAAAGTTTGCAATTTTATTAATCTTATGTGTAATCGTCATTACATTGAGCTTAAATAGCTCATCAGTTACATAACTCTTTTCTAAAAATATTCCATTCTTAGATAGAACAACTATGTCCGACTCAAAAATAATGTGAAAGTCATGCTTGCTCAGAAGTGATCCGGACACTAGATTCTTATGAATCTCCAAAACATATAATATATTGTTGAGAGTCAACTCTTTACCCGAGATCATATTTAGCACCACTTTTTCTTGGCCCACATGTAGTCGTCGGGTTTCCTGGCACCCCTGCAATGAATTACAGACATGATCAGTGGTTCTCGTATCTACACACCAGGTACCAGTATATAACACCACTAAACATGTTTCAATAACTAATGAATAAGATACACCTTTATTGTTCTCATTTATGAGAGGACAACCCATCTTAGTGTCTAAGTTTTGTTTCCAATCATTATAATTGGGACTTGTAAGTGTATTCTCAACTAGGGAATTGAAAACCATTTGAAATCCTAATAATCACAAAATATTTGGTCAAGACCAACACCTCAAAATCCCCGTGAATTTTGTATGCCACGTTAGTGTGGACGTATACAAATTCAAACATTTATAAGAGGAGATTTTATCCATTAATTTTATTATCTTGTCAACCTAACTTTATGACAAATAAAATTAATAGTTGGTCTGTCTTCGATCAAATATTTAGTCAAAACTTTAGAATTTAAAATAATATTGATTCCTCAAACAATATCATTTAAATTCACCAATACCTCAAACACCATGAATTTTGTATGCCACGATAGTGCGGACGTATACAAATTCAAACATTTGTAAGAGGAGGGTCTTACCCATTAATTATCTTGTCAACCTAAAATTACATCAAACACCATGAATTTTGTATGTCACGATAGTGTGAACGTATACAAATTCAATCATTTGTAAGAGGAGGTTTTACCAATAATTTTATTTTGTCAACCTAACTTTATGACAAATAAAATTACCTCAAACATCATGAATTTGGTATGCCACGATAGTGTGGACATATACAAATTCAATAATTTGTAAGAGGAGGTTTTACCTAGCTTTATGATAAATTAATAGTTGGTTTTTCTTCGATCACACAAATAATAGCAGTGACTCCGATGGGGAGGATACTATTAAATGTGCCTAAGTGTATACCATTACTTGATACTCAGTCCACTAAATAGAATTGTGCCCCTTCAGATAGAGAAGATCACACACATCCTAAATAATTTCCTATAATCATCCATTAAGGAAGTTTGATCTAGTGATCCGCAAACAAACTCATCTGATGTGGAGGAAGACACTCAGAGCCAACGCGCAAGTTTGAATGCATAACTTACAAACCAGTAATGGAGACCATGAAATTTAATTAAATTTCTCTCCACTTAGTTATTTAGAACGAGGAATTTTAACACGCACACAAGCACATAAACATAAGCACACACAGCATAAAAGGCAATAAATAAGAAAAATAATTTTTCAACTATTATGATCTTTATCCATAGCTGTCGTCTGTGTGCCATCAACCTTAGCTACTGCCATCTTTAGCCACCGCCATCGGGTCTAGTCGTCGCACCTATCTGGCTTCTTTTTCCGCTGTGCCTCTGGTTCTCAAATAGTCTCACGCCTCGCAAGGATACAATCCGCGACAAAAATAAAATTTTACATTTATCGATCTTATATTCCACGAAGGAATGTAAATATAATCTAGATCGAACAAAATGTAAAATTCTAATAACTAATACAGCTCATGCTGTATTTAATATTACAATCATGCACACACATAAAATGCCCTCGACATGTCCGAGGGTCCAATCACACACAAACACAACATGACCATAATAGTTGGATCTAGGATGTCTGCAACCACAGAGTTAATCTATTTGCACATCCTACTATTATCATGCCTAAATTATGTATGACATGTGTATAATTAAACTAAAAACCAAACACAGAGGCTAAAACCTAGCTCTGATAACAATTGTTGGTTGCTACTCAGAATACCGTTCTAGTTCCCCTGTACAAAAATTTGTACAAGCATAGAACTTAACCTAGCTACCCATGTGCTCTACTGAAGTTAAACTTGGATTGCAAACGATGCTTAACATTATTAATCCAAGTTGCTCTTTAGAAGTTAAACTTGGATTGAAAACGATACTTAACATTTTTACTTCAAGTTTAATCGATGTGATCTTCTTAAGTTAAACCATATTACATAAGTTAATTAAATATCTATTTCAAAGATCGGCTTTCAGGTTAAACTTGGCGAGACACTAGGTCTTCTTGGGTATGAGATCATCCACCACTTCCTAGACAAAGCCTTTCAAAGAAATCAGATATTTAACTTCTTACAGTAAACTAGGCTTAACTATAGAGACCTCAATAGAAGCACAATATCGAAACATGAAATCGAAACACAAAATCGATAACAAAAATGATAGCATAAAATCGATAGCCTCTTGTGTTTGTTTTTTCAAGATCTACACAAAGAACATGAACTAGTTATGATGCGGAAACAAATAACTAGTTATACCTTTCTTTGTAGCTAAAGACCTCTTGATCTTCTGTTGTATTCCTCTCCTCCTCTTGGACGTTGTTTGGGCAATGATCTACCAAGATGGAATCCACTCAAAACACTTCTTCTCCTCCAAGACTCTCGAGCCACCAAGGGATGCCAAAATAGGAAATTTTCTTCCTCTTCTTCTCCTCCAAGCAACCGACCACCTATGTGCTCCTTCTCCTTTTCTTCTTCTTCTCCAAGCTCCAGCCACTATGAGTAGATGAGACGCCGACCCTAGAGATAAGAAAGGGAGGATGAAGAAAGGGTGCCGCCGACCACAAGAGAAAGAAACCAAGGAGAAAGATGAGAAGCATGGGCCGACCACACCAAGGAAAAGAGAGGAGCTAAGAGAGATCCATCCTCATAAGACACCTTCTACCTCTCTTCTTTAATCCTTGGTCACGGCAAAAAATGAAAGTCTTAAACATAATTAAAATTTCCTTATTTGTGGCCTCCCATTTAAAAAAGGAAATTTTAACAATAATTAAAATCTCTCTTTTCTAAATTTCCTATTGTACATGACAATAAAGGAAAGTTTTAAAATTAATCTCTCTCTTTTAAAACATATAGACAACTATAAAAAAGGAAAGATTAATTAAAACTTCTCATTTTTAAATCATGGTTACAAAAAGAGAAAGTTTTATCAAAAATTAAAATATCTCTTTTAAACATTATAGATAACTACAAATAAGGAAAGATTTTAACAAAATTAAAATCACTCTTTAATCTTTTATAGATAGCTATAAAAGGAAAGATTTTAAAATTTTAAAACTCTCTTTTAAAACCATGAGGATGATTATAAAAGGAAATTAAAATCTTTCTTTAACCATTGTAGATAACTACAAAAAAGGAAAGATTTTAACAAAATAAAATTCTTCTTTTAACCATTGTAGATAACTACAAATAAGGAAAGATTTTAACAAAATTTTATTTTAAACAAAACTTCCTTTTTACTTTATATTATATGCGGCCACCAAGAATGGCAGCCGACTATACATGACACTACATGAACTCAAAATAATGCTTGGCCCCTTGCTAAGAGGATATCCGACCCATTACTTGGGTAAGAAGTGAACTTTGTGGATACAAGGCATTATAAAGGCTAAGGGAAGAAGAGAAATTGGTTTGGTCTCCCGATGAGCTTAGTCTCTGTGTTGCCGAACACCCAACTCAAGTTCATCAATAATAACTCATACCACTAAAGATTATTTATTATTGAAACCACATCAATCCCAAATTACATTATGAGCTCTTTCTTATCATGTGCATTAATCTCCTATGTTTAAGATATCGAATGTCCATTAATTAAATGAATTCCGACAACTCACTTAATTAATATCTAGCTCAGTAGTACCACAAAACTTTATTATCATGTCGACCAAGTCCACCTGCAGAGTTTACATGACAATCCTTATGAGCTCCTCAAGGGACATTATCAACCTAGATTATCAAGACATTTTCTTCTACTATATAAATAATATTATTTCCCTTCATTGATTTATCGAACTAAATCTCACCCATAAATATAAATACTAAGTATCGATGCATCGGTTAAGATATATACTGATAATAATAACAATCTTGTTCTATTATATTAAGTCAGTATAAAAAGAACTACCTCAAATGGTCCTGCTCAATACACACCTAGTGTACTAGTGTAATTTTATAGTTAAGATAAACTAATACCAAATTACACTACAACCACTCTAATGGTTTGCCCCATTCCATCTTGGTTGTGAGCTACTATTTATAATTTATAAGGAACTGATAACATGATCTTCTGTGTGACACCTCACACCATGTTATCTACAATATAAATTAAATAGACAACTGCATTTAACATAAATGTAGATATTTGACCAATGTGATTCTTATTTCAAACTAAGTGTTTATACAAAAATCTAGACTTTTAGTATACATTCTAACACTATCATGATACTTAAAACCAAAATTTTTCATTGCTACATAATGATAATTATTATTTTTCCTAACATGCATGGGAACATAAGAATTTGAATTACAATTCAAATTAGGGAATACCTCCCTTACCCTTGAAGCTCTCCCTTGACATGAGCCACTCTTCTTCTCCCATTTCTTTAGATGCGCTAGCTTCTTGATCTCCCTCTTCTTGGGGCATTTGGTGTGGTAGTGACCTTTCTCCCTACACGTGAAACATATGATGCACATTCTCCACTTTTGGACTTCTTCATTCCTACAACCCATGTTAGTATTTAAAATAATTTGATTGAGTTTAGGAGATACATTCTTCTTACCCATTGGACACCTACTCTTGTAGTGTCCCTTTTCATTGCACCCGAAGCATATTATGTGGTCCTTTGACTTCACTTCGATGGAGGTGCTTGCTATGTTGACTTCCAAGACTTCCTCTTCAATTGTCTTGGATTCTTCAACCCTTGAGGATGTAGATGATACCTCATCTTCCTTTTCCTCCTCGGATGTTGAGCATGGCTCAACTTCCGTTTGCTCCTCCTCTACTTGAGCAATTAAACTCATCTCCTTGGGTTCTTCTTCTTCTTATGGAGGCTTAGTTTCTTCTCGTAGAACCATTTTCACCTTGCTCCACAACTCGTAGGTGTTCTCATACTCACCTACACAACTCACAACATCATTAGGCAAAATATTAATTAAAATAGATATTACCTTTGAATTTACCTTTGATCATGATCGTTGCTCTTTCGTCCAATATCACGGTTGGAGTCTTTTTCCCTTCTTGTCTCTTGGGACTTCAAACAAGTCCTTGATCACCATCATGGTGTCCCAATCCGTGTCGAAGAAGACCTCCATCTTCATCATCCAAAATGTGATGCCCCCTAAGCTTCCTCCTTCAAACTTTGGAGGTGCTATCAAATCGGTCATCTTTTGCTTCCATGGCGATTAGTCTAATGAAGAGCGTCCTCGCTCTGATACCAATTGTTGGAGATCTTGTATATGACCAGCTAGAAGGGGGGTTGAATAGTCGGTGCCCCCAAATCGATAGCTTTCTACAATGGTTAGCTTGCGCAACGGAAATACAAAGAAATGTAAATAGGAAAGTTAAAGACAAGCAAATTGCTAACACGCCCGTTTAACGTGGTTCAGAGATAACTTGCTCCTACTTCACCGTTGTCCATAAGGTGGACGATCCTTGTGATCCTTCGGTGGATCAAACCCCGGATCTCCGGCTAGCACGAACTCCTTCTTGATGGAGTAAACCTCGCACAACCTTGATTAATATACCACACACCAATCACAACTTTGGTAGACTACTAATAGGGGTTAACCACCTCTATTTTATCAACCTTAACCAAGCTTCTAAGCCTTGGTTATATAGGTCATGGGTTGAAAATCCCCGCCTACCAGTCGATTGGTGAAAGTGCCAGTCGGCTGGTTTCTGTGGAGATTCGACAGTTACAACCCAATGACTCGATACCAGTCGACTGGTGAAAGTACTAGTCGATCGCTCCACACTGACTGAGAGAATAGAAATATTCTGTTTGCTTCAAGTCGACTGCCCAGTCAATTATACCAATCGACTGCTATTTCCATCAGTCTACTGGTATCCTAAGTACAGTCTCTCAGCACTCGGACCCTCACCCTTACGACTCACTTGACTCTTCTTCGTTGCAGCCTTGACCTCTTGTCTTCAAATCTACTTCCTTTGCCTCTCGTCCCTTGGATGCATCCAAGCCCGCAGCTTGCCCCCAATGTCATCTTTCGCGTATGCCTCGAAGTTGCTTCCCTCGGCTCTTGTCCTTGCTGCCTTGTCCATGGTCCCTGGTGTTGGTGCAATCGACCTAGGTTTTGATCGGTACGATCATAGTTTTGATGTGTGTGTCAAAGAGTTTAAGTTAGGTTCACCCTTGTATTTGATATGTGTATTTGAGTTGTACAGGTTTGTAGGATACACATGCGACTCAGGTTGATGGCTTCGGGTCCGGTAAAGGATGAAGCATCCGAGGGACCGTGGACAAGGCAGCGAGGACAAGGGTCGAGGGAAGAAACTTTGAGACATATGTGAAGGATGATATTGGGGACGAGCCACGGGCTTGAATGCATCCGAGGGACGAGAGCCAAAGGAGTAGGCTTGAAGGCAAGAGGTTAAAGCTGCAAAGGAAGCGTCAAATGAGTCGTAAGGGTGAGGGTACGAGTTCATGAGAAATTGTACTCGGAGCAAAATCCTATTTTTAGGATTTTACTGTAGCAGTACTGTAGCATTACTGTAGCAGCCGACTGCATGTTTTAGCAGTCGACTGGGTGAGAATAGAATGGTTCTATTCGTTCGGTCAGTGTGAATCAGTCGACTGCATGTTTTAGCAGTCGACTACACCAGTCGACTGGACCAGTCGACTGCATATTTTAGCAATCAACTAGTAAATGACCGTTGGCATACTGTTGGTGCTACGAAGTAGCCGTTGGCTACCTCTAACGGTAACACCAGTTGACTGATGATTTTGCCAGTAGACTGGTGCCGAGATGAGTTGATATGATGATCAACTCTCTCCTTTTATTTATAGGAAGCTTTGGGGCTTGAAGGAGGTTACTCATGCTTGTTGAATAACTCCTTAGCAATTGTTCAAAGCTTCCAAGCCATTCTCTTCCTCTTAATCTAAGTCTTCTTCTTGTAAGAAGAAGAGAGCTTTGTGAGAGGTTGTACTCCACCGAGAAGGAGTAAGAGCTAGCCAGAGATTACCAGGGATTGATCCACCGAAGGATCAAGGGTTCGTCCACCTCAAGAACATGCCGTGGAGTAGGAGCAAGCAATCTCCGAACAACATAAAGGATTTGTGTTAGCGTTTGCTCTTACTTGTTTATTTTCATTGCTTTAGTTTTCGTATTCCGCTTGCGTAACTAACCTTGTAGAGAAGAATCAAAATTGGGGGTGACCTAGCTATCCAACCCCCTTCTAGCCGGCCACCGATCCCCTACACCTGAATGCTCCATCCTTCATTAGACTCAAAGCCATCAACCTGAGTCATATGTATATCCTGCAAACCTACACAACTCAAATACACATATCAAATACAAGGGTGAACTTAACTTAAATTTTTTTCCCAAACACCAAAACACATGGTCGCACAGACCATTAGGATTGCCCCAACAGTTCCTTATTACAACACATATGTTTGGTGGCATAAGTATTGATTCATCATTGTCGCGGGTTTGAACCTACCAGGTTTAATTCATAGACCACGACGCAGAAGGCATCCATTTCTGGTCTCTCGTTTAGGTTGACGTCCTTCTTCTTCTTCAACTTTTTTTACTCTGAAGATTTGTGACCAACTATGCCACAATTAAAGTACTTCCCAAAGAATTTCTTGCTTATGCCTCCTCTAGGTCCCATTTTGGAAGTCTTGGCGTTCTTTCGTTTTGAGTTTTGACGTGCTTAACCGCATTTGCTTTCACAATATCCTAAGAGAACAATTTTCTCTTTGAACTCTTGTTGTCTTCTTCAATTTAAATTTTAACAATGAATTCTTCCACGTTCATCGCCTTCCATTTGTGCTGCAAGTAGTGCTTAAAGTCCTTCCAGCCTGGAGACAACTTATCAATGATAGCAACCACTTGGAAATTGGAAGGTTTTACTAAGAACCATACCTTTTGAGTAGATCTCGTGTAAGATCATCTAAAACTCCTAGACTTAGTTGATCACTATCTTGGAGTCAATCATCTTGTAGTCTAAGAATCAACCCACAATGAACTTCTTGACTCTCGCATCCTCCATCTTGTACTTCTTATCTAAGGACTTCCACGGTTCCTTAGTTATTCTCTTAGTGCTATACACAACATATAACGAGTTGGCAAGATAGTTGAGAATGTAGTTTTGGCAAAGAAACTCAGAATGAGTCCATGCCTCCACTTCACTGATGTTGCATCAGCCTTAACATAGATGGGAGGGCTCTCGGTCAAGAACACGGCTAGATTGAACATGGTCAAGTAGAAGAGCATCTTCCGCTGCCACCTCTTAAAGTTCAATCAAGTGAACTTCTCTAGCCTTTCCCTGCGGTTGATTGGAACATTCCTAATGGGGGCGGAGGGGGCCTTCACATGATGAGTTTGTTGCGCCTCAATACTTTCTGTGACAATCTCAACAAAACAAATATATTTTAAGATTGTTGGACAATCTTGCCGAAGATAGAGGGTAGTCTAAATTGAAATTACAAAATCAAATCAGATATATCTATTGAGTTGACCTGAGCTGATAATCTTAGGCTACCAAGTAGGGAAGGAAGAGTTGCTTAGGATGACTGAGTTGGATGGAATAGAGTACAGACTCCCAAGTGTAGAGTCTAAGTGCAGACTCTAGAGTACAGACTCCCAACTTGAGACTCCCGAGTATGGAGTCCCGACTGAAGAGTCCTGATTGAAGGCTCCCGACTGGAGGCTCTTGACTTAAGAGTCTTGACCGGAGGCTTCTGACTTGAGAGTCTGAGTTGTAGAAGATTGTAGAGTTCGAGTTGTAAAAGACTGCAGACTCCTGATTGTAGAATCCCTATTGAAGAGTCCTGAGTGCTAAAAAGAAGATGTCTACATCTGTTTCTCAGAATACAATGACAGAACCACATATACAACCAAGAACGGATTGTTCATGGAGAACTAAGGAAGTACCCGATTGATTAGCTCTCTTATTTCTCTTGGTCACAACCTTTTTATATAGGAGCTTATACCCTTGCAGTATTTAATGACCGAATTAAAGCCATTTACTACCTATTAACTCATCCAACTTAAAAGACAAAACGTTGGTTCATTCGCTTGGACAAATTTTGCCTCGATCAGTCTGACATTCGACGCAAGCATGTCATGCTCGCACATAAGTCAACTTGGTTCAGTGTAATCTAGGCCCTGGATTTGCACCCCCTACGCACCCATGTGTGACAGAGAGCTTCTCCTTATGCATTTATTCATATCATCAATGCATGTGCAATAATATAAACTAACCATAATACCTTAAAACTTCCAATGTAAAACTAAATCCATACATAAAGGAGTCTTATTGTTGGTTTTCCAGCATATTGATTCTACTTTTGTGATATTATATTTGCTAATTTGGGTGGTGGACACTAAGAAGCTACAAGGTTATTAAGTCTGTTGATACGGTGCATAATGGTAGAGTTCAATAAAGCCGGACAGTCAGTGACAGTCAGAAGTCAAGGAGACATGGTAGTCAGAATCAAGGGATGTGACAGTCAGAAGTCAGGGGACATGACAGTCAGAGGTCAAGGCGATGTGGCAGTCAGCAGGTAGGGAAAGAGGAAGTAGGACCGTATGACGACGTCAACAACATTGTTCTTGGTCAGGTTCTCACAGATCAAGATCCCAGATCTAAGATACCCTGATCTAAGATATGGTGGATAGTCGGGGTGATACCTGACCTAGATCTGACCGGTCGGGTTCTCACGGCTCGGTTATATCCAAGCCTGGTTCTCTCAGTTAGCTAACTCTCGATCAACTAACTCCCGATCAGCCAACTCCTGTTCGGCTCTTGGACAATCTCACCATAGCTCCTGGCCCCTCAAGGTTTAGGCCAGGTGTTATACCTGATAGATTATCCTGAGATGCCTTATTCATACCTAGTCGAGACAGATGGTCGGGAGAGAATGTGCTACATGATAACAAGGTCATGGAATCGTAACTGTCTGTCAGAGAATAACTGATGTATGTCAGGGAATATCCTAACGGTCTGCGGTCATCTACGAATGGAACCTTCTTCCAACCCACAAAAGGGTGTCATACGTCCTCCATCACCAGACAGGTCCTGCCACTTGACATTCCCTGATATCAATCAGGCTCCAGAGGTACGCACTATCATATAAAAAGGGAGGTCCTCTCTCTTGCGCAGGTACGCTCTCTCGCACATTCCCACTTGTCTTCTACTTTTCTTTCTCCATACACTGTTCTTATGGGGAAAAAGTACCCGACTTGAGTGTTGGAGGGTCTGCTCCGAGGACTTTTTTCCTGGTTTCTGGCCTCTAACGTTCCGTGTGCTTGTCTGAGTATGTGCAGAGTTCAAGTACCACCGGTTCAGTCATCGTCGTCCTCAACACCACGTGGGGGTCCATTCTTGTAGGCGCATACGAGAAGGATGTCCCAGTCGCCTCTCTGTCAATGCCAGCAATAGCTCATCCGACCTTCATATGACTTAGATTCTGGACAGGATCAATTTGGTATTGTCTGTAGGATTCTTCTCCACCTGTTCTGGAATGTGAAGATGGACGATGTTGGGAGGTTCTCTTCCATTATCACAGTCCCGGAGGATCCTGACGAACATACTATTTTCTACTCTCGTTTCACGGGTATTCGGGAGTCGAGGGATTGAGTTGGAGGTTCAGCTAGTTGACAGGTTAGTTTTTCCATTATGTATTTTCTCTGACTCCACGGGTATTCGGGAGTCAAGGGACTGAGACCAACCCTCAACCGGTTGACACAACTCCTTGATCAGGTACGTTACAGGCTCTGCTCCCATTTTACGATTATAGGATCTGCTATAGCTCCCTGATAAGAGAGTAAGATCTTAGTTCCTTGATCAAAGACTAGGGCTTTCGATTTTTTATCGGACACTAAGGGCCCAACTCCCCAATAAGACATTAGGGGCACAACTCCCCGATCAGACACTAGGGACACAGCTTCCTGATCAATGACTCGCAGTACAACTTCCTGATCAGGATTTAGGGGCCTTGCTCTTTGATTACAGGTTAGGGGCCTTACTCTTCGATCAGCGATTAGGGACATAGCTCCCTGATCAGGTGTGTTACAGGCTCTGCACCTTTCACCATGAGGCTCTGCATCCTATTACTGCTATAAGCGCTTCACTCTATTACTACTATATGATTTGCATCCTCCACCTATTTTTCATCCTCTTAAGTCTGAAGGCTCTGCTCCTTCACCCACGGTGCTCTACTTCCTTCTATTGTTACGGACTCTGCTCCCTTATACAGCTATGGGCTTTACTCCCTTTGACGGTCAGGGCTCAGATTATTCTCTCCCTGACTCTGCGGACATTTGGGGGTTAAGGGATTGACACTATTTCTCTCTTCGACTTCACCTGCATTTCAGAGTTAAGGAATCAAGTCAGATCCTCAACTGGTCGACACCACTTCATGATCAGGTATGATAAAGGTTTTGCTCCCTCTTATTTCTACAGGCTCCGCTTCTACGGACTTCATGTCTTATCTCCCCCGTTCGGAGTCAAGCAGTCTTCACTAGTGCCGGACCAGTTTATTGGATTTCTTATCTCCCCCGTTCGGGGTTGAGCTATCGCCACTGGTGTCAGACCGGAGTATCTCCACTGGTCTCGGGCTAGAGTATCGCCACCGATCTCGGACCAGAGTATCGCTACTGGTCTCGGACCAGAGTTTCGCCACTGGTCTCGAACCAGAGTATCGCCACCGGTCTCGGACCGGATTATCGCCACCGGTCTCGGACAGGAGTATCACCACTGGTTTTGGACCAGAGTATCGTCACTGGTCTCGGACCAGAGTATCGCCACCGGTCTCGGACTGGAATATCACTACCGACCTCTCGATCGGACTTCCCAGACTCTCGTCCTAGCACGAGTTATAAGTGAGCATGCTCTCACGGCTCCAGACTCTTGTCCCAACACGAATTATAAGGAAGCATGCTCTCGCGACCAACGACCTCCTGGTCAGGTTCTAGACTCTTGCCCCAACGCGAGTTATAAGTGAGCATGCTCTCACGCCTCCAGACTCTCGCCCCAATGCGAGTTATAAGTGAGCATTCTCTCGCGACCAACGACCTCCCGGTCGGGCTCCAGACTCTCGCCCCAGTGCGAGTTATAAGTGAGCATGCTCTCACGACCAATGATCTCTCGGTTAGGATTCTAGACTCTCACCCCAGCACGAGTTATAAGTGAGCATGCTCTCATTCCTCCAGACTCTCGCCCCAGTACGAGTTATAAGCGAGCATGCTCTCGCGACCAACGACCTCCCGGTCGGGTTCCAAACTCTCGCCCTAGGGTGAGTTATAAGTGAGCATGCTCTCACGCGTCCAGACTCTCACCCGAGTGCGAGTTATAAGCGAGCATGCTCTCGTGACCATCGACCTCTCAGTCGGGTTCCAGACTCTCGCCCTAGGGTGAGTTATAAGTGAGCATGCTCTCACGACTAACGGCTTCCCGGTCAAGCTCTCACGATCAACTACTAGTCGGATGGGTTCCCCCCTAGTCAGGGACTCGCTTCACTCGCCGCTTTGCTCGACACTCATCACACTCACTCCACTCGCCACTCTGCCCGACACTCATTGTTCGTGACTCACTTGCCGCTGTACCCGTCACTCACATTCTCGTCTCAATCACTACTCTGCTCGGCACTCACTGCTCTTGCCTCACTCGCCGCTTTGCCCGACACTCACCGCTCTTGCCTCACTTGCCGCTTTGCCCGGAACTCGTCCCTCGCGTCTCACTCATCGCTTTGCTCTGCATTTGTTGCTCGATTGATACCAGCTTTCCTCCTTGCTTGGCATTCTTATAACCGCCTGGTTGTTCTGCTCCCGTTCGCACTCCATCCACAGGCTCTGCTCACGTTCGCGCTTAATCCACGGGCTCTGCTCCCATTCTCATTTGGTCTCATAAACTCCGTGTCTATCTAGCGCATAGGCTTCGCGCCCACTTGACATTTTTTCGATCACCCGGTCGACCTTCTCTTAGTCGACCGATCAGTATCGATTGACCATCTGCTCAGTTGCTCGCTCGACACTGCTTGCTTGTCGTCTTGCCGCTCGCTCGGGGTTCTCCCTATTGCCCGGTTGGCATGGTTCGGTCGCCTGGTCACGATTTATTGTCGATCAACGGACATTTTCTTGGTTGCTTGCTCAACACCGATTGCCCGTCGTCTTTCTACCAACTCGGGTTTCTCCCTATTGCCAGTCGCCATTCTCCCGATCACCCGGTCGGCATTGTTCGATTGCCTGATCGACATTTTTCGATCGCCCGATCACGGTTATTATCGCTCGGTTGACATTTTCTTGGTCGCGCGCTTGACACCGCTCGCCCATCGTCTTTCTACTCGCTCGCCATTCTCCTAATTGCTTGGTCGACATTGTTCGATTGCCCAGTTATGATTTATTGTCGCTCGATCGACATTTTCTCGATCATGCACTCGACACCGATCGCCCATCCTCGTTTGACCCGCTCGACATTCTCCCTATTACCTAATCGGTAATTTTCGATCGCCCGATCGCGATTTATTGTTGCTCGGTCGACATTTTTTCGGTCACAGTTTACTGTTGCTCAGTAGACATTTTCTCGGTCGAGCGCTCGACACCAATTGTCCATCCTCTTTTGACCCGCTCGGTATTCTCCCTATTGCTTGGTCAGTATTTTTCGATCACCCGGTCGCGGTTTATTGTTGGTCAGTCTACATTTTTTCGATCGCGGTTTACTGCTGCTCAGTTGACATTTTCTCGGTCTTGCGCTCGACACCGATCGCCCATCCTCTTTCGACCCGCTCGACATTCTCCCTATTGCCTGGTCAATAATTTTCGATCGCCCGGTCGCGGTTTGTTGTTACTTAGTCGACATTCTCTCAGCCGCCCGCTTGGCATTGCTTGGTCGTTCGCTTTACATCGCTCGATATTTTTTGGTCGCTTAATCGACATTTCTTTGATTGCTCACTCGGCGCTACTCGGTCTTTTGCTTTGTTCCGTTTATATGCATGCTTGGCATTCTTTCGCGTGGGATCCGCTGGGTACCATTTGACCGTTCGATTGAATTCTCTCCGTCGGCTTTCCAGATTCTCACCCGATAGCGAGTTATAACCGAGTAAGGTTCTCATGGCCACAACCTCTCGGTCGGGCACAATGACTAGTCAGTCGGATTCTCTCCCTGATTAGGTGTTGATCTCACTTGCCACTCTATTCGACTCTTGTTGCCTGGTCGACATTCATCTCATTTATCACTCGTGCCTCATTTGTCACTCTACTTGGCACTCATCGTTTGCATCTTACTCGTCATTCTGTTTGGTACTCGCCACTCACTCGTTGCTTAGCCCCGCATTCGCTGCTTGGTCGGCATCTGTTTTTTTACTTAGCATTTGCATAATCGCCCGATCGCTCTGCTCAGCATCGCTCGATTGTCTTCTCAATATCACTCGGTCTCCCTCAGCATCTGATTGATCGCTTGCTCGGCATGCACTTTGCACTATTTCTTGTCGCTCGCTTGATACTATTTTAGTCATTTGCTCGGCATCACCATAGCTACTTGTTCTACGTTATAAGGCGAGCACAGTGATCTGGTTCCGCATTCAGTAGTGACTATTTTACGTTGGGCTTGGTCTAGTCAGTCAAACTTGCACTTCCTTCGACTAAACTTGAAGGGGAGGCTTGTGATGCGGATATTGATTAAGGGCCCAGAAGGAATTAGAGAGAAAGGGAGGGGTAATTTGGTCAAATCACTGTTAGAGCATTAATAGGGTGAGGAGACATTGTAGCAAGGGGGGTTGCGTTTTCCTTCTTCGGGTTCTTCTTCGTCGCCGCTAGGGGGTCGGCTGAGTTTGGGGCGCCGCCACAGGGGGAACACGAGCTCCGCCGGAACCCATCAGCTGACGCCGGCGGACGCAGCTTGACATTGTCAAGGACTTCGCCAACTCCTCCCTCTGATGCTCCTCTCTCCTTGCCGAGGCTGGTTGCCCTCCTTTCGTGCTCTCCATCGCCATTTCCACTGAGGGAGGTTCCTGCCGACGCCGTCTTTGTCGCCTACGACCTCTTCTCCCCCTCTCACGCTCCTGTAAGACATCGATCGACAGCTCCCATCGCCGCCTCCCTCGTCGCGTAGCCACTGCCATCGCCTGCTAGCTGATGCCTCCTTTCTTCCCTCGCCTCTGACCCCGATCGATTCCCCTCTGGTCAACCTCCCTCATGGCTTTGGCACAATCTCAAGCATCACTATCTCTTGGCCCTTCTCGACACCATCGGCTCCACCCCACCGCTGTTGCCTATGAGAGCGCCTTTCCTTCCTCCTCATGTCACTCTTGCTACCGACGCTAGCAGGCCTCTCAGCCTCACTTTATGTCGAGTCGTTGCCATACACGAGGCCTCCCTCTCCCTTGGCGTGCCGGCGTCCATAACCGCTTCACATGGTCGTTGCCTTTCGGGTCGTTAGCAACTAAGCGCCGCCTTCTCCTCCCTTGCACAGCCTCAACAGCGACAACCCACCACCTCTCTTGCCACCTCATCGTAGGCCACCTCTGGTCATCTGCATTGTATACACCATCGGGCCCCTGAGCCCTCGTTGTCATTGTGCTCCGATCGGACTGCCGCTGTGTTCCGGCCATTGAGCCATTGTTGTGTTCCAACCTTCGAGCCGCGGTTGTATTTCGGATTGTGTGCTTTGTGTTCAGCCTTCTTATTGTTGTTATTTCCCGGCCTACGTGCCGAGTTCCTATTTCAGCCTACGCGCTAATGTCCTATCTCGATTTATGTGCCAGTGTCCTATCCCGACCTATGTGCCGCTATCGTATTCCAACCTGCGCGCCGATATTATATCCCGGCCTGCGTGCCGAGGTCACATCTGGTTTCGTGCCACTGTATCCGGCTCTGCGTTGTCACATTCAGCTCTTCATCTGGTTTAGAGTCATCTGCTCTTCCGGGTCACGACAACTCGAGCAATGTCCCGACCAGCTCATCGATCCACCCGAGGGCGCCCCCTGGGCCATGGTACGTTCTCCGTACTCATTCTACATTCATTTCATTATTATACGTCTTAGTTTGTTACTTATATACTCAATGGATCTACCTTAAGGATCGGGGTACCAGGGACCGGGACGACCCGATATTGACTGCAGGTAGTGTTAATAAGAAGATTTCTATCTATTTGATCAACATAAAAAATATCTCAATATACCTCACTCTAAATTATCATAATTCGATCAATATTCTATTTATCTCATTTGATTATATGTTTGACTTAGATTTTGAATAGGATCACCTGCGATGAACCATTGAAATTAAAGTATTTGTAAGAATTTGAGGTTTGTTGGACTCGTGCTCTCGATCATCATTCTCATTAAAAGTTTCTGTCGCTTTGATATGACATTTTCGAAAGCAAATTGGAGAAAGCCAGTGTACCAACTTTATTCAAATGAAAAAGTTTGAGCTGGCAACCTGAATCTTTAAATGTGATCTTGTACGTGATTTTGGATGCAGGGAAAATTTTTCATTTCTCGTGAAAAGAAGACTTTATACTTATCCTTCACTATGTTGCTTTGATTTATTTTCCTCCGGTTTTACAATAACAAATAGGCAATAGACCATGGTTCGAGACTATTATATATGCCTTGTAACTTGTCAAAATGAGCCGTGCCAAATGAGGGCCAACGTATCACCTACCTCAAGCTAAGAGCTTAGGGAAGAATGGAATTATAGAAACAGGGATCATGCAACGATGAAGGACCCATGTGACGACGCTTATGTTTTTGGCGATCAGGATCCATCACTGGAAGGGTCGATATCTGTTTACAGTACGACAAGTAGCTTTCAGGTTTCATTGATCTCTTAATATTTAACCAGTGCAGTCTCCATCAATCCGTTCAAGATATAACAATTGTGGAAAACGATGGAAAGTGTGGAAGCAAGCTCTTCCTTCTGGTTAGAACAGTTACCTGCAACTGGTTATGTTGGCACTGCCACCACGTCTTGTGATTTTGTAATTATTTCGATACAAATTGCTGTAAAAAACAAAAAGGGTTAGAAATTTACAGCCCTGGGTGCCCACTTCCTTTTCCTCAACATGGCTTTGATGTTTCCTTCTATTAAAGGATACTGTATCTGTGCTTTTTTTTTGCTATTTATAATGGTTGGCATCTTTAACCGATCTCATGTGATAGGTTAGTATTTATTTTTCCTTTTTTTTTTCTTCTAATTTTCAAGATAGAGGATTTTTTTTCCTTTATCAGGTGGTAAATTCATAGCATGGTTTATACCTATTTAGAAAACGATAGAGAGAAAGAATTCTTTATATATATATATATATATATATATATATATATATATATATATATATATATATATATATATATATAATTTAGGTATCTAATTCCTAAGATTTGATTAATTTGGAGGGACTAATTCTGTTTCACGGAAATTTCTTACCAGTCCCCTAAGGGTAAAGCACTATAGTAAGTTGTCGGTAGTTGACTCCCGTGGTCGTTACAGTCCTTGTGACCATCCAATGTTGAATCAATACATTCGTGAAGGTAAACTCGTAGGCTTTTTCTGCTCATGGGTACCTCGGTTAAGACTGCTCAATCCAAATTTTTCTACTAAATTCACTGCCAACAAATATCCCAACAGAGGATCGAACCATGATATTCACTTTATCTCCATTATACCTTAGCCACACTATACCCATGGGGGCGAGAAAGCATCCATTTAGTTTTGCTTTTGGTGAAGCAACAAGCACTTGGTGGGATGATTGATGAGTAGCAATTGTAGCTGTAAAAGGATCGAGTTATGTATACTTTTTTTTTACTTGAACTCTGAATTAATAGTTCCCATATGAAGTTTTGCAGTAGAACAGTTATGCAATGGTTGGTTTAGCTATTGAACCGCTTTTAAACGCATAGGTTTTGATATAACCTGTTGACTTTTTTTTAATATTATAGGTGTTTAAGTTTTATTCGATTAATCATAGGCATAGACAATAAATTATCTATTAAATAAATTTAAAGTAAAATTTATGCACATTTGAAAAATGACAATCAAGTTATTTGTCACCTTCTTACTTTTCCTCTTATGTATTTTAATATGTTCTTAGGACGGATTCAGTTGATAAATATATGAGATAATGATTGTAATAGTTTAAGGGTTAAATTTTGATAGAGAATTTTATCATCTGTGGGTCTCTAAACTCTCTCTCAAATCTCTCTTATAAAAGAGTTGTAAGGGGTTAAATACCATATTTTTTTTTCCTCTCGAGTACTTTAATATAATTTTTTCATTTTATCATACTTGTTGGTACTATACTTGCTAGATTATCTTATACAATTTGTTACTTTTGATATAAGATCAAACGATATATTTGTAGAAAAAATATATTCAAACTTAATTAAAAAGGTTATATATATATATATATATATATATATATATATATATATATATATATATATATAACAATGAGGATAAGTGGATACAAGAATGGATAAAATAAAAACAAAATATTAAAAAGGAAATAAAAATTATATCTATTAAAAAAAATTAAGAAAAAGTTGAGGATGCATTTAGACTATTAATATAAACCTATACGAGAAATAAACACTAATTAAGAAAGCAAAATAAAAAAAAAATTAATCGAATAAAATTCATTTAAATGTAAGTAAATATAATAATAATAAAAATAATAATAAATATCAGGCCATGTTAACTTGTAAGATAAAAAAAACATTTAATTTTTTTAAGAAAATAGGAAAACGGACAGCCGTGCAGTTTTTCCGTCCATGGTGATACTGGCACGAATATCGTGAAACAACCTACGAAGGGTCAGCCAGGGCATCGCGGCACGTGACATGGGACCGGGCAAAACAAGAACCCAAACCGAATGACCGGCGGTCACCTGTAGACTCCGTACGTACCTGAAACGCAGTACTCAGGATTATATATTTTTTCCCACCAAAAAGAAAGAAAGAAAACTAAAATAAAATAAAATATTTGGATTAAATTATTTAAATATCAATTGTTTACCTGATTTCTCTCTCTGCGCGTCTTCTCATCTTCCCCACCAATCCATCGCCCCGTCCACCGTCGTCAGGGATCGCCTCAGTTCGAAGTGTCGTTTTCGCCTCCGCCCGATTCCTCTCCGATCGGTACAGCACGTAATCTTGCATCGGATTCGGGAAGAGGTTGGAAGGGAAGATGGAGTTTGATCTAAATGTTGTCTCTGCCGACGAGTCCCACACTCCGCTGCCTAATGCATTTGAATCTTCGAGCAACGTATCCTCCGCCTGCGACGAGGATTCCCACTCAGCCAACGAGGGTAGCTGCCGTTTCGACGTTCTTGCGAGCCGCCTAAAACAGACGGTCGCTGATGTTGACGACGACGAAGACGAAAATGAGGTGGTGGAGGTTGGTTGTTTATCTCTGGAGACGAGCAAGGTGACTCGGCAGCTTTTCCCCCTATCTTCGGCCCAGCACCTTCACGAACCCGCAGCCATTTCGTCGACCTTGCGCCGGGGCGAACTTGGCTTTGGTAAGGATAAGGAGAAGGTGGGTCCCGGGGCTACGGTGGAGGTGGAGATGAACGCATTGATGCTGAGGCAGCAACAACTGGAGAAGAAGAGCAGACGAGGACCGAGGTCCCGCAGTTCGCAGTATCGCGGAGTTACCTTCTACAGGAGGACTGGGAGATGGGAATCCCACATATGGTTCGCACGTTTTGTTTATTGCTCTTTAATCTTTCAAGGTTTCCTTGTTTGATATGAAATGTTTTTTGTCCTTTGATTTTGACCAGGGATTGCGGCAAGCAGGTCTATTTGGGTAAGAATTCAACTCCTTTGGCTTAAACTGAGGAAAGATTGTCTTTTTTTCCCACTGATTCTGAGCTGTAGTTGTACGTTTGACGGAAACTGCAGGAGGCTTCGATACTGCTCATGCTGCAGCAAGGTTTCCTTTCCCCTCCGCTTAAACACGGTTTCTTTTTATCTACTTTACATGGTAGTTCATGGATTGAAAATCAGCTATAGTACTGTAAATGCATTTCAGAGCATACGATCGTGCAGCAATCAAGTTCCGGGGGATTGATGCTGACATCAACTTTACTCTCAGTGATTATGATGAGGATTTGAAGCAGGTAACTACACCACGTATGTGGATGCAGGTGTTGATGCTATATTATTCAAAATCATATGTAGGACGCATCATTTGACTTACGCTTTCTGTTTCCGTTTAATTTTAGATGAGGAACCTTTCCAAGGAAGAGTTTGTGCATATTCTTCGTAGGCAAAGCACTGGATTTGCAAGGGGAAGTTCCAAATACAGAGGGGTGACACTTCACAAGTGTGGCCGTTGGGAGGCTCGCATGGGGCAGTTCCTTGGAAAAAAGTATGGAGTGGTGGCATATTTTGATGCCCTTTCTTTATTTTCAAACATTACTGACGCAATATGTCCATTTAAGTTTAGCCAAATGTATTCCAGGTGTTTACTTATTATTGAACTTACTGTCCAGTTTATATAATTTGAAGAAATAGAATTTTGCTAATAAAAAAAAATTGGCATCGAAATTCCATAGTGCAAAAATCCAATGGGGGAAAATGTCATACAAATAATGAAATACCTGAAAGAATAACAACACTTGTTCTTCAATAACATGTAATGTATTCTTTGAGAGAATTTTTTTTCGAAATATCTTCTTATTTATAGTTTGATGCTCTCAATAAATAAGCAGAAGTACCCCATGAAATTTCTTGAAAGAGAACATTTAACTTGATGCAAATAGACAATTTGATCTTCTTATTTGGTTACCTAAAAGAGTTGTCTATTGTGCAGGTATATATATCTCGGCTTATTTGATAGTGAAATTGAAGCTGCAAGGTTTCATTTCTCTTTGGCTGTGATAAGTATTGTGCTGCTGAACACATTAATGACTTGTAAACTTATTATATTTGAAATTCTTTCCATATTTTGAACTTTAGAGCATATGACAAGGCTGCTATCAGATGCAATGGAAGAGAAGCTATCACCAATTTCGAGCCGAGCCTATATGAGGGGGAGTTGCTCCTTGAGACTGAGAATGAAGGTGCCTATTGTTATTTGTTTTTTTTTTGTTCTTTGCTTGTCTCCCTTTGTTTCTTTTAGGTAGTCGTTACTTGACGGAACTGATCTTTTATTTTGGATAGATGCAATGGAAGATGTTGATTTAAGTTTGAGAATTTCTCAACCTAATATCCATAGCCCAAAGAGGTGCGGTAACACTAGAACCAATATCAGTTGTGGCTCAATGGATTCTGCAAATGCTCAGGTAAATAATATTCCATTATCAGGATATTCCATGTTTATATTTTCTGAGAAATGCAGGCTTGTAGAGTTGTTCCTCTGTTGGTGTGAAAATGTTTCAAAACACCATACTTGTGAACCATAAATTTTTTTAGGTTTGTGTTTTATGCATCCAGAATTACTCAGAATAGCTTTAGAATTTTTTTTTTTGAAATGAACAACCTAGCACCTTAGTCGAAATTCTGAAGTTTTTTGAAAGAAAAATATATTAAATTAACTGAAATTAGGTACAAAATCAATCAGATGTTGATCCTCTGTTACGATGAAGTGTCTTAGGCACTTGATTTAGCCCCCGGGGCAAGGTTGTGTTGGCTAGTGCGGGGTAGAGTTGCTACAATAGGGCAAGGGTTCGAATTTCGGCAAAGTCGAGGAAAAAACCCTCCCTTGTACTAGCCAATTACAGCTTTCCGATTTACCTCCTCACAGATGGTTGTAGGGCCGACTGTGTGGGGCCGCTAGGGTGGCGGATTCAACCTTTTTTGCTGCAAATCTGTTACGATGAAGTGCCAATTGTTCAATGTATGTGTGTCAATTCTCAGAGATGGTTCCAGTTTTTGATAGAAATGATGGCTGCAAAATATAAACAGTCTTGTAAGCATCATCTACATAGAGCTTGACCTTCAGGTATCTTTACCAATTTCAGATATTCATTGCGTGTGGTGTGGTTTACCCAATTCTCTTTACGACACTATTGTATGCCTTAGTACTGCTTAACCTTCAACCATTGTGAGTCAATTTTAGATGAGTGGCACTGAAACTCTTGAGTGTCCAGGTGCAATTTCCTTTCCCCAATGGCTTGCAGCGCAAAAGCTATTCCTGCATCATTATAAGTTAAAGAACAAACGAAGCTTACTTTAACTGGATCTAGAGATTGCCCGTTTGAATTTTCATGATTGTGGACTGATCTAAGGGAATAAATTAACCGCTTGATCTAGTTATACATTAATTTTTAAATACTTTTGTAGCGAAAGATGATTACGCTCACTCCAGGTGCCCGAGGTAAATCACGGGTTAGTTTATAGTTGATAACCAAGTGGTTAGAGGGTGGGATAGATTTTTTTTATCCGAGGGCACACGCTCGGTGGGAATTGACCCTTTGTCCTATTATAGCAAAGCTGTCACCCTCTAACTAACTAGGCACCCTGTATGGACTACAGATTTTTTAAACACACAATCACAAAAAGGGGGCGCGTCTAGACTTATTTTTGGAATATTACTTTCAGGAATTGGTTTCCACAACTTCATGATACTTTCATTGTTGTTCTTGTTCGATTTAAATTGTGTTTGGTTTCCATAAGAAGTGGAGATATAATAGTAGAGGCTCTCATCAATTCGTCCTTGCTGTGATGTGTAGGAAACAAATTCTTTTCTTCAATGTTAATGATGTAAAATTATCTTTTCATCACATTTTTTACTGAAAAAATTTTAATCAGTCATATTGCTTTGCGATTTCTTTTCTGCTTTTGCAGACTCAAAACCCCATTCAACTTGCTACTGATCCTCGTTTGGCTATGGCATCTCAGCACCCTCATTCTTGGAATTATTACCTGGGCTTCTCTCCTTCCACTGAGGTATTTTAGTTTGTTTTATTCCTCATTCTGGAAAATTTTCAGAGTAACAGCTATGTTCTTGTTGCTGTTCTCTTTCTTCCTTCTCACTAGTTTTTCTTAGTTCAAATTTTATCATCTGTATGCCATTTTAGAGAAATTTTCCCCAGCATTTTAGCTCTGTTCCTGCATAAGAATGATTCTTACATTAGTTCATATAAATATTAATCAAGGCGACGAACTGTTATGCGCTCTTGACATTTTATGGGCTTCTATTCTTTCTATTTTTCTTTGAGAAAAAAACAGGGTTGGAATCGAAGAATATCATTTCAGACCTGAACTGAGTGGGTAAATGCGCCCCTATGTGGCTTTGTACCTTGGCTTTCTTGTATTCTAAATCAGCCTACTTCCTCAGATATCATTATGAAGACACCCCTTTTACATATAAGCATTTAATTCTTCCTAGAAAAGGGGTTACCAGTGCTTTGCACATATTTCATCACTATCCATCCATTTTTAAGTTCACCTGCAAGTCTTCTGAGACATCAATGTCAATAGACAGTCTTCATTGATGCAGGAAAGGAGCACACAGAGGCCTATGGTAGGTTCCCAAATGCTCCCCAACTGGACATGGCACATCCGTGGCCGACCTATATTGCCATTAGGCTTTTCTGCAGCATCATCAGGATTCTCTACTGCCACTGTTGCGGCTGCCTATCCGTCGCTGCCGCCTGTGCAACCACTTCCAAACTCCGGTCGGCTCCATTTCCTTCCATCAGCAACCACTACTAGTTACTACTGCAGAAATTAATTACCCATCCGATGATGAATATCAAAGGTTGCCGTTTACCATTTGCGAGCTTTGGCACTGTGTTCTTGGTGTGGGTAGTACTTGAATTGTATGATATTGCACTCTAGCTGGTTAGCTCAAGCAAAGAGCTGCCTTAATATGCCAAGTAGACATTGGAGTGGGCTCTCCTTTTATATTCCAATGTAGTAAAATAGTATGCTTTGAACCTGCTATGGCTATCCCTTCAACTCGGTGTCATTTGTCTTGTTTACCTGCACCTGCAGCTTAATTACATGTGGATTTCAAAAAGCTGCACTGTTCCTTCTTGGGCGCCTCTCTTTGGTTCTTTGCTCATTAACTCATGGCAGATTGAGGCTCAAGCAGTCTTTGGGCCCGAAGAAAAGACTGGCTATTGTGGTAGTGTGACTTTACAACCTGCTCCTGGTCCGCTGGTGCTGTCGGTGTCCCTTCCTAGGAGTTATGTGCTTGCATTGCATGCTGTTTGGAAATTGTGAGGGGCTGTGGCCTGTCTGGATTCCAGAGGCCTTTTCCTGGATGAGCACGAAACTCCTCCATTGATCTGAAGGTAATCCTTTATCTTCATTAATGGGCTAAGGGGAGTCTTTTGTCCTGCGTGCCCTCGGAGTCTTTTGTCCTACGTGCAAACGAGGGCTACACATGCCTTCTTGTGACTAGTTAAATTTCATGAACAGTAGCTTTATGTGATGTACGCCACTGCTTAAACTATCATAACTACCAGCTACTATTTATTTCTAAGTCGCTATATCTTGTCAAAGCAAAGAAACTTTAAACTCTTGTATTTTATTTTATCTTTCCAAATCATATTTATACAAATGTTTGGTATGTATCAATAGAACTGAATTATAATATTTCATTGGCACAAGACTAACTATGTATGTTAGATATCTGATAACTTTAATGTGTGGCTTAAGAAATAGGAATAGGAAGACCATATTTGATAGAAATTCAATCCTTTTAAGCAATTGAGCACCCAATTGTCTGGAAAGAATACGTTGCACTGTTCGTCTGTACCACCTCAGTGAACACATGAACCTATAAATCCTACAACACTGCATGAAGACGTCAAGTTAAATCCACTGAAGTGATAAGTGATGGATGGATTACGATAGGTCCAGTGACAACCTTTAGCCTCACCACCGTTGCAGTTATGCCAGATCTTCTTTCCACTAATTCCGAGAGAAGTTGTGAGTTTTCTCTTCGTCGTTTGCATGGGGACACAAACTTACATATCATCAAAATCATTTAAAATTAATTAAAATCACTTAAACATAATTATAATAATTATTTAATAGTTGCTACAACATGTGAAAACTACAAAGTAGCTCATACAATCCCCATAGAATATACTTACGCAAGGGATCAATTTTCGATGGATACATGTCCTCGAGAAAAAAGATTCCTCCCACCTCCTAATTATTTAGTGGTCGGTTATAAACTAATTAATTTCATGATTTATTTCTTTCCATATAATTTAAAAATAGACTGTAAAAAATATCTAACATAAATGTAATCATCATTTACTGTAAAACTAAATAGCTGATCTATAATGTTAGACATGATAGTAAATACTTAATAATTTTTACATATTTTAGCCGTTAGTGGTAGCTATTTTAATAACGTTGAAAAATGAAATAAAATATCTTACGGTGCCCTTTTATCTTAAAAAAAAAAATTCCTTTTGATGTTTTATTAAATTTAAAATGCCCTTCAAATTTGCATCCATCATTCGGATGCATAGAAAAATGTACGAAAGATAAAGAAGATACACTCTCATATATTTCTTTTATAGGAATTAATTAACACAAATAATGAATTCAGTAAAAAGAAAATCACGCTCAACATCAACAAATAAATTGAATCAAAGCTCCATATACCTTCAATAAGATCCTTCATTTGAGCTCGGGCTTGGACCCTTGGCCTCATCAGAAGCATGGTGATCTACAAGCAGTCATAGCAAAGATTAAATAAATCGAATGGCTTTCTGTTTGTACAATCAACTAAAGTTGCAGAGATCATTTGAGAAAGCCGGCCGGAGATTGGCACAGAGAGCGTGCATTTAGTCAACTTACGTTCCTTGTATAATCGTCACATCAGTTATCCCCATAAAATCGGTCCCATGAATATAAAGAGAAATAAATTCAGATACACAATTGAAAGAGCATACCAGAATGTTAACCTAGGCCGTGACACTCTAAAAATCGAACTCTGGATCTCTCAGTCACAAGACTATACATTTTCAATTGCACTACATCATGAGGACTGGTGCTTAGCCTTCCTCTCTGATTGCCATGAACAGTGCATCACCGATGGCTAATGGAAAATTATCTGTAATATTAAATGGGAGCCGGTGTGCTTGCTGAAGCATTTAATATTACAGATGATTTTCCATTGACCGTTAGCGACGCACTATTCATGGCAATCAGAGAGGGAGGCCGGCGCCGGCGCCAGTGAGACGGTGTTTGAGGTTGCCAGCGTTGTCAAGAGAAGCAAACACATCATCAGGGCCACGAAGGAGTTCGTTTTCAAAACGGCTGCCGCCATTGATTGCAGCTTATTGCTACTCTGGTCTTTCCGGTTGGGTCGGTTCTGAGGATGTCGAGAGAGCTTGTTGTTCTTGAAATCGAGGAGAGGTCGATTTTATAGCAGTGAAGGCGGTTATTATTGGAGAAATGGTTGTGGTTTTCCTTCTATTCACGAATTACTAATCTAGCTTAGAGTTGGAGCTTCAATTTTATTCAAAATAGATAAAAGAAATATGGATGATTTGAGCCTCTAATTTAGATTCAAATTCGAGAATTCAAAAATGGTAGGGATAATTCTGGTGGAAGAACTCTTAAACATTTACTTTTTGAAGGCCACAATGATATAGATTCCATAACTTTAGTAGTGATGGACTGAAGATATAATTCTTATATCCCGCTTCATCAGTATAATAAAAGAAATTTAGAAATTATATAAAATCAAGAATTTCATCAAATATGTTTATATATATATATAAACTGAAACCAATAAATTTAAGGTCAAGAAAAGTAGGGAGTAAATATAAATTGCACTAAAATAAAACGATAAAAATATAAATTATAGTAAATTAGTAATAAATTTTGTAACTAAATATTTTCGTTACAATATATTTTATCGAAAAAGTCATTAGAGATTAGCGACCAAATTTAATATTTGTCGTAGCTTTTGCGACAAATAATTAGTTCATCCCAGATTTTGCGACAAATCTAGGATTCGTCGTAGTTTTTGAGACGAATCCCAGATTCATCGAAGTTTTTGTGACAAATAATTAGTTCATCGTAAAATCTGTTATGAATCTAGGATTCGTCGCAACATCTATGACAAATTCTGGATTTGTCACATGATAATAATTTTTTTTTTTAATTTAAGATTTTCAAAGCCAGTTTAGAGAGCTCGAAATGACATGAAATTAGTTTCTATGAGTTCGTATAAATCTCCTAATTAAATAATATCATCAAATATTTATTTGACCTAATATATTAAGATCGAAGAATCACGGATTCATTGCAGATTTTATGACAAATAATTAGTTCATCATAAAATCTGTTATGAATCTAGGATTCGTCGCAACATCTACGACAAATGTGGAATTTGTCACAGAATAATATTTCTTTTTAATTTAAACTTTTCAAAGCCAGTTTAGAAAGCTCGAAATGACACGAAATCAATTTCTATGAGTTCCATTTAGATTTTTTGGGCACATTTGCGTTTAAAAAATAATCAATTAAGTCAAATTAGTATTTGAGGGTATTTTATATAATTTGGTGATTTATAGGTATTAGGACAAAAAAAAATTTAAGATATTTCTATAATGGTATAATATTATCCACTTTGGACCTAAGCCCTCATGGTTTTATTTTTAGGATCTACCCAAAAGGCCTCATACCAATGGAGATATTTTTTTAAAATAAATCTATGATATTTCCCATGTATTTTCAATATGAGACTATATTTAACCCTAACAATATGAACCTATAGAAACTGTGTTCATGTTATTCCGAAATTTTAGGTACCTCAACCGGCTTCAGAAAATTTAAATTTATAAAAAAATAAAAAAAATTATTCTACGTCGAATCCATGGATTCGTCACAGCAAGCTAATATACATATATATGTGTGTGTGTGTTGGTGCAGGAAGCATCCGACGATCGAACCTGAGTTTTGATAATGACAAAGGGTTCAAAGTTAAGCTTACTTGTTATCTAATGTATTTGAGTGAGTGTTTTAGGAAAGTCCTAACTGTGGTTAGGTAGGTGAAAAACCCTAGGGGTGGTAACCCTAGGTCATAGGGGGTGGTAACCCTATGCCAGAGTCTTCGCTTCGACTCGGGCACGAAGAAGGTGCAGAGTAACCCGAGAAAATTGCATCCGGCCAGCAAGAAGGGCGAGGACCTGACGCCGATGAAGGCCGGGTAGCCGTGGTCGGCCTCGCCGGGTCCGGGATCTGCGCCAGGTAAAGAAACCCGAAGGATCAGTGAGTAGCTCGAGCTTCCCTGAAGCCGCCGAGATGCCGTGGCAAGTCGACCGCAGACGCGCCGAGACTGTCATTATATCATATTATCATATTTACCGTTATTTTGTGCTAACTTTGTTTTGTAGGGTAAGTGTTTGGGACTAACACTTTTGCAGACCAAAGGAGCACAAGTTAACCTCATTGAGCAGGAGGTCAGGCGCCCATGGAGCTTGGAGGCGCCAGCGCAATTTGGCAGGCTTGGAGCGCCAAGGAGTAGTTTAAGGCGCCTGACACCGATGAAGGTGCCTGTCGATAAGAGGCAGGTCAAAGCTTCATCAGATTATTTACGGATAATACTTAGGGATCCGCCTTAGAGCCTGGATGGGCGTGAACACCCTTTATAAGAGAGTTTCAACAATTCACTCCAAGCGATTCCTTTGCATATAGTCGCTAAACATACCGATCCGTAGTGTTGCAACAACCTCCGACCCGACGAGCTTTGCTTCTTCTTTAGTTGCGTATAAAGTTATTATTCTTTCATTGTAATTAGTTTGTAATTATCGAGCTTATAATTGTTGCCCACCGAGCGATCAAGGATCGCGGGCCTTCGAGTAGGAGTCGATCAAGGCTCAAAAAGTAATTCCATCGTGTCTCTGTGTTTGTGTTTATTTATTCCGCTGCTTTTTTAACTCCGATAGTTTTACAAATCGAACGAAATAGCCACGAGCGCTATTCACTAGCGCGCCTCGATCCAACAATTGGTATCGGAGCGGGTCGCGTTGATCCGGTGCAACCACCAATCACGCATCTTTGTCGTGGTATTTTTATTTTTTTTCGTCAATCAAATTAGTATTATTGATATATTCCGCTTTTTATCGTCAGATTAATTTCGCGAGGTTGGTGCAACATCACTGAGTTATTTTTTTACCGATCGCTAATCCAGATCAAGTCCCTACACATTTTCTCTTCTTCCTTGTGCAAGTTTTTAATGGCCTTTCAGAAGGCTCGAGCACTACCGCCCCGCCTCCTTCTCCCGCGAAGACTTTGCCTATTGGAAGAACCGGATGCTCTACCATCTCAAGGCAGAGTTGAGATGTGGATCATCATCCGCACCGGTCTCGAGCTACTACGCGACACCGGGAGCGTTTCGCCTGCACCAACCGGGACACCAGATCGGGAAGAAGGTGGAAGCAGATGCCAAAGCCACTTGCATGCTACAATGCGGTTGACAAAAGAAGAACCGAATAGAGTCGGACCATTTTCGGCGCGCCGAACAAACTAATCGAACATGCATGCGAGCACGCGCGACGCTAAAGTAAGTAGCGTGATTTAATTTTAAATAAATTGTATAATATTAAAATGCAGGAAGGTGAGATGGCGAACCGCCTTCATGCACAGGGCTCAACCCTCACAGAGCTATGCATCGGGTGGAAAACCGCATGTAATACGTGTAAGCGCTTTCAAGAACGCTTTGGCATCCATGGTGGATGCTTACAAAGTTTCCAAGATTTATCTTCAATAAAACTTGATGAATTATTTTCCGAATTAGAATTGCATGAGCGGCAATTAATACCGTCGAAAGGTGTTGCTTGTAGATCGAAAAGAATTTAGATATCTCACAATAGCATGATATTGTCCACTTTGGGCCTAAGCCCTCATGGTTTGTTGCTCGGCTCCTCCCGCTCTCACCAATGGAGATATCTTTTCTCTTATAAACCCATGATCTTCCATGTGTTTCAATGGGACTATGTTTGCAACCTTAACAACAATCCCCAAACAAAGGACCAGGCTTCATCCGCCCGATCTCGACCCACCCACCCCCGACCTACTAGGACTTCGCCTAGCCGCAACTAGACTTCGCCTCGTCTGGTCCTCTTGATCCGAACATAGAGCCCCACTTTTGTTTGAGGTCAATATTGTATCCACATGGTTCAATGACCATCTTTGTGCCAGGCGCATGTACCTTCGCGAACCTACATACCAATTGTAGGATCGAAGAATTTAGATATCCCACAATAGCATGATATTGTCCACTTTGGCCTAAGCCTCATGGTTTTGCCTTGGGCTCTCCCAAAAGGCCCATGCCAATGGAGATATCTTTTCTCTATAAACCCATGATATTTCCCATGTGTTTCATGACAACCTCCTCAGTCTGTGAGCCAATTTGCAGCATTTGCCCAAGTCCAAAAAAGATCGGTTATTTCCAAACCGATAAAGCTTGTGGAAAATATGCAAGTCAAAAGGAAACTCAAACAACCAAGAAGGACAAGACGGAGTCTGCGTCTGCACCACTCACTAAAGGGATCGAGTCAAACAAGAAGAAAAGAAAGAAGGCGACTTGACGGTCCAAGTCGTCGACGCAATCCGAGTCCGACAAAGAAGAACCGAGCTTCCTCGCAGACATTGAAACCGAGTCATTGAGTAAGTACACCGAATTTAAGGCGTAGCTCAAGCCGAGTCGAGCGAGAGCAAAGCCATGAATCGCATTCATTTCCGAGGACCAAACCCCACCTAAGTTCACTACTCGCATTTCAATTAGATAACTTGCATGAATTATTACCTTACTTAGTAAAAGTTGGCTAAATCCAACATCCAAGTTAAGTCGCTAAAGGAGGTAACATCTCTTAAGGCGGTACGACTTCGACTCTAACCACTCAAATTGAAACTCAACTCAAGTCCAACAACTTGAGGAAAAAAATTTAATCTGAAAGCTCAAATTAAAGAACTCAAGAGCATTGAACGATTCACCTAGTTCCAAGAATTTGGATCTGATTCTTGGAAAACAGCAAGCCGTGTACAACAAATTCGGACTTGGATTTAGAACCAAAAGTAAGTATAAATCATATCTATCTTTAGTAAACAGAAAGAATAGAAGCATAATTCAAGCATGGGTCCCTAAGTCAAACTTAGTTAATCAAGTTGGACCTGGTCACTATTGGGTCCCTAAGGATCAGATCCATTTCCTTGATAGATCATATCAAGGCTATGATCCAGGGGGAGCCAATAGAAAAACCATCTCAATAAATATATAAATTGATTGATGCTTGTTTATTTATTTTCTTGCAATATACATGCTTAGACTAGGATAGCTTAAGGATCTAGGCGTAATTTACACTTGCTAGTTAAATCTAGGAGTTTAAAAAAGAAAATTAAATATATATTTCTTTGAGCAATTCTGTCTAGGAAGGGGTGGATGATCTCATACCCAAGAAGGCCTAGAGCCTCGCCCTGACCTGGGAATCAATCATGGAAAGATATATTTAATTGAATATTTGGAAAACCTAAGTTTAACTCAAATGTAAATTACTCATTAGAAATAACCTAAATTCAAGATAACCATCTCACAAAATTACTTAAGATTACCTGATTGATAATTTAGAATCGGGTGAGATGGATCTATGTTCAAATAAGTTCAGATTGATCAAAATTTAAACAAATTTAATTATAATCAACTAAACTCAATCAACCATCACTTTAAAAATCTTTTGAAAAACTTATTTTGAAAAATATTTGAAAAACTTATTTTGAAAAATATTTGAAAAACTTATTCAAAATCTTTTGAAAAATATTTGAAAAAACTTATTAAAAATACTTTGAAAAATATTTGAAAAACTTATTCAAAATCTTTTAAAAAATATTTGAAAAACTTATTTTGAAAAATATTTGGCCAAAACTTCTTCCCTTGAAACCGCCATATTTGAATAAACTTATTAAAAATACAAGGAATCATTTGAAAACTTATTCAAATACCAATACGCTTTATCACTAAAAATATTTAAAAACTTAAATATTTGAAAATATTTGAAAAACTTATTAAAAATACTTTGAAAAATATTTTGAAACTCATTTTGAAACCCTTTAAAAATGATGTTGAAAATCATTTCAAAATCTGCTCCAAAAACTGAAAAATACACTTAAGCTTTAAATATTTACAAGAAAATTAATTTAAGTGTTTACTACTATATTGATTTCTCTCTTAGTTATTTTGATATATGGCAAAGGGGGAGAGTATAGGGAAATTCAAAGTAATTAAAGAAAATCAAAGAAAAAAGAGATTTGGGAGCTATTAAGGGAGCTTTGTATGTACTCTTGTGTATATACTTGTGCTTACTTATTATGCCTATATGTTTTGCATCTTTTCGCTTAACTTTGAATTTGCCATAATCAAGGGAGATTGTTGGTGCAGGAAGCATCCGCGATCGAACACAGTTTTGATAATGGCAAAGGGTTATTATTCTAAGTTCTACATTATTTGTATTGGTGAGTGAAAGTCCCAATGCTAGTTGGCGTAGGCAGGTGTGGTAACCCCTCAGGGGTGGTAACCGGTCTGCTAAAAATGCTCGAAGTCTTGGCAGCCTTGGGCAAAAATCCTAGAGGGTGGTAACCCTGGTTAAAATCCCTTGTCGCGAACCGTAGAAGTCTGGAACCGACGCCCAAGATGAATGGCAACAGCAAGCAGTCCGGGCCGTGTGGACATGGCAGTGGCAAGGTAAATCTCGAGTGGAGTAAGGAGGACGCGCCCCATGGGGATGCTCCCTCGACCTAGAAAATCCCAGATACACGAGACGGACTCCATATATATATTATCATATTTATTGTTTGTACTAACTTTGTTTTCAGGGGTAAGTGTTTGAGACTAACACTTTTGCAGGACAAAGGAGTACAAGTTAACCCTGGATGAATAGGTCCCGGCGCCCATGGAGCTTGGCGCCTCGGAGTGGCCAGCCTCCCAGCTTAAGTTGGCCGCTCAAGCCAGCAGAGCTTGACTCTTAAGCACTCAATGGTAGTTTAATGAGCTAAGGAGCGTAGCACGATCATCAAGGTCTAGGCAATGGCCGTTGGAATAATACTTAGGGATCCAAGGCGCCTGGGCGGATGGAGGCACTTGAACACCCTTTATGGGTTTTGACCAGACAACAGCTACAAACTCTCCAAGCAATTTATACCTTAATACTACTGATATCACAACAACCTACGCACCTTCTTTAGTTATCGGTATAAAGTTGTTATTATTCTTTCATTGTAATTAGTTTGTAATTGACGAGCTTATAATTGTTGCCCATGGAAATCAAGGATCGTGGGCCTTGAGTAGGAGTCGATCAAGGCTTCAAACAGTAAATTTCTGTGTCTCTGTTGTTCTTTATTCCACCTGCTTTTTTTAACTCCGATAGTTTTATGAATCAAACGAAATACATGAGCTATTCACCCCCCTCTGCTAGCTCGATCCAACAATATATATATATATAGAAAGGTTATAATGACATGAAACTAGTTCTTATGAATTTTTATCTTGTCCGAAAGTGGGAAGGTGGAAAACTAGGGATGTGGCGGCTTCGTTGACCGACTATAGACCTTGTTCCACTCTGCAAAATAAGTAATGTCAGTGCCGAGCTAGGGAAGGGGTCCCCGGCATTAGTCCTCCAATGCTCAAGTCAGTCACCGGAGCTGTAGAAGAAGTGGAGCAACAGTAGAACTAGCACTAAATAGTAATAATCCGTACCTCCGTCGGTGATGGACCCCCTTTATATAGAGCCCTGGTGGGCGATATGCATGTTTCTAGAGGTGTGGGCATGTTCTCCAATATATCCTATGAGAGGACATGTTAAGAAAGTACCTCTGACATCATACTTTAACAGGGCATGCATATCCCTAACAAGACAGTAGAAGTTTCCGCTGTACGATCCGCCTGTCGACCATGCCTTGTGTCAGCAACAATATCTCCCAAAAGGATGCCGAGAGATACTATAGTGGTCTTATTGCTTGGCCAAGTGGGATAGCCATTCGACCAGGATTTCGCTCCATCCATGGGTAGGTCCCGCTGCTTGGCCAAGCGAGGTAGCCGCTCGGCCGGGAATCCTTCGCTCTGTCGACCTCAGTTGCTCTTCTATGCGGTGACTGTATAGTAACATTTCTACCCCATTTGGACAAGCTACCCAGTCTCCTTTGGCATCCTACTACTCCGTACTGAGCGTCGATTGTCTTATGTGTTATCCTGAGCTGGACGGGTGGTCTGCTCGGACATGTCTCCAGTCGGTCGGGCCCTGACTAATCCGACTGGCCATTGTAATTTCCCTCCGTTTGAACCTTTGACACTTGGGCATTGGCCACCTTGACTTTACTTTCACCTTGGCAGTTGACTCTATGCCAGGTGGGCCTCCCTCTACCGCCACATCACAAGCTTCCCCCTCAAGTCTAGTCGAAGGAGGCTGCAAGTCCGACTTGTAAGGAAATAGGGCGCTAAACACGCGAAAGCGCAGCGGAAAACATCTAGTTCTTGTCCAGAAGATCCATACGAAAGGAAACCATATACTAAGTTTCTACTTGAAAAAGGAGTTATACCTTTGTTGTGTGCCCTTCGTAATCCCAACAGTAACGTTTCTTTAGATGCAGATCTTAGCGCAATAAAGTGGTCACGCCTCTATGGTATCCACACGAACAAGTCTCATTTGTCTCACAAATTCATAAAGTGGAGAATGAAACAACCAAAGGTTGTGCTAGCAACCCTTCTTGGAAGTTTCGATCAAGTGAAGAGAGGAGGAGGAAGAAGAACAAGAACACCAAAAACTCATCATGAAAATGAATCCAAAAATCCTCTTTTATAGATTCATGAAATTACCTTATGCCACCCTTATGTGCTAGTTTCTATTCCAAAGGCTAGTAGCCGTCCGTGATTTACCTCCTCCGTGTTAGTCCTGGGACAGGTTGGCGGGGGCGCTGGGGGTGAGCGTATTTACCTTTTTACAACCATGAAATTACCTTATGCCTTAATGTCAATTGTCTTTATTGACATTAATATTTGTCTTCATCCAATGAATCCAATGCATGAGCAATTCAAATTGTTCACTCTTCATCTAATGCATCCAATGCTTGAGTAATTCAAGTTGTACACTCCTCTTTCTTCATGAATTCAAACTCATGAAATCACTTAATGAGTCCAACTCATTAATCATCAATCCAATTGAATCAATGAATCAAATTTAAATTAGACTCAATCCAATAGTTGGATCCAATTGAGTCTAACTCAATGAGTTTAATTTGAATCAGATTTAATCCAATGATCCATCATATGAATCCATCTCCATTGACTTATTCTTTGTGTGTGACCCAATAGGTTCTCGTAATGTTGGCAATGTATCTAAATCAATATTTAGATACATAAACAATGAGTGACATCTAGCAAGACATCATTGCTATCCAAGTGACGAAAATGTCGAGATCCGACCTAACCTTTCCGTGGCTATTATCTTGTATGACTCAATCCTTCTATCATTGATATCTAAATTGATCAATGAGGCATAGATCGTGTCATCCTCTTATTAATCTTTGTGTTTCTTGATCTCTAAGTAGACACACTCAATCAAATAAGTTCAATATCGCATATTGACTCATTTAAGCATAGCCATGCATTCTTGTGTCCTACTAATCAAGGGGCTCATAGATATCACTTCTGTTATATAGAAGGGATAGATTCTATCTACATCACTCACATCCCTCCACATAACTTATTGCATACCCAAGGATCGACTTAATGGTCCACCCTGTTATGGGTGACGTTTGTCGATATCAAAGTATACAACTCCTTATGTAGGAAACCGTAGTGACTTTAAGTCTAAGGACTATTCATACTAATAGTCATATAAGAATGTTTATGACACTCATATAATGATCCATGAAATATTCTCATGGAGGGTCATTCATTATATATTTTCTAATATATACTCATGTGTCAACTTGATATCTCATATCCATGACTTCTGAGATTAAGTCATCCGTTAACCTACATGCTAGTCTCAACGCATTAATATTGTCTATGTATATTAATGCTTGACTAGGAATAGTTAAGAGTAGTGTTCTATATATATCTACAATATCTCATTATCAATTCAATCAATTGATATGTTGTAGATTAGAATCTCGTACTCTAGGACATTATTATACATATTCATTCTGCACTGAAATGAAATAAATATAATAACCAACTTTACCTTTATTAATAATGAAATATGATACAAAAAGAGCCATTTATAATCATCTCATAATTGGTACTAGGGTTGATACTAACACGAATGACCGGACTAGTTAAGTCTTTGGCGGCTCCCACGTTTTTGGCATTCGGCTTCGTATCGCCAGGCTAAGTACGTAACTGTCGCTCAGACCATGCCTTTCAAAGCAAATTGTGCTTCGGCCATTCGACTGTGTGATAATCCCTTATCTGTGCTTGGTTAGGATGATGAGCGACAACACTTGGTGAATTTTTTCCTTTCCTCGCGTCTTCTTGGCTGAACGTCCTGATGTCATCCAGATTTCTTGAAGACAGTGCAAATCTCTGATCATTATGGCCGAGCACGTAGCCATACCTTTTAATTAAGCCTCATTAATGCTTCCGTTAGTTGACCGCCATGTGTCCCACTTTTTGCCGCCACACGTTCGACGTGACAGGCGGATATCCGTCGGCGACGTGACAGGCGCCGTTTCAAATTCAACGACTGGATCTCCTAGTTTTTCACAACCATGGATCGGACGGTTCAGGTCGATCAGTTGCAAGGCTTATAAACCCCTCGTGTGTTGCCGTCTTCTTTCTTCCTCACGCTTTTGTCTTCACACTCTCTACGTGACGCTCTGCTTCTTCTTCTTCTCCGGCGATTTCCTGTAAGATCCTTCACTTTTTCTTATCTGAATCTGTTCGTAGTTCTTCCTTGATGCCTTTTTCGATGGCCAGTTCTTCGCAACCCCTCATCCCTGTCCCTGGGCTCTGGTATACTTCTACCGAGTCTAGGTTCAATGAAGACGATGTTGAGAGCCTAACATCAGCCTACCAACTTCCTTCCGGCTATCAAATTGGCATTCCTTATGCCTTTGACTGACCACATGAACCACTGTTGGGTTTTTTATGTTTCTTTAGGGATCAGTTTACCATTGGTTTGTAGTTCCTTGTCCACCCTTTCTTCTTCATAGCCTGTAAATATTTCTGTATTTCTATTAATCAATTATTGCCGAACTCCTTTTGGCTGATGTGTAAGGTCGTAGTTTTGTTCTGCCTGCATGACATTCCTCTGACTCCTCAGCTCTTCCGTTACTTCTATTACCCAAAATTGTCCGAGCTGGGGACCTTTCTGTTCCAAGACTGAGTGGGCTTGATCTTCATTGATAAAATGTCATCCTCCAATAAGCATTGGAGGGACCACTACTTCTTCGTTTGCTTTCCCGAGCGGCTAGATTTTCCGACCAGCTGACAACTAGAAGTGACAAACCCACCACCACTCAGGAAATACAAAAGCTGATCGGACTATCTCCAGGCAGCTTCAAACTTGGCTGATTAGAAGTACCACATCCATAAGTTGCTGTTCGAGGGCGTCCTTTACGTGTTTGACTTGAGTCTGATCTGCATGAAGCTTCCGTCCAACCTAGATATGCTCTTTCTTTCCCCAATATTTGAATCTAACTGATTTTTCCTCCTCTTTTGCAGCTCAAATCATGTTGTGAGCACGTCTGGTCAGCAAGTGCAAGCTCACAGACTCAAAGATCAATCCTGCAACCGTAGCCCAGTTGGAGAGTCACGGTCTACAACCGGTCGGCTCTCACGAGGATTCGCTCAGCAAAGAAGAGGGAACACAAGCACTGGGGAGGGGAGTTGGGAGAAGTCAGATGGCAGCAAGTGACGCAGCGGCCATAACCGCCGACCTTCCTCCCGAACGACCTTCTCTTGACCCTTCTCCGAGCGGGGTGAGACCTTCATTCCTCCTCTCGAGCAGGGAGTCACAGAGCTCCCTACTTCCTTATCATCCGATCGAACACTCTCATTGTCCGCGCTGCCTCAGGGGACAATTTGCACGTTGTCGGTCGCCTTCATGCCACCATCTTTGTCGGTGTCCCAAGTGTCCTGCATTCGACCAATTCTGACATCCCCATCTTCGGGCAGGGTGACTTTAAACCCCTCTGGCCCGAGAAACCAGAGGCAAATAACGACGATTATCCATTTGCTGACTGACGAGTATTGCAATGTGGACGACCCGACGTTCCTCACCCCGAGCACCATATAAGGATCCAAGGGCTGCTCGCATAGATATGAGTCGATGCTCGAGCCCGTGCAGCGGTCATCTCTCCGGGGAAGCTGCCCAACAGTCACTCCCAGATGTCCACTAGGGTATATACACTGCATTTGTATTTATTTTGATTCATTCGACACTTATAATTTTCCTGTTGTTGCAGTTCTGGATAGAGAGCTTGGCCATGCACCATAGACTCACCTATTTAGAGCATGAAGTCTGTTGGTGCGGGAAGCATCCGACGATCGAACCCAAGTTTTGATAATGGTAAAGGGATTCAAAGTTAAGATTACTTGTTATCTAATGTGCTTAAATGAGGTTTCAGGAAAGTCCTAACTGCGGTTAGGCAGGTGGAAAAACCTAAGGGGTGGTAACCTTAGGTCTTAGGGGGTGGTAACCCTAGGTGAAGGAAAATCATAGGGGACAGTAACCGTAGGTCCTAGGGGATGGTAACCCTAGATGAAGGAAAATCCTAGGGGACGGTAACCTTAGGTCTTAGGGGGTGGTAACCCTAGGTGGAGGAAAATCCTAAGGGGTGGCAACCTTAGGTCCTAGGGGTGGTAACCCTAGGTGGAGAAAAACCCTAAGGGGTGGTAACCCTAGGTCCTAGGGGGTGGTAACCCTAGGCAGAAAGTCCAGTCAGTCTGGAGGACCGGACTGGCATCAGGTAACTCTCCTGAGTGTAGTAGGTGAGGGCGCGTTCCCCATAAAGGGAGCAGTAGGCGTCGAGTCGACCTAGGGTTTCCAGTCGGAAATCTTAAGTCAGACCCGGACAGTCCGATGGCTATCAATTACTTGATTTATCATATTTATATATGTTCTAACTTTGTCATGCATGGTATGTTGTTGTTTTGAGACTAACGTGTCTTGCAGGTATGAAAGGAACAAGCTAAGCATCGGATGAACAGTGTCCGAGGCGCCTCCATGGAGCTTGGAGGTGCCTCGGGTGCAAAGCGGAAGCTTACTGCGAAGCAGTGCTGGAGGCGCCTCAGATGAAGCTAGAGGCGCCTTGGACCAAGGCTTGAAGGCGCCTTGAAGAGGCTTGGAAGCGCCTTAAAGCAGATAAGTGCGACCAGTTCTGTGCTGATCAACGCGTGCGACTCGGGCCGCCTGGAGGCGCCTCGGACGTGCTTGGAGGTGCCTTCAGCAGTGTATAAAAGGGGTTGTCGAGGCAGCACTTAGAGAATCAATCCTCTAGAGCTCTTTCTCTTGTGTACTACTAACAAGACGATCCGGCTGAGCTACGGCAAGACCCTGACGACTCGAAGCTTCAAGATAGTGATTTTAATCGTCGGTATAGCTTGTATTCCAGTTTTAATATTGTACTTCAAAGTTGTCCTCTCATTTATGATATTATAATTGTTGCCCACAGAAAGCGATCAACGATCGCGGGCCTTAGAGTAGGAGTTGCCACATGCTCCGAACCAAGTAAATAATTTGTGTCTTTGTGTGTTGTTCCTTTTATTTCCGTTGCGTTTAACACTTGAGTTTTACAAATCGAACGAAATAGTCACGAGCGTTATTCACCCCCCTCTAGCGCTTCTCGATCCAACAAAGTCCAGCAGCTGCGCACTTCGAGCGACTAATCAGTTGCTTCACAGGTGCGCTTGGAGCAGATGAGCACCGAGGTAGCCCAATTAAAGGCTGATCTATAGAGGAGCTCTGAGCTACCGAAGGTAGAAAAGGGCAAGAATGCTGAGCAGGCAACGCAGCTGGCGAGACTCAACAAGCAGACCTCCTCCTTGGAAGCAAAGATCCACTCGGCCAACACCAGGAAGCTCCGAGCCATCGAAGATTTAGAGATCAAGGACAAAGAATTTCGGGTCCTGGCTCAGAGTCTGAAGGAGACGGAGGTGTCCCTAAATGCTGAGCGGGAGGATTAGTCAGTTGAGCGGTCCGCTGCGAGGGCCCACCTAGCTCAACGTAAAGAATGAGGAGCTGGCCACTCTGAAGGCAGACTTAGAAGCATCTCGATTAGCCTTGGAAGTTTACCAAAGCACAGAGTCTAGTCGGTTCGAGATGCAGAAACAAGCTTACCTCCGCTTGGACCCCTTCAATGATCGACTCACCGACTGAGCGCTTCGCCTCTTTTACCTAGCCATCGATGGGATGCTCCACCAAATGAACAACAGCAGCCATATCCCTGCCACTCTGAGCAACTAGGTCATCAATCGGGACAAGATGACTGAGTTGTTGCTCGATGATGTGTTGGATTACCTTGAGTGAACCAGCTTCCTACGGTGCTTGCCTCTTTTTTGTACTACCTTATCTTATACAAACTTTGCAAGTGTTAATGTAGAGTCACCCGTTCGACGTACCCTTTCATTTAGTGTTATTCCATCATGTTGAACCGTTCGATACTTCTTTGTTCAGCTTTTGTTGAAAACACTCGTGCAATCATCGCTGCTATGTTGGAATAAGGCTACACGCCACTTACCATTTTACAAAAAATTTCTCAGTGTGGCTCCATGGACTACCAATCAGTGACGTTATATGTTGGTGCAGGAAGCATCTGACGATCGAACCTGAGTTTTGATAATGACAAAGGGTTCAAAATTAAGATTATTTGCGCTCTAACGAGTTTGAATAAGATTGCAAGAAAGTCCTAAGTGTTCTTAGGCAAAAGTCCTAGTTGTGGTTAGGCAGGTGGAAAACCCTACGGGGTGGTAACTCTAAGTCTTAGGGGGTGGTAACCGTAGACGGAAAGTCTTGGCGGGTCGAAGGCTTCGGGCAAAAATCCTAAAGTCGGGGACTCTAGGTTGAAATCCTGGTGTCGCAAACCGGATGGAAGTCTGGGTGGGTCGTGGAGCGGACGTCCAGCATAAAGACCGGAAGCTTCGGATACTGAGCAAAAGTCCAATTGGTCTAGAGGATCAATCTGGCAACAGGTAACTTCTCCTGAGAGGAGTAGGTGAGGACGCGTTCCCAATCGGCATCGTAATCCTTGGGTCAAAAAGTCATCACAATTTTTATTATATATATATATATATATATATATATATATATATATATATATATATATATATATATATATATATATATATTACTTTGATCCAACTTTTGTCGAGCTGGTCCGGGTGCCTGGAGTCGGTCTAGGCGCCCAAAACTCAAAAGTTATCGCCAAGCTGATGTGGCGCGCGCGGAGTAGCAGAGCCATGTGGTCCAGATGCCCGGAGGGGTTTTGGGTGCCTAGAACAACCTATAAAAGTAGCTTCGACCAGGAGCTTCAATACAACACAACGAATGACTTTCGATTCTTTGAGCTGCTTAGAGAATGCTTCCACAATGCTCGAAAGCTCCGACGACAATTCTTCTAGAGATTTCCTCATACGAAGTTGTTAGTATTGTTTTATTTAAAAGTTACTTGTACTACAACTGTAATCATTTTGTATTATTTTAGATTGATTAGTGATTGTCCATCGAAAGCACTCTTACATGCAGGGCTTGGAGTAGGAGTCGCCATAAGTTCCGAACCAAGTAAAATCTTGGTGTTTGTGTTGTCTTTTTTACTTTTCCGCTGCGTATTTACTCAAAGTTTTATGAAACCACCATGAGTGTTATTCACCCCCTCTAGCGCTTTTTGATCCTACATTATATTTGTCGATCATCTTTATCCATAGTAGCCTTAGCTTTAGAGCGGTCAATCAACCATTTTTCATCACAGTCTCAGGTTTAGAGTCGTCGCTCAACTGTTGAAGTGCGTAGACACAAGTTTAAGGTCACCGCTCGACCGTCGATGAAGACCAGGGTTTAATATCACCACTCGACAGTTCCAATGTGTAGATGAGGGTTTAAGGTTATCGCTTGATCGTTGACGTAGACAAGGGTTTAAGGTCGCCTCTTGACTGTTGATATAGACAAATGTTTAAGGTCGTTGCTGGACCATCGACGTAGACGAGGGTTTATGGTCGCCGCTCGATCGTCGACGTAGACGAGGGTTTAAGGTTGTCGCTCGACCGCTGACATAGATGAGGGTTTAAGGTCGCCGCTTGACCGCTGACGTAGACGAGGGTTTAAGGTTGACCATTGACATAGATAAGGGTTTAAGGTCGCCGCTTGACCGTTGATGTAGATGAGGGTTTAAGGTTGACTAATGACATAGATAAGGGTTTAAGGTCGCCGCTCGACCACTGACATAGACGAGGGTTTAAGGTCGCTGCTCGACCGCTGACGTAGATGAGGTTTAAGGTCACCGCTTGACCGCTGATGTAGATGAGGGTTTAAGGTCGCCGCTCGACCACTGATATAGACGAGGGTTTAAGGTCGCCGCTCGACTGTCGGTGAAGACTAGAATTTATAGTCACTGCTCAACTTTGAACTTGGCTGATTGGCTCAAGAGTCTTGAACACTTGTGATTTTATTCATATTTATCCTGCATCCAGAAGCCATACATGCACTTATACAGGTACATTTATATTTATTCACGCACCTCTCACTCGACCCTATAGGGTTGGAGATGGTTTGCACTCCACGGTCACTCGAGCTATCTTCCATCTTCGTCCTCCAGATAGTAGGCTCCTGAGCGAAGCTTCTGCATGTCCTTGTAGGGTCCCATCCATGGGACTTCGAGTTTAGTGACGTCGTTGACCGGCTTTATTCTTTTCCACACTAGATCACCAACTTGGAAGGACCTCGAGATCACCCTCTGGTTATAGTTCTACTTCATCCACTATCGGTACGCCATCAGCCAAATGACAGCCTTATCCCATGCCTCATCCATCAAATCGAGCTCCATAATTCTTTGCTCGACGTTCTCCTCATCGTAGAACTACACCCGATCAGATTCTACTCCGATTTCCACCGGGACTAACGCTTCACCGTCGTACATCAGATGAAAGGGTGTTAGGCTAGTCGCCTCCTTGAGAGTCGTGCGAAGGGCCCATAGGACGCTGGGGATCTTGTCGATCCAACTGCCTCTTGCATGGTCGAGTCACGCTCGTAGACGTCTGAGGATCTCTCGATTGGTGACTTCCGCTTGGCTGTTGCTCTAGGGGTAAGCCACTGAGGTGAAGGCTTGCTGAATGTCATAGCCTTCACACTAATCCCTGAGCCTCCGACTAGCGAACTGCCTCCCGTTATCTGAGACGAGCTGGCGGGGGATGCCGAACTAGTATAAGATGTTATGTGAGACGAATTTGATGACCATATGCTCGGTTATCTTTTCTAATGTCTCAGCTTCCACCCATTTTGAAAAATAATTTATGGCAACGAGTAGGAATCTTCAATAAGCGGTTTCCATTGGAAACGGTCCTCGTGGATGCCTTCATCTCCTCGGTCGATCGGTAAGGGATATTATGATATTTTTGGCACGACAAGCAAGTGGCTATTGCCCGAGCAGTGTCTTCCTGAAGAATGATCGACCGCCTGAATGACTTTCATAGAAGCCTTGATGTACTTCTTGGAGGATGTACTCTATGTCTTCTGATCCAACGCACTTGAGCAGTGGCCTTGAGAAAGCTCTCTTATAAAGTTGATCCCCGATCAATGTAAATCGTCCGACCCTCTTTTTCAATAGACAAGCTACTTCCTGATCGGATAGGGTGCCGCCTGATCAGAGAAATTCAATCAATGGTGCCCTCCAGTTGTTTGGGAAGGAGACTCTCTCCATCTGATGCCAAAGTGAGACTTGCTTTGGTCTATAATAACTAGGGTAATAACTAGCTAACTTAGTTAGCTTTGGTTGTTTGATCGGCTTGGCCAATACAGGCAAGGAGTTGAGGTACTCCTTAAGCTCTTCCAGCGCCTTGTCGCACTCCTCGTCCCATTAGAATTTTGTCGCTCGGTGCAGCACCTTGAAGAATAGATGACTTCGATCAGATGACTTGGAGATGAACCTTGACAATGCTGTGATCCGTCTAGTCAGCCGTTGGGCCTCCTTCAAGTTACGGGGCGGGAGCATATCCTATAGCGCCTTCACCTTACTCGGATTGACCCCGATGCCCCTTTTGGTGACGATGTATTCGAGGAAGTGGCCACTCTTTGCGTCAAACAGACATTTGCTCGGGTTCAGCTTTATCCCATATGCCCTTAATGTTCAGCATTTTTCTTCAATATCTTCACAAAGATCAGCAAGTCGAAGGGATTTTATTAATATATCATCGACATATACCTCTATGTTACGACCGATATGCCGATGAAACACTTTATTCATCAACCTCTAGTAGGTGGCGCCGGTGTTCTTCAATCCGAACGACATCACGTTGTAGCAATATGTTTCATCGGTCGTGATGAATGTAACCTTCTCTTGATCCTCCTCAGCGAGCGACACTTGGTGGTATCTTTAGTACTCGTCGAGCATGTAAAGTAGCTCGCAGCTTGCCATAGAGTCCACCATCTGATTGATCCTTAGCAGTGGGTAGAAATCCTTTGGGCATGCCTTATTCAAGTCATGGAAGTCGATATATACCCTCCACTTGTTGTCCGACTTGGAGACCAGCACAACATTAGCGAGCCAGCTCAGGAATTAGACTTCCCGGATGTGTTCGACCTCCAATAATTTTTTGATCTCCATCAGGATGATTAGGTTCTCTCTACGTTGAACTCCCTCTTTTTCAACTTCATGGGCCTAACTTCCGGTTGGATGTGAAGCTTATGCTGAGCCATGCTCGACGAAATCCAAGGGAGCTCATGTGTCAACCAGGCGAACACGCTGTGATTTTGTCTGAGGCAGGCAACCAACTCGGCCTTCTTCTCGCTTTCCAGGTTGGCGGTTGTTGGTTGCTATGCGGAATATCATACTGGTTCCCCTGTACAAAAATTTTGTACAAGTCCTGAACCTTTACTAACAACCTATTGTGTTTTTTAGAAATTAAATTAGGAATTGCAAACGGAACTTAACATTATTGATTCCAAATTTAACTTATCTGTTCTTGGTGGTTTAGACTTGGATCGCAAACGATGCTTAACATTATTGATCCAAATCCACCCATGTTACAAATTCAATTAAATATTAATTTCAGAGATTGAATTCCAGGTTAAACATGGCGAGACACTAGGCCTTCTTGGGTATGGGAGCATCCACCACTTCCTAGATAAAGCCTTTCAACGAAATTTAATATTTAATTCCCTTTTAGTAACTTTAGGTTTAACAAAAAAGAACAATCGAAATATAAATTCGAAAAACAAAAGAAACACAAAATCGAAAACATAAATTCAATTACCTAGATTCGTTAGCCTCTTGTGTTTGATATTTCAAGATCTAAATAAAAGATGAACTAATTATGATGCGGAAACTAATAACTAGTTATACCTTTTATAGCTTATAAACCTCACGATCTTCTGTTGTATTCCTCTCCTTCTCTTGAACATCATGTGGGCGACGATCTTCCAAGATGAAACCACCCAAGCCACTTCTTCTTCTCCAAGAATCTCTAGCCACCAAGCGATGCCAAAATAGGAAATTTCCTTCTCTTCTTCTTCTCCAAACAACCGACCACCATGTGCTTCTCCTCTTCTTCTTCTTCCTATCTAAGCAACCGGCTACAAGGTTTTCAAAGCCTTGATGCCGCCGGCTCTAAGGAAGCAAAAGAAAAGGAGACAAGAGGAAAGGTGCCGCCGGCCTAAGAGAAGAAAACAAATAGAAGGGAAAGAAGCCATGGCCGACCGCCAAGGAAAAGAGAGAAGCATAAGGAGAGCCGACCACACCAAGGAAGAGAGGAGAAAGCCTAAGGTTTTCTCTCATGAGGCACCCTCTCCCTCTCTTTTATAATCCTTGATTTTGGCAAAAAAGAAAATTTTAATAACAATTAAAATCTCTCTTTTTTTAATTTCCTATTGTCTATAGCAACAAAAGGAAAGTTTTAAAATTAATCTCTCTCTTTTAACCATGTAGACAACTAAAAAAAAGAAAAGATTAATTAAAACTTCTCTTTTTAAATCATGATTAAAAAAAAAAAGTTTTATAAAAAATTAATCTAATTTTTAAACATTATAGATAACTATAAAACAAGAAAGATTAATTAAAAACTTCTTTTTTAAAATCATGTGGTCGATTATAAATTTTTTTTTTTAAAATTTAAAATATCTCTTTAAAACATAGAAGAGATTTAAAAAAAAAAAAATTAAAATACCTTTTTTTTTATGTGACCGGCCATATGTCTTAACGTGGACCCATCAAGCTTGGCAAGCAAAATTTTCAAACTTGCTAAGAACGTTGAAACATCCACGTTGCTTTTAAATTTGCCAATATTTGAGAAACTTTAAAATTTTCTTCACGTTGACACATCAAGCAAGTTTTTCAAACTTGCTAACAAAACGTTGACACATCAACGTGCTTTTGAATTTGCCAATGTTTGAGAAACTTCTCAAAGCTTCAACGTGAGAAGCTTTTCCAACGTTAACACATCAGTGTTGAGAAGCATTCTTGGATAGCAATGTCAACGTACAGACTAGAAGATGAATTTAGATGGATATAAAGTTTTATTGAGATTACAAGAGGAGAAATTAGTTTTGGCCTCTCGATGAACTTGAGCTTTCCGTATTTACCCCGAACATTCAACTCGAGTTCATCAATAATAACTCATACCACTAAAGAGTCATTATTGAACTACCGCACCAATCCCAAATTACATTATGAACTCCTTCTTACTATGAGTGCATTAGACTCTCAGTGTTTAAGATATCGAATGCCCATTAATTAAATGAGTTACTGACAACTCACTTAATTAATATCTAGCTCCAAGAGTAGTACCACTCAACCTTATTGTCATGCCGGACTAAGTCCACCTGCAGGGTTTATATGACAATCTTTATGAGCTTCTCTTGGGAACATCATCAACCTAGATCACTAGGACACAGTTTTCTTTTATAATCAACAACACACACTATAAATAATATCATTTTCCAACTTATCGGGCCTCTTGATTTATCAAACTAAATCTCACCCATTGATAAGTCAAAGAAATAAATACTAGATATATGTATTTGTTATTATATCAGGATTAAGAGAACACACTTCCATAATAACAAAGGTCTTGTTCTTTTATTCAATCAGTATAAAAAGAACTTATCTTAAATGGTTCTGCTCAATACACTCAGAGTGTACTAGTGTAATTTTATAGTTAAGATAAACTAATATCAAATTACACTACGACTATTCCAATGGTTTGTTCCTTTCCATCTTAGTCATGAGCTACTGTTTATAATTTATAAGGATTTGATAACATGATCTTCTGTATGTGACACTACACACCATGTTATCTACAATATAAATTAATTGAACAACTACACTTAGCATATAAATGTAGACATTTGACTAATGTGATTTCTTTATTTCAAAATAAATGTTTACAAAAAGTTAGGCTTTTAGTATACACTCTAATAGCGGTGACAAAGGTAGTTGCCTTCGACCAACTTGGGTGAATTTGCACCTCCTCCTTTTCATCATAGACCAACGTAGGAGGTTTCTCTATGATAGCGTTCACCTCTAAGCGCGGGTTCTTCCGAGAGGCCCTTGTTTCAAATTTGACCATCTCGATGTAGCATCGCCGAGCGGCCAACTGGTCGCCTTTGACTTTACCCACCTTGTCGTCCACCGGGAATTTGATCTTCTAGCAGAAGGTGGACACCACCGTTCGGAACTCATTGAGTTCTGATCGACCCAATATAACGTTGTAGGCAACGACGCATCCGCCATAATGAAATTTGTGGTCCTTGTCCTCTTTAGCGGTTCCTTCCCGAGCGAGATGGCCAGACGGGCTTGTCCGAGCGGTAGTACTTCGTTGCCTGTGAATCCATATAGTGGAGTCATCATGGGCAGCAAATCACTTCAATCGATTTGCAGTTGATTGAACGCTTTCTTGAATATGATATTCACTCCCTCTAAATCCCTCGGCCCAAAACTAATATCAGGTCCTTTGGCCTTCTCCTTACTGCAGCCAACGACATGAATCTCCAGTCCCCGAGCATGCGACTTCCTCGCCTGGTTGGAATCACCACCGGTCGGCCTACCAGCGATCATTTCTATTTCTCCACGAGCTATGTTACTCCTGTTCTCCTCCTCTTGAGCTGAAGGTTTACTCCGCTCAGCAGAAGCACAGGTAGGACTCCGGTTGTTATCCTTCTGAGATTGATGAGGGTGTGGTTAAGCCACCATCCTTTCTTCCTCCATTCGCCCAACAGATCGATGTCTGTGTTGCCAATCAGGAGATGGGGATTGGAGGTGATATCCCTGCAGAGCCGGCCTACTAGCTATTGACATTAGGTTGTAGTAATCTTGTGTGTTGTGCGTCATCGACTGGTGGAAGGAACAGAATATTGGTTTCCACACTTTTCCTTTTGCAGCCTTTAGGCAATCGGTCGCCACATGCTACACGGCATGCATCCATGGCTTGTTATGTGGTTGCGCTCCTCCTGATCGAGGCCCCTTGGGAGGCTGATGGCTGCTCAACGAACGCCGCTCAGGCGCTATTGCGGGTTCGGCCAACACCTCTCTTTTTCTAGATACTTGAGCTTCTTTTACATTTATGTACTTTGTGGCCTTCCTTTGCAAGTGGTTGAAGTCCCTTGGCGGCTTCTGAATCAACAATCGGAAGAACTCTCCCTTAGTGAGCCTCTGGGTGAAGACGTTCACTAATACATCTGAGGAAACTACTGGGATGTCCATTGCCACCTGATTGAAGCGCTAGATGTAGGTCCTCAATGCTTCCCTGGGCCCCTTGCTTCAGTGAGAACAAGTTCACGCTCGTCTTTTGGTGGCGACGGTTGCTGGCGAAATGATGTAGGAACACCACTTGGAAGTCCTTGAAGTTGTGGATGGAGTGGATTGACAGTCTCTTAAACATAAGTTGCGCTGATCCAGAGAGTGTGGTGAGGAAGACCTGACACTTCACTCCATCTGTGTACTGATGAAGTGTGGCTGTGTTGTTAAATTTGGTCAGATGGCAGTCCGGGTCGGTAGTTCTGTTGTATTCTCCGATCACCATCGGAGTGTAGTGCCGGGGCAGGGGATCGTTCAAAATCCCTTGCGAAAATTGTTGATTGATTTGCTTAGGCGAATCATCATCCCTCAGCACCTTCCCTTTCCTTGCATCCCGAATAGGTGCATCATCCAATGAACATCCCCGATCCTTGTCTGCTCGGCCCCGTTCCTCTAATGGGGTCCTTAACAATGCTCGGTGGAAGGGGATAGGCGCATACATGCCGATCGGCTTCTTGTTATTCCCTCGAGTGGATATTTGGTCTGCTCAATCTCCCTGTTCAGCCGGCCGACCTGCAGTTGATGCTGCGGGTTCCTGCGCTTGGCGCTCGACCAGTTCTTGTTATTGTTGCTGCTCCACTATCTTTGCTGCTTGGGTTTGTACCAGCATGTCGAGCTCCTCTTGTGTCAGCGTCACAGTGGTGAATCATCCAGCGTCCTCCATTTTCTCATTTGGATGCAGGCTATGTTCCCACAGACGCTACCAAAATGATCCTATCCGAAAGCGGGAAGGTGAAAAATTGAGGATGTGACTGCTTCGGTGACCGACTATAGACCTCACTCCACTCTGCAAAATAAGTAACATCAGTGCTGAGCCAGGGAAGGGGCCCCCGACGTTGGCCCTCTAATGCAAAAGTCAGTCACCGGAACTGTAGAAGAAGTGGAGTAATAGTAGAACTAGCACCAAATAGTAATAACGCACACCTCCGTCAGTGATGGACCCCCTTTAATTAGAGCCCTGGTGGGCGATATGCACATTTCTTGAGGTGTGGGCACATTCTATAATATGTCCTATGAAAGAATCTGTTAGGAAAGTACCTCTGACACCATACCTTAATAGGACATGTATATCCCTGATAAGATAGTAGAAGCTTTCACCGTACGATCTGCCTGTCGACCATGCCTCGTGTCAGCGACACTATCTCCCAAAAGGATGTCGAGAGATACTACAATGGTCCTATTGCTTGGCCAAGTGGGATAGCTGCCCGACTAGGACTTCATTCTATCCATGGTCAGGTCCCGCTGCTTGGCCAAGTTGGGTAGTCGCTCGGCCGGGAACCCTTCACTCTATCGACCTCAGTTGCTCTTCCGTGTGGTGACTGTGTAGTAATATACCTACCCCGTTCAGACAAGCTACCCAGTTTCCTTTGGCATCTTGTTGTTCCATACTGAGTGTCGACTATCTTACGTGTCATCCCGAGTGGAATGGTGGTCTGCACGGACATGTCTCCAGCCGATCGGGCCTTGACTGACCTGATTGGCCATTGCAATTGTCCTCCGTTTGGACCTTTGATACCTGGGCATTGACCACCTTGACTTTGACCTCCACCTTGGTAGTTGGCTCTATGCAAGTGGGCCTCCCTCTATTGCCGCATCAAGTTCCTATAAATCTACTGATTATATAAATACTATAAAATATTAAATTTACCAAATATATTGACATCAATGATGTTTTAAGGTCAAAATAAGTCTAACATATTAAATTTATAACTCTTTCTAGTAATTTTGCTAAGTCTTAAGTGCACGTAATTGACTTAGCAATGGAAAAATAATATATTGGGAAATATTAGTGTTTGAGGGCATTGATATAATTAAGAGATTTATAGGAATCCATAGGAATTGGTTTCTTGTCATTCCGAGCTCTCTTAGCATCTCAACTGGATTTGAAAAGTTTAAATTTTATAAAAAAAATATCATTCTACGATGAATTCATGGATTCATCATAAATTTACGACAAATCCATGAATTTGTTGCAGATTTTGCAATGAATTCAAGAATTCATCGCATAATTCAATTTTTTATATATTTTTTGAATCGACGAGTCTAGAGAGCATAAAATGACATGAAATTAGTTTCTATGAGTTTCTATAAATCTCCTAATTATATAAATTTTCTCAAAGATTAATTTTACCTAATATATTGAGATCGATGACTTTTTAAATGTGGTTTAGATTTTTCAGAGACATTTAGGTTCAAAAAATCATCAATTAGGTTAAATTAGCATTTGAGGATATTTATATAATCAGGTGATTTATAGAAATACATAGAAACTGATTTTATATTATTCTGAGTTCTCTAGGTATCTCAATCAGCTTCGAAAAGTTTAAATTTATAAAAAAAATAAGAAAATGTTATTCTGCGATAAATTCATGGATTCGTCATAGATTTACGACGAATCCATGGATTTGTTGCAGAAAGATAATATATTTTTTTTTGAATTTAAACTTTTTGAAGCCTATTAACGGAACTAGAGAGGTTGGAATAATATGAAACCAGTTCCTATGATTTCCAATAATCTACTAATTATATAAATACCATAAAATCTTAATTTTAACCAATATATTGAGATCAGTGATACTTTAGGCCAAAATAAGACTAACATATTAAATTCATAACTCTTTCTAGTAATTTTGCTAAGTCTTAATTGTACGTAATTGACTTAGTAATGACAGAAAAAATATATTGGGTAAAACTAGTATTTGAGAGCATTGACATAATCAAGAGATTTATAGGAATCTATAGGAATTTAGTTCATGTCATTCTGAACTCTCATGGTACTGCAATTGGCTTTAGAAAGTTTAAATTTATATAACAAATATCATTCTACGACGAATCCATGGATTCGTAGAAGATTTGCAATGAATCCATGAATTCGTCATAGATTCTGTGATGAATCCAAGAATTCATTGCAGAATGCAATTTTTTTTTCAATTTATACTTTTAGAAGTTGGTTGATGGACCTAGAGAATTCGAGATGACATGAAACTAGTTTTTATGGGTTTCTATAAATCTCCTGAATATATATATAGCCTCAAATATTAATTTTACCTAATATATTAAGATCAGTAATTTTTTGAATGTGATTTAGATTTTTTAGATATATTCATGTAAAAAAAATTACTGATTAGCTCAAATTAGTGTTTGAGGGTATTTTTATAATTGGGTGATTTATAGGAACACATAAAAATTGATTTCATATTATTCTGAGCTTTCTAGGTATCTCAACCGACTTTGAAAAGTTTAAATTTATAAAAAACAAAAAAAATATTTTTTTCTACGAAGTCATGGATTTGCCGTAGATTTGTGACGAATCTAGGGATTCATCACAGAATCTATGATGAATCTATAGATTCGTTGCAGAAGCTAATATTTTTTTGAATTTAAACTTTCCAAAACTGGTTGACAAACCTAGAGAGGTAAGAATGATATAAAGTCAGTTTCTATGAGTTCACATCATTCTACTGATTATATAAATGCCATAAAATATTAATTTTACCTAATATATTAAGATCGATAATGTTTTAAGGTCAAAATAAGTCTAACATATTAAATTCATAACTCTTTCTAGTAATTTTGCTAAGTCTTAAGTCCACATAATTGACTTAGCAATGGAAGACAAATACATTGGGAAAAATTAGTGTTTGAGGGCATTGATATAATCAGGAGATTTATAGGACTCCATAGGAACTGACTTTATGTCATTCTAAGCTCTCTTAGTACCTTAATCAGATTTGAAATTAAGTTTAAATTTATATTAAAAAATGTCATTCTGTGTGAATCCATGATTTCATGACAGATTTGTGACTAATCCATGAATTCATCATAGATTCTATGACAAATCCAAGAATTCATTGAATAATGTTTTTTTTAATTTATACTTTTTGAAGTCGGTTAACGAACTTAGAGAGTTCAAAATTATATGAAACTAATTTCTATGGGTTTCTATATTAATTTTACCTAATATATTGAGATTAATAATTTTTTGAAAGTGATTTAAATTTTTTGAACATATTTGTGTTCAAAAAATCACTAATTAGGTCAAATTAGAGTTTAAGGGTATTTATATAATCAGGTAATTTATAGAAGCCTATAGAAATTGGTTTTATGTCATTCCAAACTCTCTATGCACCTCAATAAGCTTCTAAAAATTTAACTTTATATAAAAAAAACAAAAAATGCTATTCTGCGATGAATCAATGGATTTGTCGCAGAAAGCTAATATATATTTTTTTGAATTTAAACTTTCCGAAGCCGGCTGACGGACCTAGAGAGGTCTGAATGATATAAAATAAGTTCCTATGAGTTTATGTAAATCTACTGATTATACACATGCCATAAAATATTAATTTTACCTAATATATTGAGATTGGTAATATTTTAAAGTCAAAATAAGTCTAACATATTAAATTCATTACTCTTTCTAATATTTTTTCTAAGTTTAAAATGAACATAATTGACTTAGCAATGGAAGAAAAATATATTGGGTAAAATTAGTATTTAAGGGAATTGATATAATTAAGACATTTATAGGAATCCATAGTGTAGGTACCCCGAGGTAGTTTTGATGTGGTCAACCGAATTAAGTTGAGTCCTGTGTGTATTTGATGCTTTGTGTTTAAGTGTGTATGAACTTAGGAGCATAGGAAGTTGAGCGAAAGACACAACTAGCGAGAAGGATAGCACGGGAGAGAGTCGACAGGGTCGGTGTGTCTGAGGGATGAGATGATATGGAAGAGTACATTGGTAGACGAGAAGGAAGGTTGCTTGAGGAGCCGAAGCGAAAGGTTGCTCGAGGAGAAGGCCGGAAAATGGGTTCAGGTGAGCCCTATTCCGAATGATCAAAATCACCAAAGCAAACAGGAGCTGGATCGGAGGAGAACCAAATAGTCAACAAGATGTTAACTGTCCAGTTACCCTGACCCCCTAGGGGCAGCCTAGGACGCCTCCTTGACGCACCCTGTTCGAAGGCTGGTTAACACGGTCCGGGCGCCCGGAGCTATTCTAGGTGCTTGGACCATATAAGTTTTATCTAGAGAAGCCCTTGCGAGTCGTTGCAACGTGGATTAAATTTTATCCAACCCCAGGGGCCCGGAGCTCTTCTAGGTGCCAGAGCTGCCACATCAGCAAACATTCAGATTCGACCAACAGGCTATAAGTAGAGTCTTGATCTCAATAGTTTAGACAATCACTTGTACATGAGTTTATTTTCTGTTTTATTACTTTAATTGTGTGCTTCCAAAGCTTGTAAGAGGCTTCTCTGCCTATGATGAAAGGAGACTTTGATTAGTGCTTTCAACGTCTTGGATTAATAACCTTCCCGGTTGTTACCAAGTAAAAATCGGTAATCTCTTTTAATTTATGCATTTTAGTTTATTTTTGATTGTATTAATCAAGCTATAAGATTGAGAAAGGTTTGATTTTGTTTTTAGGCCAATTCACCCTCTTTTGTCGGTCGCATGGGTCCTAACACATAGGAACTAGTTTTATGTCATTCTGAGCTCTCTTGGTACCTCAACCAACTTCAGAAAGTTTAAATTTATATAAAAAAATGTCATTCTATGATGAATTCATGGATTTGTCATAGATTTGTGACAAATCCATGAATTCATTGTAGATTATATGACGAATCCATGAATTCGTCATAGATTCTGCGATGAATCTAAGAATTCATCGTAGAATGTATTTTTTTTTAAAAAAAATTATACTTTCAAAGCGTGTTGACAAACCTAGAGAGCTTGAAATAACATGAAACAAGTTTTCATGGGTTTTATAAATCTCCTGATTATATAAATGCCCTCAAATATTAAGTTTACCTAATATATTGAGATTGATAATTTGTTGAATGTGATTTAGATTATTTAGACACATTCACATTCAAAAAATCATTGATTAGGTCAAATTAGTGTTTGAGGGTATTTATATAATCAGGTGATCTATAGAAACCCATGAAAATTGGTTTCATGTCATTCCAAGCTCTCTAGGTAACTCAACCGGCTTCAAAAAATTTAAATTTATAAAAAAAATAAAAATATCATTCTACAATGAATTCATGGATTCGTCATAGATTTGCAACGAATCTATGGATTCGTCATAGATTTATGATGAATCCATGGATTCATCATAGAATCTGTGGTGAATCCTGGATTTATCATAGATTTAACAATGAAATTTACAACAAATTTATTTTTGTTGTTAAAAACCCTAAATATAAAAACCTGCCCAGACTTGATGTCCTTGCCCTAATTTCTCTCGGTAGTGCGATCAGTGTGAGAAATTTCAATTTTGGGTGATCTCTGGCGAGGTTCGCTTTCTCTCCTCTCTTCCATCTCCAATCACCGGCAGAAGGACCCCGCGGTTGCCCTTGATCGGCCTAGGAGTCTGTGGCTACCCTTGGCTTACGGTAGAAGGTCACGATGGGCCTTGCCTAATCGCGCTGGCCCTTGCGCGACCCTGGCTTGCCTTGGCTGGCCTTGCTCGGCCGAGGTGGGCCTTGCCCTACTTCGATGGCCCTTGGCTGACTGTGGCGGGCCTTGTCCTACCACGGCGGCACTTGACCGATCGTGACTGGGCTTGGTCTGTCACAGGAGGGTGCTACAGCCTTGCCTCACCATAGTGGCCCTTGGCCGACTCTAGTTGGCCTTGGGTAGCCGTTGTTGGGCTTGCAAGCAACGGTAGGCTTTGCCTTGATACGGTGGCCCTTGGCCATCCCTTGCCGCCCTTGTCCGTCCTTGGGTGACCTTGCCTCACCTTGGGCAAGTCCAAGACGACCAAAACTTGTTGGTTGATCCTAACCTTGTAATATTGTTTGTTGCGAGCCTATTTGTATTTCTCAACCTATATATTTGACTGTGTAATATTGTTTCAACATGTCTATATTATATGTGTTTGGAGAGACACTCGACATCTTTGTTAACCTCTGTTTGGTATACCTAAACTCATGACTTTAATTAATAATGATAGCGTTAGTATATTATTTCATATTATTGATTTCATTTGTTATATTTTCATTCAATTTGTATGTGAACTAAATACATATTCACCGTTAGTACCATATCTAGTTTTTTTTTGTAGTAATTTTTATTCATGTTTTAATAAATTGGAAACGGGGAAAATTTAAGATGAAAACATTTGTGTAATATATTTTAATAATGATAGCATTAGTGTAGGAATGATAGAAGGAGGCTGCTCGCCCCTACCGATCGAGGGCGGACGCCGCTGGCCCTTACTGAATGTGAGTGGCCATGACCTCCCTCTATCCTTGTTTACCTTTGTCAAGTCATATTGCCCACCCTTATTTTAATAATGATACAAATTTGCATATTGTACAATCTCATGTTTTTATTTTCTTTGTTGTATTTTATTTTCATTTGTATGTGAACTAAATACATATTGACCATTAGTGTGTTGTCTATAAGTTTTTATTAATGTAATTTATTGGAAATAAATAAAATACATAATGAAAGAAGTTGGATGTACAAGAAGAATCTACTTGACTGTTGGGATTTAACTGATGATTTTATCACTGGGTTGCCCTACTTTTTCAATTTTGCATCTAGTCAAGTTGAATATATGGATGATAATAGTCAAGTTGAATATATGGATGATAATAAGATAAAGTGTCCATGTAGAAATGTCACAATAGCAAATTTTTACACTATGATAAAGTGTATCAGGTGTTGATGAAATATATCTTCAATTTCAAGAAGTATTGAGTGCTACTGATGAACCATTATGGGCTCGTTGTGATAGTTACACTAAATTATCTCTCACTGTAAGACTGTTGAATGTCAAGACAGAACATAATGTATCACAAGATTGTTTTAATGATTTTGTTCAAGTTATTGTAGAGGCATTGCTGCATGACCACATACTGCCTAATGATGTTTACAATATGAAAAAACTTGTGAAATAATTAAGTCTTCTGGTGGAAAGAATTGATGTTTACAGAGATGGTTGTATGCTATATTGGGGAGATGATGCAAATACAGATGTTTGTAAATTTTATAATCAAGTTAGGTACAAGAGCACCAGAAGGAGTCAATAGTGACATAAATCATATAGTTAGTTGTTTTATTTGCCTTTAACTCTTAAGTAATAAAGGTTTTATGCATCAAAGATAACTACTGAATATATGACTTGGCATGCAAATCATCAAACATAAGAGGGACTAATGTGTTATCCATCAGATGTTGAGGCATGGAAAAATTTTGATATAACATATTCAAAATTTACAAAGGAGACTCAAAATATTAGATTAGGTCATGTAAAATTAGTTTTACTTGCAACATCATAAGTCACCAACCCTACATTTCATAATTCATTTAGCTTGGTAATCAAAGGTTGCAAGAAAATATCTATCTTCTCTTTGAAATTGGTTGGACTAAGAATAAGTACAGTGAGGAATATAAATTCATCTTTCATACATATCTATGGCAGTAAAGTGTACAATATTAATAAAACTAGCCAAAATGAATATTGCTGTCTCTACTGATCAAATGGCTGAAATCCATCTACAGAAAATTCCAATTTCACATTACATGGTTCCATTGCAAAGGAGGAAAATACAGTAGCAAGATGTTTCCATACAGGAGAATCACAAGGATGACACATTATACCTCCTTCGTGCTCATGCTCATGCTCATGATGCCACATCATATGGCAAGCTGTAGCGGTAGATGTATACAAGCGTTAAAGTCTAGCAGTTAACGATAATTAATACATCTCTTTCCAAGTAATATTTTTCTTCTTCTTTCCTAGTTTGTGAGTACGATGCTTATAACGAGGGTAAGTTCAAATTCTGCATTCAATCAGTTCTCTATCTTCATTCTAAAATATTATTTTTGTTTATGTATTTGTTTCTATCTGTCATTGTCACATCCTGGAAGTATACTTGTCCGATAGAATAGACAGTACCCCCTTGTGATAATATTAAATACAACCTAGATATAAGGCTACAAATCATAATAATATACATAGTAGAAGATAAAAGACAACCAACTACATAAAAGAGGGACTTACACGATCCCACACAATATAGAAAACATAAATGACTGAGTGCTGACATGTCTTAAACACAACAAGTACCAAAACTGAAAAATAAATACCCAACAAGAACCAAAATTCACATACAAGTGAATTATAATAGGAAACAAGTTTGAAGTACAACAAAATGCAAAACAAATATGAAAGGCTCTCGATGAGACATGAGATTGGCGAACAGGATCTCCCAGCGACTCTATATAACCGCTACTTGGGAAAGGAAAGTATAAATGGTGTGACGAGTCCAAATGACTCAGTGAGTAATATATATATATATATATATATATATATATATATATATATATATAGGAAATAACAACAAGAATAAAAGTAATACCATAATAAATGTTCATACCTGAAACAATATATCAAGCATATAATAAAAGCACGTGGAAGAGTGGATCTACAACAGTATTATTTATATCTACAAAAGCATCATAATGTTGAGCACATGCAACAGACATATCCTAATCATATGTAAATATATCATAAACATATTAACACAATAAATCACTAGCATACTCAAACACATATCATATGCACGAGATGGTCACTCTTGCCCACTCCTCAAGCTATCACAATTCCTATGTGGCCAAGAGGTTAGGACAATGACAGTATTATTTGTATCTGCAAAAGCATCATAATGTTGAGCACATGCAATAGACACATCCCAATCATATGTAAACATATCATAAACATATGAACACAATAAATCACTAGCATACTCAACACACATATCATATGCATATGCACGAGCATGGTCACTCCTGCCCACCCTCAAGCTACCATGATCCCTGTGTGACCAAGAGGGCAGGATAATGACAACTATATTTGACTCCAGCTACCACTACTCTCGAGTGGCCGAGTGGATAATTTGTAAAGTAATTATCTAGCTACATACTAATAGGGTCTTTGCCTACTCAAAACTCCAACTACCACTACCTCTGAGTGGTCGAGTGGGCATGACATGACATATTGCATGCACTCCAGACACCACTGCCCCCAAGTAGCCGAGTGTGCAGAAATGGTCGATGACTTACTCGACCACAAAGGAGACATAGTCGCTTGCATGCATGCAATGTTATGATGAGCAAAATATGAATAATCATATCCACAATATAATAATCAATAATTCCATAGTAATACAAGCAAGTCTAACAATATATATATACATCAACCATTGCCAATAAATAAAATAACCAGTGTCTATTAAATATCATGGATAGCAATGAGAAACTATATAAATATCAAGTCGATCATTTCAAAGGTCAAGCAAAATAAGTATCAAACTCAAAAAGTAATGTGAATAGAGTCAATATAAATACAAATGACTATCTAATCATAGTTCATGCACTAGAGACAAAGCACTAAAGAAATAAGTCAAGAAATACTTGCCTTAAAAGTAGAAAGTCTTAGTCATCTTCTGATCCGATGCTCGATCTCAAGTCCGAAACCTATAAGCAAAAATACAAAACCTATTTAAATATATCTAATATCGATACCAAAACTCAATAACTAATTCATACCCCATTCTTTCAATATTAGATGTCCAAATTTTCTTAACGGGTTGTTAATCCTTTAATCAAAAGATCGATGACTTAATTTCTCTAACTATAAATCTAATGAATCTATAACTAACTCAAATTAGTCATTTCTTATTGATTCTTCAAACCAAATCAGTAATAGGGTTTTCAATTAATCAATACTAGTATGCGATAATCAACAATCAAGCTGATCAACTTCTAACAACGATTAATCAACATAATCCACCAAAATCTAATTTTAATCCTTACATTAAACATCATTGTTACTTATCTAACTCCTCCATAAATTTCCCCCTAATCTGATTGTAAAAAGAACTGAAACAAAGAGCACTTATAGGGTCGAGGAGTTCGTTACCCTACGACTTCTCTAATGGCAAGGGCTCATGGCAATCTATGGTGGCACACACAATGGGTGTTGTCACACCCCAAAGGTATACTTGTCTGATAGAACGGACGATATCCCCTAGTGATAATATATGATACAACATGATATGAGTCCCCAACACAGACCTACAAGTACAACGAAAGATATAAAATATAGCCACAACACAAATAGAGGGATTTACACAATCCACTCACAATATGGAAACTAAAAGTGACTATGTGTTGGCATGGCTTAACATAACAATTATCACAACTGAATAAAAGTACACCATAAGAATACAATCCATGAACAAAACTAAGTGCAAATACAATGCAATAACACATAACATAAAAAACATGATCTCAAGTGAAAGGTGGGAATGACGGACAGGACCTCTGAGCAACACACATATCCTCTATCTGCTAGCCTAGAGGGTCAAAAAAAAAATAATGGGGAGTGAGTACAAAATACTCAGCGGGTATAATAAGATAGTGCATCATACTAAAATATAAGGAGATCAAAAGAATATACAGTCTCAGGAGAGATAGTTACTACAAAAGTAAGGGCAACAGTATAATCATCTACTAACAAAACATAAGAATAATCTCACCCTATACTAACCTGCTCAGCCGTGTATAATACAATGAGAAATGATAGGTAATGATCAACATGGATACTACACATCATAGGCATGTACAAATAAAAATGACAGAAATAAATCAGCATACATGAGAGCAATCACCCTATCACAAGAACTACAAATGACCAAGACATTTAGCTATCTAGATAGGGGTTGTTGGAGAAATGCTCTACCATGAATGGTCTTGTGGGCAGTCTAAAATGTCAAGGTTCCTATATACGGGAGAAATTCTCTACCACGAAGGTCTTGTGGGCAGATAGATAGTAGCTATCTAGCTACAGGCTGTGGGAGAAATGCTCTACCACGAATGGTCTCATGGCAGACAGATAGTAGTTATCTAGCTTATAGCTACAGGAGAAATGCTTTATCATGAATGATCTTGTGGGCAACCCAGGGTATAATAATCATATAATAATAATGTAATAAACATATCACAAACATATGTAACAAACATATCACATGCATATGCAATGTCTTACAAGCATACACCAAGGTCACTATCGACACACAACTCTAGCTACCACTACTTTAAGTGGTCAAGTGAGTGGTCATAATCTCATCTAGTCTATCAATCTCATCAAGAGAGTTTTAGCCATCTAGTTATAATATCTCAACTAACTCCATGGTATCATCATACATACATGAAAATATGTCACAATCAGTCCTACATGGGAGTTCGACAAGACAATATATTAGGATACTCTACGACTTTGCTACAGTATAACATCTATCACATATAGCATAAGCCTAAACATACAACTATGTACTGCAGTATAAGTGCACGAGCAAAGGTCTACCACTACCCTATGGTCTAGTATATCCTAGGTATATAACCAATCCAAGCATGAAAATGAGACTGCATAGATGTCAAAATCGACAAACAAATAAGGACACACAACAAAGATTAATTACAAGAACAATATAGAGTGGATATAAGGTAAGCAAGTAGTTGTTGCATAATCAACACATAATAATAAATAATCATGTACTAAGATCAAAGAGACTATAAGGTAAGCAAGTAGTTGTTGCATATGCACTTTGAACTAACTTGTCTTTCGGTAAAATTTAATTGTAGCAACACTTACGTTCAATATATAATGCTAAACATGAAACCTATTTTCTTGCATAAGACTTTGTCAATCCTCAAACATCTTATAATTAATTTTCTCCAAACCAACTTCTTGAGCCTTGCTCCCCTTGGTCATTGTCCCTCATTGGTCCTTTGTGCACGTTATCATTCTTAATTTACACATGTAAGACTTTGTTTATATCTTTGGGTAATATATCAGATAGGATGAAACTCAAGCAATAAGTTCTGATCCAAAGTTTCAATACCTAACTAGTTAAATGTATGGTATTATTAATGGTATTTTCATGCTAACTTTTCTCCTCATGAAGATGATCTCCTTTTGAAATCCATGTTGTATATGATTCCCTATTGGCCTAAGCCTCCTAGCTAGAGTGGACTCAACAATTGAAGTTGACGGCTCTCATCTAATCTTTATGATTATGATCTTTAGAATCTATTTAATCCTGGTGAGAGAACTCCCTAAGAACTTTGTTGACGTATTGGAAGGATCCATATATACCATTCATCTTGAATCCTACACAACTACAAAAAAAAATCTCAAGGGGCGAAATCATTTACAAGTCATGTCAACATGGAAAAAGAGCAACCTCTTTATAATATGGCATCGTTCCTTCTGTAGGCTAATGTGTAGCAAAGCATTAGTCTATTTTCAACCAAAACAAGGAATCTATTATCATTTCCTTGTAGCATTGTGTCATCTTAAGAGTAAATTAATATTTTTATGATCATTAGTATTTCTGTTTTACAATGTAATATTGTCCAAATCAATGTGAATACTACTGGAACTAGCATGGATAGACTACAAATAATTTCACAACATTAGGAGTTTCTGTGAACAATAATATGACAATGGTGCAAGAGTTGTTGCTATCGCTGTAGGAACATATTCTTTATCTTTATCCACTGGGTTTATTTTAGAACTAGAAGAGTGTTGTTATGTGCCCGCTTTGACAAAGAACATTATCTCTATTTCTTGTTTGAACAAGAAAAGTTTTTCATTTGTAATAAAGGACAAATGTTGTTCTGTTTATTTTAATGATATGTTCTATTGTAGTGCACCTCTTATGAATGACCTCTATGTTCTAGACTTTGAAAACTCAATCTATAACATAAATATCAAACGGTTCAAGTCTAATGATTTGAACCAAACATATCTCTTGCATTATCGCCTAGGTCACATAAATGAGAGTCGCATATCCCAACTCCATAAGGATGGACTTTTAGACTCATTTGATTTTGAATCATATGAGGCATGCAAATCTTGTCTTCGAGGCAAGATGACAAAGACTCCATTTAGTGAACATGGCGAAAGGGCTAATGATCTGTTAGGACTCATACATACAGATGTATGTGTGCCTTTTATAACAGCTGCTAGAGGAGGCTATTATTACTTTATTACCTTCACTGATGATTTCAGTAGATACGGCTATGTATATCTAATGAGACACAAGTCAGAATCCTTTGAAAAGTTCAAAGAATTCAAGAATGAAGTACAAAACCAACTTGGTAAGAGTATTAAAATGTTTCGATCAGATCGAGGTGGAGAATACCTTAGCCAAGAGTTCCATGACCATCTCATTGAGTGTGGGATCATATCTCAGCTCACTCCACCTGGAACACCACAATGGAATGATGTATCAGAAAGGAGAAATCGCACCTTATTAGATATGGTACTATCGATGATGAGTCATACAGATCTTCCTACTTTCTTCTGGGGACATGCTCTAGAGACGGCCGCATTCACACTTAACCGAGTTCCATCTAAGACCGTCATAAAGACACCATATATGATATGGACTGGGAAGAGTCCCAAGATGTCTTTTATGAAGATTTAGGGTTGTGAGGCTTACATTCAACGACAAGTCTCAGATAAACTTGGACCCAAATCAGACAAGTACTATTTTATAGGATATCCCAAGGAAACAAAGGGATATTACTTCTATAATCCCACAGAAGGCAAGGTGTTTGTTGCCAGAACTGATGTCCTTCTAGAAAGGGAATTTATTTCTAGAAAGACTAGTGGGAGTAAAGTCGATCTTGAAGAAATTCAAGATACACAAACTAGCACCGATGCCTTGATGGAAATTGAACAGGCACCACAAGAAGTTGTGGAGCAACAACCTGTTCAAGTAGCACACACTCTACGCAGATCTGATAGGACCCGTCGTCAACCTGAGAGATATTCATTTCTCTTGTCTGACCACGATGATGTAGAGCTTATTGGTCCTGATGAGTCTACATCTTATTAGGAAGCTGTATAGGGCCTAAATTATGAGAAATGGCTAGAGGCCATGAGATCTGAAATGGAATCCATGTACACTAACCAAATATGGACTTTGGTTGATCCACCTGAAGGGATCAACCCCATTGGGTGTAAGTGGGTCTTCAAAGTGAAGACTAACATGGATGGGTATAAGCATACCTATAAAGGTAGATTGGTAGCTAAAGGTTTCAAGCAAATTCATGGTATAGACTATGATGAAACTTTTTCACCAGTTGCGATGCTTAAGTCCATTCGGATTTTACTTGCTATTGTAGCTTACTATGATTATGAGATCTGGCAGATGGATGTCAAAACCGCATTTCTTAACAGAAATCTAATCGAGGATGTGTACATGACACAACCTGAGGGTTTTGTAGATCCAAAGCATGCTAGAAAGGTTTGTAAGTTGCAAAGATCCATTTATGGATTAAAGCAAGCTTTTAGAAGCTGAAATCTTTGATTCGATGATGTGATCAAAATGTTTGGTTTCATTAAGAATGAAGATGAACCTTGTGTTTACAAGAAGGTTAGTGGGAGCACAGTCATCTGTCTCATATTGTATGTAGCTGACATACTACTCATTGGAAATAATATCCCTACTCTTCAGTCAGTGAAGACTTGGCTTAGGAATTATTTTTCAATGAAAGACTTAGGTGAAGCAGTCTATATTTTAGGCCTTAAGATCTATAGAGATAGATCTAAAAGATTGCTTGGTCTGGGCCAGAGTACATACATTAACAAGGTACTTAAACATTTTGCCATGGAGAATTCCAAGAAGGGATTCTTGCCTATGTCACATGGTGTGAGTCTTTCGAAGACTCAATGCCCCTCTTCTAAGGTAGAAAGGGACCACATGAATCAGATTCCTTATGCATCTGCTATAGGGTCTATCATGTATGTCATGCTTTGTACTCGCCCAGATGTCTCATATGCTTTAAGCATGACGAGCAGGTACCAGTCAGATCCAGGTGAAAGTCACTGGACAACAATCAAGAATATTCTTAAGTACTTAAGAAGGACTCAAGATTATTTCTTGATCTTTGGAGGCGATGAAAAGCTTGTTGTAAAGGGTTACACCGATGCTTGCTTGCAAACAGATAAAGATGATTACAGATCGCAGTCAGGATATGTGTTTTACTTAAATGGTGGTGCTGTGAGCTGGAAGAGTTCGAAGCAGGACACAGTCACTGATTCTACAACAGAGGCCGAGTACATTGCTGCTTCAGCTGCAGCAAAGGAGGTTGTTTGGATCAGGAAGTTCATTACAGAGCTTGGTGTTGTTCCTAGCATAGCGAGTCCAATAGACCTTTATTGTGATAACAATGGGACTATTGCACAGGCTAAGGAACCTCGCTCTTATCAAAGATCCAAACACATACTACGGCGATTCCATCTCATTCGAGAGATCATCGATCGAGGAGATGTGAAGATATGCAGAGTACCGACCGATGCTAACATTGCGGATCCTTTGACCAAGGCTTTGACACAGAGAAAGCATGATGGTCACACTAGGTCATTGGGTATTCGATATCTCAGTGATTGACACTAGTGCTAGTGGGAGATTGATAGTATTAGCCCTAGTACCAATTATAAGATGATTGTAAAGAGCTCATTTTGTATCATATATCATTATTAATAAAAGGCAAAGTTGGTTATTATATTTATTTCAGTTCAATGTCAATTGAATAAGTATAATAATGTCCTTGGGTAGTAGGTTCTTATCTACAGTATATCAATTGGTTGAATTGATTGTAATACCCCGGTTCTGAGATTCTGGTTAAGTATGGTTTAAAAGGTTAGATGGTACTATCCATATCACCAAGGTGCACCTTCCTTTTCGGAAGCCCATACTTAAGAACTCCAAAGTTAAGCGTGCTTGGCTTGGAGAAATCTGAGGATGGGTGTCCTCTTGGGAAGTTTTCTAGGGTGCGTGTGAGTGAGGACAAAGCACGTTGAAAGGACCTCCGGTGGTCTGTGGAGCTAGTCGTCAACTCGATGAGTAATTTTGGTGACGTTCCCGGTTCAGTCCGGGCGGGGCCCGCCCGGGTCGGGGCGTTACGGATGGTATCAGAGCAACCTTGCGACCGTGAGTGCGCCTGTGGCAGGAGCACCAGGGCACCACCTAGAGGGAGATTTTGGGATTTGTCTATGGTGTGATTCGTGGTTACACAACGAGGACGTTGTGTCTTTAAGTGGGGGTGATTGTAATACCCCAGTTCTGAGATTCTGGTTAAGTATGACTTAAAAGGTTAGATGATACTATCCATATCACCAAGGTGCACTTTCCTTTTCGGAAGTCCATACTTAAGAACTCCAATGTTAAGCATGCTTGGCTTGGAGAAATCTGAGGATGAGTGACTTCTTGGGAAGTTTCCCAGGGTGCGTGCGAGTGAAGACAAAACACGTTGAAAGGACATCCGGTGGTCTGTGGAGCTAGTCGTCAACTCGATGGGTAATTTTAGTGACGTTCCCGGTTCAGTCCGGGTGGGGCCCGCCCGGGCCGGGGTGTTACATTGATAGTAAGATATTGTAGAAAACACTACTCTTAACTATTCCTACTCGAGCATTAATATACAAGGACAATATTAATGCGTTGAGACTAGCATGTAGGTCAACGGATGACTTGATCTCACAAGTCATGGATATGAGATATTAGGTTGACATATGAGTATATATTAGAGAATATATACTGAATGACCCGCCATGAGAATGTTTCATCGATTGTTATATGAGTGTCATAAACATTCTCATGTGACTATTGGTATGAATAGTCCTTAGACCTGAAGTCACTACGGTTTCCTACATAAGGAGTTGTGGTGGACAATAAAGTCGATCACTGGGTATGCAATAAATTATGCAGAGGGATGTGAGTGATGTAGATGAGATCTATCATTTCCATATGATGGAAACGATATCTGTGGGCCCCTTGATTATGACATAAAGAAAGCATGGTCATGCTCAAATTAGTCAATATGATATATTGAGCTCATTTAATTGAGTGTGTCTACTTAGAGATCAAGAAACACAAAAATTGATAAGAGGATGACATGATCTATACCTCATTGATCAATCTAGATATCAAGGATAGATGGACCAAGTCATACAAGATAATAGTCACGGAAAGGTTAGGTCGGATTTCGACTTTCTTGTCACTTGGGTAGCAATGATGCCTTACTAGATGTCACTCATTACTTATGTATCTAAATGTTAATTTGGGTGCATTGTCAACGTTACGAGAACCTATTGGGTCACACACAAAGAACAAGTAAATTTGGAGATGTATTCTTATGATGAATAATTGGATTAAGTCTAATCTGAATTGGACTTATTGAGTTAGACTCAATTGGATCTAATTGTTGGATCAAGTCTAATTCAAACTAGACTCGAGGAAGTCAATTCAAATGAATGAAATAGTGATTCATTGAATTTGAATTGCATGAGAATTAATTGAGTAAAACTCGATTGAATTAGACTTGAGTTAGACTCAAGTGAGCTAAACTTGAGTTAGACTCAAGTGCATATGAAATGAGAAGTATTCATTGAATTTTCGAAATTCAATGAATCACAATGTTCAATTTTCGAAATTGAATATGAAAGGAGGAGTTTTCAAAATGATCCTTAATGAAGAGTGAATACTAATTAAGACTCATTAATGGGATTAATGAGCATTAAGTGTTTTTCATTAGATGAAAATACTTAAACAATTTTTCTCTCATTTTTCCTTACTTCTTCATTTCTCTTTTCTCTTCTTCTTTCTCCTGTTGGAGTGTATACTAAAAGCCTAGCTTTTGTATATACATTTATTAGAATCACATTGGTCAAATGTCTACATTTGTATATACCAAATGTAGATGTTCAATTAATTTATATTGTAGATAACATGGTGTGTGGTGTCACACACAGAGGATCATGTTATCAGTACCTTATAAATTATAAACAGTTGCTCGCGACTAAGATAGAAAGGAACAAACTATCAGTATAGTCGTAGTGTAATTAAGTATTAGTTTATCTTAACTAATAAATTACACTGATATACTTTAAGTGTATTGAGTAGGATCATTTAGGTAAATTCTTTTTGTACTGACTTAGTAAAAGAACTAAACCTTAGTTATTATGGAAGTGTGTACTCTTAATCCTAATATAATAACAAGCACATATATTTAATATTTATTTCTTTGATTTATCAAAGGGTGAGGTTTAGCTCGATAAATCAATATGCCCGATAAGTTGAGAAATGATATTACTTATAGTGTGTGTTGTTGATTATAGAAGGAATCTGTGTCCTAGTTATCTAGGTTGAGAATGTCCCCAAGAGGAGCTCATAAGGATTGTCATGTTAAACCCTGCAGGTGGACTTAGTCCGACATGACAATGAAGTTGAGTGGTACTACTCTTGGAGTTAGATATTAATTAAGTGAGTTGTCAGTAACTTACTTAACTAGTGGACATTCATAATCTTAAACACAGGGAGACTAACACACTCATGATAAGAAGGAGCCCATAATGTAATTTGGTGCGGTAGTGCGGTAATAACTCTTTAGTGGAATGAGTTGTTATCGATGAATTTGAGTTGTGTGTTCGGGGCGAACACGGGATACTCAAGCTCATCGGAAGGCCAAAACCAATTTCTCCTCTAGATCCCTGTCGTAGCCTCATTATAGCCTCAAGTCCATCCAAATGTAAGGCTCTTCTTGGTGTCCAAGAAGGGGGCCGGACCATTGCTTGGTGACCAAGCTTGTAGGGGCCGGCCATAATAATTCAAAAAGGGAGGGTTGTTTTGAATTTTTAAAATCTTCTCTTTGTAGAAAACTATAAGTTTTAAAAGAGAGATTTTAAATTTTAAAACTTTCCTAAATTGAATTTGGCCACATGTTTTAATAGAGAGTTTTAAAAGTTTTAAAACTTTCCTTTTTTAACCATCCTCATGGTTTAAGAAAAAAAGGAGATAAGTTTTAAAATTAAAATTTTCTATTATCATGTTAAAAAAGAAAATTTTATAAGAAAGTTTTTAAATTTTAAAACATGGTTTTAATTTTAGAAACTTTCCTTTTTTAACTCCTACTTTAGGAAAGAGAGCTTATAAAATTTTATAAGAGTTTATCTTGTAAAATTTTATATAATTTTTTTTTCTTTGTCTTTTAATGTGGCCGGCCACCTTGCTTGGTGCCCAAGCAAGGGTCGGCCAATAGGATTCAATCCCAATCCTAAAACAAATAGGATTGATTTCAACCATTGATTGATGATTAATTCAATCAAGAGGAAGGAAAAAGGAAAATAAAAAGGGAAAAGGAAAATTATTAAAATCTTTCCTTATTTGCCTTGGGCAAGTAATATAAAAGAAGGGGTAAGGGGGGCTTCATGGGATACAACTCTTATTCCATTGCTTGGGTGATCTCTTTGTGGTCGGCCCTCTCCCTTCTCTTCTCCCTTTGCTCTCTTTTCTATTAGAGGTGGTGGTGGCCGAATATTGCAAGGAGGAGAAGGACTCTTTTGGGTGGTGTTCATCTTGGAGGTTCTCGCCCACCACACACCACGGCGCGAGAGGATACGTCAGAAGATCTTGAGATCTTGAGGTCATTGGCATACAAAAGAAGGTATAATTAGCAATTGTTTTCCGCATCATGCTAGTTTTCTTTTGTAAGAATTCTAAATACAAGAGGCAATTAGATCTAGTTTTGAAAATTTTAGCGAGTTTGTGTTTTCTTCTTTTTCGAACTTGTGTTTCGATTGTTCTTTTGGTTGACCTAGAGTTATTTAAGGAAATAAATATTATTTCCTTAAAAGGCTTGGCCTAGGTGGTGGTTGCTCCCATATCCAAGAAGGTCATGTGCCTCGCCAATGCAGTCCTGGAAGCCAATTTTGGAAATTAATATTTATGGAATTAATAATCTAGGTAGGTTTGAATCAATAGTGTTAAATTCAAATCTAAACCATTAAGAACAGATAAGTTAAATTGGAATCAATGATGTTAAGTTCTGCGCGATTCCTAATTTAACTTCTAAAGAACACAATAGGTTATTTAAGGAAATGTTCACACTTGTACAAAAATTTTATACGATGGAACGGTCGTTTTCCTAGGATTAACCAACAATTGGTATCGAGCTAGGGTTTTGCTCTGTGTAATTTTAGAATTCAAATAGGTTATATGTCATGCATAATTTAGGCGGAAAAATAGTGCTAACTCTTTGGTTCGCAGCTCCAACTATTATGGCTTATTGTTATTATGTGTGATTGGACTTGGACATGTCAAGCATTATTTGTGTGCATGATTGTATGTTAAAATACAGTACAAGGTATTTATAAATTTTATTTTATTTCTAGGATTACATACATTCCTCGGAAATAGGATATATATGTAAAATTATTTTTCTTGTCGGATTCTGCGAGGCGTGACATTTAGAGCAACGGAAGGTGCAGTGAATAGATAAGCAAGATGGATACGACAACTCGACCCAATCGGGCAGCAAAAGATGGCGGTGGCATGGTCTAGCATCTGACATAGGCAAAGAGGAAGGTCATAATAGTTGGAAAATTAATTTCCAAATTTATTGCTGTGATATTTATATGCATGTGATGTATGCTAGCATAGGTTAAAATCCTCAATTTTAAATAACTAAGTGGGAGAGGGATTAGTATATTAATCCCACGGTCTCCATTACTGGTTTGTAAGTGATGCAACAAGCTTGCGTGTTGGCTCTGAGTGCCTCCCTCCACAACGGATGAGTTTGTTTGCGGATCACTATATCAAACTTCCTTAATGGATGGTTATAGAAAGTTATTTAGGATGTGTGTGATCTTCTCCAACTGAAGGGGCACAATTCTATTTAATGGACTTAGTATCAAGTAATGGTGTACACTTAGACACATTTAATAGTATCCTCCCCAACGGAGTCACTACTATCACTTGTGTGACCAAAGGGAAACCAACTATTGATTTGTCATAAAACTAAATTGGCAAGAAAATAAAATTAATAAACCCCTCTTACAAATGTTTGAATTTGTATACGTCCACACTAACGTGGCATACAAGATTCATGGTGTTTGAGGTAATTTTATTTGTCAAAAAGTTATATTGACAAGATAGTCAATGGGTAAAACCCTCCTCTTACAAATGTTGATTTTGTATACGTCCACACTAACGTGGCATGCAAAACTCACGGTGTTTTGAGGTGTTGGTAAATTTAAATAGTATTGTTTGAGGAATCAATATTATTTTAAATTTAGAGTCTTGACCAAATATTTGATCAAAGACAGACCAACCATTAATTTTATTTGTCATAGGTTGACAAGATAATAAAATTAATGGATAAAATCTTCTTTTAGAATTTGTATACGTCCACACTAACGTGGCATATAAAATTCACAGGGATTTTTGAGATGTTGGTCTTGACCAAATATTTTTTGTGATTCTTAGGATTTCAAATGTTAGTCAATCCCCTAGTTGTTATACTATAGAATAGACTTAGTAGTCCCAATTGTAATGATTGGAAAACTTGGACATTAAGGTAGATTGTCCTCTCAGAACTGAGAACAATAATGGTGTATTTTGTTAGTCGTTGAAACATATTTAGTGGTGTTATCTACCGGTACCTGGAGTGTAGATACAGGAACCACTGATTATGTCTGCAATTCATTGCAGGGGTTCCAGAAAATCCGACAACTATATAAATCACCGTCCACATGGGCATTGCTGTAAAAATAACAGCTATTGCAGTGGGAGATGTTTATCCTTTGATAGGAATAAAACATGGATTTTAAGAAATTGCTTTTAAGTACCAAGTTTAGAAAGAAATTTATTTCAGTTTCTAAACTATTTAAGGAGTAAATATTGTGTCTATTTTGATAACAAAGTTGTTATCGAGAAAATAGGAAAGATATCTATTCTGGTACATTAGATGGCAATTTATAAATCCAATAACTCCCATAATGCAATAAATGGAAATTAAATAACACATCTTCTAACTTTAAGAGAAAGCAACCTTCGGAAATGAACTAATTATATCTTTGGCATTTAAGGCTAGGTTATATTAACTTGAGTAGGATTCAAAGGAAAATAACCAATGAACTCTTGGGTTCATTGGTAGTGGAAATCTTTCCAACCTGCGAGTCTTACTTGGAAGGAAAAATAACTAAGAAGCTTTTAAGTCTAAGAGGTATGGAGCCAAAGATATGTTGGAATTGGTTCCTTCTGATTTGTGTGATCCTAAGACTATCCAGACAAGAGGTAGTATCGAATATTTTGTCTCTTTTATAGACAATTATTCGAGATAAGGATACATTTACTTGACTTGCCACAAGTCTTAGTACTTTGATTAGTTCAAAGAATACTAGACTGATGTGGAATAACGTCAAAGTAAAAGTATCAAGATACTGCGGTGAAATCGTAGTAACAAGTACCTCTTAGGATAGTTTAGGAGTCACTTATCAGAAGTCGGGATTTAATCCAAACTAACTACACCTAGTACACCCCCAACAGAATGGTGTAGTAGAAGGTATAAGACTCTTAAGGAAATGAGTAGATTGATGATGAGTTATTCAGAAAATTACCAAATTCATTTTAAGGATATACTCTGGAAACGGAAGTCAACATAGTACCTTCCAAAGTCAGAACTCTCTACTCATATAGAATTACTGAATAGGCGTATGCTTATTTTGAAGCATATTCGGATTTGGGTAGTCCAGCACATATGCTGAAGAGAGACAATGATAAGTTGGATAGGAATTCACTTATTTGTAGGTTATCCTAGAGAAATGAAAGTATGTTTATAGTCCTAAAAATCAGAAGGTCATTATTAGCATAAATGACCAATTTTTAGAAAAGGACTATGTAATAAACCACGAGCCCATAAGTAAATTTGTTCTTAAGGAAATAATAAAGGACACGTTTAATCTAGTACCAACTGTACAAGATGAAATACCACAAGAAACTGCAACACGTATCACAAATGATACAAAGTTATAGAAAGTGCCTCGTCGTAGTGGGAGGGTTGTTAAGCAACCTAAGAGATTCATGTTTTGGGAGAGTCTTTGGACCTGATCCCTTGTGAACATGAACCTGATTCCCAGATATATGACAAAACACTCCAAGATAAAGATACAACATCTTTGTAAAGAGCAATGAATACAGAATTAGAATACATGTATTCTAATAAAATCTGGGAGCTTATAGAACCACCAAATGATGTAAAATCCATTTGGTGTAAATAGGTCTACAATAGGAAAAGAAGGATAGACAGGAAGGTGGAAACTTTCATAGCAAGGCTTGTTGAAAAAGGAAACTTTTTCGCTGGTAGTCATGCTTAAGTCTATCCGGATTCTTTTATCTATATGGACTATGAGATTTGGTAAGTGGATGTCAAGACAATGGAAGTCTTGAAGAAAATATCCATATAAAGTAACCAGAAGGGTTCATTGCAAAGAGCAAAGAGCATCTTGTGTGTAAGCTCAAAACAGTCTATAGACTGAAGTAAAGTTTCAAGGTCTTGGTATATCCGGTTTAATAAAGTAATCCAGACCTATGGATTTATTATATTACTGGATAAGTCTTGTGTATACAAGAACTGTGATAGAAGCGTGGTGGTATTTCTTGTACTATATGTAGATGACATTTTTGGTAGATGGAAACAATATCAAGGTGTTATCGGAAGTAAGGGTATGGTTGTCCAAGCAATTTGCTATGAAGGACTTAGGAGAACGAGCACATATTCTTGGGATCAAGGATCGCAAAGAAAAGAATGTTGTACTTATCCCAAGCTTCATACAATGAGCTCGTTTTAGCATGCAAAACTCCAAGAAAGGTTTTTCTATCTTTTAGACATGGAGCGACTTTATCTAAAGAGATATCTCCGAAGATATCAAAGGAGATAAAGGACATGAAGGTAGTTCCTTACGCTTCGGCTGTCGGAAGCCTAATGTATGCTATGCACGAGATCAGAGATCTATTTTGTCGAGGGCATAGTTAGCAGATATCTAAGTAACCCTGGACAAGGACATTGAACTGCAGTAAAGCATATATTAGTACCTTAGAGACACTTGAGATTATATGCTAGTTTATAAGGCAGTTAATTTGGTCCTTGTGGGTTGCATAGATTTTGACTTCCAATCGGATAGGGACAATAGTAAGTCGACCTCGGGGTTTTGTGTTTACTTTAGGAGGTAAAGCCATAAATATGAGGAGTGTTAAGCATTGGTACTTTTTCAGACTCCACTATGGAAGCTAAGTATATGGCAGCCTCAGAGGCAGCTATAGAAGCTGTATGGCTCAGATACTTCAAGATAGACTTAGATATGATTTCTGGTTTGTCCAAAGATTATTACAATTTATTGTAATAATAATGGTGCAGTAGCAAACTCGAAGAAACCATAAGTCAATAAGGCAAGTAAACACAATAGAGCGCAAGTACCACCCAATACGAGAAATCGTATAAACAAGGAGAAGTTGTTGCTGCCTAGATTGTATCAGGTGATGACCTATAGACCCTTTCACTAAGGTCCTTAAGGCAAGAGCTTTTGATGGGCATGTTGAAGGGTTGGGAATCAGATGTATGGCAACATTTATGGCAGCATAGTCTTTTAGTATAAGTGGGAGATTGTTGGAGTGTATACTAAAAGCCTAGCTTTTGTATATACATTTATAAGAATCACATTGATCAAGTGTCTATATTTGTATATACCAAATGTAGATGTTCAATTAATTTATATTGTAGATAACATGGTGTGTGGTGTCACACACAGAGGATCATGTTATCAGTACCTTATAAATTATAAACAGTTGCTCGCGACTAAGATAGAAAGGAACAAACTATCAGTATAGTCGTAGTGTAATTAAGTATTAGTTTATCTTAACTAATAAATTACACTGATATACTTTAAGTGTATTGAGTAGGATCATTTAGGTAAATTCTTTTTGTACTGACTTAGTAAAAGAACTAAACCTTAGTTATTATGGAAGTGTGTACTCTTAATCCTAATATAATAACAAGCACATATATTTAATATTTATTTCTTTGATTTATCAAAGGGTGAGGTTTAGCTCGATAAATCAATATGCCCGATAAGTTGAGAAATGATATTACTTATAGTGTGTGTTGTTGATTATAGAAGGAATCTGTGTCCTAGTTATCTAGGTTGAAAATGTCCCCAAGAGGAGCTCATAAGGATTGTCATGTTAAACCCTGCAGGTGGACTTAGTCCGACATGACAATGAAGTTGACTGGTACTACTCTTGGAGTTAGATATTAATTAAGTGAGTTGTCAGTAACTTACTTAACTAGTGGACATTCATAATCTTAAACACAGGGAGACTAACACACTCATGATAAGAAGGAGCCCATAATGTAATTTGGGATTGGTGCGGTAGTGCGGTAATAACTCTTTAGTGGAATGAGTTGTTATCGATGAATTTGAGTTGTGTGTTCGGGGCGAACACGGGATACTCAAGTTCATCGGAAGGCCAAAACCAATTTCTCCTCTAGATCCCTGTCGTAGCCTCATTATAGCCTCAAGTCCATCCAAATGTAAGGCTCTTCTTGGTGTCCAAGAAGGGGGCCGGACCATTGCTTGGTGACCAAGCAATGGCCGGCCACATCCTCTTGAAGGGGCCGACCCTATAGCTTGGTGACCAAGCTTGTAGGGGCCGGCCACAATAATTCAAAAAGGGAGGGTTGTTTTGAATTTTTAAAATCTTCTCTTTGTAGAAAATTATAAGTTTTAAAAGAGAGATTTTAATTTTAAAAACTTTCCTAAATTGAATTTGGCCACATGTTTTAATAGAGAGTTTTAAAAGTTTTAAAACTTTCCTTTTTTAACCATCCTCATGGTTTAAGAAAAAAAGGAGATAAGTTTTAAAATTAAAATTTTCTATCATCATGTTAAAAAAGGAAATTTTATAAGAAAGTTTTTAAATTTTAAAACATGGTTTTAATTTTAGAAACTTTCCTTTTTTTAACTCCTACTTTAGGAAAGAGAGCTTGTAAAATTTTATAAGAGTTTATCTTGTAAAATTTTATATAAAAATTTTTTTTTCTTTGCCTTTTAATGCCCAAGCAAGGGCCGGCCAATAGGATTCAATCACAATCCTAAAACAAATAGGATTGATCTCAACCATTGATTGATGATTAATTCAATCAAGAGGAAGGAAAAAAGGAAAATAAAAAGGGAAAAGGAAAATTATTAAAATCTTTCCTTATTTGCCTTGGGCAAGTAATATAAAAGAAGGGGTAAGGGGGGCTTCATGAGATACAACTCTTATTCCATTGCTTGGGTGATCTCTTGGTGGCCGGCCCTCTCCCTTCTCTTCTCCCTTTGCTCTCTTTTCTATTAGAGGTGGTGGTGGCCGAATATTGCAAGGAGGAGAAGGACTCTTTTGGGTGGTGTTCATCTTGGAGGTTCGTCGCCCACACGACGTCCAAGGCGAGGCGAGGAATACGGCAGAAGATCTTGAGGTCATTAGCATACAAAAAGAAGGTATAATTAGCAATTGTTTTCCGCATCATGCTAGTTTTCTTTTTGTAAGAATTCTAAATACAAGAGGCAATTAGATCTAGTTTTTCGAAATAGTTTTTCGAGTTTGTGTTTTCTACTTGTGTTTCGATTGTTCTTTTTGGTTGACCTAGAGTTATTTAAGGAAATAAATATTAGCTTTCCTTAAAAGGCTTTGCCTAGGCGGTGGTGGTTGCTCCCATATCCAAGAAGGCCATGTGCCTCGCCATGCAGTCCTGGAAGCCAATTTTGGAAATTAATATTTATGGAATTAATAATCTAGGTAGGTTTGAATCAATAGTGTTAAGTTCCGCTTGCGATTCAAATCTAAACCATTAAGAACAGATAAGTTAAATTTGGAATCAATGATGTTAAGTTCCGTCTGCGATTTCTAATTTATCTTCTAAAGAACACAATAGGTTATTTAAGGAAATGTTCGACACTTGTACAAAAATTTTTGTACAGTGGAACCGGTACGTTTTCCTAGGATTAACCAACACCTCCCTTGGCTAAAATCACTCTTGGTTGCTAGCACAACCATATGTGATTTTTCTTCTCCATTTTTGAGAGTTTGTAAGACAAACGGAGGAGTACTTGTTCCTGTGGATACCGAAAGAGGCACGAACGCTTTGATCGTGTTGAGATCCGAGCAGTCGGGAGATCGAGTGCACGCTACAAAGGTATAATTTCATGCTCTTTAGATCTAACTTAGTATAAGTTTTGTTTCCCTTCGCATGGATCTTCTGGAGGAAATAGGTTGTTCCGCTGCGCGTTTGCATGTTTAGCAACCTATTTCCTTACAACACTCATCCGAGCCGAGCGGCTATCCCGCTCAGCCCAGTAAAAGATACTGCTAGTTGGATATTATCTTTTTGGAAGCATGTGCCGCTGACAGGCGACATGGTCTGCAGCTGGTTCAGACAGAAGATCGTACGGCAGAAGCTTCCACTGTCACTTCAGAGATATGCTCGGCTCGTTAAGGTATTGTGTCAGGAACACTTTACTGATACAACTTTTCAAGGAAAGCTTCGAGAAGCATGCACACTTTGGGAAGCGTGCACACGCGCTACAGGAGCCCTATATAAAGGGGGTACAAGTTTCAACAGAGGTATGCGATAATCAATTGTTGCTGCTACTATTTGCTACTTTGCTATGCTGCCACACATTGTTGGTGACTGACTTGAGCGTCGGAGGGTCATCGTTGGGGACCTCTTCCTTGGCTCGGCACTGACATAGCTGTGGTTGCAAGGTCTCGAGGAGTCGACACACGGTCAACTAGAGCGCCACGCCCCCAGTTTCCATCATCTTCGTTATCGGATAGGATCAAAATATATATATATATGCGACTGCGCGCGTGCAGCATATCAGCTGTGTTTCATTATTTTTTTTTAAAAAAAAAATTAAATTAAAAAATTATTTAAAATATTTAGGATTTATATAAATCCTAAATATATTAATATATCCCCTAAATATATTACAATACTTCGTAAATATTTAAATTTATTTTATTTTAAATTTTTCTTTTAACTAAATACTATAACCTAATTGAAAAATCTGAACCCTAGAGGTAAAATCTTTTAAAAAATAAATTAGCTTGAACATTATAACCTAATTAAGAAATCTGAATCCTAAAAATAAAATGTTAAAAAAATTATTTTAAATAATTTTTTAATTTAAAATAAAAAAAATCAAAAAAAATAATGAAACGTAGCTGATATGCTACGCGCGCACAGTCGCACACTGTGCGACGCGCAACATATCATCCCACTATATATATATATATAATTATTAAATTATTAAATACTCACCGTCATAAATTTCTAAACCGACTTAAAATATAAAATATAAAAATAAAAATAAAAATTATCAAAAAAAATATACTAAATACCAAAAATTATTAAAAATATAAAAATTAATAAAAATAATAATATGGTAGCAAAGGTAGAATCTGTCATCCCAGCATTCCATATGATGGCCCCCAAAATTATATGTGAGGAGGTAAATTGAGAAATTATAATTAGTCAATGTAGAGGAGAATTTTTTTTCCTCTCAATTTTCTCGAGATTTGAACCTTTTACTCTCTAATAACAATTCTACTCCGTATTTACCAACTTAATTTTACCCTAAGTAGTAGTAATAATAAGAATATGGATCTATCGTACCTTCGTTTAATTTATAAATTTACAATTAAAATTATATTGATTTTTAATTAGTCCAATTAATAGCTTTACTAAATTGTAGATTTCCATTTTATCTACATGTCAAAAGTTTTTTGCATTAGCTAAAGATTTGTCACGCCATGTTCTGATGCCGATCATTCACTCTCACTGTATACGAATGCATTTGGCTTTCTTTTGTCAAAACATTTATGTTCAGTCTTAAATAAAGATAAGTGCAACAGTTTGTTTTTTTTTGTTTTTTTTTTCAGTTCTAGAGAACACACAATCCACAGAAAAATAATTTTTAAAAAAAAATAGAGAAATTTAATTAATTAGAAATCCATCTTCCTGCTATCAATATTTATTTATGGTTCCCGGAATCATGATGTCATGGTAGAATATTTAGGTATCGTTTGATTTAGAAGTTTAGAAATAAGGGAATGAATTCATTCCTAAATCTTATGTTTGGTTGATGGGAATGGAATCAAGATTTTAGAATGAAACTTAAAAACTTGGGTATGGATGAAACTCACCCCCTCCCTTGGATTTTGATGAAATAGAAATGTGAATTAAGTTTTAAACAAAAATACCCTTAGTATATTTGTTCAATTTTGCTTTCATTTTACACACTCTCTTTCCTTGTTCTCTCTCATCGTATTTTCTCTCTCCTCATTCTATCATCACACTTTCTCCCTAAACCTACTTTCTCTCTCCTCATTCTATCATCACACTTTCTCTCTCAACCTACTTTCTCTCTACGCATTCTCTCTCATCACACATTTTCTATCATTTTCTCTCTATATTTTCTCCTATCACACTCTCTCTCCTTATTTTCTCTTTTTTCATTCTTTTCCATTACACTTTCTCTTTCATTTACACACTCTCTCCTCATTTTTTTCATTATACTTTCTCTCTTCTCAATATCTCTTACCATTCTTTCTTTATTTTCTCTTATCACACTTTCTCTCTCTTCATTCTATCCTATCACACTGTCTTGCCTCATTTTTTCTAATCATACTTTCTCTCTCAACATACTTTCTCTCTCCTCATTTTTCTCATCACTCTCTCCCTCATCATACTTTCTCTTTCCTCAATCTTTCATTTTCTCTCTCTTAATTTTTTTCCCATCACTCTTTCTCTGTCATCATAATTTTTCTCTTCTCAATCTCTCCTATTATGTACTCTCTCCTCATTTTCTTTCATCATACTTTCCCTCTTTTCATTTTTTTCCATCACACTTTCTCTCTCATCATACTTTCTTTCTCATCATTCTCTCTCATCATATGTTTCTCTCACATTCAACTTTCCCTCCCATCTAATTTTTTCTCTTATTTTCCTCTAAGGGTAAAAGAAGAAATGTAGGTTCATTCCGATTGAAAATATTCAAATAACCAAACAATATTTTTAAGAATGATACCGAAGCTCATCCCTATTCCCATTCTCATTTCCATTCCATAATACTATGAAATCCATTTCCATTCCGATTCTTAGGAGAGAACCAAACATCATCTTAGATTGTCATCCAGATATTCATAGTTTGAATCTCATCTACGATGTATTTACAAAAAAATTTCTTTCAAACGAGAGAAGTAATCAAAAAATACTGGACTTCTGAACGGATCAACATATGCACTTTCCAATGTATCCAATGGTCCATTTGCATTTTCCGATGTATTCTGTGGGAGAAACTTTCATAGGAATTATTATTATTAATATTTACGTATTCATCAGGTTGCCCAAACGTCCAAACTGGACGTGGACAAATAAATTTAATTAGTAGGAGGCTATTTGTTCAATCTAATACTATAAATACCGATCTATATCGGCTCTAATTTATATATCTCTCAATCATTTGCTTCGATCTTTATTCTTCAAACAACAAATTAATCTATTTTTTTTTAGCTTAAGCTACATGAAGAGAGATGGATTTCGAGGAGGAGGGGGAGAGGTTGAGTGCATCCGAATGGCAAACGTCTTGATGCTTCTCTCTCAAGGCGTCGCCGGCGCCGGCGCCGACGAGGGAGGTTGCTTCATGCAATTCTGCTGCCGTCCGTCGAAGCCCAAGCCGAAGTCGACGTCGACGTCGACGTCGGGGCGGGTGTTCGAGTGCAAGACGTGCAACCGGCGGTTCCCTTCCTTCCAAGCGCTCGGCAGCCACTGCGCGAGCCACAAGAAGCGGCGCCTGGAGGCGGCCGGCGACCCCCGCGTCCAAGATGCCCCCGGCAAGATGAAGGTGCATGAGTGCTTCATCTGCGGCCTCGAGTTCTCCGTCGGCCAGGCCTTGGGTGGCCACATGAGGCGGCACCGGGTGACGGTTGCCGGCACCGTCGTCGAAGGTGGATTAATTGTGGCGGGGAAGAAGGCCGGCGGCGAGGAACATCGGAGAGAGATGCTGCTGGACTTGAATCTTCCGCCGTTGGAGAATGATCTCAAGCTCGGGTTGGGGTTGGAAAATCTGGCGGTGCAGGATAAAACGATACCCACACACTGATCAATTTAATTATTTATTTATTTATTTATTTATTTTTTGTGATTCCTTGTAATTCTGAAAGAATAGAGAATTAATCCGCTTTTATATTTCACTATTTTATTAAAAATCTTTTCCTTTACTATGAAGCCCAAAATGAATTTATGTTAATATCCTTTTTTCTATTCACATTAAAAATAATTTTAAGGTTTATTAGTAATTCCATAAGCGAAACAATCAGTGATCTAGAGTTCGAGACTCAGCTGCGACATATTATTATGAATTTTTCTCATCATTAATTTTCTCTGGTTGTTTTATATAATAAAATATAGTTCTTTTAGTCTCACATCTTAAAATTTATAATACTATGATCAAAGAAATTTCTATAAATATTTTAGGCTGACAATATTAAAGGTAAAAAAATTCAAATAATTTAGATTTTCAATATATTATATTACACACGCGATGTATGTGCACGATCACTATACATATATAAAGATAAAAGATGTGCTGCACAATAGAAGAATTAACAAATGATCTAATCGAGATGAAAGTGCCTCAAATTAGTTTAGACCATCTTTAAGACCCACAAACATGAACAGAACAGAACAGGTATCGTGCTGAGAATTAATAGATTGCTTTGAGCAATATAATTAGTGTTTTGGTACAACACTAATTGAAATTACAACACTAATTGAAAATTAATGAGAAAAAGAGATTACTGAAGTCTGAAACTGCAGACTTAGAACTACTTGATTCGACCCTGCGGACTGTCAGACTTCAATATCGTAACTGATCCTGTTGAACAAGGTGAATGGTAGATGGAGACAACATAAAAGTCAATAGGGCAACAGATCATCCTCCGATTCTTTTCTTATTTCTAATCAATACCCAAAACGTAAGTTCCAAGAAAAGCGTACCATACTGCCTGTGCTGTTAAGCATTAATAAAACTAAAACTTGAATGTATTCAAAGGCTGTCACCCAAGCCAGTCAATCACCAAGTTTATTAAAGGTTAAGATACCGTTCTCAAGCAGGGAATTTTTCAATTGTATAATCAGTTTAATTAAGATCAAACAATCTCGACCTTCCAATAAAGCCCTTGGAGAAATGAGAATTTCAGCCATATAATTTGTTAGCAACAATTGATCAATCAGTTTTCACACATCTCCATCACTTTATATTCTCCTCAAGTCCCACATCAATTGTACTAAAGGCCTTCATTAGTCATAGAAACAATTTTTGGTTTAGATTTGCCATAGTGATCTATAGGCCTTCAATACCATTTTTCTTGTTTAGATCATACAAATTGTGCATAGGTGGCTGTGTAAGTGAAAGAGAGTTTACGAGAGGGAGGAGCTTACCGGGCTAAAGGGCCACCCATTTGCTACCAACATGCCCAAGTCTCTTTGTTTTGTTTTGTTTTGTTTTTTTTATCTTATTAATCGAGATATCAAAGTATTGAATCTAATTAGTCCCATAGACGAAGGGTCCGATCCTACGAATCAACCATAAGGTAAATTCAAGAAATACAAGTGGATCCTAACATGTCACCCCAACTTCATACGTGGTTTGAACTCTTGGGCGTTGAAAAATATTCAGCATGAAATTTGAACCTCGCTGTATATATGGAAATCAATCCAACATAAGATTCGAACAATCATACATAAAAATCATTCTTTCCATTTACCACCGCGCCACATTGCCAGGGGTAATCGTGCAAGTTTCGTGTCGTTATTGTTTATTGTCATGGATAACTCAATTTGATTTCAAATTGTCTTCATCTTCTATCGTACTTTAGATTAATGCGTCAATATAGTGGGAAAAGGCAGACGATGGACAACCTAGTACTGGTGATTTTTTTTTTTTAAAAAAAAAAACTATATATTAACGTCATGTTTGGACGGACGGCTATTTTTTATCCTCTTTTCCATAAATTAAAGTAAATAAGCTATGACGCCAACGAGGTTTTAGTAAATTATGAACTCAAATAGAAAAAAAAAATTCATATTCAAAAACATGAATAAATTAGTATTTGGCACCCTCAATTATCATGTAGACGGATATTAGAACCCGACTCCTAATTCCGGTCAATTCCTAACAATTCTTCCAAGCTCCAACGGAATACTCATCGAAAGGAGCCAAAATGTCCACGAAATACTCGAAGTGGAAATTTGGGAGTTAGTAATACCGTCACATCGTAAAATTGGAGAGATGATAACGAAAAAATGCTATCCAAAATCATGGGCACAGTTCAAAGACTAGGCACACTGAAATTAACTAGAACGACCTCGAGTCATATATCTGGAAGACCATTATCTCCAGAGCATGCCTGCACTTCATGTTAAAGTCTGATCAGACGGTTAAACACTTAAAATTTGCAGACAACAATAATGATGGCTTGCAGAATTGGGCGAACTTGAAATCCTTTTAGATGGCTGCTTGCCAATCTCACATCATTTCCTGGGATCTTCTGACAACGCGACCGATCTTCTTCTTGAATGCGTCCCTATTTTCTCTCCATTCCTTCTGCAATTAGAAGTGCCAAATTTACCAAATCATATCATCCCAGAGGAGCGCTAGACAGGAGAGCCGGTGATTGAAAAAATAATATATTAAAAAAAGAAGATAAGACCAGTATGCCATGTAAGAGATGCTGCTGAGATTTGAAAAAGGTAAAGAATAAAGAAATGAGCTACCAATGATTCAACTTGAGATTAATAGTAAGCAGCATAGTTGAACTAATCACGTATCTATTGAGATATAGCAAATAATACAACTGAATTAGATTCGATGTGTAACAGAATATTGAGTATAAATAAAATATTTGTAAAATTGCAGAAATAATAAATTGACCAGGAGGCAAACCATGTGCACCTCGTCAAATCCTAAGGGGTAATCCAAGAATAAATTCACTAGTATTGTGCTGTACTATGAAGCATAGTTGATACCCAAACCAGACCAGCTGGTTGGACCCGAAAAAACATGTGTGGATCCCTCTCCTGCTCAGGGTAGTTCAAGGATTGCATATCCAAAGCAAGAAGTCTAACTGAACGATTTTCACACAACCCATAAGAACCGGGAAGTTTTTGGAATGGTTGTCATTATGGTTTGAAATATCCAAAACAATCATTCACATAAATAAATCTGTGATGGAAGCTTCTAGAATTGATATTTTGCTAGAGAAAATAATCAAAATCCTCATCCATATTGTTGGATGAGAACTTGTGGTATTATACAAGAGGTAATGACATGGAATTCAAATCCAAGAACTGCAGAAACATTAATCACACTGTTGGGAAGAATATCTAAGGAATTGTGTTGTGGTTGCATTGAGAAGAGTGAGAATCACATTAATCAATTCCATGTGAAAAAAGGACAATCGTACAGAAGCTCTCGCCAGTGAAGGTCCCAAGAAAAGGTCGGACCACATTGGGTTAATTGCACGCAATCTTACCTTATATTTTTGTAAGAGGTTGTTTCCACGACTTGAACCCGTAACCTCAAGGTCATATGACAACAACTTCACCGTTGCGCCAAGGCTCCCATTCACCAATTCCATGTGAAACAGAGCAAAAAAAAAAAAAAAAAAAGGAAAATACAAATAGGATGGGATGTTCAGATTATGGGCCTCCACAAAATGCAGTGAAATAGATCAAATCTGTATGGATTTAACGAACATGCGTGATACTTAATTTAGTCAACAAATAAGAGGCTTTAGATAAAAAGTCTTTCCACCTTATCCAATCACCTCTATGAAAAATCATCAAAACTTGTTGATTTTTTTTTTTTTTGGCTAAAAAGTTCAGCTAAATTATCATGTTTTGACTTACAGCAGCTTCAACATTTGCTGGAGATTCATCATTTGGACTTGAAAGCATTGAAATAATACTCAGAACTATACTCTCAACCTGCAGGTATGAAAGCACTGTGATTATTTACTGTGTCGGCGCATATCCAATTGAGTAAAATATGGATGGATAGAAAAAAAAAATTGCATATTGAATTAACCTAGAAATGTTTTGTAAAGAATGTACTGCTGAATTGAAAGGCAAAGTTATAAAAAAAATAATGCATATGGCATGCAATCAAATCATCACAATGTGTGTGTATGCATGATTTAGCATTAATTGAACTCAAGTTTAAATTAGAATTCATTAAAGAATGTAAACCTACTAATAGGAAAATGAAATATGATATGAATAGGAAACACTCAGGAAAAGTTCTGTGGATGAAGATTGCAACTGAGATCTGTTGCATAGACAGTCAAGGTTTAGACAGTGTATGCAAACAATATGCAGTGAAAGCAGTACATTATGCATATACGATATGAATACAACTTCACAGATGCATAAAAGGTCATTATTAACAATGTATTTAACATTTCACTCAAAATATGTTCTAAAAACATTTACACCTAGGGAACAATATGAAACATGCAAATATGATAAAAATGTGATGGACTTTCTAACAATTAGATTTAGAAATGAGGCATTAATATTTTGGCTCCGATCTTGCCTTAAAAGAATGAATGTAATGCTGAAACTTGCTCTGCAGTGGGCTTTGGAAGGATTAGAGTTCTTACCCTGTATAGCAAATAGCCAATCTTCTAAATGCTTTATGTCTATAACAACTTCCATAATAATGCTAAGCTTCCTAAAGATTGTGAAAAGTCCTTCAAATTGACAAATGTATCTTAAAACTAATTCAATAACTTTCCGCACCATTGGCCACATTCTTGCTAAGGTCCTTGCCAATAATGGAAAGTCAAGCCTGATTCTATCCTCTACACTGAACAATTGGCTTTTCTTCGCAAATGAAGGTGGTGTTTGGTTTAGGGGTTTGGAAATGAGGGAATGGAATAATAGAAATATAAAGTGTTTGGTTAATGAGTTTGGGAATAACAATTTTGGAATCATTCCTAAATAATCTGAAATGAACAAAATCCAATTAAAGGGGTGAGTTTAGAATTCATTCCCAAACCCTTGTTCTCTCTCCTTCTCTTTTGTTTTCTGCAGCCGCTCACGAAGATGCCCTTTTTCTTTCCACCACCCACAAAGAAATCTGTCGCCCTTGGGATGGAGCCACCACTGGAGTTTTTCTTGCTGCCACATGCTCCCAGCCAACATCTTCTGCCGCCGGCCTCCTCTTGAGCTGTTGGCCACCCAAGGAACGCTGGCCAAAGGTTGGCCGGACAACCATGGTGCTGCTGCTGGAGCAAGACCCAGCCAAAGAGTTGTCCAGGCACTTGCTGCCGGACTGCCTGCCAACCTTCCATGTTTAGGACAGCAGCACAACACCTGCTGTGTTTTCCTCCAGCCGCCAGAAAGGAGGAAGGCCCTCTTTTGATTGCCGCTGGTTTCCTACCCTTGCTGCCGAATTCTGCCACCTTGGAGCACTGTTCCGGCGTCCAATTATTGCTGCTGGAACACCGCCATCTCTGGACCTGCTGCTCTTCATTGGCAGTGGGTTTTTGCCTCCAAACAGTAGCAATAGTTGCTGCTGTTCACCTCGCTTGGTATCGCCAGGATGGCTGTTAAGCTGAATTTTGTGATAATAATGCATGGTTTTTGTGATGGTCTTGCTAGATTTTGTGAAAACTACCATGGGGATAGCTATTATGCTTTACTTTGTAATAGCAGTGCTGAATTTTGTGATGGTTTTGATGGATTTTGTGCAATCTACCTTTCCTTCTCCCCACCTAGTCAATAGTCAATACACACGTAACGTAATGTCTACAATTGTTTTTCATGTTGTAGCAGCTACGATTACGTAGCTGCTACAACTATGACCTTCGAAAGTTTGTTACACAGTTGTAGCAGTTATGAACCCGTAGCTACTATACAGTTGTAGTAGTTACGGTTTCATAGTTTGTTATGGGTTCGTAGCTGCTACAACTATGTAGTAAACTTCTAAAAATCATAACTTTTGACTCGGATATCTGAATGAGATGATATTTTTTTTTTGAATTATAGATCTCTAAACGAGCTTCCATTCAAAAAAAAGATCGTCTAATTCTGATATTCGAGTCCAAAGTTAGGTGTTCGGAAGTTTGCTATACAATTGTAGCAGCTACACATGTTACACATGTTGTAGCAACTATCATTTCGTAGATGCTACAACTGTATAACAACTATGAAATCTAGCTGTTACAACATGAAAAATAATTGTAGTTGTAGTAGTTATGAAACCGTAGTTGCTAGAACATGAAAAACTGATTTTTATTTCAAAATAATAATAATAAAATATATTTCAAGTTATTAGGAATAGCAAATAAGAAAATAATTACAAAATACCATAGAAGCAATTTTGGAGACAATGTATAGAAACCTTATAAGAATATTATGATTTGTTTTAAGGGTAAATATGAAATTTGTTGTACTTGTATTCCCAAACCTCTAGCAAACCAAACAACAGTTTTGGCAATCATACCTAATCCCAGCTTATAGACCAAATAGCTGTATTGGAATGACTAAACCTATTTCCATTTTAGTTTACTATCAAATTCATTCCAATTCCTGCACCCCAAACCAAACGGTAGAAGTAATTCTCATAATATTTTGATCACTAGTTATTAATCATTTTCTACATTAAGTCAAAAGTCAAAACTCATCTTATATTATGTTTACGATTTAAGATTGAGTTTGCAAAAATCTATGGTCGTTTGTCATAGTAAGTGATTTCCAAATGCTTGAACACATGAATTCCCCACAACTATAGCATTGATTGTAATATCTGCGTCTTGGCTTCCTTTGCTACTAGAAAAAAATCATGATTTCTTTTATCTTTTTTTATTCATGTTTAAGGTCACTAGAAAAAAAATCATGATGCATTACCTGGAACAACAGAATTTTTTATGTGGCCACTTGTTAGTACAAAAAAGTGAAAAATAACTACTAATAATAAAAAAATGCAGATGATAGTCAATAAAATTTTTCATGAATATCCAAGAAATATAAAATTTAACCTAAAATAAATATAACAATATAAAGCAGAACTATGAAAAAGATCCTACTGTGTGTATCGGCGTCCATCGCTCACTTGGAAGTTCATAACCATTTGGGTCTTCACCGGGTGGATGAAGAATTGATATGCAAACACGCCCATCCGGATAAACTGTGAATACATTCAATGCTAAACCACGTAGTTGCAAAAAATGACACATTTTTAATAAATTCTAACCATTCGGGTGCCACATCTCTGATGTAAACCGCACTGATGGAGGACTGTTAGGATAATTGGGCGGGAAGCTCATAATTGCATTGAAGAAACCACCATCACTGCAGTGAGATTTACAGCCATCATACCTCATAAGAATGACAGCATTTTCATAACAACTCTCCACCAGCAAAGCCAAAAGACAGCTTTTATCTACATAGAAATAGTGATACACGCAGGGAAGTTCATTTAAGCAATCCCACTGTGCCCCATCTTAGCTCCCCATGAATACGAAAGCCCAAGGAAAGCAGCATGTATATACATGAAAAATAGTGATACAAGTAGCGAACTTATTTAACCTATCCCACTGTATTCAATCAAATTCGGCAAGAATAGCAGAGTCAAATCAATCAACTAATTTTTACTCAATTATTTCATATCTACATTTTTAGTACCTTGCATGAAGTCATCAACAATAATGTTAAACTTCTGATTTCTATTGGGCATTAAATATTGAATTGCAAAATTGTTTGGCACACTCTGAAATATATAATAACACAGAGTTTAGAAAGAAAATATACCCACTTTAGTTTGATCAGATTCTGTGAACGGAACACTTCTCTAATATTCTCCCAGATAAAAAATATATCAATTCCATAAAAGCGAAGCATTAATTTCATGATTTGAAGAATTAGTAATTCTTTTTTCAAAGAATAAAAAACAAATTTGGACCAAGATCCCAGAAAAGCCTGAAAGCTCCGAGTAGTTTAGCCAACGAAACAAAACCAAACGAGGGGCGTAACAGCAAACCTATCCGATCTCAGATAAATGCTCCAGAAGAATTCATCAGATGAATAAAAACGAAATGAAAGTAAGCAACGGAATCACCCAATTTGGTCGCCGATGACTCACTATAGCGTGTCAGGTGGCCCGATGATGGTCACGTTCCACTCGAAGACATTACTATCGTCCACCAACCCGGCAGAGAAGCCATCCACCGGATTCTTCATCAGATCTGGTCCACGAACCACAAAAAGAACAACAAATCAAGAACAATGGAACAACAAGCCCTCGGCCGAAACCCTAGGCAGGATCAATCTGCGTAAGAAGTGAATCGTTCTGTACCCCTGAGCTGCTTCTGTAACAGGAGGTTCGCCGGGTTCGACACCGCCATCGACCACCTCTGCTCCTCCGATGGCGTGCGTTCAGCGGAAGGGAAGAAGAAAGAACGGAATATCGTGGGGGGGAGAGAGATGCGGAATATACGGCAATCGAAACTAAGGAAATTGTTGCAAGGGATCTTTCACCTTCTAGATATCAAGATTATGTACATTTTTTTTTTTCCCTTCTGAGGCTCAGTTTACAGGAATAAGGGAGAGGAAATTGATGGAACATAATGGGGGCGCTATTTATTTTTATTATCATCAAAGAATATCTTAATTTTAAAATTTTAAAATAAAAGTTTATTTCACTTTTCAGTAATTTTTTTAAATTAAAACTGATTGAAAAATTACTCATATTTAATTAAACCTGCTACAGACTTATTATATTAAAATATATTTTTTTCAACTTGATTAAAATAAAAAATCAATAGCGCTTATTTATATTAGAATTGTGTCTTTGTCGATTGTGGCCCTTGCCTTTGCCAAATTAAGGCACTCATTTTCAATAATAGTGTTCGTTGCTGTCTCACTCTCATTATTATATTATTTAAGATTATTTAATAAAATAATTCAGTTAAGTCAAGTTTAAAACTAATTAAATTATTAAAAATATTATCGGCTTGGTTATTTATGAGACCTCCTTATTGAGTTTAGTTTTTAAAATGTTAGATTACTTTTAGTTGATCAGTGAATTTAATACTATCAAAGTTTTTATTTATTTGTAAATCATTTATAATATTAAGAGCACAGAAGTCCGTGGATTTGATGGGGGAGGAGCTCCTCGATTTTCGGCAGCTTTAGAGAGCAGCTCCTTATTTTAAAAATAATAATAATAATTTTTTTAATCTTTCTTTAAAAAAAACAAAGGAGCTGTAATACAGTATGAGACTCATACAGAAGTTGGGATGATTTGAGTATTTTTACTTTTTAACGTAGCTGTGAAGTGACTTTATGAGAGTTCTGGGAGATGCTCTAAATCTACGACGCAGATCAACATTTAAATCGTTTACGGCACCAAGTCCAATGGGCATGTTGACCATCGCCACGTCGCTCACACTGCCCTTCGTGTCACTCTGGTCATGTCTCGCTCATGATGCTAATTGTTGTCTGTGCATGTTTCTTGTCTCTCACATACTCCCGTCATCTGCCACTACTCTACCCACTTGCATCGTCATCACTCACACACCCATAGGGATAAACTAGAGATTTAACTTCCAATTTGTGAATACAGCGTAGCATTCACCTAGTGATGAGTGGTGGGCGGCATGCATATAGATTACGAGGCTATATCATTCTGCCGAGAGTTTGTCAACCTTTTTTTTATCTATAATAGAGTTTATTTCGAAGTTGCTCTGAAAATTTTGATGTTCATCTGCTCGATAACAATATCTATGACCTTTTAAGATTTTAGTTGCAAATTATATATACAGTTCAACCATTGTAAGATAGTGGTAAAAATTGTTAGATATAATTAATGTGAATGGAGAAGAGGTGAAAGAGGAAAGAGATTCCGTTGTGAATGAGATTTTAGTTCTATATTTGGAGTTTCATGGCATGTTAATTGATTTATATTGATTCACATGCATTGACGATGTGAACAAATACATGGAGAGATACTCTCTCTCACGTGTGGGTGCGCAGATGGTGCAAATCTAGGGTCTGAATTGTATTGAACCAAGGTTGACTCGCGTGCGAGCACGACCTGCGCATACAGAATGTGAGACCATCTTTTGCCACCCGACATTAATGAAGACATTAAACTCATTAATGATGATATTAAATTTAATATTAAATTATCATAATTTGATATATAAGGAGGTTGTATCTTGAGCAAAGAGACGCGGAAGAGAAGCAAAAATGAAAGCAAAAGAATTCCTCCACCTACGTTCCCCGATTTTGTTCTCTCAGTCGTGCATCCGCTCGGCTGAACTACTCGTGATAATACTAAGGTGTACTCTCAATTCGCCACATACGTACAACTAGTGGTTGGTTGTGTGCATGGTTCTGTCATTGTATCCTGGGAAATAGATAACCCAAGAGAACCTCGAAGCACAACCAGAGGTGGGGTGAATTTGTTTAAAGGAAACTACGTTGAAGCAGGCATTGACATTTTCCTTGACGAATTCCATTTCTAATTTTGCTACGCACTGCATCAACTCCGCGACTTGGACCACCGGAAGCTTTACAGAACCAACCCGGCTGGCAGCTTGAGATTATCAACTCAGGTCATCTAGCCAAATAAGTTGAATTTAATTTAGTATATTTAAATTCAGTTAATTCTCCAATATCTCCAATAACAAATTGTCTAACAATCTTGAAACAGATTCGATTCTGTTGAGATGACCACAGAACAAATGGTTGAGGTGCAACAGACTCAACACATGAAGGCCCCCTCCGCCCCTGATTGGAACTGTGTCAATCAATCATAGGGAAAAGCCAAAGAAGTTCAGTGGACTGAACTTCAAGAGGTGGCAGCAGAAGATACTCTTCTACTTGACCACGCTCAATCTGGATCGGTTCTTAACCGACCCTCCCAAGCGTGCTGAGGATGTTGATGCGCAGACCATCAGTGCAGTGGAGGCATGGACTCATTCTGAGTTCCTTTACTGAAACTACATCCTCAACTGTTTTGCCGACTCACTGTACATTGTGTATAGCATGAAGAGAACGGCTAAGGAGTTGTGGAAGTCCTTGGACAAGAAGTACAAGATGGAGGATGTAGGGGCCAAGAAGTTCATCGTGGGTCAATTCCTAGATTACAAGATGGTTCACTCCAAGACGGTGATCAGCCAAGTCCAGAAGCTTCAGGTGATCTTGCACGAGATCCACTCATAAGGGATAGTTCTGAGTGAGACTTTCCAGGTGGCTGCTATCATTGAGATGCTGCCTCCAAACTGGAAGGACTTCAAAAACTACTTGAAGCACAAACAGAAGGAGATAAATGTGGATGAACTCATTGTTAGACTTCGTATCGAAGAAGACAACAAGAGTTCAGAGAGAAAGATGTTCTCTCAAGCTATTGTGAAAGTCAACGTTGTTGAGCACAGTCAAATCGTGAAACGAAAGAACCCCAAGTATTCCAAGATGGGACTTAGAGGAGGCATCAACAAGAAGAAGTTCCCTGGAAAGTGCTTCAACTATGACAGAGTGGGTCACAAATCTTCGGAGTGCAGGAAGCCAAAGAAGAAGCAGGAGGTCAACCTAAACGAGGGACCAGAAATGGACGACCTCTGTGTTGTGGTCTCTGAATTGAACCTGGTGGGTTCAAATCTGCGGCAATAGTGGATCGATATTGGAGCTACCAGACATGTATGCTGCAACAAGGAGCTGCTCCACAACTTTAAAGAAGTCAATGGAGACAAGCTGTTCATGGGAAACTCAGCAACCTCAGACATCATAAGCTAAGGAAAAGTGGTGCTGAAGATGACCTCAGGCAAGGACCTTACTCTGAACAATGTATTGTATGTTCCAGAGATTCGGAAGAATTTAGTGTTCAGATCACTGCTAAGCAAGCATGACTTTCACATTATTTTTGAGTTAGACAGAGTTATGCTGTCTAAGAATGGAATGTTTGTAGGAAGAGGCTATGTATCTGATGGGATGTTTAAGCTTAATGTAATGATCATTAGGTTTAAGATAAATAAGAGTGAAAGTTCTTCCACTTATATGCTTGAGTCTTCATGTTTGTGGCATGGTAGACTAAGACATGTTAACTACGATGTGTTACGTAGATTAATAAACATGCAAAACATACCTATATTCCGCCTTGACCCAAAACACAAGTATGAGATTTATGTTGAAACGAAAATGACAAGGTTATCCTTTCAACATATTGAAAGAAGCAACGAACCACTTGAGTTAATTCGCACTGACGTGTGCGACCTCAAACTCACACCAACACGTGGTGGGAATAAATACTTCATCACTTTTGTAGATAATAGCACAAAATATTATTTTGTGTATCTTCTCAAAAGTAAGGATGAAGGTATAGAAAAATTTGCTCTCTATAAGAATAAGGTTGAAAACCAGCTTAATAGTAAGATTAAAGTGGTTCAAAGTGACCGAGACGGTGAATATGTATCACCATTCATTGAGTTGTATGCTGAACTTGGGATCAGAGACGAAATTACAGCTCTTTATACTCCTCAGCAAAATGTGTAAGATTGTTGCGCTAGAGGGGATGAATAACACTCCTGACTAATTTGTTTCAAAAAACATGATCGGAGATAATGCAGTGGAAAGAAAGACAGAAGAAAAAATAAACACAACTAACACAGTTTGTTTTTACTTAGTTCGAAGTCTGTGACGACTCTTACTCCAAGGCCCAATATCGTTGACCGCTTTCGTTGGCCAATTCACTATTAGTTTGGTAAATCTTTACAAAGATGAATACAATGGATTTATAATTTAAGTGTAGTAATTAAAAGTATACCAACAACTTTTGGGGATCTGGAAGGTTGTGCTTTCAGTTGTTGGAGTCGCATCACTCTGTCGTCGGAGTTATGTTGCTCGGTCATCAGAGCAGTGTCACTCGATTGTCGGAGTCTCATCATGGAGTCACAAGAACGTCTTTGAAGTAGCGCGCAAGAAAGCAATCACAAATGCAAGTTGTGTCTCTGGCTCTTGGTTGAATGTTGCATATATATACTATTCTGGGTGCTTGGATCCCTTCCGGGCGCCTGGATCCCTTCCGAGCGTCTGGACCATAAAGTCAGCTAGTCCAATCAGCGCGCTCTAAACTAGCGATGAGATGTCTTAGCATTCTGGGTGCTCGGACCGACTTTTTCAGCAACTTATTTTCCTGGAAAATAAAGTTAGTCCAGGCAATATAAAATATATGTAAAATATAAATTTGACAACCTTTGACTGTCCGATTCTGACTTTGAGTTTTGTTGAAACTCTAGATCGAACCGACGCATACTGTTCCCTCCTCAGGAGAACACGTCCTCACCTACTCCTCTCAAGAGAGTTTACCTTTTTGTCAGACCAGTCCTCCAGACCTTCTGGACTTTTGCTCAACGTTTGAGACTTTAGGTCTTCATGTTGAATGTCTGCTCCATAGCCCGTCCAAACTTCCATCTGGTCTGCGACCATCAAGATTTTTACCTAGAGTCCCCGACTCTAGGGTTTCGCCCAAAGTACTCAACCCACCAAGACTTCGCCTTGCCTAACTACAGTTAGAACTTTCAACCACCTAGGGTTACCTCCCCCTAGGGTTTTCCACCTGCCTAGAATCCACTAGGACTTTTGCCTAAGAATACTTTGGACTTTCTTGCAAGCTCATTCAACCTTGTTAGACAACAAGTGACCTTAACTTTGGACCCTTTTCCATAATCAAAACTTAGGTTCGATCTTCTGGTGCTCTCTGCACAAAAAAAATGGAGTTACTGAGTGAAAGAATCGAACTCTAAAGGAGATGATGAATGCTCTTCTATTGAGCTCTGGACTGCTAGAGTTCATGTGGGGGGAAGTTGTGTTAATAGCTAATTACCTTTTAAATAAAGTGCACCGAAAGAAAATAGATAAGAGCTCTTATGAGTTATGGAATGGAAAACAATCGTCCTACAAATATTTACGAATATGAGGGTATATTGCCAAAGTTTTGGTGCTTGATCTGAAAAGGATTAAGATAGGACCAAAGACTGTCATTTGCATATTCATTGGGTGTGTACATAACAGCACTGCATATTATTTTTGTGTGTATGAGTCACACATACCGGAGATACACAAGAACTTAATAATCGAATCGAGAAATGTCTTGTTCTTTGAGCATGTGTTTTCATATAAAACCCGAGAGGATGCTAGCCCCTCAAAACAGACATATGAAACACAAGGCGAAGAAGATGATGATAAACCAGTCGAGGTTGAGCATAGACGGAGTAAAAGAGCTCAAATAGAAAAATCCTATGGATCAGATTTTATCACTTTCATGTTGGAAAGTGAGCCCCAAAGTTACTCAGAGGTTGTAGGCTCTTTTGATGAACCTCACTAGAGAGAGGCAATTGCATCTGAGATAGAATCTATCTTGTAAAATCACACTTGGTAACTTGTGGATCTTCCTTCGAGAAGTAAACCACTAGCTTGTAAGTGAATCTTCAAGAAGAAAATGAAGTCAAATGGCACAATTGATAAGTATAAGGCCAGATTGGTAATCAAAGGATATCGACAACGTGAAGACCTTGATTACTTTGATACGTATTCTCCGGTATCGAGAATAACTTCCATTAGAGTATTGTTGGCTATTGTCGCTTTATGGAATCTCGAAATACATTAGATAGATGTAAAGACAACCTTTCTAAATGAGGATTTAGAAGAGGAAATCTACATGGAGCTTAAGGGATTTTCTATGCCAGGACAGAAAAACAAGGTTTGTAGATTGATGAAGTCATTATATGACTTGAAACACGCACCAAAGCAGTGACATGAGAAATTTGGCAATGCCATGAAGGAATGTGGATTTAAGATCAATGAGTGTGATAAATGTGTCTACGTAAAAATCACAGGGTATGACTATGTCATTTTGTGCCTATATATAAATGACATATTTATCATTGGGAGTAATTATAAGATAATCAAATCCATCAAAGATATGTTGAACTCAAGATTTGACATGAAAGACATGGGCCTAGCTGATGTGATTCTAGGAATCAAAATTATTAAAATAACAGAAGGACTTATTCTTAGTCAATCCCATTATGTGGACAAGATTCTTGAGAAATTTACCAAGGGTAATACTGCAATGGCATGAACGTCGATAGATATGAGTCAACATCTATCAAAAAATTAAGGTGAAAATATCTCTCAGATAGAGTACTCTCGAGTGATTGAAAATCTGATGTACCTGATGAGTTATACACGACCAGACTTGGCATACGTAGTAAATAAACTGAGTAGATACACGAGTAATCCTGGTGTAGAGCACTGGAAAGGGATAACAAGAGTACTGAGGTACTTAAGGTATACTTGTAAATATGGGTTGCAGTATACGAGGTATCCTGCTGTGATTGAACGATACAACGATGCAAGTTGGATATCTAACATAAAAGACTCTAAATCTACGAGTGGATATGTATTCACTCTGGGAGGTGCAGCCATTTCCTGGAAATCTTCTAAGCAAATGGTAATAACCAGATCCACGATGTAATCTGAGTTTATAGCTCTTGACAAATGCAGTGAAGAGGCTGAATGTCTACGACAATTCTTAAAAGATATTCCGAGACGACTGAAACTTGTGCCGACTATTTGCATACATTACGATAGTCAATCAGTAATTGGTTGAGCACATAGCCATCTGTATAATGGTAAGTTTAGACATAACACTATTAGACAACTACTCTCAACGGGAGTTATCACTGTTGACTATGTGAAGTCAAAGGATAACCTTGAGAATCCGCTAACCAAAGGGTTAAACAGAGAGTTAGTTGCAAACTCATCACGAGGAATGAGCTTGATGGCGTTGTCAGTGATCGGTGCAGAGGATACAACCTATGTTGACTGCAGATCCCAAAAATCAAGTTTAAAGGGATAACTAATTTGCACTGACTAGATACATTGTTTTGGGGGGGGGGGGGGTAGCCCAATAAAATAGTGACTGGACCACGGTAAACTAATATGCTTTTAATTATCAAGAAGATTATATAGCTACTCTCAAGGGATCACCTATGCGAGAAAGAAGTGGGGCTGCTTCGAAGAGAATTGGAGGCACAATTCTAAGAGCTTCTCATAAAACTAGACATATTCATGGCCAAGAACGAACATACTAATGAGAACTGAGTTGTATCAGGAAGAGTCTTGAGTGAGATATGTCAATGCTTTCACAAACTGCAGAATAGTTCAAGGGCATTGTATCTACTATCAGCAGTAAGCAAACAAATCTTCATAAGGGAAGGTTCAAAGGGTAAAACCTACCTGTCCTATACTGGACTTAACTGCTGAATACTATCACATACTCTATCTCTATTTATGTGGGGGATTGTTGGATATAAGTGATGTGAATAGAGAAGAGGTGGAAGAAGAAAGAGGCTTCATTATGAATGGGACTTTAGTCCCACATTGGGAGTTTCATGGCATGTTGGTTGGTTTATATTGATTCACATGCATTAATGATGTGAACAAATACATGGGGAGAGGCTCTCTCTCACGCGTGGGTGCGCAGGGGAGGAACAAATCCAGGGTCCGAATTGTACTGAATCAAGGTTGACTCGCGTGCGAGCACGACCTGTGCATATCGAATACCTGACCGGTCAAGGCAAGATAAGAATGAACCAACGTTTTACCACCTAAATATCCTTTTTGTACCTGCTCAAGAGTGTAACGAAAGTATTATTATGAAATTAATGGTGATTTCATAACATCTCGACATTAATGGTAATTTTATAACGTCTCAATATTAATGATGACAAACCTATTAATGATGACATTAAATTCAGTATTAAATGATCATAATTTGGTCATTTATTGCAGGCAAGGTGAGAGCTCCTATATAAGGAGGTTGGATCTTTAGCAAAGAGAGACGCGAAAGAGAAGCGAAAGCAAAAGTAAAAGAATTCCTCCACCTTCGTTTCCCTATTTTGTTCTCTCAATCATATATCCGCTCGGCTAAACTACTCGTGATAACACTAAGGTACATTCTCAATTCGCCACGTACAACCAGTGTTTGGTTGTGTGCGTGGTTCTGTCATTGTATTTTTGGAAGTAGACAACCCGAGAGAACCTCGGAGCACAACCGAAGTGGGGTGAATCTGTTTCAAGGAAACTGCATTGAATGCAAGCCTCGCCATTTTCCTTGACGGATTTTGTTTCTGATTCTGCTACGCACCGAATCAACTCCGTAACTTAGACCACCAGAAGCTTTGTAAAACTAGCCCCACTAGCAGCCTGAGATTATCAGCTCAGGTCATCTCGACAGATAAGTTGAATTTAATTTGATATATTTAAATTCGACTAATTCCCTAATATCTCCGGCAACAGATTGCCCAATAGAAATAAGATGAAATAATAAAATTATTGATTGTTTTAGTTTGTCCATAAATAGATAATTTATAGAAACATCTATTATAGATACATTATAAGGTTCCATCAATTGATAGAATAATACACAAACAAAATATTATAATACTCTGTTAATTAACATGGTAGTAAATAAAAGGAATAATTAATAGGTATTAATTTTATTTTAGCATAATTATATTGAATGATTCTCTTTTATCCTCCAGCAAATTTAACGGAAGATCTCTGACGTTGAGTTTGTTTACTAACTTATTGAAACGCTATTTGGATAATATATTAATAAAGATATCAGCAATTTAATTCTCTGTAAAAATATAAAAATTGATAATTGCTTAGTCGTCACACGCTCTTAAACAAAATGAAAATCAATTTTCATATGTTTTGTATAAGCATGAAAGATTGAATTTGCTATGAGATATATTACTCCAATATCGCACCAAATTTTTGGTGCAATATTTGAAGCAGGATGAAGTTTAAAGAGAAGTGATTAAAGTCAAATAATTTCAGACATATTTGTTATGGCTTTATATTCTGCCTCAATGTTTGAACGAGATACTATAGGTTGTTTTTTTGAATTCCATGAAATAAGATTTCTTCTAAGAAATATTTTATATCCACTAGTAGAGCATCTGTCTTTAGGAGATCTTATCCAACCTACATTACTATAGGCATGTAAATCTTGAGATAATTAACGATATAAAATAAGATCACGAGAATGGTACCTTTGAGACAACAAAGTATTTTTTTCACACCTTTCCAATTTTATTTAGTGGGAGCATATATGAACCGACAAGCACAATTTACTGTAAAGGTAATATTAGAGCGTGTGATAATAACATATTATAAGGCTCCAACAATGCTTTGATAAATCTATGGATCAAATATCACAAGAGAGGATAAAGATGTAAAGAAGTTATCTATAGTAATTGGTGTATAGATCAGACATACTCCATCCATTTTAGCTCTTTGAAGAATCCTAATAATACATTTGCTTTGAGAGAAGAGATAATCATTCTCATGTGGAATAAGTTCAATACCGAGAAAAAAAATGAGCATTACCCAAATCTCGAGTAGGGAATTCTAGATTGAAAAGACTTGTTACTCCATAAATACAGTTTCCTTAAAATGACCATGAAAAAATAGATTTGAAATGTCAAATTGTTGTATTGGTAAATTAGAACTAATAGCTATTAATAACAATAGTCTGACAGATTTAATTTTGATGACTGAACTAAAAGTGTCATTGAAATCAATACCTGATTGTTGACTAAATCCTTTAGCTATAAGTCGAGCTTTGTGCTATTCAAGAGAACTATCAGCTCGATGCTTAAGATGAAATACCCATTTAGAGCCTACAACATTCATGGAGGGAGTACGCAGAACTAAAGTTCATGTTCCATTGCAAAGAAGTACATCAAATTCTATAGTCATTGCATTATGCCAATTCGGATCCTTGTTCGCTTGTGTAAAATAATTTAGTTTAATAGACTTTGAAGAGACCACTAGAACTCATGGAAAAGGATATCAAGTTGTCATTAGTGGACAACATGCATAGATGTCACTTAAGGAAAGCATGCAATGGGGAGCATTATCATCTGAATCACTTGTTGATGACAACGAGAAAGTAGGCTGACATGGTGATTTTGATGATGAACTTGTATTATCTAAGGATACAGAGCTAGAAAACATATTATCTTCGATTGGTGAGGCTTCTGAGATTAGAGCAGCAACCTGAGGTGATTCTAATGGTATAGGGGAGTTATCAGAGAGCTCCGAAGCAGGACTAGTATGTCATCACTTCTAACAATGTTAGGTGGTATCAAGAAGGTGACACCTATATCTAAAGGAGAGATTGAACAAGCTGCTGAAAAAGGGACTAGAGACTCATCAAAAGTAATATGTCGTTAAATATATATCCGTCCTATTGGTCTGTACAAGCATCGATACCCATGGTGTAAAGTATTATAACTAAGAAAAACACATTGTAGTGAATGAGAGTCAAGTTTGTGTTTAGAGTAGGGGCATAACCATAAATAACATGCACAACTAAAAATTCAAAGAAAAGTATAGTCAGGAGTTTGATTATAAAATTTTTCTAAATGATACTTATGATTGAGTGATAGGGTAGGAAGTTGATTTATAAGATATATCGTAGTGCAAACAACTTCATCCCAAATTTTATGTGGAATTGATGCATGATGAAGAAGAGCTAAGGTAGTTTCAACTATATGTCTACGTTTTCTTTTAGCATAGCCATTTTGTTCAGGAGTGTGAGGACAAGAGACTCGATGAACAATTCCACAAGAGACAAGATAACGATAGAGAGCTTGATATTCGTCTCCCTAATTAAAATTAAGTGTTGCTTTGAGTCTTCTTTTATAACCTACTGGAGGCGCCTCAAAGCCCCATTGAGGCGCCTCAAACCATAAGGTTTTATCCCGTCATTAACGTTGCGATGATCTTCTGGTCGCTGCCTCTTATCCGACTTGAGGCACCTTCATCACTGGTCTAAGGCGCCTCCAAGAAGCAGTTCAAGGTGCCTTCAATCTCCATGAAGGTGCCTCCAGCTTCACTTTGCAGCCAGCTTTAGCCTTATACCTGAGGCACCTCCAAGCTCCATGGAGGCGCCTTGGGTACTGTTCATCCGAGGTGTAAAATGTAGTTTGGTCCCTATAAGATACGTTAGTCCCCAAAAATACCCTGCAGTACAAAGTTAGCACATAATAGTCAAGGTAAATAAGATATTGACAGTCCCCTGACTATCCGGGTCTGACTTTGGATTTCCTACCGGAAACCCTAGGTCGACCCGACGCCTACTGTTCCCTCTACGGGGAACACGCCCTCACCTACTCCTCTTAGGAGATTTACCTGTTGCCAGTGTGATCCTCTAAATCGACTGAATTTTTACTCGGCGTCCGATGCTTTCGGTCTTCATGCTGGATGTCCGGTCCTCGACCCATCCAGACTTCTACCCGGTTCGCGACACCAGGATTTTAACCTAGGGTTACCACCCCCTAGGATTTTTGCCTAAGCTTCGACCCGCCAAGACTTTCCGCATAGGGTTACCACCCCCTTTGACCTAGGGTTATCACCCCTTAGGGTTTTCCCCTTGCCTAACCACAGCTAGGACTTTCCTGAAACACTCAATCATACACATTAGATAACAATTAAACTTAACTTTGAATCCCTTTGCCATTATGAAAACTTGAGTTCGATCGTCGGATGCTTCCCGCACCAACAGATACTTGGCATAAGGAAATCTAGATGGGTCAAGGATGACCGGACATATGGTGGAAGGAAATCCAAGTGGGTCATGGAGGACTGGACACTTGGCACGAGACAGTATGTCCAAGTGGGTCAAGGTTGACCGGACACTTGGTACGAGGAGAAAAGTCCAAGTGTGTCAAATGATTGACTAGACACTTGGTGAAGAAGTCCCAGCAGGTAAAGGTTGACCGGATGCTAGGCATGAAGAGTCCCAACAGATCACTGTTGATCAGATGTTGGGTTTGGACTTGAGTTAAGCAAGTCAAATGGAGGTCAATCGATCAACCGATCGATTGAACCATAGTACAATCGATCAATCTATTGATTGGAGGTGTGTTGCGATAAACAACGACCCAATCGATCGGTCGATAGATTGGGAGCCTGAATCGTGAGCATAGGAGCTTCCCCAATCGATCAACCGACCGATTGGACACTGCCAATCGATCAAGCGATCGATTGGGGATGGAAATCTCGCATGACGTGACGCGAGGAACGCTGAATCGATCAGGCAATCGATTCATGTCTTTTCCAACAGAACACAGAGGCGCTCTGAATCGATCGACCGATCGATTCAAGCCTCCCCAATTGATTGGGATATAACCGTTACAAAGGAAGCGCACAATAAAAAGCTGCGGTGAGCTTTCTTCCTTAGCGACTCTCTTCTTCCACTCCTTGCAATTTCTCTCAGGTGATCATTGTCAGTTCTTGAGGTTCTTGGAGACAAATATTACTGCACTTCCATGATCAAGAGGTGTTCCCAAACAAGAAGAAGAAGTAAATTAGGGTTTCATATTGTAAATCTTGTAAGATTTCATTTGTATTTGCTTTTCTTTTTCCTCTTGTTGTATTGAGAGTTTGTACAAGGCTTCTCTGCCTTTGGTAGTTACCAAGAAGGAGTGTTTTTATTAGTGGAGACTGTCATGTATGGATCGTTGGATTAGTCACCTCTTCTTGAGGTGGATACCAAGTAAATCCTGGTGTTAGCGCTATGAGTCTTGTTTCGAGTTCTTTTCGCTGCATATCGACAACATGAAGCAAGTAAACGAAGCACGACAAGCTATTCACCCCCCCTCCCTCTAGCTATAAATTGACCCTAACACAAAGTAGAAAAGCAAGAACAAGATAAAGATAAAATTATGTACGATCTAAAAACAAACAAACACCACTAGTTTTCTCCGACAACGACACCAAAATTTGATAGAAATAAGCACTTAAATTAATTCATTTCCAATCTACCAAACCCCTTAACATACACTAAGGTAGTATAGTAGAGGACCGGGTCATCTCTCACGTGGAACGAATGACAGGATGTTTATTTTCAGACGGAATCAAATAATAGGGTTTTGTTTTGGATTTCTACATCTAATGCAATAAAGGAAACTCTAACTAACCAACAAAGATGAACCCATAACACAGTGTCACTATATGCTGCGGTTAACACCATAAATGAAATTAAACTAAGAAATGAAATAGCAAAGCATTAAATGAAATCTATTCCAATAAATGAAAGATAATGCAAGTAATGAAAGCTAAGTCTAGCCTAACTACAATTTCAGAAATTAAAAGGGCAACATAAAGTAAATCATTAACGAAACTAGCATGTAACGAAACCTAAAGCATGTAACAAAACTTAAACTAATATATCATAATTGTATTCAATAAAAACTAGAACTTAACGAAATTGAAAGAACAAGGCAAAGTAAGAATTAAACAAACTAAAATACATCAAATTGAACCTAACTATTTAAAGAACATTTCACCGAACACATGACATGCATAAACAAATGAAGCAAGATTAGTGCAATTCAAACATGGAAAATCAAGTTCAATAAAACCATTCAATCAAAATTAATAAACATGCATAAAACTAAGTTAACCAAACCCCTCCTCCACACTCTAACATCACTCAACTATCCCCGCTGTCACACAAAGGACCCAGATTTGGAACGCCATTACCGGTGAACAGCAACACAACGATGGATTCAAAAGGTGCTCGCTAGAGAAGAAGATGCATAGCCGACTTCCTCTGCTGGATGCTCCCTACTTTCGCAACACTATCGGTGAGACCTTCAGAGGTAAGGGTGGTCTAGAAGTGCCTCACTAGAGGAGAACGCTCCATTGAAGAAGATGATCTTAGTAGACGTCGTCGCTCACAGGAGTTATTGGAGCCACTGTTGTCGTCGAGTTGAGCAAATCAGAGAAGAAATGGGAAGAATGGATGTAGAGGGCCGACCGGAGGTAGTGAATGCAAAGGAAGAAGCCACCGACTGATTTTGAGGGGGAAGAAAGAAGAAGAGGTTCGGAGGGATGCTTTGTCGTGAGGCCTAAAAATGCAAAGAAGAAGAGGATCCTATTGTGCCATCGTGTGAAAACTTAAGAGAGGATTTTCTCTCTTTTAATCTAGGTTGTCCACACTTGAGATGAATAAAATGAAGATTTGACCGTCCAATCTTAAGATAAGTGGTTTGGATCTCTTGAGATTAAATTAAGGTTGATTTTCTCTTAAGATCTAACAGTCCACATAGCTTCAAATATGGATAAAGAGCTAGATGGCTTAGATCTGAATGAAGGATGAAGATCTCTCTTGATCTGGATCAACGGTTCATATTAATTTAGTTTGATCTCCTCAGTTTGACCTCCAAATCAAGTCAGATTCGATCCGATTAAATCATAATTCATGGCTCTTTGAATTTCCTAGAAAATCATATAAAAACATGAAATTGAATTCCATAATTTGTAAAAAAAATTATAATCAAGTCTAAAATAAGTTTCTACTCATAACACATAGTATAAACGACAAATTAAGTATGCGAGAAGGTAAAAATGCTAAATCTAAGAGCCAAAATAACAGATAAAAATGCTAGTTATCGGTGTGTTAAGTGCTCGTTGGTGGTTCACCTTGTAGCCCACATGGTCTTTTGGTCAGGCTCTTTGGTTAGCTCATTGGCTTGTCGCTAATATAGCCAAGTCATTCGGTGTTCGAGAGTCAACTACGGTCTCCTGTTACTGTTGCACCATCTTTGCAGCTCGGGTATTGATTAGTATCTCCAACTTTTCTTGAGTTAACGTCACCGTGGTGAGTCGTCCAATGTCTTCTATCTTCGCGTCTCAGATGCAGGTAAGTTCCCACAAACGACGCCAAATATGATCTCATTCGAAAGCTGAGAAAATGATAGGCTGGGAACTCGACACTAGTGTTGACTAGAAGAAGACTTCGTGGTGGCTCTGATACTGACTAAAAGAAGACTCATTATTATCCTGCAAAAATCAAGAGCATTGTGCCGAGCCGGGAAGGGGTCTCTGGCGTTGGCCCTTTGATGTTTAAGTCAGTATCCGGCTCGGTATAATGGAATAGTAGCAATGAACAATAGCAAAAAGTATGTAGAACAATAAAGCATTGCATATCTCCGCCTATGGATGGAGACTTCCTTTTATAGTGTTATTGTAGCGTCGGTGCACGTCTTTCAAAGTATATGCACGTTTTTCAAAGTGCCCTTGGAAAAGATAAGTCAAAAAATGTCTCTCACATCTTTCCTTAAAAGGACACGTAAATCTCTGATGTGACAGGCTAGAAACTTCTAAAGTACGATTTCAATACTGGACATACTCTGTTGTCAGTGCCGCAAACTTCCAAAAGAGTACAATGATATATGTAGGTGGGTCCCACTATATGTCGATAGGAGGTTGTTCAGTAGGGACGTCCAAGCTTGAACATACTAAACATAACTATCAACCTGTCCTTTACTAGGCTTTCCTATTATCAGAGGGTTATCTTTTGGTTGCCTGAGCGTCCGTCCGATCGGCAGAGATGGTGGGTCGGAAGATTTACTGTTTGTCTCTTAACTTCAGTCGTAAGTTTTCAGAGGATGACCATTCGGACGGTCACGTTTGACCGACCTTGGAAGCCCATTCGGATAACTTCATCTCATCTATGGTCCTAGACATAGTTTGTAAAATCGTGATCCGGATCATAGGATCGTACGATCCTACGATCCAAAAATCCAAAATTGATCCAGGATCGTGAAGAATCACTTTTTGCAGTAGGATCGCAACAGGATCGGTAGGATCGGAACAGAATCGTGGAAGGAACTAGATGTGCTAAACACGCAAATGCGCAGCGGAAAACACTAGTTCCTCTAGAAGATCCATGCAAAGGGAAAGAGAAATTCCTACATATACTAAGTTTTCTAACATAGCATGAGAGATTATACCTTTAGTGCGTGCTCACGGACTCCCGACAGCTCGGATCACAGCATGATCTCACGTTCGCGCCTCTATGGTATCCACACGAGCAAGCGTTCGTTTGTCTCACAAACTCACAAGATGGAGAAAGGTTGCGCTAGCAACCTATGGAGTGGATTTCGGCCAAGAGAGGAGAGGAGAAAATGAGAATGAAGATCTCCCCAAACTGAAGAGAAAATTGCTTAAGTATTTTCATCTAATGAAAACACTTAATTAGCATTAATGACCTTAATGAGTATTTACACTCCATTAAGGATCACACTTGTAACTCCTCATTTCAAATGAGTGTAACTCCTCATTTCAAATTCAATTCCGAAAATTGAATGAAATGAATAATTAAATTTTGAAATTCAATAATTATCTCCATTAATCCTTACTTGAGTCTAACTCAAGTCTCCTCACTTGAGTCTAACTCAAGTCTAATTCACTTGAGTATAACTCAAGTATAATTCAATCGAGTCTTACTCAATTAATCCTCATGCAATTCAAATTCAATGAATCACTATTTCATTAATTTAAATTGAGTCCTTGAGTCTAATTTGAATTGGATTTAATCCAACAATTAGATCCAATTGAATCCAACTCAATAAGTCCAATTCGGATTAGACTTAATCCAATGATTCATCATATAAACCCATCTCAAAATCTACTTATTCTTTGTGTGTGACCCAATAGGTTTTCGTAACGTTGGCAATGTACCCAAATCAATATTTAGATACATAAGCAATGAGTGACATCTAGCAAGGCATCATTGCTACCCAAGTGACGAGAAGGTCAAGATCCGACCTAACCTACCCATGGCTATTATTTTGTATGACTTTGCCCCTCTATCCTTGATATTTATGTTGATCAATGAGGCATAGACCGTGTCATCCTCTTATCAACCTTTGTGTTTCTTGATCTCTAAGTAGACACACTCAATTAAATAAGTTCAATATCTCATATTGACTCATTTGTGCATGGTCATGCTTTTTTGTGTCCTACTAATCAAGGGGCCCACAGATATCGCTTCCATCATATGGAAGGGATAGATCTCATCTACATCACTCACATCCCTCCGCATAATTCATTGCATACCCAGTGATCGACTTTATTGTCCACCTTGTTACAGGTGACGTTTGCCGATACCAAAGTACACAACTCCTTATGTAGGGAACCATAGCGACTTCAGGTCTAAGAACTATTCATACAAATAGTCATATAAGAATATTTATGACACTCATATAACGATCCATGAAACATTCTCATGGCGGGACATTCAGTATATATTCTCTAATATATATTCATGTGTCAACCTGATATCTCATATTCATGACTTGTGAGATCAAGTCATCCGTTGACCTACATGCTAGTGTCAACGCATTAATATTGTCCTTTTATATTAATGCTCGACTAGGAACAGTTAAGAGTAGTGGTCTCTATAATATCTCACTATCAATTCAACCAATTGATATATTGTAGATAGGAACCTACTACCCAAAGACATTATTATACTTATTCAATTGACACTGAACTGAAATAAATATAATAACCAACTTTGCCTTTTATTAATAATGATATATAATACAAAATGAGGCCTTTACAATCATCTCATAATTGGTACTAGGGCTAATACTAACAAATCGGTAGGATCAGAGTAGGATCGGAGCAGAATCAGAGTAGGATCGATGAAAGCTTTGAGAGGTCATAACTTTTGACTCGGATTGAACCACAGGGCCTATAATATATCAAATCAAAGCTCGTTCTGAGATCTTTAATAAATTTCAAAGTTTATCCTTAACCATCTTATTTCAAACCCAAAAAATATCATTTAAATTCTTTTCAATGTCTAGAAGATTTTATCTTTTTTTTATTATTTTTTTCATCTTATTAGGATTTTAAATTATTTAAACATATGTTTAATTATTTTTGAGTTAGTTTTTTATCAATAATATTCTGTCATTTCTTTTCCCTAAAATAATGAGTGTTTGGATGTCTATTGTCTGATATTGTGTCGCATCAACCAGTCTTTAGAAAATTATTTTCGGCATTCATATTTGAATCAAATGATTCAATAGCTTCTGTTATATACGTTAGGTGTTTTGTTGACCTTTAAATTGAATTATCTTATAAACCCAAGAAATATTGTTGACATTGAATGTATGATTATTATTGTGTTAATAGAAATTTTATATTCTTTCATTTTATGATATGAAAATATAAATATTATTACTATGCGAGAATGATAGTAGAATTACAAGTTAATTTAAATTTGTACATGTAGTAATGTAATTTGAGGTGTTCAGTGTAAATGACTGCATATATATACAAAATTAGTTATTTATTTATATGTAAATGAGTTTTTTAGGTATTTTTTTTAATTATTAATCATGTATGTTAAGATTTTAAGGGTTTTTGGTAGGATCGTACGATTTTACGATTCGATCTTGACCGATCTGATCCTGATCCTAAATTAATTCTGCGTAGGATCGCGATTCTACAAACTATGATTCTAAACCATTGACTATTTTAACTTTAATCTCTATGTTATGCTCTTTCATTCTTTGACCTATTTTTAATGGACCTTTCTTCATCGCCGTATCATTAGATGAATGATTCTCTTTTAGATAGATAGATAGATGACAGTCATCACCAAATTATTGGACAGATCACATTTATCACCAAATTATTGGACATAATCGATCACACGTTTATCATCAAATTATTGGAGAGGGGGATCTATCAAGTTAGTGGGTTTTGTATGGGGACTACGTACGTCATACCTAATTAAATTCCTTGTCTCCTTCCAAAGATTAATTATGAACCTTTTCATAGCTTCTTCCCTGCTCTAATTCTGTCTATGCTCAATGGCTTTAAACAAAACAGATCGTGTCGAGGGCGATCCGTGTAGCCGAACTCAGCCTCACACAAGCCCAACATAAGCCGAGACACAATCGATCGATTGCCCCAACACGCGCGCTGCGATCAACAACATCATCTGATTCTCCACCATTATTTCCATCCGAAAGAAGCCAAAAGGTGCATTCCCTTGTCTTGACGCAACGTAGTTTCCTGAAACATTATCATTACAACTCGCTCGCCCACTTTTTGGTTGCTTTTAACTCCAGTTTTCAAAAACTGAAGTGTCTTTGTCGAATTACAGCGTGCTTATGCTCCCTACAAATTTTGCAGGCCATAGGAGCAGACCGTCCCATGCCATGCATGCACCTTTATCAAATGCATTGCTTGTCCTAAGCCTCGGAAAAATCTGGACATCTCCCTGCGAAACACATTAGAGAAAGAAAGAAGGCATGAAAGTGCATGCATGGAATTCCGATGCCCCCCTTTCAAAATAGTTGTAACAGAAGCTGTGGTGCAGGCCCTCTTCGCGCGTCTTTGGGCCACATTGTTTTCTTTTTTGTACCCCTAAAGAAGTTAGGTCACATCGGAGACAAAACCTAATGGAATCACACAGCTTGTTTTATTCCCAACCTTTTGCTTTAGCCAAAAAATAAAAATTAAAAAATATAAAAAAATGAAGTTGGTAAGCTTGGCCATACATGCATGGCAGACCTGCAATTATGGGTGGACTGGAACTGAATGGCCGTGAATATATAAAAGCATGCATGAATCTTAATTAGATCATACATATAGCTACTGCCAAGTAAGTATAATTATGACTTACCACTGGCTGTAAGTCAACAACTATTGTTCACAGTATTTTGGTGAAAAAGATACTTGTGTTATGTGAGTATGTCTCGGCAACTCATTGACATTTTATTCATATACATGTCCAGTGAGATTATTCAACCAATTTAATATTAATTATCAAAAAAATCATCCACCTACATTCAGCATTAACATGAAGGATAATCATTTAATTTACATGTCTGTTGGGTCTTCTAATCATGGTATCTCATAATATCTTCTTAGTTTGTTTATATCACTTGCCAATTGTTCATTCAGCCATCATCTATTATGTTAATCCTACATAGTAATAACACTAGTAATGACATCATATCAAATCCATGGACTCATGTTATTAATACTACATAGTAATGACATCACTCTCTCTCTGATCAGAAGAAGTTGGACTAAGGAAAGATAATTTCAGAAATGAAATGAGTATACCAAAAGTTTTGGCTATGGGGAACATGGTACCTTTATAACATATCTATGATCGATCTACTGATAGAAATTATGAAATTGTCTGCCTTTAGTTTTATTAACATGTATAGTTTTACGCTGACTGATAATAATTTTCCTCCTTTATCCAGATTTGAAATCAGCCATCATGACTGATTCGTCATTAATTAAAAATAAAGAAATAAGTTTAAAGCAGAATTAGGAGCACAATAAATATATAGAGAGGCAGATCCCAAGATCGTTTTAAACATGAAATGACGTAGCCATCGGTTTCATCAAGACAAGTGGAGAATGTTTTGACTACGAAAATCCTTTTTTTAATGGACTCGTGATCAAGCTCCAAACACCATTCCATTAGGGCTTCCACTTCCTCTTTTCTCAATATCATTCCTAATTAACAGTAGTGTCTCTGCCACTATATATTATCACTGAGATCCTTAGAGGCTAAGAAAGAAGAAGCCCTACAATATGTAATATAAAAGGAGCAACTAAAGCAACGATCATCTCTCTCCATCTCTATACCTTCCACCGCCGGGGAATTTCTTGCTTCCCAACTTCTTCGTCTATCATCTTCAAGCAAAAAAAAGAAAAAGTATCAGAAAGAAAAAGAGGAGGAGGAGGAGGAGGAAGAAGAAGAAGAAGCAGAGATGGTGTTTCCTTCCGTTCCGGTGTATCTTGATCCACACAACTGGAATCAGGTGAGTACGTGGTATTGCTACCATCTTCTTTTCTTTGAAGATTATAATTCCTCTTTTGAGCTTCTTCGTCGTCAAAAAGAGAGTTAATTAAAGCAAAGAGATCATAATATTCACGTCCTTTTTCTTATCCCTCCTCTTGAATATACCCTTTTCTTCTATGATTACTTTACCCTAACGATCTGTCTCCGTGCCATGCTCAGCAGCAACAATCTTTTCCGTTTCCAACTGCCGGAGGCGGAACCGGTGGCGGGGAGGTTCCTCCGCTCATCCCCGGGCTAGCTGCAGTGACAAGACCTCCGGAAGCCGCTGGCATGGCTGCCGCTCCGGAATCGGCAGCAAGGGCTGTCTCCATGTCGGAACGGGCTCGGCTCGCGAAGATCCCGCAACCGGAACAGCCGCTCAAGTGCCCGCGCTGCGACTCCAGCAACACCAAGTTCTGCTACTACAACAACTACTCGCTCTCGCAGCCGCGCCACTTCTGCAAAGCCTGCCGCCGCTACTGGACCCGCGGCGGCGCCCTCCGCAACGTCCCTGTTGGCGGTGGATGCCGACGCAACAAGCGGAGCAGTAAGTCGTCTGGCGGCAGCTCCTCCAAGTCGACTGCGGATCGCCAGGCCGGCGGCGGCACTTCGTCCACGTCTTCCACCGCCACAGGAGGCGGAGGAGGCAGCGGCATCTCTCCTGGCATACCCCAGCCTGGACAGATCCCCTTCATGGTCTCCATGCCCACAACTCTGGGTCACTACGGCGTGGCGAACAATCTCGGCTTGAACTTTGGGATTCCGACGATGGATGCCGTGACGGCGGAGTATCAGGTGGGAGGCAACTCAAGCAATATCGGGCAGCTGGAGCAGTGGAGGCTGCAGCAGATCCAGCAATTCCCTTTCTTGGGAGGGGGATTGGAGCCACCTTTGCCGACGGTGCAACCGTCCATGTCCGGTCTGTACCACTTCACTGGCGAAGCGAGGCAAGTCGATGGCGCAAAGGCTGTCTCAGGCTCTTCACTGATCACACAACTAGCTTCGGTGAAGATGGAAGATCACAACGATCAATTAAGGCTCAATTTGTCAAGGCAATATTTAGGTCTCTCAGGAAACGATCAATACAATTGGAGTGGCACTGGTGGCGCTGCCGGTGAAGGCGGCGGCTCTACTAGTGGAAGCAATTGGGCGATGACAGATCTCTCCGTCTTCAACTCATCTTCCTCAGGCAATAACATCTTGTAATGATCATATTTTGCAGATCCTGATCGATGGTTTATATTCCTGTGACAATTGGTACTTTTATTTGGAAGAAGAAGAGCTAGCGTGTTTAATTATATATGGTCTGATCATGTCTTCCCTTCAAGAAGAGTAGAGAACTAATTATTGGTAGCTAGGTCAGTTCTTATCTCATCTTGGATCCGTATATAGTAGTATTTAATTGTGTTTGTTGTTTAATTAATTTCCTGTCTTTTTTTAATTTCCAAATTAATGTGATAGATCGACTGCATGAACTCATGAAGAATTATGGTATATATATATATATATATATTGTCTCAAGTAATGTAGGATTGTAGGTTAGGGTGTATCATGCAGCTAATTATATATATTGCGTTTCTAATACGTCTTTCTTATCTTGATGTGATCATTTTAATTTAGTTGTTTGTTATGATCTTGTTCCCTCTCGAGATATGTGCATATATCATGATTCCATAGATATTCCTACCTTGAAGGCTGAGAAGCACATAGACGACGGACGGTTCATCACCTCAAAGAAATCAAACAGTAGAGTGGCAATCAAATTAACTATATAGAAAGAACATGGTCATCATGCATCTCCACGTTACCTTTAGATTTCTAGAACTTTGGAGCCTATCCATATTGACTGTTATGGCATCTTCTTTTTTGGCCTCTTGTCCCTCCAGTTTTTTTCAGTCCGATAATATTCTCTCTGTCAGATATGATTATTCATATCATATATATGAAAACATGCATTTTCGCAAAACATTCACACTCTATTTATAAAAATTAATGTACTGATATTTATTAGCAAGAGAGAGTATTAGGAACATATATATATAGTCAATTTTGTATGTCTCTTTGGAGTTCAATTAAGTTTTTGTTTTTCGCCCTGCTACGTGATGATCTACAAATAAGCAGCACAGAGTTATTGAATGAGAGACAATCAGACAAGGACTTTATTGGAGGCCGGTGAGATACATGAATTTCTTTCGTGTTCTGACACTTGTATTACTGCACACTTGTCCATGAAACTTCCATGCAACTTCCTCCCAAAAATCCATGCAGACCAATAGGAATTTGCAACAATCTAACCTAAGACCATGAGCCCAGTCAGGGAAGAAAAAATAATCATAATGACAATTGTTGCAGAAGAGTGAAACTAATATAGACGGGAGAAAAGAAAAAGTGGATGAAATAGATCATGAGTGAATCCTTCTTTCTTTGCCTGTCACTGTCTCAGGGAATCTAGGTTTTGGCCTGCTTTCATCAAGTCCAAGGCAGTCCCTATTGAGAGAATAAAGCGACCAATTTTTTCTTTTTTAGTTTTCAAAAAAGTGGCCTTAATTAATTTGCTAGGTTATCCTTGTAGCAAAGTGAATGAATGAAAATGGAAGCTGAAATGGACTGGTGGCTGTAATATTGATATATATATAAATACTGTATGTATATGTATACTTAGAGGAGGTTGAAGAAGGGTTGCAGCTTTAGCTTTTGGCCAAAGCAGTCTCTCCTGCTACTAAGAATCTTTAGTATTGGGGACTACTCCAATTCAATTGACAGATGAATTGCAGGAGGGTGAGATTTCATGCTGGCGCTCACATGAGTCCAATCATGGAGGCCTTTAATCTCTGAGACCAAGTACTGTTTCCACCTCAAGGTATCAGATTCGAAGATGCTGCATGCATGGATCAGCATGTAAGTTAATATATCCTAACTCGCATGAGATCTTCCCTTTTCATTTCAGGCCAGGCATTCATAACTAGCTAGGTTTCCACACATATGCATGTCTCTTTACATATATATATAGTTTCTCCTTGATTATCAATTAATCTTTATTTATTTAGAAGAATATTGTGTAAAGTTAATATATATATAGTAAACTCCTTGCCAATCCTTATGTTTAATTATGTGCTAATTATTAAACTATTCTTATGTCCTAATTTATTTTTAAAAAATGGCACCTCCTTTTGACTAGGCATCAGGTAAACATGTTTGAATGTGTCAAAGATAATATACAAACCAATTATTTCCCTCCATCGTATAAAGTGATAGATATGGATAGCTAGTGTGTGGAAAAGTGGCCGGCATTATTAGGAACATAATTGTTGCCACCTGCTTGGCAAATTCTCTCCAGCTAAAGGGGAAAAAAAAGAAAAGAGTTGAATGTACTAAGATGATACGGTGCCTTCAAGAGCTGGGTTTCATAGAGATGCAAAATCGAATTGCTCCAAGTCCTTTTGATCCAGATAGGGCCCCAAGCAAACTGGTGAACCAAATCGTTGATTTATGCTGTCGGCTAACCGTTTATTTATAAATATTTTTTTTAAAAAAATATTTTTTAATTTAATTTTAAATTTTAATTATTTGATAATATTTTAGTGATTTATTAACGGTGTATAATTAATTCATTTGTTTAAAAATTTTAAATGTGAAACTATTGTTCATTTCTATTGAATCAATTTTTAAATTTATTTGTCTTAATTGAATCTTAACTTGAAATTATTATATTATTAAATTTATTATAGATTCTATTGTTTCATCCTATACTATTTATGATATATATTGTGTCTAAAAAATATTCATATATCTTTATAGTGATATGAAATTGTCTATTTTGAAACAAGACTCTCATGACTTTACTCTTGGGCACAACAATATATAAATTTGCCATCACATTATATAATAATAATAATAATAATAATAATAATAATAATAATTAAAAAAATATCTTTGGTATAAAAAATAAATAAATAAAGAGGATTCAAACTTAGAATAGTATTATTTTTAATTTACTTTGGCTCTCAACTTTTTTAAGCTCAAATACTACTTGATGCCCCTCAAGGTAATTGTGTAACGATAGGATATCTTTTTAATTTTTTAAATATTTAGGAATCAAGTTTCAATTTCAAGGAATTAACGAATGATTTTTTTTAATGGATGATTGATCTAAGAACACTGGGCTGATGAGTCATTCATTGTGAATGTTTTCTGATTTAATCTAATAGTTAGTGAAAAATTTTAGTGGAGTTGGACCGATTATCCCCAATATTAATTAGAGCTAGATATCTAATAACAACTAAAAAAACTATAATAGAACTGAAGTTAAAAAATAATAAAGGACATGTAATTTATGGAACGGGAGTTAAAAAATAATAAAGGAAATGTAATTTTTAGAGGATGAAATAGAAGATTATGTGATTTTAATTTTCTTAATACATAGATAGATAACTTAAATAAGTAAATATTGTTTTTAATTTTTTTATTTTGCATGTTTATAATTTTTAAAAATAAAATATAAATAATAGTTTTAAACCGTCATAAATCGTCAATTATTCCTAATCATCTTTCAAAGTTAAGACTAAAAGTCGAGATTCTGTGTACTGTCGAATCGATTATTTTGAATCATCGATGGTTGATTCCAAAATTTGGTTGGATATAGATCACCAATATAAAATCAAAGCATAAAAAAGATATTTAGTTTTCAAGTTTAATGCATATCTTTCATTTTAAAATAAAATATTTATTTTAACCACGATATTTATTTGCAAGTTTAATATCAAATCCCAAAACGATGCATCGTTCTATCAGGTTTACTAGAAGCTACTGAACTGAAGCATCCAGCAGCAGTGCTGCAAATATGTAATAAATTAGGAACAAGCGTTTGGTGCTTTGAGTAGGCCACAGAAGTTGGGCAAGAACAAATGAGCCCAACCCTAACTCAGCAGGGAAGCAAGTCCTAGAAAAAGCTTATGTACAATGCAACAACCCAACAACCGCTGCTGAGATATTTTACTCCAGACTACAGTTTGAATTTTAAGTTTATTCATAGTCGAGATTCATGTCAAAACAAGGATGGATTCATGTCAAAAAAAAAAAAAAAATGGATTTTTTGCAACAGACAACAGCTTTGTAAATGCTACCACTAGTAAAATTTTCTTGATTTACTTCATATATTCACCTAAGTCGTAGATAGATAATTATCGAGATAGACGCACGTAAAGTAATAGAGTACTATTTTACTTTGTCATATAACCGAAGTTGTATCTAGAAAAAAAGTGAAGTCTTTGACCAGTTCAAGGAGGTAAAATCAATTCAAAGTTGGACTCATACTGAAGTAAAAAAATGTCTTTTGCTTCGTTTATTTTGTAAAGTGTCGAAGTAATAAATGATATATAATTTTACAATTTATATTAATTGCCAAAGTAGAAAAACATCGTTTACTTCATTAATTCTGTAATATGTTGAAGTAATAGATAATATGTAACTTCATAATTTATATTTATTGACGAAGTAAATATATTCTATAACTTCATCATAATTTTTATTTATTGAAGTATTTAGTATTATGTTACTTCATAGTTTACATTTATTGATAAAGTAATTGATTGTCAAGACTTCATTGTTTTATATTATACTGAAATAAGTAATTGATAAGAAACAACTTTACAATTATTAAACTGTATAACTTAAAATGCATTAATTAGATTAACAAAATGACAAATACCTTAATAATTCATAAATTTATCCACCAACCCACAAGTATATATTCACAAATCCACAAGCATAACTAAAAAAACACATCTACAAACCAAAAGTTTATCCACAAGTATGTATATCCAAAAATCCATAATGTAAAATAAAATATTTATCCCCTAACGTACACAACCCATTTACGCCCCTACATACGAGTAGTTGACTTCGCTCCATTCACTTCTGACTTCATCATATTGAGATTGGTTGTAATATTTATTCTGGATTGTTCCTGAAAACTTTTATTTGAAAAATACAAAAATGCATTAGATTCATAAAATCATTCATCCAAAAAATGACGAATATCCAAAATGAAATAACAAAACTGAGCATATGTCATAAATAACTATCCAAATAATAAGAACTATCCATTCATGTCTTAATACATATGTATAATACATACCGTCAATTGCATAAAACCTATTACTTTAGCAATACCCTTCGAGGCATTGTACATTTTAACCTCACTGCATTTTAAAAAGTAAAAAAGTTATTTTTTTCCATATTTATAAATGAATGCATTCAAAATCAATATAAACTACAGCCTACTTGGTCATTATAGTTTTCTATGTATCATCTCAGTTTTTATTAGAGTCCAATAAATATATTATATTTTTATCATCATTGAAGATAGTCAAGATCCAATGGTACCTATAAAAATAAAAATATAACAATTTTGCAGTGATCAGGTATCTGAAAAGACTAAAATGTTATTCAGAATTTGAAAAGCATTGCTACATATCACAATTTTGCAGCAAAACAAACATATCTATCTTACAAACATCAATAAGATTGGAGACTTAGACATTTAAGCAAATGACATCATATTCCTTTAATTCAAGAAGAAAATTTTTAGAAATGCTTCATACCAATCTATGATAACTATCCAGAATCATATCTCATCTTTATCATGAAACTTCTACTTTTCTACTTAGATTTTTAGCACAAGATCAAAAGTTTCATAGAAACATCAACACGATTGGAGAATTTTATAAATTATTATGATCCTATAATTCAATATTAAAACTCACCATCTTCTCCAACTCAGGATTTTCTGATTTAACTATCTCTTTAATATACCTCATCACACAATATTCACATTCTACAGACCCACTTTGTTTTAAATTACTCTATAATAAAATTGAAAAGGTAATGCAAAAGACACGATCAGAATAATAAGAACTAGCCATTCATATCTTCGCACAATACATACCGTAATTTACTATAAATAATAAGAACTTATCTGAATTTATAAATTTATCTACAGATAAATTGTGTTAAAACATTATGACAATAAAAATGAATTGATGAGTAACATGAAAAAGTAGTATCACTCCCGAATACTAATAGAAGTAATCATTGAAATATCTTAAGTATTGAAATAAATTTAAAAACATATATGTACATTAAATTAAGATTCAGACACAAGATCTAAAATACAATGAAGAATAAATAAAAATACATTGGAGAAATATTGTTGTGTTTTAAGCAATTCCCTTGATAAAAAAAGAGCACACAGTGTTGGATCGAAAGCGCTAAAGGGGGGGTGAATAGCGCCCGTAGCTATTTCACGCGTTTCAGAATTAAAAACGCATCAAGTAATGCAGCGAAAATAATAAAAGAAATAAGCAATCACACAAACGATACTAAGGTTTTACTTGGTTCGGAGCCTAGGGCAACTCCTACTCCAAAGCCTGCGATCGTTGATCGCTTTCTGTGGGCAACAACTATATCGCATAAAATTATTACAATCTAAGTACAATAAAAAGCTGTAAAAATTATACCGACAACAAGAAATGTTAAATCTGAAGCTCAAGATCATCGGGCACTTGTAGCAGCACTTCTGAGTCGTCTAGTTTACAACACACAAGAAGAGATTACTTTAGAATTCGTTGTGCTGAGTGCTGCCTCGAGACCTCCTTTTATGCACTATTGGAGGCGCCTCCAACACCATCCAAGGCGCTTCCAACCCTCCCGAGTCGCCCGCGTGGATCAACACAGAACCGGTCGCACCTCATCCACTCGAAGGCGCCTCCAAGCCACTCCAAGGCACCTCCAAGCTGCGGTCCAAGGCGCCTCCAGCTCGGTCTGAGGCGCCTCCAGGCCTGCTGCGCATCTACCTTCAGCCTTACACTTGAGGCGCCTCCAAGCTCCATGGAGGCACCTTGGGCACTGTTCATCCGAGGCTTAAGGTTGCTTCTTTGTTCCTGCAAAATGTGTTAATCTCAAACACATAGTCTGCAAAACAAAGTTAGCACATAATAGTTATAAATAAGATATTGACAGTCTCTGGACAGTTCAGGTCTGACTTCGGATTTCCAACCGGAAACCCTAGGTCGACCCGACGCCTACTATTCCCTCTGCGGGGAACGCGTCCTCACCTACTCCACTCAGGAGATTTACCTGTTGCTAGCACGATCCTCCAGATCCTGGCTCGTCCAGTCTTCCACCTGGTTCGCGACACCAGGACTTTTCCACCTAAGGTTACCACCCCCTAGGACTTTTGCCTGAAGCTCTCGACCCGCCAAGACTTTCCGCATAGGGTTACCACCCCTATGACCTAGGGTTACCACCCCCTAGGGTTTTCCACCTGCCTAGCCGCAGCTAGGATTTTTACCTAAATACACTTAGGACTTTCCTGCAAGCTCATTCAAACTGTTAGATCACAAAACAACTTAACTTTCAACCCTTTGTCATTATCAAAACTTGGGTTCGATCGTCGGATGTTTCCCGCACCAACAATCTCCCCCTTTTTGATTATGGCAATCGAAATTCAAAATTAAGTAAAAGACAGTAAAGCAAAGGTAGAGATAGCACTATAAATTGGCAGTACAAGTATGAGAGAATAAGGCTCCCCCTTATTTTTTGAATTTATGCTCCCCTTAATTTATGAATTTCTTTTCTTTATGAATTTTCTACTCTCCCCCTTTACCATACATCAAAATACAAGGAAAGTAATATGAATAAGAGTACTTGGATTTGAAAAAAAAATTGAAAAAAAATGAAGAGTACTTAGCTTTTTAGAAAAAATGTTCTTGTAGGATTAGAAGTTATTTTAACTTTGAAATTTTAGCTAATCAAAATACTTAGATAAAATGCTTTTTACTTTTTGAAAAATCCTTAGTTAAATTTAGAAGTACTTAATCAGAATCATTTAGAAAAATACTTATATTCTTTGTAAAACATTTAGCTAAGTAAATGTTAAGGATTCAAAGAAGATCTTTTAAGATAGCTTTAAAGGTTTAAGTTTGAAGGCATTTGTTCAAAATATTTGAAAACACTTAACTAACATTTTAATGAGTCTTTGAAAACACTTAGTTGAAAACACTTAGTTTAAATTCGAAAAAGATGCTTTTCCAAAAATGGCTTTGGAAATGTTATTCGAAAAGGGTGCTTTGCAAAAATAGCTAAAGGTTCTTAAGAAAAGATAAGTTTTGAAAGACTTAGTTAAATTTTAGCTGCAAAGAGGGAGGAGCTTCACTTATAAAAATTTAAGTTAAGGTCATTCATTCGGATTCAAGTAGTCCTAAAGTCCAAGCATGAGTAATTAAAAGTAATCATTTAGTCCCCTGGGCCACATGTCTAATCATTAGCTACTAACTGCTTACCTAGAGGATAACAACTTTCACTTGGTTAGTCAAGTTAAGTTGAAAATTCAGTTAGATTTGACTAGGGTTGGATGACTTAACTTGATTACTGTATTTTTGGTATTTAACGCCCAGACTTACTGTGATGCATAAAAATAAGCATTCTGAAGTTCAGGCTTGTACCCTATACATCTCACGCCGTTCTAAGTTTTTCAAACACAAACAAGTTATGCCTAGTGTGCTTGTGAGATGCTCTGGCTGATACTAAGGGAACATGATATCTAAAGGTCGATGCCTAGTCTAAGTCCAAATTTTGAAAGTCTAATAAAGTTGGGATTTTGAAGACATTTTTCCTAGAAGTTTGAAAAACAAGTAAAAGCAAGATGAGTTTTAAAAGCAAATAAATTCTATTCTACTAAGTACATTCCTATTTATCTTCTAAGTGCACTGAACTCGAGTTCAGGTAAAGGCTTTGTGAATATGTCAGCTAAGTTTGATTTGGACTCAACATAGTTAAGTACAATATCACCCCTAGCTACGTGATCCCTTACAAAATGGTGTTTTACTTCTATTTGTTTAGTTCTTGAGTGGTGAATTGGGTTCTTTGTTAGGTTGATTGAACTTATGTTGTCAATTGATATTTTAGTTTTCTGATATTCTAGCTGATAGTCTTTTAGGGTATGCATCATCCATAATAATTGGGATGCACATTCTCCTAGGGCTTCAGTGGTAGATAGGGCAACACAGTGTTGCTTTCTACTTGACCAACTTATTAGGCACTGACCTAGAAATTGATAACTACCATTTGTGTTTTTTCTATCTAGCTTGCACCCGGCATAGTCTAAGTCAGAATAGCCAGTTAAATCAATGGTGCAAGTTCTAGGGTACCAAAGCCCTACATTTAGGGTTCCCTTAATATACCTAAATATTCTTTTAACGTGAGTTAGATGTGACTCTTTTGCACAAGATTGGTATCTTGCGCACATACCTACTGCAAAGAGAACGTCTGATCAACTAGCAGTTAGGTACAGTAGACTTTCTATCGTACTTCGATAGTATTTCAAGTCTACTAGTTTTCCTTCTAAGTCTGAGTCAATTTTAATGTTGGTAGCCATTGGTGTATTGATAAGTTTTGAGTTTTCCATTCCAAATTTTTTAATTAGTTTTTTAGCATATTTTGTTTGGAAGATGTAAATTGCATCTTTTGTTTGTTTAATTTGTAAACCTAAGAAGAAGTTAAGTTCCCCTACTAGACTCATTTCAAATTCACTTTCCATTAGTTTTGTAAATTCTTTTAAAAATCTTGAGTTGGTTGACCCAAATATTATATCGTCTACATAAATTTGTGTAATAAAAATGTCATTTTCTAATGACTTTACAAAGAGGGTTGGATCTATTTGACCTTGGCCAAATCCTTTTGATATCAAGTAGTTAGATAATTGTTCATACCAAATCCTAGGGGCTTATTTTAATCCGTATAAGGCCTTTTTCAGTCTAAGGACATGATTCAGATGTTCTAGGTCTTCAAATCCTGGGGGTTGACCAACATACACTTCTTCTTTAATGAATCCGTTTAAGAAAGCAAATTTTACGTCCATTTTATAGAGTTTGAATCATTTATGTGCTGCATAGGCCAGCAACATCCTAATAGATTCAAGTCTAGCTATAGGGGCATAGGTCTCATCATAGTCTAACCCTTCTACTTGATTGAACTCTTTGGCTACTAGCCTAGCTTTGTTTCTAACTATTTCACCTTGATCATTTAATTTGTTTCTAAACACCCATTTAGTGTCAATTATCATTTTATCAATTGGTTTAGGTACTAGTTCCCAGACTTTGTTTCTTTCAAATTGAGTTAATTCTTCTTGCATTGCTAAAGTCCAGTCTGGGTCTGGTAGGGTTTCATCTATAGTTTTGGGTTCAATCTTCGAAATTAGGACTATTTGACTTAGGTTCCTATAAGATGACCTAGTTCTTGTTGGGGTTGCAAGGTTACAAACATAGTCCCATATTGGAAACACATGGGAAAGATCATGGGTTTATAAGAGAAAAGATATCTCCATTGGCATGAGGCCTTTTGGGGAGAGCCCAAGAGCAAAACCATGAGGGCTTAGGCCCAAAGTGGACAATATCATGTTATTGTGAAGATATCTAAATTCTTTTCGATCCTACAATTGGTATCAGAGTCCGGACTGCAAGAAGGTTTAATCGCCGACTGTGCACAAGAGCTATGGTCTGATTGAACCATGTGAGTACAATATTGACCTCGAACAAAGAAAGTGGGGGCTCCTATGTTCGGATCAAGAGGACCAGACACCAGGCAGGAAGTCCTAGTTGCGACTAGGCAAGGAAGTCCTAGTAGGTCGGGTGGACCGAGGGGCAGGAAGACCTGGTGGGTCGAGGATCGGACGTGGGAAGCCTATGGTCCTTTGTTTGAGGGGGGGATTGTTGGGGTTGCAAGGTTGCAAACATAGTCCCATATTGGAAACACATGGGAAAGATCATGGGTTTATAAGAGAAAAGATATCTCCATTGGCATGAGGCCTTTTGGGTAGAGCCCAAGAGCAAAACCATGAGGGCTTAGGCCCAAAGTGGACAATATCATGTTATTGTGAAGATATCTAAATTCTTTTCGATCCTACAGTTCTAACCCCTAGAGTTGGGTCACCCAAAATTTGGTCAGATGGATGATCGGTGCTCGTTCTTGTTGGTCTTATACTTGGACTAGTAGTGGGTTCTTCAGATTCATTAGGTTCAGGTTGAATTTCATCATCATCTTTTATGTCTATTGAGTCAAAATTTTCTGGATTATCATTTTCTTTTATTAGTTTGGGTAAATTATTTTCTTCATCAAATATTATATTTGTTGTTTCTTCAACTTTTAAGGTATTTTTGTTATAAACTCTATAAGTCCTACTAGTTGTTGAATACCCTAAACAGATTCCTGGAGTTATTTTTGATAAGAACTTCCCTAAGTAATCTTTAGTGTTTAAAATAAATACTTTACACCCAAATACTTTTAAATAGTTCGCATTAGGCAACTTATTATAGTATATTTCATATGGTGTTTTATTCTGAAATTTGTTAATTCAGATTCTGTTTTGTATGTAACATGCTGTATTGATTGCTTCAGATTGACTAGATAGTTTATATTCATTTAACATGGTCCTAGCAGCTTCTTGTAGGGTTCTATTTTTACGTTCTACTATACCATTTTATTGAGGGGTCCTAGGGCAAGAATATTTATATTTGTACCCATTAATTTCACAAAATTCAGTAAAGTTATGATTCTCAAATTCCCCCATGGTCGCTTCTAATTCTTTTTATTTGAGTTTTTTTTTCATTTTCTATTAATTTACAAAAGATTTTAAATACTTCAAAAGTTTCATCCTTAATTTTTATAAATTTTACCTAGGTAAATCTTGAGTAGTCATCGATTATTACTAAGCAATATTAGTTTTTGCTTAGTGACTTGACTCCATGCGAATCAAACAAGTCTAGGTGAAGGAGCTCAAGTATAGATGTTGTTCTATTTAAGTTGGTTAATTTGTGGGTTGATTTGATTTGTTTACCCTGTTGACAAGCATTACAAATTGAATTTTCAACAAATTTTAATTTGGGTAGTCCTTTAACTAGATCATTTTGACTTATTTTTGAAATAAGTCTGGTGTGAGTGGGACACAGTCTCCTGTGCCACAGCTCAGTTTCCTCTTGTTGTGTCAGGAGAGACTTTGTTGAGGATGTTGGTAGGTTAATTGTGTATACATTATTTCTCCTAATGCCCTTAAGTATAATTTTAGGGTTATAAGCATTTTTAATTGTACATCCAGATTTGGTAAATTTAACTAAGTAATCACTATCACATAATTGACTGATGCTGAGTAAATTAAAGTTAAAATTTTCAACTAATAAAACTTTTCGAATAATGAAGTTTGAATTGAGTTCGATGTTACCTCTTCCGATTACCTTAAGTTTACCAACGTTGTTGAATGTAACTGAGCCTAGATTCTTTAACTTGAGCTTTGTGAACTTCAATCTATCTCCATTCTTATGTCTGGAGCATCCACTATCCAACATCCATTGATCTAATTCCTACACATAAAGTATCTGAATTGAAATCATTTTGATGAAATGATAGTTTGATTGAAGTTAGCTCCCTAATGATTGATTGTGAGATGATTTAGTGATTTAATCTAATTGGATTTAGGTTTTGGTTAAGTTAATTGAATTGGTTAAGGTAATTTGTGAATCTAATAAGTTTTTTAAAACATTTTTTAAACATTTTTAAAATATTTTTTAAATAAGTTTTTAAAAGATTTCTAAATAAGTTTTTAAAAATATTTTTAATGAGTTTTTAAAATTATTTTTAAATAAGTTTTTTATAAAGATTTTTTTAATAATTTTTTTAAAAGATTTTTAAAATAAACTTTTTTAAAGATTTTTAAAGTAAGTTTTTTAAATAAGTTTTTAAAACATTTTTAAATAAGTTTTTTAAAACATTTTTAAAGAAGTTTTTAGAACATTTTTAAATGAGTTTTTAAAAGGTTTCTAAATAAGTTTTTTAAAACATTTTTAAATAAGTTTTTTTAAAAAAAATAAATTTTAAAACATTTTAAATAAGTTTTTAAAACATTTTTAAATAATTTTTAAAACATTTTAAATAAGTTTTTAAATAATTTTTTAAATAAGATTTTAAAATAAGTTTTTAAAATATTTTAAATAAGTTTTTAAAATATTTTAAATAAGTTTTTAAAATATTTTAAATAAGTTTTTTAAAACATTTTAAATAATTTTTTTAAATAAGTTTTTAAAACATTTTAAATAAGCTTTTTTAAATAAGTTTTTAAAACATTTTAAATAAGTTTTTAAAAGATTTTTAAATAAGATTTTTAAAAGATTTTTTTTAAAATAAGTTTTTTAAAAGATTTTTAAAATAAGTTTTTTTTAAAGATTTTTAAAGTAAGTTTTTTAAATAAGTTTTTAAAAGGTTTTTAAATAAGTTTTAAAAGATTTTTTTTTAATAAGTTTTTAAGGCATTTTAAATGAATTTTTTAAAACATTTTTAAAGCATTTTTTTAAAACGGTTTTTTAAATAATTTTTTTTATTTATTAATTTAATTTAATTTAATTAATTTAATTTAATTTAATTTGATTAGATTAATTTAATTTGATTTTATTAATTTAATTTGATTTTAATAATTTAATTTGATTTGATTAATTTAATTTGATTTTAATAATTTAATTTGATTTCAATAATTTAATTTAATTTTAATAATTTTATTAATTTTATTTTATTTTATTAATTTAATTTGATTTTAATAATTTAATTTGATTTTAATAATTTAATTTTGTCCTTAGTCATCTCACCCAATCTAAATTTTTCGATCAGGGAATCCTATAATTTTCATGAAATGAATTGGGTTCAGTTATAGAGTTTGGTTTAACTTTATGTTAGATTCAGGTTTAGCTTTGGGCTCGACAAATAGATATTCTTTAGATAAACTTCTGGGTTATGGTGAGTCACTTGGACATCATTAAAGTAACCATGCCTTCGAGGTTTTCCAAATAATCCTATCCACTGAACTTAATACAAAACCTTGGTCTAACTGGTTATGATCCATAAAAGGTAGTTTCGGTTAGTTCTACTTAGCCAAATGCACCAGGTCGAAGTCATATCTTCCTAGACATGCATAGACTAAGTTTCCCTAACGTACTATCATCCAAAATTTTACCAGTACCATAGGTCAAGTTAAACTTGTTCTATTTCTAATTAGTTCTAATTACCCTGCTGGGTAGCTTGGTTTGGGTTACCCTGCCGGGTAGGTTAGTTTTGGAGGTGCCAGCTATTCTGGAGTCTCCACCTAAATTATTGATAATTTTATAGATTAGATTTAAGTTTTTACTTTTAATTTAATTATATTTTAATTATGTTCTTTTAATTATTTATTTGTTTATCTATTTTCTCTTTTATCATAGCCTTGATAAAGTCTATCAAGGTAATGTACTTGATCATTGGGAACCCAATATTGACCAAGTCCAACTTGATTGACCAAGTTGGACTTGGGTACCTATTCTTGGACCACTTTTCTATTTGTTCTGTTGACTAAGGTTAGATAGGATCGATATTTATTTTTAGTTTTAAAACCTAATCCAGATATGTTGTAAACGGTTCTTTGTGTCCCAAGAATTAGGTCAAGATTCTTGGAGCCCAAAGAAAACCCTTCTTCTTTTCAAATCCTGAGACCAGGTTTTCGGAGAATTTTCTTCCTCAAGATTTTGGACTTGAGTTGAATTTCAAAGGTCTAGACAGGGATGAGGAGGTCACCTCTTAGGGCCTCCTTTAGACTTGACCCTAATATTAGACTTTACTAATTTTTGAATTAAATAATTTACTAGATTATGTAAACGCGGGATACTTACAGCGGAGTCAGGCCCTTCGGAAACGGATACGGATCTGTGGCTTCTCTCGGACTCGGCTTCCGATTCGTCCTCGCTTCCGGATTCGTTGGTGTAGTCCTGGGCCATCATCGCGAGAAAACTCGTTTGTTCGAGCTCTTTGTCGTCGGACTCCTCTGAAGAAGACTCGTCCCATGTTGCCTTTAGGGCCTTCTTTCTTCTTGGTTTCTTCGGATCTTTCTGGTTTGGGCAGTTCGCCTTGATGTGCCCCTTCTGATTGCACCCATAGCACTTTACCTCGAACTTCACCTTTGGTTGAGCTTCCTTGGTTTAAATTGCCTTTTTTAGGTCCTTCTTGTTGAAACCTTTCTTTTTCTTGTACAGTTTCTTTACCAGGTTGACTAGCTCGGTTGTGATTTCGTCGTCGTCATCGTTCGAAACTGATTCTTCTTCTTCTGACTCTGGTTCGGTTCTGCGCTTTGATTTAGTCTCGCGCACTCTACCTGCACCTGCAACCAAAGTCAAACCTTTCTCGGTCGGACATGAGTTAACCGGTTCTTGTAATTCAAACTCGGCAAATAGCTCATCTAATTTTATAGAAGAGAGGTCCTTAGAAACCTTGTAGGCATCTACCATGGATGCCCACAAGGTGTTCCTTGGAAAGACGTTTAAGGTATACCTCAAAATATCCCGGTTCTCTACCTTCTGTCCGATTGCATGTAGACCGTTGAGTAGGTCTTGTATCCGAGCGCAGAGTTGGGTAGCCGTCTCGCCTTCCTGCAGCTTGATATTATATAATTTATTGAAAAGCAAATCTCGCTTGCTTACCTTGGTTTCTGATGTACCCTCATGTAGTTCTATTAGCTTTTCTCATAGCTTCTTTGCATTTGAGAATGGTCCTACTCTGTTGAGTTCCTCCTTTGTTAGACCACACTGGAGTATGCAGGTTGCCTTTGCGTTCGCCTCTACTTTCTTTATTAAGGATACGTCATAGTTCTGGTATGATACTAATTTGCCTGAGCTGTCAAGTGGGAGTTCAAGGCCTGTCTTGGTGATTATCCAGACTTCGAACTGAGTTTGCAAGTATGCCTCCATCCGGCCCTTCCAGCACCCGAAATCATCTCCAGTGAAGAGCGGTGGTCGAGCGGTGCTATAACCTTCTTGAAGTGCCATTTTAAAACCTGCACAAAAAAAAAGAAATCTATTCCAAGACTGTGTCTTGGATTAGTAGTGCGGGATGTATAAGGGAAAAAAAAACGAACTCGAGTGGTGTTGCACTAGCTTCGAGCAAAAATCAATTCGAGCGAGAAATAGATCGGAATATAGTAATTATACTAATTTCGATCGACTCTGAAAAAACTGAAAATACCACGAAAAATTGCTTGATTGGTGGTTGCACCAAATCGAAGCTACCCCGCTTTGATACCAATTGTTGGATCGAAAGCGCTAGGGGGGGTGAATAGCGCTCGTGGCTATTTCACGTGTTTCAGAATTAAAAACGTATCGAGTAATGCAACGGAAACAATAAAAGAAATAAGCAATCACACAAACGACGCCAAGGTTTTACTTGGTTCGGAGTCTAGGGCGACTCCTACTCCAAGGCCCGCGATTGTTGATCGTTTTCTGTGGGCAACAACTATATCGCGTAAAATTATTACAATCTAAGTACAATAAAAAGCTGTAAAAATTATACCGAGAACAAGAAATGCTAAATCTGAAGCTCCGGGTCGTCAGACAATTGTAGCAGCACTTCTGGGTCGTCTAGTTCGCAGCACACAAGAAGAGATTGCTTTAGAATTTGTTGTGTTGAGTGCTGCCTCGAGACCTCCTTTTATGCACTGTTGGAGGCACCTCCAACACCATCCAAGGCGCCTCCAACCCTCCCGAGTCGCCAGTGTGGATCAGCACAGAACTGGTCGCACCTCATCCACTCGAAGGTGCCTCCAAGCCACTCCAAGGCGCCTCCAAGCTGCGGTCCAAACCGCCTCCAGCTCGGTCTGAGGCGCCTCCAGCTCGGTCTGAGGCACCTCTAGGCCTGCTGCGCAGCTACCTTCAGCCTTGCACCTGAGGCACCTCCAAGCTCCATGGAGGCGCCTCGGGCACTGTTCATCTGAGGCTTAAGGTTGCTTCTTTGTTCCTGCAAAATGTGTTAGTCCCAAACACATACCTTGCAAAACAAAGTTAGCGCATAATAGTTATAAATAAGATATTGACAGTCTCTGGACTGTCCAGGTCTGACTTCGGATTTCCAACTGGAAACTCTAGGTCGACCCGACGCCTACTGTTCCCTCTGCGGGGAACGCGTCCTCACTGTAGGATCGAAAAGAATATAGATATCTCCACAATGGTATGATATTGTCCACTTTGGGCCTAAGCCCTCATGGTTTTGCTCTTGGGCTCTACCCAAAAGGCCTCATACCAATGGAGATATCTTTCTCTTATAAACCCATGATCTTTTCCATGTGTTTTCAATATGGGACTATGTTTGCAACCTTGCAACCCCAACAATCCCCCCTCAAACAAAGGACCATGGGCTTCCCACGTCCGATCCTTGACCCACCAGGTCTTCCTGCCCCTCGGTCTACTCGACCTACTAGGACTTCCTTGCCTAGCCGCAACTAGGACTTCCTGCCCCTCGGTCCACCCGACCTACTAGGACTTCCTGCCTGGTGTCTGGTCCTCTTGATCCGAACATAGGAACCCCCCACTTTCTTTGTTCAAGGTCAATATTATACTCACATGGCTCAATCAGACCATAGCTCTTGTGCACAGTCGGCGGTTAAACCTTCTGGCAGTCCGGGCTCTGATACCACTTGTTGGAATCTTAGATGGCTAGAGGGGGGGTGAATAGCTCCTTTAAAAACTTAAACGAAAACTTCTACACAGATAATCGTTAGCACAGCGGAATTAGACAACTAAAAGAGAGAAAAACATAAGCACACTAACACTAGGATTTACGAGGTTCGGGGATAACTTGCCCCTACTCCTCGGCGTGTCCGTAAGGTGGACGACTCCTTGATCTTCGGTAGATCGCACCCCGGATAAATTCCGGCTAAAGATCCTCCTTCTCGGTGGAGTAACCTCTCCACAAAGATCACAAGAGTAACTTTGAAAGTGAAGCACAATTACTTACAGAGTGTGGCTAAAGGATTTAACAGTTTAACTTACAGCCACGAAGCAGAAAAACAACGACAGGAGGAATCAGCCAAGAGCTCAACGAAAACGCACAGCCTCTTGCTTGAACGACAGAGAGAGTTTTTCCAGAGTATTTTTCATCCTCTCCTCTTCCTCCTTCTTATTTCTCTGCTTTCTTCACTGCGTTTGCCTGCATCGAATCACTGCAAACCAGTAGCGTATCACTGTCGCCAAACCAGGCGTCGCCAATCACGCTTCTTCCTCATCTGAACTCACACCAATACCATCCTTGGTCTTCATTGGTGTCTCTGAGCTCGAACCAATAAAGAAGAGTCAAGCTGATCGCAGCCAGTGAGCCAACTGAACAAGCCAGTGAACGTTGACGCTTCTTTTGCACAATTTACAGCGATAACCAGTAGAAAAACCATTTTGTTTTATTCCTTTGATAGTCATTGATTTGAATTCAAACATCACCATGGTACCGCACATTGTAACTCAAAAAGCTCAGCGCGATGTTAGATCGATGCATCGAAACGAGTCGAAATCTCGAGAAGTAGCGGGAGACATGCGACATCGTGGATCGGCGCCAGACCGATCCATGAGTTCTGACCGATCGGGAGATCGGTCCGGAAGATCTGATCGATGCGGTGGACCGATCATACTATGTGGATCGGTCCACGGTGCCGTTCCACGCTTTCTCGGCGTTCGATCCTTCTCGACGATCGACGGTGGATACGATACCACGTAGATAGCTTCTGCGGAGAATGTACCCGACGTCCATTCGCAATACTTCGACCTGTATCTTACCGTGGTAACGTTCGGGTCCACCGTCGGATTAACGCTAACCGAATGTTTGTGTGGATCCCGATCGGTCACCGCCGTCGAGATAGCCCAAGCAGAGTTACGATCGGTCACCCCCGATCGGTGATCTTGAGTATCACATGCGGACGATCCGGACGATCTCGACCGGATCGATCATAGACACCGGATCGCCCGTAGACCGATCCAATGCTACGAGTGAGTTTTGCGACTTTCCAAACCACGAGGTCTTCCCGGTCCCGAGACCGAGCTACCGAGCTCCCTCGCACCTAGTCGAGAGCGAGCTACGAGCCCTCTCCGACCTCATCCGATCCAGAGAACGAGCTACCTCGCCCTCTCGACCATTCCGTGCCAAGTCACCATACTTGGACTTTTCCGTGCCAAGCTCCTGCTTGGACTTTTTACCAGATGTCGGTCAACCTTGACCCATCTCGATTTCCTCTTAGGCTTCACTCACGGGACTTTCCCTCCCAAGATCAACCTCGATCGAGTCATTCGAGTTAAATTAATATCGATACAAACTTAAATCGGTGTCAACATCAAAACAACGGACCGTCGGTTGATCAACAATCTCCCTTTTGTTGTTTGATAACACGATTTAAGTTTAGATCAGATTGTTCAAATTTTCATAATTTTAGGGAATCAAGATCCTCCCCCTAAGACGGATACAGTACCATGTAAGAATAGGAGAATCATCCCCCTAAGACGGATACAGTACCATGTAAGAATAGGAGACTCATGATTCTCCCCCTAACTCAAACTTTCATTTAATTCTAAACTTAGTTACCTTCTCCCCCTTTGTCAAACACCGAAAAGGTGCGAACCAAGTAAGAAAATGTTAAAAGACTCCCCCTTAACCCATACTGTTTTCTTTCTTAATCCCCCAAAATGCCTCTAAGTGTATTACGAGACAGTGATAAAGAGATAAAGGACAAACAGGACATGCAAGTGAACAACATATTAATATCCACTAGAAAATGAAGCATAATAAAGAGCAAGCAAAAAGAAAGCGGAGTAGCATAAATACAGGAGTAGCAAACATCCGGTCAGTCATAAAGACTAACAAATAACATCCAAAATACAGACATGACAAACAAACAATATCAATCAACATCCTCACATGAGGAATATCACCATCATCGGCAGGAGGGTGAAATCCTGAGGCGGCATGCGGAGGATGAATAACTGGGTAAGACTGCGGAGGCGGGTAGCGTGCCATCCATCCGAGTAGCAACTGCTGTGTCACCACCTGATGACTGCGCATATCATCGAAGCGCTGGTCAATATGCCCGCGCAGGTTATCGTAGCGCTGGTCAATCCGTATGCGTAGTCCATCGAACTCAGCAGCCACCATCTCCTCGTGACGATCAAATCGGCTCTCCAACTCAGCGATCTGCCAGCGCAGGTCTGGATCCGCCTCGCCAATGTCAGCAGGAGGAGCAGCAACAGGAGCAGCTGCAACCTGTCGTGGAGGTCCCCGTGGTAACTCACCTAAAGCTCTCCCATCCTTCCACTGAACATCCCCATTTTGCCCTATGATTCCAGACTTGGAAAATGCCCGTTTCCCAAGTCGGCAATCCTGCCTGACCATTTTGATTATTCTACCCTTAGAGACATCAACCTGAAGGGACTCAAGCCAATCAGTAATTATATGCCCATAAGGCATATAAATAGTGAAGCCGCTAGACTGAGAATATGATATGATCGAGGAGTAGATGCTCGACATGATATCAAAATCGAGACGCCGACGCAAACCATAAAGCATAAGACAATGATATGATCGGATCTCAGATAATGGTTTAGATGTGATAGGTAGAAGGCAGTTCGTGACAATTTTAAAAAGAATGTAATCTTGAGGAGATAATCTCAAGGCTGCAAAAGTAGGGAAGTCAACATCTAGCTCATCTAGCCCTTGTCTAGGCTGTCTGAAGAAGTACTCATATATATCGTCAGGTGAGATATCAAACGGTGGAAGTAACTGATCTGGTAAGTCAGGAAATATCGAAAAGACATCACCGGAACACCTCCGACAATTGAGATACTCAAAGAAAGATGAGATACTGAAATCAAGAGTCCGCTTAGCAACTCTTGTTTTAAAACCTTGATCATTAGTCTCATGAAGGTTATTATAGAACTCAGAGACCAAGTCATAGTTGATATCCCGTTCCAAGTAGACTAGTGAATCGAGTTTGTAGTATGCTATGATTTCGGACACTTGTGGGCAAAATTCGTCCATGAATTTTCTATCCACGGACCTACAAGGGAGTAATTTGAATGTCCTTTGTTGAAAAGCTTGCTCAGACTGGCGGTTTGGGAATCTACTGGAACTAGCTGGTTGGGGTCGAGAGGGAGCAGGAGACTTGGTTTTCTCAGCTGGGGACTTAGAAGAACCCTCACCGACTGCTTTCTTCCTAGATAGATAAGGATTTGGACACGGTCGGGGCAAATGGGAGTCCACGGGAGCCACATAGAGAGAACCGAGACCACACAGAGAGAACCGAGACAACACACATAGAGAAAATGTGAAAAGAAGCTAAAATGCTAAGAATGAACAAATCTCGGGAGGAAGAAGAGTTACCTGGGCGCCATTGTAACCTTCGGCTTTTAGAAGATGATGGGTCGAGAAGACGGGAGGAAAAGAGGGGCGTTGGCTAGGTTATGAGTCGGTCGGCTAGGGTTTTGGAAAAGGAAGAAGATCGGGAAGAGAGGAGGTCGGGAGGATTTAATGAGGGGATAGTGCACAGTGAGATCTGATCGGACGGTCGTCCGATCAGTATCGATTTTAACGCCCAAAGAGGTCTGATCGGTCCCCCGGACCGATCAGGAAACCCTCTGATCGGTCGTGGAGACCGATCAGGTAGCCTTCCTGCGAACCATAGAACTGACCGAAGAGTTATGGATTCGTTCTGGATCGGTCGACAGACCGACCCAGTATCTCCTGATCGGTCCCCGGACCGATCAGAGGTGGGTGCGTGCCAGAACCTCCTGATCGGTCGTGGAGACCGATCAGGGAACCTCCTGATCGGTCCCCGGACCGATCAGAGGTCGATCAGTAGCTAGCGATACGTTTCAGAACCCCTGATCGGTCTGCAGACCGATCAGATATCGAATGAACTCTACTGATCGGTCGTAGGGACCGATCAGATATCGGCCTGATCGGTCCCTGGACCGATCAGTGTCTGATAATCCTGAAATTCTGATTTCAGTAACTGAAATTTTTGAACCTTATAGTTTGTGTGAGATGTTCCCAAGTTGCCCAAAATCATTCCCAATTTCTCTTGTCATTTTTTAATTTTTCCTTATTGATCATGATGAGGTCCTAAGGACCTAAGGAGCCAAACACATTCCCAATTCCCTCCTTAAATGACTAAATTCATTCTCCGGAAGGGGTTTGGTGAAAATATCAGCTAGGTTTGACTTTGACTCCACATATGTGAGCACAATGTCACCCCTAGCTACGTGATCTCTAATGAAGTGATGACGCACTTCAATGTGCTTGGTCCTTGAATGATGGACTGGATTTTTAGTTAGGTTGATCGTGCTAATGTTGTCACATAGCACTTGTACACCCTTATAAGAAAGTCCATAATCCTCTAGAGTGTGAATCATCCACAACAATTGTGATACACTCTCTCCCATGGCAATGTATTCAGCCTCGGTCGTGGAGAGAGCCACACAATGTTGCTTCCGACTTGACCAACTAACTAATGATGAACCTAAAAATTGGCAACCCCCACTAGTGCTTTTCCGATCCAGTTTGCACCCAGCATAATCGGAATCGGTATAGCCTATCAAGTCAAAAGACTCTGTACGAGGGTACCATAGACCTACTCGAATTGTGCCCTTAAGGTATCTCAATATTCTCTTAAGCGCAATTAAATGAGATTCCTTGGCACATACTTGATATCTAGCACACATGCCCACAGAAAAGTATGTCCTGGTCGACTCTGGAGATATAGAAGACCAATCATGCTTCTATATTGCGTTAGATCAATTGGTTTTCCACTCATCATTGTTGTGCGAGTGCTTGTCGCCATTGGAGTGACATTTCCTTAGAGTCACTCATATTGAATTTTCTAAGCATCTCTTGAGTGTATTTTGTCCGATGGACATAAATTCCATCTCGAGTTTGTTTGATTTCAAGTCCGTGTGGAAGAATGTCAACTCTCCTACTAGACTCATCTCAAACTCACTTTCCATGTGAGAAATGAATTCATTTAAATAGACCTTGTTATTTGAGCCATTATGTCATCGACATACACTCTAATACGAAAATATTTTCACCATCTCTGCAAATGTTGGGTCTATTTGGCCTCTTACAAAGCCCTTTCTAGTAAATAAGTTGTGACCTTTTCAAGCTCGAGGTGCTTGTTTAAGCCCATAAAGAGCTTTCTTGAGCTTGTATCGTGGTTTGGAGCTTGGTACTCACAAACCCCGGGGGTTGTTCAACATAGACCTCTTCTTTAATGAAGCCATTTAAGAAGGCAGATTTAACATCCATTTGATAGAGCTTGAAACCTCTATGTGCAGCAAAAGCTAGCATCAAATGAATGGATTCTAATCGGGCCACGGGAGCATAAGTCTCATCATAATCGAGACCTTCGACTTGACTATAGCCCTTGGCTACAAGTCTTGTCTTGTTTCTTACAACTTCTCCCTTTTGATTTAACTTATTTTTGAAGACCCATTTAGTTCCAATAATGGTGGTCTTCTTAGGTCTAGGAACTAAGTCCCACACTTGGCTCCTTTCAAATTGACCTAACTCATCTTGCATAGCTATGATCCAATTAGGATCGCGCAATGCCTCATCAACTAATTTTGGTTCAATCTCTGAAATCAATGCGACTTCATTAGACTCATTTCTAAAGAATGACCTAGTCCTAACCCCTTGTTGGATATCTCCCACAATTTGGTCTTGGGGATGACTAGTGGTTATCCTAGATTGTCTTGGTGTTGGTGGTGCCTCATGAATGGTCTCACTAGGCACAGGCAAGGACTCAATATCAGGCAAGGGATCAACCGGAGCCCTTTGTTGCCTTTGCTCATCGTCATCAGAGTCAACCTCGACTCTTTCTTCATTTTGATCATTCAAACTTAGATTTCTAAGTTCAAGTTGAATTTCTCCTACATCCCTTGATTGATCATTTGATTTAGGGATTTCTTCAAAAGCTACATCAGAGGACTCTTCAATCAATTTAGTCCTATTGTTGTAGACTCGATAGGCTTTGCTGGTGAGCGAGTACCCGACCAGTATCCCTTCATCAGCCTTGGCCGAAAATTTTCCAAGATGGTCCTTGGTGTTCAAAATAAACACCTTACAACCAAACACCCTAAGATGTTTAATTGTAGGTGGTTTCCCAAACCAAAGTTCATGAGGAGTCTTTCCTAAAAACCTATGTATCAGGATTCGGTTTTGCACATAGCAATTTGTATTCACAGCTTGACCCACAAGTAACTCGGTAGTGAGTACTCATTGAGCATGCTTCGTGCAGCCTCTTGTAAGACTCGATTCTTTCTCTCCACAACCCCATTTTGCTGTGGAGTCCTTGGAGTTGAGAACTCATGTCTATACCCTTTTGCTTGACAAAATTCTAAGAACCTATGGTTTTGAAATTCACCACCATGATCACTTCTAATTGTTTTAATTGTTGTTGATTTTTCATTTTCAGTTCTTCTACAAAAAGAAATAAAAATATCTATGGTTTGATCCTTAGTTTTCAAAAAGAAAGTCCATGTATGTCTAGTAAAATCATCAATAATTACTAAACAATATCTACTACCATTCAATGAAATAACATTGTTACAATCAAACAAGTCCATATGTAATAAGTCTAAGGCAGTAGATGTACTCACAATGCTTTTACCTTTATGAGATGCTTTTGTTTGCTTACCCATTTGACATGCATCACATAGTTTGTTCTTTTGGTACTTGATGCTTGGTAAGCCTCGTACTAGTCCTTTGTTGGCCAACTTCCGAATGTTCTTCATGTTTACATGTGCCAACCTTCTATGCCAAAGCCAAGACTCTTCTTCTTTTGACATGAAACACTTAATCAAAGCATTAGTAGCACTTTTAAACGATACTTGATAAATATTATCAACCCTTGTGCCTACTAGTACCGTGTCAAGTGTGTCAATGTGTTTAACCAAACATTGACTTGAATGAAATTCAATTGTGTAACCCGTATCACACAATTGGCTGACACTTAGGAGATTAAAAGTCATCCCCTTGACTAGAAGAACATTCTTGATGTGGAGACATTCGGATATATGAATGTCTCCAACCCCTATAACCTTAAGACTACCATTATTGCCAAAAGACACATTACCTCTATTTTTATTTTGTATGGTAGAGAATAGTGACTTGTCCCCTGTCATGTGCTTGGAGCATCCACTATCAACAAACCAAGTTGATAGACGCTCCCCCTCAACCAATGCCTACAAGACACGAAAGACGGATGTTTTAGGTACCCAAATTCTGGGACCTAATGCATCTACAATGAGAGACTTAGGCACCCATGCCTTAGTCACCTTCTTCCTAGTCTCATGAACCCTAGAAACATGTGTTCTATGAAATTGGGTTCTTGACACTAAAGAAATAAAGCTAGACTCCTTAGGTTGGTATCCTAATCCAGCCTTGTTGTAAACCGCCCTTTGGGCATTTAGAATCATGTCTAAGGTCTTAGAGCTGGTTGAGAATTTCTCAAGCATTTTCTTGAGCTTCTCAATTTCACCCTTCAAGGTTTTGTTTTCATCCTCTAGGGCCTCTTGATAAAGGTCATCGACCTCATCTTCCCTAAGGGCCCTTAATTTCTCTATTTCATCTTTTAGCAGTTTAGTTTCTGTTTTTGATTTTTTAAGGGAAGTAGACAAATGTGCAATTGTTTTATAACACTTTTCTAAATGGGGAGAGGTTACCTCTTCATCATCCGAAGATGATGAAGTCGCGGCTGAAGAGCTTGAGTCCTCACTCTCGGACTCGGACTCCTCTCTTGCCATGAGGGCTAACTGCCGTGTACTCTTCTCCCTCTTCTCTTCCTCAGATGAACTTGAAGAAGACTCATCCCATGTAGCTTTTAGAGCCTTCTTCTTCTTGACTCTTTCCTCCTTCTTTTTGGCTCGTTCCTCCTTCCTTTTTAATTTCGGACACTCGCTCCGATAGTGTCCCTTTTTGCTGCACTCATAACATGTAACATTAGTTTTGTCAATATTTTGTTCACTAGGTTTACCTTTCCCTTTGTATCTTCTGCTCCTTCTCATGATTCTTCTCACGAAGTTGGCCATCTCGCTTGATGATGATTCACCTTCATCATCGGACTCGGAGGAGGATGAAGATGAAACAATTTCTTTCTCCTTCTTCTTTTCTTTCTTTCTTCTTCCCTCCTTGCTCTTTTCTTCTGCAACCAAAGCAATACCTTTCTCTTTTTGCCCTTTGTTAGCAAGTTCATGTAATTCCATTTCACAAAAAAATTCATCTAACTTAACAATGGAAAGATCCTTGGATACCTTGTAGGCATCCACCATGGATGACCACAAGGCATTCCTAGGAAAAGCTTTTAGAGCATACCTTACGAGGTCACGGTTTTCTACTCGTTCATCCACCGAATGGAGACCATTGATGATCTCCTTGAACCTTCCATGTATCTCACTTACAGTTTCATTTTCCTTCATGACAAGGTTCTGTAGTTGGTTTAGGAACAAATCCCTCTTGGCGATCCGAGAGTCTCGAGTCCCTTCTTGGAGCTCGATGAGCTTGTTCCATAGATCCTTCGCACTTGTGAAAGGACCAACCTTGACAAGTTGATCCTTGGCTATCCCACATTGCAAAGTGACAACCGCCTTGGCATCGGCTTGTCCCTTGCGAGTTTGCTCGGTTGACCATCTCGATGAGTCAAGTTCCTTACCTTCTTCGTCCTTTGGAGGTGAGAATCCCTCCTTGACGGAGAACCACATGGAGATATCGGTCTTGAGGTAATACTCCATGCGGCTTTTCCAGTATTGAAAATCTGCTCCATCGAAATAGGGTGGACGGTTGGTGCTGAGTCCCTCCTTCATGGCCATTGTTTAGCTCTTTGGGTTGTTAAGCCGAAATGAAGAGCACCAGGCTCTGATACCACTTGTTGGGTCGAAAAGAATATAGATATCTCCACAATGGTATGATATTGTCCACTTTGGGCCTAAGCCCTCATGGTTTTGCTCTTGGGCTCTACCCAAAAGGCCTCATACCAATGGAGATATCTTTCTCTTATAAACCCATGATCTTTTCCATGTGTTTTCAATATGGGACTATGTTTGCAACCTTGCAACCCCAACACTCACCTACTCCACTCAGGAGATTTACCTGTTGCTAGCACGATCCTCCAGATCGACTAGACTTTTGCTCGCCGCTTGATGCTTCCGGATTTTTTGCTGGATGCCCGCTCCCGACTCGTCTAGTCTTCCACCTGGTTCGCGACACCAGGACTTTTCCACCTAGAGTTACCACCCCCTAGGATTTTTGCCTGAAGCTCTCGACCCGCCAAGACTTTCCGCATAGGGTTACCGCCCCCTATAACTTAGGGTTATCACCCCTAGGGTTTTCCACCTGCCTAGCCACAGCTAGGACTTTTGCCTAAGTACACTTAGGACTTTCCTGTAAGCTCATTCAAACTGTTAGATCACAAAACAACTTAACTTTCAACCCTTTTCCATTATCAAAACTTGAGTTCGATCGTCGGATACTTCCCGCACTAACACACAATAGAAGATATTGATTCGCACTATCTGGGGAACTATTTTTCTTCCACCAACATATGTCCCCATAATGGTCAGCTAAGAACAACAAAGCTTAATGTGTCAATAATCCAATGAAAGGAAAACTATCATGGAATATTGAACATGGATTATGTCAATCAATGTACACATACATTGCTAAAATGACTGGAAAAGTTAATCTTGAAAAAAAATAAGCAAACATGATTCAAGGTCAAAGTCCCAGTCTTGTCACTACAAATAGTTGTTGCTGAACCCATAGTTTCACACGCTGAAAGCCTTCTTAATTGTTAAATAACACCTAAGAACTACTTAAAGCACATGTTCATAAATCACTTCTCAATCAAATGTAAGATGTATATTTACCAAGGCTTTGTCTGTCATCATCTTCCGTATAGAATAAGACAAGCTAATGTATAGAGAATAAAAAATTTAGACATAAGAAAATACAAATGATTTAGTTTAGTTTGTAAAAAAGACTATATACACACATTAAGGTAATAGCCAATGGAAGCTCTTCAGCCAATGCAATAACCACTATTGTTACCTATCATGATTCATAAAAATATATTATATAGCTTTACACACGAAGAGATGAGGAAAGGACAATAAATGTGTGCTCTAGATGAAATTTGTCATGTAGTGAAAAACCATATACCGCGATTGTCACGACATCTGTCACACAAGCAAAGCAAACTATATTTTTTAAAGAAAAAGATAAGATATAACTCATTTATCCAATTCCACATGGTGCGTTGTGATCACATTCTATTGAGATAGGTAGCAAAGGAAGAGCCAACATGAACACAAGAAGAAACAAGTGTTTAATTTGGTGATACCAAAAATACTCATAGCACACCCCACATGTTTAGGTTTTAGTGAGGTTTGTCCAAGCAAACATTTGTGCCTTTAAAAATAAAGTGTCTGATAGATCTAGCCTCCTACCATGTTGTGGTTACATAGTTTGTCTACTGCTAGGGGTCACAGAAGAATCCAGCTAGCATAAATTAGATTCAACATAAAGAGGAACTTCATAAAAGAAGCGAATTGTTTTGGATATGAAATAGTTCGATCTTCGATTCAAAGAATCACAGATGCCCTGCAAGAAATCTACTAAAAACAAACACAAATATGCATTACCTTGTTTGAGAAAGGGGAGAGCTACATCGACACAGCACACGCTATTGAAAATGGTTGTTGTGTGACAGATCCCCTGATGCACCACTATTATGTTCCCAAACGGACCCTACCTTGTTGCAGCAAAGAGGACTTTACCTATCCGGTAGATGAAGGAGAAGCAGAGAATGCACCAGGCCTTTCTTCAATAGCTACGCCGACTCCCTCACTTGGACTTTACTGGCATTTCCTCCGGAGGGGCGTCTTCTTTGAGGACGCTGCAGCAAAGGCAGCGACGCTTGTGGAAAAGCTTCGAGAGGGGTAAAGAAGAAGAAGACCCATCAACGAGAAGACAAGAAAAGCACCAGAATAAAACAAAAAAAAGACTACAAAAGAGATAAAGAAACCGCATAGGAAATGCAGAGGGATTCGAAAGAGAAGGGAACAAGAGATCGATGTCCAAGGGAAGAGGAACGGGAAAAAAGAACCGGGTTGCTAGGGTAAGAGAAAAGAAGAGCTAAGTATTTTATTTGGCGCTGAGGTGAAATTATCTGGTTCATCTTTTTTCTTCAGTATCTATAAATTATAAATTTAAAATTACCTTTTTACTTCATCAAATATATTATGTCCATAAAAAAAGAGAGTGAAGTCCGCATTTTTTAAAATATGAAGTAAAACTTGATTTTTTTTTACTTTTGCAGTGTTATTACCCAAGTTGCTATTATATACTACTTCAAATTTACTAAGTACCGAAGTAACCCGTGCCGAAGTAAAAAATGTTTTTTCTACTAGTGTACATTTACTTAGGGCATCTACATTAATGAGTCTTATAATATTTATCACATCATAAAAAAATATGGGCTGAATCTACATATTACATGTACATTATATTAACAATTTCATTTTTACATATTCATTTTAATATTAATACTCATTCTTATGAGGTTCATATGTCACAAACACATTATATTAATATATTCATTTTCTAACATTGATTTTAATATTAACACTGTGAGGGATCGATGGCCGGCTAGAAGGGGGTTGGATAGCTAGGTCACCCCCAACTTCTTTTCTTCTCTACAAAGGATTAGTGCACATGCGGAAATACAACTAACTAATGAAAACAATAAAGAAAGAATACCAAATCGCTAACAAGCTCGATGTAACATGGTTCAGAGATTGCTTGCTCCTACTCCACGGCGTGTCCTTGAGGTGGACAAGCCCTTGATCCTTCGGTGAATCAATCCCCGACAACTTCCGGCTAGAGCTTTCTCCTTCTCGATGGAGCAAACCTCTCACAAAGGATCTCTTCCTCTTTACAATGATGAACTTAGGTTTAGGAGGAAGAGAGTAGGCTTGGAAGCTTTGGGAAATGACAAGGAGTTATTCAACAAGCATGACTAATCTCCTTCAAGCCCCAAATCTTCCCTTAAATAAGAGGAGAGAGTTGATCATCATATCAACTCATCTCGGCACCAGTCGACTGACAAAACCATCAGTCGACTGGTGCTAGCGTTGGAGGTAGCCAACGGCTACTTTGTAGCACCAATGGTCTGCCAACGGTCATTTACCAGTCGACTGGTCGCTGCCGAATGAGCGAACAGAATGCATTTGTTCACTGCCAGTTGACTGCTAAAAGTTGCAACCGACAGGACTGCACCTTGTTACACACTCACACTCATCCTCTCCGGAGTCGCCCTTGAAGTCCTCTTCCTCGGCCTTCGTCCCTCAGATGCACCCGAGCCCGCGGCTCCTCTCCGTGCCATCCTTCACGTTGCCTTGAAGTCAACTTCCCTCGGCTCCACTCCATTGCTCCTCATCCGGCGGTCCCTCGGATGCCTTCCACACCATCCTTCACCGACTCAAGGATCCGAGCTCTAGGATGAGTTTCCTAAGCTTAGTTGCACCAAGCTCCTCATGTATGTTTCACCAATTCCTACAAGACTTAAACACACATATCAAACACATATGAAAGCCTAACTTAAACTCTTTGACACACACATCAAAATCATGATCGTACCGATCAAACATGGGTCGATTGCACCAACAATCTTCCCCTTTTTGATGTGTGACAATATATTTAAGTTAGGCATTAACAACAACATGAAAATTAAAAGCAATATGTAAACATGAATCATAATTCCCAAGCTCCCCCTTAACATATGCTCTTCAACCTTAATTTTCAAGTTTTGCACACAATTAGATTTCTAACTTAAACCTACCCATTTCTCCTCCTTTGACACCATCAAAACTTGTACCAAACATGTACACATACCAAGGTATCAATGTGGACTTAAAATTTCCCCAAAACCAGCTCTTGACAGTGCTGAAAAACAGCCACCAGTCGATTGCTAACTGTCGCAGTCGACTGGAAAAAACTTAAACCGATTTCCAGCATTCTGAAGCCAACTTCAGAAATGCATAGAAAATTCTAAAAAATTCGAAAAATCATGAAATTTTGAACACATATTTCTTATAATGTTCTTTAACAAGGAAAAATATGATTCCATGAAAATTCATCATATTTTTGAAATTTTGATAAAAACTCAAACACCTTGAAAAACACTCAAGTTTGTATCAAATTAAACCTTAGTTTTGAATTCATATGTTTAAAAAAACTATCCACTGTAAATAAAACATAGAATTGTTTTCAAAATATTTGAAATGTCCAACTATGATCTATGGGCAAGATGTCAATTAATTAAACATTTGCTTTCCCTATAGTTGGCCTATGATCACTAAAAATTTGATACATTTCATAACTCATCAAAATGTCATAAGCATAAGTGAATTATTCGTATCATCCTATCATCTCACATTTATGGTTAGAAAATAGTGCAAGTCATTGTGAGATAAAGGTAACCTCTACTTAGCCCTTTTGATCATGAATTTCTATCAAGGCTAAGTGCTCCCCCTTAAGGTCTCAAGTCAACCATTTTTCAAGGATTTGAATTATGACTTTCATGGTTGACTTGACCTAAAATTCTCTAACCCTTGAGAATTGATTTTGGCACCCAATAGAAATTCTTTCTAATTAGGTTAACCAAATATTCCTTGGGGATCCATTTTCTATCTATAGTTTTGGTTTTTGATTGCCCCCTAGCAAGTAGACAATGATAGGTCTTTTCATTGTTGAGTTCATTGTATCCTAACCCATATTTCTTAAAGCTTGCCCTTTGGCTCCCAATGATCATGTTTAGGGGTTTAGAGCCAATTTCAAATTTTCTAAGGGCATTTGTAAGGTATTCTACCTTTTCCCTTAAAGCCTTATTTTCTTCTTCTAAACATGAATCATTTGAATTAGTAGAAGAAGTATGTATATCATCATCCCTAATAGACATGGATTCTAATTTTTCTTTAAGCATGCAAATGTCTTTTTTTAAGGTTTTATTTTTCCTTTTTGCCTTGAACAAATCATCATTTATACTTTTAATGATCTTAATTAAAACATGAGGAGGAAGATTGTATACCTCACTTACTGAGACGTCCGAATCCGAAGTTTGTCCTCCCCCTTCACTTGAGCTCCCTTCTTCATCTTCACTTGAGCTCCTTCCTTCTTCTTGTTCGGATGAGGTAGAGGCTACATCATCAATTTCCATTAGAGCAAAATTGACTACATGATGCTCTTCTTCCTCCGATGATAATGATGGATAATCCCATGTTGCTTTTGGGTTTTGAGCCTTTTTCCCTTTTTCTTTTGTCTTCTTCACCTCCTTTTTCTTCCCTTCCTTCTTCTTCAAGAGAGGACAATCTTCTCTTATGTGTCCTTCTCCTTGACAATTATAGCAAATGATCTTCCTTGTCCTACTTTTGCTTCTAGAATTTTTCCTAGCACGAGATTTGTTAGAAGAAAAAGATTTAAATGCCTTTCTCATCTTCCTTACCATATATGCCTCTTGATCGCTATCCATTGAGGCACTTGATTCTTCGGAGTCGGAAGATGGTGGTGATGAAGATTTCTTCTTCTTTCCTTTTCTCCTGTTTGCCACAAGGGCTACTCCTCTTGATCTATGAGCTTCTCCATCTAATCCGTCAACTTTTGTTTCGTGAAGCTCCATTGTTGAGAAGAGTTCATCTAGAGAGGATTTCTCTAGGTCCTTTGATATGTAGTATGAATCTACAATGGAGCTCCAAGTTGTGGTTCTTGGGAAAGCATTTAGGGCTTTCATCATCATGTCTCGATTTGAAAGTGTCTCCCCTACACTTGTTAGCCCATTAATAATTTTCTTAATTCTAGAATGTAAAATTGATACCTTTTCTCCTTTCTCAAGCTTGATATTGTTGAGTTGAGTTCGAAGGAGGTCTCTTTTTGCCAATTTTGCTTCCGATGTCCCTTCATGAAGCTCCACTAGCTTTTCCCACAAGTCTTTGGCACTTGTAAAGTTTCGAATTCTTGTTACTTCTTGTTGTGGAAGAACATGTAGTAGGTGATGCATTGCCTTGGAATTTGCTAGATGCTCTTCTTTTTGCCTCTTGGTCCATCTTGTTATGTCGATTGTCTCATTGCGTTCATCCTTGGGTTCTTCAAATCCACTTCTCATGATTAGCATAATGTCAAAATCGATATTGAAAAATACCTCCATTTTCTTCTTCTGCCATGAGATGTCTCCTTCGAATTTCGGTGGATGAATGTTTGAGCCGACCATTTTGATGAAGTGCACTTCTCGGCGATTAGTCCGTTGAAGGGCGTCCTCACTCTGTTACCAATTGTGAGGGATCAGTGGCCGGCTAGAAGGGGGGTTGGATAGCTAGGTCACCCCCAACTTCTTTTCTTCTCTACAAAAGATTAGTGCACACGCGGAAATACAACTAACTAATGAAAACAATAAAGAAAGAATACCAAATCGCAAACAAGCTCGATGTAACATGGTTCGGAGATTATTTGCTCCTACTCCATGGCGTGTCCTTGAGGTGGACGAGCCCTTGATCCTTCGGTGGATCAATCCCCGGCAATCTCCAGCTAGAGCTTTCTCCTTCTCGGTGAGCAAACCTCTCACAAAGGATCTCTTCCACTTCACAATGATGAACTTAGGTTTAGGAGGAAGAGAGTAGGCTTGGAAGCTTTGGGAAATGACAAGGAGTTATTCAACAAGCATGAGTAACCTCCTTCAAGCCCCAAAGCTTCCCTTAAATAAGAGAAGAGAGTTGATCATCATATCAACTCATCTCGGCACCAGTTAACTGATAAAACCATCAGTCGACTGGTGCTTGTGTTGGAGGTAGCCAACGGCTACTTTGCAGCACCAACGGTCTGCCAACGGTCATTTACCATTCGACTGCATGTTTTATCGATAGACTGATCACTGCCGAATGAGCGAACAGAATGCTTCTGTTCGCTACCAGTCGACTGCGCAGTCGACTGGAGCAGTCGACTGCTAAAACGTACAGTCGACTGGTGCAGTCAACTGCTAAAAGTTGCAACCGACTAGACTGCACCTTGTTACACACTCACACTTATCATCTCCGGAGTCGCCCTTGAAGTCCTTTTCCTCGGCCTTCGTCCCTCAGATGCACCCGAGCCCGCGGCTCCTCTCCGTGCCATCCTTCACGTTGCCTTGAAGTCTACTTCCCTCGGCTCCACTCCATTGCTCCTCGTCCGGCGGTCCCTCGGATGCCTTCCACACCATCCTTCACCGACTCAAGGATCCGAGCCCTAGGATGAGCTTCCCAAGCTTAGTTGCACCAAGCTCCTCATGTATGTTTCACCAATTCCTGCAAGACTTAAACACACATATCAAACACATATGAAAGCCTAACTTAAACTCTTTGACACACACATCAAAATCATGATCGTACCGATCAAACTTGGGTCGATGACACCAACAATCTCCCCCTTTTTGATGTGTGACAATATATTTAAGTTAGGCCTTAACAATAGCATGAAAATTAAAAACAATATGTAAACATAAATCATAATTCCCAAGCTCCCCCTTAACATATGCTCTTCAACCTTAATTTTCAAGTTTTGCACACAATTAGATTTCTAACTTAAACCTACCCATTTCTCCTCCTTTGACACCATCAAAACTTGTACCAAACATGTACACATACCAAGGTATCAATGTGGACTTAAAATTTCCCCAAAACCAGCTCTTGACAGTGCTGAAAAACAGCCACCAGTCGATTGCTAACTGTCGCAGTCGACTGGAAAAAACTTAAACCGATTTCCAGCATTCTGAAGCCAACTTCAGAAATGCATAGAAAATTCTAAAAAATTCGAAAAATCATGAAATTTTGAACACATATTTCTTATAATGTTCTTTAACAAGGAAAAATATGATTCCATGAAAATTCATCATATTTTTGAAGTTTTGATAAAAACTCAAACACCTTGAAAAACACTCAAGTTTGTATCAAATTAAACCTTAGTTTTGAATTCATATGTTTAAAAAAAATATCCACTGTAAATAAAACATAGAATTGTTTTCAAAACATTTGAAATGCCAACTATGATCTATAGGCAAGATGTCCATTAATTAAACATTTGCTTTCCCTATAGTTGGCCTATGATCACTAAAAATTTAATACATTTCATAACTCATCAAAATGTCATAAGCATAAGTGAATTATTCGTATCATCCTATCATCTCACATTTATGTTTAGAAAATAGGTCAAGTCATTGTGAGATAAAGGTAACCTCTACTTAGCCCTTTTGAGCATGAATTTCTATCAAGGCTAAGTGCTCCCCCTTAAGGTCTCAAGTCAACCATTTTTCAAGGATTTGAATTATGAATTTCATGGTTGACTTGACCTAAAATTCTCTAACCCTTGAGGATTGATTTTGGCACCCAATAGAAATTCTTTCTAATTGGGTTAACCAAATATTCCTTAGGAATCCATTTTCTATCTATAGTTTTGGTTTTTTTATTGCCCCCTAGCAAGTAGACAATGGTAGGTCTTTTCATTGTTGAGTTCATTGTATCCTAACCCATTTTTCTTAAAGCTTGCCCTTTTGCTCCCAATGATCATGTTTAGGGTTTTAGAGCCAATTTCAAATTTTCTAAGGGAATTTGTAAGGTATTCTACCTTTTCCCTTAAAGCCTTATTTTCTTCTTCTAAACATGAATCATTTGAATTAGTAGAAGAAGTATGTATATCATCATCCCTAATAGACATGGATTCTAATTTTTCTTTAAGCATGCAAATGTCTTTTTTTAAGGTTTTATTTTTCCTTTTTGCCTTGAACAAATCATCATTTGTACTTTTAATGATCTTAATTAAAACATGAGGAGGAAGATTGTATACCTCACTTACCGAGACGTCCGAATCCGAAGTTTGTCCTCCCCCTTCACTTGAGCTCCCTTCTTCATCTTCACTTGAGCTCCTTCCTTCTTCTTGTTCGGATGAGGTAGAGGCTACATCATCAATTTCCATTAGAGCAAAATTGACTACATGATGCTCTTCTTCCTCCGATGATGATGATGGATCATCTCATGTTGCTTTTGGGTTTTGAGCCTTTTACCCTTTTTCTTTTGTCTTCTTCACCTCCTTTTTCTTCCCTTCCTTCTTCTTCAAGAGAGAACAATCTTCTCTTATATGTCCTTCTCCTTGACAACTATAGCAAATGATCTTCCTTGTCCTACTTTTGCTTCTAGAATTTTTCCTAGCACGAGATTTGTTAGAAGAAAAAGATTTAAATGCCTTTCTCATCTTCCTTACCATATATGCCTCTTGATCGCTATCCATTGAGGCACTTGATTCTTCGGAGTCGGAAGATGGTGGTGATGAAGATTTCTTCATCTTTCCTTTTCTCCTGTTTGCCACAAGGGCAACTCCTCTTGATCTATGAGCTTCTCCATCTAATCCTTCAACTCTTGTTTCGTGAAGCTCCATTGTTGAGAAGAGTTCATCTAGAGAGGATTTCTCTAGGTCCTTTGATATGTAGTATGAATCTACAATGGAGCTCCCAGTTGTGGTTCTTGGGAAAGCATTTAGGGCTTTCATCCTCATGACTCGATTTGAAAGTGTCTCACCTACACTTGTTAGCCCATTAATAATTTTCTTAATTCTAGAATGTAAAATTGATACATTTTCTCCTTTCTCAAGCTTGATATTGTTGAGTTGAGTTCGAAGGAGGTCTCTTTTTGCCAATTTTGCTTCCGATGTCCCTTCATGAAGCTCCACTAGCTTTTCCCACAAGTCTTTGGCACTTGTATAGTTTTCAATTCTTGTTACTTCTTGTTGTCGAAGAACATGTAGTTGGTGATGCATTGCCTTGGAAATTGCTAGATGCTCTTCTTTTTGCCTTTTGGTCCATCTTGTTATGTCGATTGTCTCATTACGTTGATCCTTGGGTTCTTCAAAACCACTTCTCATGATTAGCATAATGCCAAAATCGGTATTGAAAAATACCTTCATTTTCTTCTTCTTCCATGAGAAGTCTCCTTCGAATTTTGGTGGATGAATGTTTGAGCCGACCATTTTGATGAAGTGCACTTCTCGGCGATTAGTCCGTTGAAGGGCGTCCTCACTCTGATATCAATTGTGAGGGATCAGTGGCCGGCTAGAAGGGGGGGTTGGATAGCTAGGTCACCCCAACTTCTTTTCTTCTCTACAAAAGATTAGTGCACACGCGGAAATACAACTAACTAATGCAAACAATAAAGAAAGAATACCAAATCGTTAACAAGCTCGATGTAACGTGGTTCGGAGATTACTTGCTCCTACTCCACGGCGTGTCCTTAAGGTGGACGAGCCCTTAATCCTTCGGTGGATCAATCCCCGACAATCTCCAGCTAGAGCTTTCTCCTTCTCGGTGGAGCAAACCTCTCACAAAGGATCTCTTCCTCTTTACAATGATGAACTTAGGTTTAGGAGGAAGAGAGTAGGCTTGGAAGCTTTGGGAAATGACAAGGAGTTATTCAACAAGCATGAGTAACCTCCTTCAAGCCCCAAAGCTTCCCTTAAATAAGAGAAGAGAGTTGATCATCATATCAACTCATCTCGGCACCAGTCAACTGATAAAACCATCAGTCGACTGGTGCTAGCGTTGGAGGTAGCCAACGGCTAATTTACAGCACCAACGGTCTGCCAACGGTCATTTACCAGTCGACTGCATGTTTTATCAGTCGACTGATCGCTGCCGAATGAGCTAACAGAATGCTTTTGTTCGCTACCAGTCGACTGCTAAAACGTGCAGTCGACTGGTGCAGTCGACTGCTAAAAGTTACTACCGACTAGACTGCACCTTGTTACACACTCACACTCATCATCTCCGGAGTCGCCCTTGAAGTCCTCTTCCTCAGCCTTCGTCCCTCAGATGCACCCGAGCCCGCGGCTCCTCTCCGTGCCATCCTTCACGTTGCCTTGAAGTCTACTTCCCTCGGCTCCACTCCATTGCTCCTCGTCCGGCGGTCCCTCGGATGCCTTCCACACCATCCTTCACCGACTCAAGGATCCGAGCCCTAGGATGAGCTTCCCAAGCTTAGTTGCACCAAGCTCCTCATGTATGTTTCACCAATTCCTGCAAGACTTAAACACACATATCAAACACATATGAAAGCCTAACTTAAACTCTTTGACACACACATCAAAATCATGATCGTACCGATCAAACTTGGATCGATTGCACCAACAATCTTTCCCCTTTTTGATGTGTGACAATATATTTAAGTTAGGCATTAACAACAACATGAAAATTAAAAGCAATATGTAAACATGAATCATAATTCCCAAGCTCCCCCTTAACATATGCTCTTCAACCTTAATTTTCAAGTTTTGCACACAATTAGATTTCTAACTTAAACCTACCCATTTCTCCCCCTTTCACACCATCAAAAATTGTACCAAACATGTACACATACCAAGGTATCAATGTGGACTTAAAATTTCCCAAAACCAGCTCTTGACAGTGCTGAAAAACAGCCACCAGTCGATTGCTAACTATCGCAGTCGACTGGCACAAACTCAAACCGAATTTCAGCATTCTGAAGCCAACTTCAGAAATGCATAGAAAATTCCAAAAAATTTGAAAAATCATGAAATTTTGAACACATATTTCTTTTAATGTTCTTTAACAAGGAAAAATATGATTCCATGAAAATTCATCATATTTTTGAAGTTTTGATAAAAAAACTCAAACACCTTGAAAAACACTCAAGTTTGTATCAAATTAAACCTTAGTTTTGAATTCATATGTTTAAAAAAACTATCCACTGTAAATAAAACATAGAATTATTTTCAAAACATTTGAAATGTCCAACTATGATCTATGGGCAAGATGTCCATTAATTAAACATTTGCTTTCCCCATAGTTGGCCTATGATCACTAAAAATTTGATACATTTCATAACTCATCAAAATGCCATAAGTATAAGTGAATTATTCGTATCATCCTATCATCTCACATTTATGGTTAGAAAATAGTGCAAGTCATTGTGAGATAAAGGTAACCTCTACTTAGCCCTTTTGATCATGAATTTCTATCAAGGCTAAGTGCTCCCCCTTAAGGTCTCAAGTCAACCATTTTTCAAGGATTTGAATTATGACTTTCATGGTTGACTTGACCTAAAATTATCTAACCCTTGAGGATTGATTTTGGCACCCAATAGAAATTCTTTCTAATTAGGTTAACCAAATATTCCTTGGGGATCCATTTTCTATCTATAGTTTTAGTTTTTGATTGCCCCCTAGCAAGTAGACAATGGTAGGTCTTTTCATTGTTGAGTTCATTGTATCCTAACCCATATTTCTTAAAGCTTGCCCTTTGGCTCCCAATGATCATGTTTAGGGGTTTAGAGTCAATTTCAAATTTTCTAAGGGCATTTGTAAGGTATTCTGCCTTTTCCCTTAAAGCCTTATTTTCTTCTTCTAAACATGAATCATTTGAATTAGTAGAAGAAGTATGTATATCATCATCCCTAATAGACATGGATTCTAATTTTTCTTTAAGCATGCAAATGTCTTTTTTTAAGGTTTTATTTTTCCTTTTTGCCTTGAACAAATCATCATTTGTACTTTTAATGATCTTAATTAAAACATGAGGAGGAAGATTGTATACCTCACTTACTGAGACGTCCGAATCCGAAGTTTGTCCTCCCCCTTCACTTGAGCTCCCTTCTTCATCTTCACTTGAGCTCCTTCCTTCTTCTTGTTCGGAGGAGGTAGAGGCTACATCATCAATTCCCATTAGAGTAAAATTGACTACATGATGCTCTTCTTCCTCCGATGATGATGATGGATCATCCCATGTTGCTTTTGGGTTTTGAGCCTTTTTCCCTTTTTCTTTTGTCTTCTTCATCTCCTTTTTCTTCCCTTCCTTCTTCTTCAAGAGGGGACAATCTTCTCTTATGTGTCCTCCTCCTTGACAATTATAGAAAATGATCTTCCTTGTCCTACTTTTGCTTCTAGAACTTTTCCTAGCACGAGATTTGTTAGAAGAAAAAGATTTAAATGCCTTTCTCATCTTCCCTACCATATATGCCTCTTGATCGCTATCCATTGAGGCACTTGATTCTTCGGAGTCGGAAGATGGTGGCGATGAATATTTCTTCTTCTTTCCTTTTCCCATGTTTGCCACAAGGGCTACTCCTCTTGATCTATGAGCTTCTCCATCTAATCCTTCAACTCTTGTTTCGTGAAGCTCCATTGTTGAGAAGAGTTCATCTAGATAGGATTTCTCTAGGTCCTTTGATATGTAGTATGAATCTACAATGGAGCTCCAAGTTGTGGTTCTTGGGAAAGCATTTAGGGCTTTCATCATCATGTCTCGATTTGAAAGTGTCTCGCCTACACTTGTTAGCCCATTAATAATTTTCTTAATTCTAGAATGTAAAATTGATACCTTTTCTCCTTTCTCAAGCTTGATATTGTTGAGTTGAGTTCGAAGGAGGTCTCCTTTTGCCAATTTTGCTTCCGATGTTCCTTCATGAAGCTCCACTAGCTTTTCCCACAAGTCTTTGGCACTTGTATAGTTTCCAATTCTTGTTACTTCTTGTTGTGGAAGAACATGTAGTAGGTGATGCATTGCCTTGGAATTTGCTAGATGCTCTTCTTTTTGCCTTTTGGTCCATCTTGTTATATCGATTGTCTCATTGGGTTCATCCTTGGGTTCTTCAAAACCACTTCTCATGATTTTCATATCAAAATCGGTATTGAAAAATACCTCCATTTTCTTCTTTCATCATGAGAAGTCCCCTTCGAATTTCGGTGGATGAATGTTTGAGCCGACCATTTTGATGAAGTGCTCTTCTCGGCGATTAGTCCATTGAAAGGTGTCCTCACTCTGATACTAATTGTGAGGGATCGGTGGCCGGCTAGAAGGGGGGTTGGATAGCTCTGTCACCCCCAACTTCTTTTCTTCTCTATAAAAGATTAGTGCACACGCGGAAATACAACTAACTAATGAAAACAATAAAGAAAGAATACCAAATCGCTAACAAGCTCGATGTAACGTGGTTCGGAGATTGCTTGCTCCTACTCCACGACGTGTCCTTGAGGCGGACGAGCCATTGATCTTCAGTGGATCAATCCCCGGCAATCTCCGGCTAGAGCTTTCTCATTCTCGGTGGAGCAAACCTCTCACAAAGGATCTCTTCATCTTTACAATGATGAACTTAGGTTTAGGAGGAAGAGAGTAGGCTTGGAAGCTTTGGGAAATGACAAGGAGTTATTCAACAAGCATGAGTAACCTCCTTCAAGCCCCAAAGCTTCCCTTAAATAAGAGGAGAGATTTGATCATCATATTAACTTATCTCGACACCAGTCGACTGACAAAACCATCAGTCGACTGGTGCTAGCGTTGGAGGTAGCCAACGACTACTTTGTAGCTCCAACGGTCATTTACCAGTCGACTGCATGTTTTATCAGTCGACTGGTCGCTGCCGAATGAGCGAACAGAATGCTTTTGTTCGCTGCCAGTCGACTGCGCAGTCGACTGGTGTAGTCGACTGCTAAACGTTGCAACCGACTGGACTGCACCTTGTTACACACTCACACTCTTCCTCTCTGGAGTCGCCCTTGAAGTCCTCTTCCTCGGCCTTCGTCCCTCAGATGCACCCGAGCCTGCGGCTCCTCTCCGTGCCATCCTTCACGTTGCCTTGAAGTCTACTTCCCTTGGCTCCACTCCATTGCTCCTCGTCCGGCGGTCCCTCGGATGCCTTCCACACCGTCCTTCACTGACTCAAGGATCCGAGCTCTAGGATGAGCTTTCTAAGCTTAGTTGCACCAAGCTCCTCATGTGTGTTTCACCAAGTCCTGCAAGACTTAAACACATATATCAAACACATATGAAAGTCTAACTTAAACTCTTTGACACACACATCAAAACCATGATCGTACCGATCAAACTTGGGTCGATTGCACCAACAAACACTCATTATTTGTGAATCCCGCTATCCACTTATTTATCTTTTTTCTTATTTTATATTAAATAAATTTAATTTTAATTTAATTACACAATTTAAATAATTATTATTTAAAATAAATAATATTCTTTTTTAAAATAAATTTATTTCATAAAATAATTTTTTTATTTTATGAGTGTCATTTATTTAAATTAAAATAAGTACAACATATAAAATAATCACATTTATGTAAAATTTTAAAAACATCTAAACGAAACATAAAGATAACTATAAAAATACTAATTAATGATTGTTGTTGTATTATGATCAAATATGTTCAACTAAAGTTGGTGATGTATATGACTGTCACATAGTTCGAAATTTATCCGGAGATAATTATGAAATCCTCAGTTTGATCCATGGACAGGTTATGCAAGTTCATCACCTTTATCGTTGTCCCAAATTGTCACGCGACCCCCCCCCCCCCCATTTCAGTAGAGGAGATTTTTAACGGGATTTATGTGTTTGTGCGATTGAAATAAGTTGTGTAAAATGATGAATATTTATACATGAAAATTTAATTATTTTTTATTAAAATAGTCGTTACCTAGCCGCTGTGTGAATTTGCTAGCTATTGTGATCTACTAGTCGTTTACTTTGTTTTTATTTTAACCTCACCAAAATATACTACTAATTCAATTTTATTTGTTGATTTTAAATTTTAAAATTTTAATTTTAAAATTTAAAATTTTTAAATTTTTTAATTAAAAAATTTTAATTTTAAAATTTAAAATTTTTAAATAAACTCACGTCATGCATGCACTAGGTGAGATATGTTTTTTTTATATAAACCAAACAATTGAACGTGTTCAATGTCAGGTTGGCATTAACGCCAACACGCATTGGTTTTAACACCCATTGATACTGTGTTTAAGGTGAGTCCCACTGGAATAGATAAAAGTCTAGAAGATCGACTGATGTGAAAGTCAAAGTCAAGGGATGATCAATATATTCGGAACAAGAGAATGCCTGACCGGACCCTTTTGGGCCGACCAGGTCGTGAGTTCCAATCTTGTGCGCAGACGGAGTGTTAAGCCAGGTGCTCGCCTGATCGAGCCCTCCGGCCGATCTAGCTCAAAGCCCGGATTTATAATCAATGATGAGCATGGAGCCAAGTATCAATTACCTCGACAGAGTGCTTCAACCGATTGGACGTATGGTTCGATCGGATCTACTATACACTTGGTTGTGCGTGCAGTTCAAATAAAGAAGTTGAGTGAAAGCCGAGTCATCGATAGCATTCATAAACATTGACTGAGTACTTCTCGGGAGTAAGGGTCGGTTGGACTATACTAGTAATTTGATTGGTCAGTCAAAGTAGTCTATTATGGGCCCCATATCCCAACAAATTACTACTCTTTTGACATTTTGTGTCACAGAGGACAGAGGATATTCTGCAAGCAAATCACACTCCTTTTTTGGAAGTGCTTTGTAATTCATACATAGACACAACATTGTCAGTATAAAAGGGGGTCTTCATCCACAAGCAGGAGATACGCGACGCTGCATAATTTTACACGCTTGTTGCTGCAGTTTCTTTTCTATTCCTTCATTAAAATTGATCACTGACTTGAGTGTCGGAAGGCTAACGTCAGGGACCTCTTCCCTGGCCTGGCAACTAACGCTCTTTGTGACATATAGGACAGCGAGGAATCCTCATCTGGTCAGCACCAAAGCCACGTTCTCAGTCAGCCACCTTCACAGCTTTCGAATAGAATCGTGTTTAGCGCCGTCTATGGGAACTCCGCCTGATCTGGAACGTGAAAATGGACGAGACTAGATGACTCACCAGAGTAACCTTGATGCAAGAAAAACTGGAGATCTTGATAGAAGTTTATGCGACTAAAATGGTACAACAACAACAAGTAGTAGCCGAGTGTCATTTGCCGAACGACCCTGATATATCCTCAACCAGCTAAAATGTTGAACATGAAACCCGAGTGGAGGGCCCGGCCGGGTTCCAGCCGAGCCAGCCTCCTATGGTTTCCTTTCCTCAAGTACTCATTCCGCTGATCAACCTGCTACCGGTGCCGCCTTCACCGATTGCATATCACAGGGCGTTGTTCCGAATGACCCTAGAGGACATGAGTCGAGCGTAGAGGACACAAGGATCATCTTCTGAGAATACTCCCTCCTGGGACATCCATAAGGGAAAGGCTCCCGTGATGAGTGGCTCCTGAGCAAGCACACTATTCTCCAAAGAGATATTGGAGGATAAACTGCCGAAACATTATCGACCCTGATCAATCGGGGAGTACGCAAGAGCAACCGACGAGGACCACTGCAACCGACGAGGACCACTTACTAAAATTTGAAAATGTGACCACACTCCACCAGTACACAGATAGAATCAAGTGCCGAGTGTTTCTCACTACTTTGACGAGTTCAACGCAAAGATGGTTTAAACGACTGCCTGCCGAGTCCATCTATAGTTTCAAGGACTTTCAAATGACCTTTCTTCATCACTTTGCCAGTAGTCGTTGTTACCACAAGACGATGGTGAATCAGTTCTCACTCAAGCAGGGGCTTAACGAGATGCTGAGGGCCTACATTAAGTGATTTAATCAAGTCTCCATAGATGCCCCTTTGACTACCCTAGAAATTTTGGTAAGTGTCTTCTTCTAGGGACTTATAGATAATGACTTTTTTTGATCCCTCATCAGGAAGCCTTCGAGGGATTTTGACCATCTACTTGGAACAGCCACCAAATACATCAATGTCAAAGAAACTCAGTCCACTCATAAAAAAGAAGCAATTTTTGAGCATGGCGCTGCTCCTGAGCGTCGATCGACCAACAACAATTTACTTCTGAAAGGGCCCCGACTAGGCCCTCTGCCACAGCAATACGAGTCAAGGTCGTATGCAGTCTACCATGTGGAAGTCGATCGGCTGTGATTCCCCGAGTCTTAATCATAGACTCCAATGTTTTGCACCTACCATCACTCAGGGATTGACGATACAAAAGATTGCTACCACTTTAATCAACGCCCACGCCAACCGACGTATCAAGAATTTCACCGGAGATCTCCTTCTCCAGACCGCCAACATTATCTTCGATCGAATGGACCCCTAGGTCAAAATAAGTCGCTAGGCGATTGGAACCAACAACTACCCTAACAAAGGGACAACCAAAGGTATCCACGGGCGTTCAATAATTGACCACCACGCCAACTAACTCGTGAGGAAAAAATCATGGCAATGTCGCCCTAGGGGGCATTGGTATGATAGCGGGTGGCCCGACCGACGGTGATTCCAACGGGGCCAAAAAATTATATGCACGATGATTGAAAATTCACGCTATCGGGTGTAGTAAGGAGAAAGCACAAGGACCCAAGATTAGTTTTGGTCCTAAATACTTGGAAGGGGTGGAGATACCCCATGATGATGCCCTCATTATTAAAGTCGTGATCAATAACTATATTATTCATCAAACTTTTTTTAACATAGGCAGCTTGATTAACATCATTTTCAAAAAAACATTCGATTAGCTTCAAATGGATAAGAATGAGCTCCAACTGATGACAACACCACCATACGGGTTCATGGGGAATGTACAGCTAATCGAGTAAGTTTGGCTGGCTATCTCTCTCAGTAAAATTTCACTCATGAGGACTTGTCAGACGAATTTTATTGTGGTAGACGCACCCTCAACGTACAATGTGATGCTTGGTCGACCTGTGCTAAACGAATTCTAAACCATTATCTCTACATTCTGCTAGAAAAACAAGTTTCTAGTAGATGACTCGATAGGTGAAGTCAGAGGAAACCATCTTGTAGTGCATAAATGTTATGTGGAGATTGTGAAGACTGAATCTCGAACCGCTTAGAAAGTTCAACGTCTCAAAATTAATGCAATCCAAGAAGCTCCTCCAACTTTAGTTTATGAAGAAAATGAGGAAATACATCTAAAATTTAATGCAATCCAAGAAGCTCCTTTGACTTTAGTCCATGAAGAAAAGGAGAAAATACAAATCTATCCTAATCAATCGGAGGCTACTACTTACATCTCAGTCGATCTAAACCCCGAGAAAAAGGTAGAGTTAATCGTCTGCCTGAGACACAATAATGACTTTTTTACATGGCAACCCATGAGCTCCTGTGTATTTCTCCTACTGTAATGCAACATGAGTTACATGTCCGACTTGACGCTCGATCGATCAAGAAAAGGAAAAGAGATTTTGAGGCAAAGTAGAATCAAATCATCCAAGCAAAAGTGGATAAACTACTTGAAACTGGACATATCCGGGAAGTGTAATTCTCGAGCTGGCTCGCAAACGTAGTACTGGTGTCTAAGACAGGAAACAAGTGGTGGGTCTGTATGAACTTCAGATATCTAAACAAGTCTTTCCTAAAAGATTACTATTCTCTACCATGCATTGATTAAGTGATGGATTCTACTATTGGTTGTGAGTTGATATGCATGTTGAAAGCATATCAAGGGTAGCACCAAGTCTCGTTTACCAAGAAAGATCAGAAGAAAGTCAGCTTCATCATTGCCCAGGGAACTCACTGCTATAATATCATGCCATTTGGACTGAAGAACGTGAGAGCAACATACCAACGACTCATAAACAAGGTGTTCCGAAAGTAGATCGGTAGAAACAAGGAGGTATATGTTGATGATTTACTAATAAAATTCCTTCGAGTTGTTGATTTATGTGTAGATATTGAGGAGACATGTCAGACCTTGAGGAGGTATGGAGTCAAGCTTAACCCTAATAAATATTTGTTTGGGGCTAGAAGTGGGTACTTTCTTGTATACATTGTGACTGACTGGGTAATTGAAGTCAACCCTAGCAAGGTGAAGGCCCTCCAAGATATGTCTCCACCTCGTAACCTGAAAGAAGCACAAGCATTGGAATTATAATTCTTGAGTTCGTTGAAAAGCTTCTGAACCAAGATTATATTTATAGCCTTGGTCGGGGCACCCTGAGGGTTTCGGGCGCCCTGGGGGAGATAAACTTTATCCCCCAGCATTCAGATTGAGTCAAAATTCGATCTTGTGAAAAAGTCAACTCCATATGCCCCCAGAGGGAAAAGTCAACCCTGTTGAATTTTTCCACCCGGGTCTTTTACTCCGGCTCCGTTCACCTCAGACCGAGTCTTCCACTCGCTTGAGTGATCTCTGCCTTCCGGAATAGGGCTCACCCGAACCCAACTTCCCGTCTTCTCGAGTAGGCTTCCGCTCCGGCTTCTCGTCCCTCGGAATCGCCGTGTGCTTCTTTCTCGTCCGCCAGCATACTTATCCGTCGTCGTCCCTCGGTCGCACCCCATGCCGACCTTCTCGCTAGCTGCGTCTCTTGCTCCTCGAACATTCTTCCACTCCGACTTCTCATCCCTCGGAACCACCGCACGCTTCCTTCTCGTCCATCGGTGTACTCTTCCGCAGCGCCTCGTCCCTCGGACACACCGCGTGTCATCCTTCTCGCTAGTTACATCTTCCGCTCGACTACCTATGCTCCTAAGTTCCTGCACACTTAGACACAAGGTTAAAAACACACAGGACCTAACTTAACTTGCTGATCACACCAAAACAATCTTGGGGTTCTAACAATCTCTCCCTTTTTGACGTAAGCAACCCAAGTTAAGCTAGGGTAAAATAGACATAAAAATTAAACTAACTAATTTTACAATAAAGTGCAAAAATATAGAAAATAGAATTTCTTGGGTCTACCTCCCCCTAGATTTATACTTTTTCTTCTCTCCTTTTGATCACATAAAAAAATGGGGTTCCAAAAAAATCTAAGGGTTAAAAAATTTCTAACTTAAAAAAAAATCTAAGTTAAATAATTTGCAATAATTTTCAGAAAAAAATATTCTAAGTTTAAAAAACTTTAGATAAGAAAATTTTCTTAAGGAAAACAAAAAAAAATTTAAGAAATTCTGACTTAGGAAATTTTAAAAAAAAAAATTCTAAGTAAAAGATTTAAGCAGAAATTTTTAATTTCAAAAGAACTAAAAAAATGTTTAAAGAAAAACTTTTTAAAGCATTATTAATTTTCAACCTTAATGCTTTATCAGAAAGTTAATTAAACATTTTATTTCGATATTTTGGCTTCCAGGTCGTGGCGAGGCACTAGGCCTTCTTGGTTATTGGAGTAACAACTACTTCCTTAGATCAAATTCTCTAATTTTCTCAAGAAATTAGATCAGATTTTCTTGCTAAAAGTTCTAAATCTAAAGTTTTAATTTAGATCAAATTCTCTAATTGTTACATTGTGATATTTAAATTTCCACTTTCGTTTATCATAATTTCTCAAATCACAATTTTTCAAATTTGAAGCAAAAGATATTGAACATGCAAAAAATTGTATAATCTGCATTTGTTCCTCTAACATGTCATTTTCTATTTTTAACTTGTCTAAATCCTTTAATCGACAAGCTGTTGTTAGAGTTTCTTTTATTTTAATCTTCTTTGTTTAATTTCTAATTCACAAAAATATTTCGATAATATATTGATCGAATTAAGCAGTTGGTCAGGAGGTGAAGGTCATACCTGACTTACCTTTTCGGCTGTTAATTCTCCCCCTGCTAAGCTTCTTTCTCTCGACATTGCTCCCCTTTCATCGATGCTCTCGATGCTTTTTGAGGAAGAGCTGATTGCATACTCTAGTAGATACTCGGCGGTGAGTGTTGTTCCAAGAATTTCCTCCGTCTTGGATTCTTCTAACAGTGGTTCGGTGTCCATCGAGGAGTTGGATTCGACTTCAAGTGGTTCTTCGTAGAGCTTCAAGAACTTTTCCTAAAGTTCTTTTGCGCTTTTGTATTTTCCGATGCTGTCAAGATCCTTGGCAGGTAGTACGCTTAAAAGACTGGACTCGGCCTTACCATTTGTCATGAATTCGTCGCGCTGCTCGTCAATCCATTGATGCTTCTTAAGTTCTTCTTCTTTTTTGTCCTTTGGAGCTTTATAACCAAATCCCATTATTAATAACATATTAAAATTAGTTTTAAAGTAAACCTGCATTCGTCGCTTCTAAAAAGCGAACTCCCCCTCGAACGTTGGTGGGTAGATGTTCATTCCGGCCATCTCGTTGCTTCAGTCGGCGGTTAGTCCTTCTGAGGCACCTTGGCTCTGATACCACTTGTAGGACCGTTGGCGGCCGGCTTGAAGGGGGGTTGGATAACCTGCAAACACAAAAACAAAAACCAACCCTTCTTGAACTCTCAACAGAACACTTGCATAAATAAATTAAACAAATAAACTAAAAGTAAGAGATAAAAGAGATTTACTTGGTTACAACCGGGGAGGTTGTTAATCCAAGGAAGATGAAGCACTAGAATATCTCCTTTAGGTGGAGAACCCTCTTACAGCGTTTAAGCACAGAAACAAAAGCTCAACTCTAAACTTAAAGTACACAAGCGTTGGAATTACAATTCTTGAGTTCGTTGAAAAGCTTCTGGACCAAAGCTATATTTATAGCCTTGGTCGGGACGCCCTGGGGAGGATAAACTTTATCCCCCAATGTTCAGATCAAGTTAAAACTTGATCTTGTGAAAAAATCAACTCCGGACGTCCCGGAGGGTTCCGGGCGCAGCTCCGGGCGCCTCAGAGGGAAAAGTCGACCCTATTGACTTTTTTCCGCTCGAGTCTTTTGCTCCGGCTCCGTTCGCCTCAGACCGAGTCTTCCGCTCGCTTGGGTGATCTCTATTATCCGGAATAGGGCTCACCCGAACTCAACTTCCGGTCTTCTCGAGCAGGCTTCCGCTCAGGCTTCTCATCCCTCGGAATCACCGCGTGCTTCCTTCTCGTCTGCCAGCGTACTCATCCGCAGTCTTCATCCCTCGGTCGCACCCCGTTCCGACCTTCTTGTTAGCTGCGTCTCTTGCTCCTCGAGCATTCTTCCGCTCCGGCTTCTCGTCCCTCGGAACCACCGCACGCTTCCTTCTCGTCCGTCGGTGTACTCTTCCGCAGCGCCTCGTCCCTCGAATACACCGCGTGTCATCCTTCTCGTTAGCTGCGTCTTCCGCTCGACTACCTGTGCTCCTAAATTCTTGCACACTTAGACACAAGATTAAAAACACACAGGACCTAACTTAACTTGTTGATCACACCAAAACAACCTTGGGGTTCCAACAAATAAAACTCAGTCCAAACATATATAATACTCCTTCTAGCAGTAGCTGATGGATATGATATTTCAAGTCGGTCAACTGAGCAACGACTTTAAGGTAGACTAGCTCCCATCAATATTTACCCATCTTTGAAGGGTTGGGTAGCTCCGTTTGACAGCCAGTTAGGAAAGGTACCAAGTGGGGCAATTGAAGATAAAAATAATGTAATTTCCACCCCTTGTTTAAGGAGGGAATTTTATCAAATTATACAGAGCCCACTAGGGCTTGGAAGAGAAAAACGCCTGACTTAGATTTTTTTGGATAATAAAGATAGTTAAAAACATGGGGGTGTGGAGGTGAAATAGTATTATAACCCTATACAGTAACATAAAAGAGTTAGGTGTTATTTATTGTAAAGGGATATGAAAGTATGCACAAACTTCAAAAAAAATAGATGTAGAGGAAAACGAAGGCCAGCATAGAGTTGATCTTTGAAAAATGTAATGAAGTCGTCTGAAGTGGTGTGGGAAAGATTACAAGCAGAAGGAATAATGATTTGGTGATCGCGAGAAATGCAATAAGTTAGCCGCATTTAGTCTACCTCGTCATTGTTTAAGAAAGATGAGGTGGAGGTGTACCAAAGTCCGAGAATAACAAAAGGAGGAGCGGATGAAGAAGCCATTAAGAGAAGATGATGAAGATCGGAAAAAGAAGAGAAAGAGGACTTATGGGATACTAATCGCTGGCAGCAGTAAGCAAGGAAGAAGAGGAGAGGAAAAATACGAAAATGATAAATTTTATTGAGGAATAAAGCTTTAAAATCCTAGTGATGATTGATTGTAGCCATCCGATTAAGGGGACAAAGAGAGGAAGTTTGATCCTGACTGTTAAATTTAAATCGTCGACAGTCACATCAAATTAGAATAGTCACTTGTCACATCGGATATCCTCCTATATAGGCATGCGACACATGTCAACAAACTACAAGTCGCATTAATGAGGGATGGGAGGTAATAAGTAGGCTCATGATGAGAAGCCATGATTGACATACTTCGTATTACCGATAGGTGATTTGCTGATATTCCAAAAACTCAGAATGACGTTAGTCCTAAGCGAGTGGCACCACTAGGAGTTAAGGGTCATTTGGGAGAAGAAGGAATCGAAAAATGACAACAATTGAGTAGACCATCCATGCAGGCCGAGCAACATCACATAGATGATTCTCCAGTCGGGAAACAAGGGATCTCATAGGCAAGAATAACTAAGCATAATATTTGTTCGTGTCGAGAGGCGACACAACAGGTAAATGCTCGATCGGAGGATAAGAGACACAGATAATATCAGAGTCCAGTTAGTTAGACTTACAACCTCCTTCGACTAGATTTAATAGGGAGGTTTGTGATACGGTGTTTAAGGTGGGCATCTCTTGGATGGGTCAAAGTCCAGGAGGCCGGCTAACGTGGGAGTCAAAATCAAGGGATGGTCAACATCATTTAGAGCAGGATAATGTCTGGCCAAACCCCCGGGCAACCAGACGGTGAATTCCAATCTTATGCGCGGATGGAGTGTTAAGCCGAGTGCTTGCCTGATCGGGCCCTCCAGTCGGTTTGGCCTCGAAGCTTGATTTCATAATCAATGATGAAGCATGGAGCCAAGTATCAATTACCCCGATTGAGTGCTCCAACTGCTCGGACGTATGGTTCGATTGGACTGGTTGCTTGTAGTTCAAATAAAGAAACTGAGTAAAAGTTGGGTCACCAACTACATTTATAAACATTGACTGAGTGCTTCTCGGGAGTAAGGGACAATCGAACTATACTACTAATTTGATTAGTTGGTCAAAGTAGTCTATTGTGAGCCTTATAGCCCAACAAATTACTATGTTTTTTTGGTATTTTGTGTCACGGAGGGCAGATAATATCTATAGGTAAAGCACACTTTCGAAGTTTTCAGCCTATCAAATCACAAAAATTTGCGGGCTTATTTTAAAAAAGGTGTCAGAGTCACTTTATGGCCTATCCTTTTTTGGAAGTGCTTCGTAATTCATGAATAGACACAACAATGGCATTATAAAAGAAAGTCTTCATCCACAGACGGAGATACGTGACACTATATAATTTTATACGCTCGTTGCTACAGTTTCTTCCCTGACCCGATAACTAACACTCTTTGTGATACTAAGAACAGTGAGCAATCGTCATTTGGTAAGCACCAAAGCCACTTTCCCAGTCAACCACCTTCACCTCTTTCGGGTAGAATCGCCCATTAAAAACAGTCAATGTGGAAGCCATTATACATGCCTTTATTAAACAACCGTAAATTATCGAACCACGTAGATAAATTTTCATATTATCGAAATCACATAGACAACTTTAAAAATATTTAAATCACCTGTATGATATAAATTTTGCCCCTCTGAATCAATTTGTATATCGTTCATCATATCTATACCTTTAAATATCAATTAACATACTATATTTAAAACAATAATCTTTTAAACACGGATAACAACCGATTAAAAATAATCAAGTCATATTTAAAAAAATTATTATTATAAATATAGTGGATTAAGCATATGAATATAATTTAGAAAACTAAACGAACAGTTAGAATTTAATCCCATATCATTTCAACTAGTATATTTTAGCCTGAGATTTTTTTTTAAAAAAAAAACTTAATCTAAATCAATTTTCATGATGAAAGAGTGTGATTTGTTTAATTTTTAAGAAATTTGTATTATTTTGTTGGTATAATTTTTTTAACCGTAAAGTATAGTATAGAGGACGAATCATTATTGGTTGATTTAAATATATCCTACCTATTTAGTAAGTGGAGTTCATTTAAATTAATTAATTAATCTTTATGGTCTAGTTTTTTAATCCGTAAAGTACAGATAGAGTTTATGAACCAGAGGATCCGCTTGTAATTTTTTGGAAGAATGGATGAGCAATAGCTGGACTTGAAGACGTGGACGAGACAACATCTCATTATTTGCCATCTACGTCATTGTCGAAACTCAAAATGCGGTGCACGCCTGCGCACACATGCCCAATCCGACGCCGTTCTTTTATTTCTTCTGCTCTTTTGGAATTATTTTGTCAGCGACAGCTAATTGCTCATTGTTTTCCCCAATTGGTTATTTTTTTTGTTTTTATTAAGTAGATGGAAAATATTATTTTAAATTCACGTGGAAATCGAGTCATGTACAAGTAAAATTTATGCCTACCACGAATCATTAGAAAATATGAGGTGCTCGGGTCAATGGAATGGTTTTTAAGTATATTTGATTAAATTCTGGTACGACTTTTAAGTGTTTTTCACAGTGAATTAATATAAATATTGGACTGGTAGACTTTCTGCTATCAGTATTTTTAGTATTTTTGATTTTTTTTATATTAGTTAGTAAAGAATTTTTATGATATCTAATCAATTATTTTAATATTAGATAATAAATATAAAAAAAAGTTAATAAATAAAAATAAAAATGTAAGAATTTAACAATATTGTTCTATGATAATTCTTAATTTTTAATTGAGTACTTAGCATAACTCGTCTGTTAAGTTCGTGGTCCAATTAGATCGTGCCACGTTGGATAAAATTACATAATAATTTATGTTTTTTTTTGTGATGTTAATAAATAAATAAATAAATAAAATGGATATTTTAAAATTAAATCAGATAGGGACTATAAAACGAGGAAGGGGTGCGTTGAAGTCCTTCTCCTTCTTCGGCTCGTCTTGCCCGTGGGCCGCGGAGAGATCGGTTCTCTTTCCCCATGATCTGCGTCCTCCCGCCGGAATCTTGACTAAAAGTTCTCCTATTGGTGAGGTTCCAACCCTCTTCTCACACTGTATCTTGCTTGTTGCTCTCATTTTGCTTGTTCTTGTCTCGGATCTCCGAGAGCTCTCTTTCTTTTCATTGGGGTGTCGTTCGTATGTGCGTAAGAATTGGATCATGAAGCGTGGAGATTTAGGATTGTTACGACTAGGCTCATGAAAGATCCGGCGAGTTTAGGTTTTGATCTCTGTGCTTCTGAGGTGATTTGGGGTTTGTAGATCGGTAAGGTGCTCGCAATTTTTATATGACAGTGAGCAATTTAAATTGACTCCAAAATTCATCTTTTAAGATAATGACCTTGTTCTTTTTTTCTCAGTTGTATTATTTGGGTTGTTTTCTTAGTTGGTCGATGCTTGGCTAGATCTGGGTTGAGTTATCTGTTTTTATTTCTTTTTTCTCTCCAGTATTTGTGGCTTAGCTCGGAATTTAGTCTTTAGATCCTAGTTGACTTCTGAGAGAACTAAGATCAAATTTATTTCAGTAGCAACCGAAGGGAAGAAAGTAAATCATCAATGACAACCTAGCATTCGTACATGAAGCGGATGGAGAAAGTTGGTTAGAAAATTTGCCAAATTGTTGGATAAAAGTTGTGAACTTATATTGGCTTCTTGATGATGAGTACATAGTATGCTTTAGTTTTTTAGTGGGAGCGTGTCAAATGTTTCTATTGTTTAATTTTGCTTGTTTTTGATCTATGGATCTCGCATCTGATCCACAGGGAAAATAAATTATACACCATGAAAGCGCTCATTCTTGTTGGAGGATTTGGCACCCGCCTTCGGCCTCTAACGCTTAGTTTCCCAAAACCACTTGTTGATTTTGCTAACAAACCAATGATCCTTCATCAGGTATATGTTTCCGGCTCCGCTCCCTTTCATGTCACTGTTTAAATAAAGTTGTCAAGATCATGGGATGGGATTTTTTTGATGTTACCCAAGCGCTTGCTTCACTTTTAGTTGAACTGAGAAACTTCAATTCTTTTCTCAAGAATTAGATTCCATTTTTTGCTTAATTAGTTAAATTTATTCTTATCTATGCACTTGAAAAACTTGTTACCTAAGCTCATACAACAGGGGATGTGCCTTGATGTCTTGCATTCTCGTGAAGTTTTGCATTGTCATTTGAATTCCAGTTGTGAGTGACTTATTAATTGATTTCGTCTTACTAATATCTATAATGCTGGTCAGATTGAAGCGCTGAAGGATGTTGGAGTTACAGAAGTCATTTTGGCCATCAATTATCGACCAGAGGTACAAGATGCGACGCATCTATCCCTGTACATTGTTATTTTCAGATTCAAGAGGAAATTCATGCCTTTTCTAGGGTCTACCTTTTCTGATCTTTGCAATTTTTTAGGTCATGATTAGCTTCTTGAAAGACTTTGAGGATAAGCTTGGAATTAAAATCACTTGCTCGCAAGAGACTGAACCGCTTGGAACAGCTGGCCCCTTGGCGTTAGCCAGAGACAAGCTAATTGATGGTTCTGGTGAACCTTTCTTTGTCCTCAACAGTGATGTCATAAGTGAATACCCCTTTGCTAACCTAATTCAGTTCCACAAATCGCATGGCGGGGAGGCAACAGTGATGGTGACCAAGGTATAGTACTCTTCGTTGCTTATTCTTCCACTTTATTCCAATGACTTACCCCTTTTTTAACTTCATAGGTTGACGAACCATCCAAATATGGTGTTGTTGTGATGGATGAAGAAAATGGGAGGGTCGATAGATTTGTGGAGAAGCCCAAAATATTTGTTGGAAACAAAATCAATGCTGGGATTTACTTGTTGAATCCATCAGTCTTGGACCGTATTGATCTGAGACCAACCTCAATTGAGAAGGAAGTTTTCCCAAAAATAGCAGCTGAGAAACAGCTCTATGCCATGGTCCTGCCAGGTTACTGGATGGACATCGGCCAGCCAAAGGACTACATCACAGGCCTACGGCTCTATCTGGACTCGCTGCGGAAAAAAACATCAACAAAATTAGCGGCTGGCTCTCATATCATAGGGAATGTCCTGATCCATGAGAATGCTGTGATAGGCGACGGATGCCTCATCGGGCCAGATGTTGCCATTGGTCCTGGATGCGTGATCGAGTCTGGAGTTAGGCTATCAAGGTGCACTGTGATGCGAGGTGTTCGAATTAGGAAGCACGCATGCATCTCCGGCAGCATCATTGGTTGGCATTCGACAGTGGGGCAGTGGGCACGGATAGAAAACATGACCATTCTTGGCGAGGACGTGCATGTTTCCGATGAGGTGTATAGCAATGAAGGGGTTGTTCTCCCACATAAAGAAATCAAATCAAGCATCCTGAAGCCCGAGATAGTCATGTGAGAGGTGAAACGCACTTGTTGGTGTTATACCAGCTATCCGTTCGTATGTGTCTTTGCCATTGCAATCACTAGTCTTGTTCTTTCATTTTCCTGAGTACTACTGTGGTTCTTTTCACAAGCGATAGATTGTAGACATAAGTTGTACAATACAATGTTGAGCGCTGAAGCTCCAGAGTTTTTTTTTTTTTTTTTTTGTTGCTCCTGTTTATTTTCCTTGCCTCTGCGCTCTGTCCAATGTAATAAAGCACTAAATAAAAGATTGTTTCTTGTCAAACCTCTGTTGTCTAAAAGTTGAATTCTTACCCAACAGAAGCATTTTACTAAAGCTGAGTGAAGTTGACTGAGAACAGAATCCGGCTCTGTTAGGTTCTGCTGCCCAGCGTTCTATGTTTGCAGCCACTAATTGCTGCTTAGTTCTTCAGCCAAGGATCTTGGAGTTTCTGACAAGTTTATTTGCATTGCATCGCCGGTTGAATAATTACAATTCAGTCTCTGTCGGATAAGAGATTCCTCTCTGAATTATCACATCACTTTTTGTGGGCGAAATAAATGTGAACTGACTATTTGACACCGACGCATAAACCGTTGAAATTCACAGCAGAGTACAAGCCAAGTCAATTTATATGGCAAACAATTTTCATCTTTTAGTATTTTATAAAATATATTTTGAAAATTCTCATTTGAGGATATGAAATTGTGGTAGAATTTGTTTCTACGCTTTTTTAACCCATCCATTATGAAATAGTACTGTTTAAAGGTGAGAATCTGATTGAAGTCCCAAAAAAGTACCATTTTTCAAACGAATTGACATGTTTTAAATTCGTTATAATCTATTTATTAAATAAATTATACAAGTCATAAATTGGTTGTGTAATATGATCACTTAATTAAAATAAATAAATAAGTTGTAAATAAATCACATGGCATAATCCCTTTAATAAATTTTAAATAAAGATCCTTTTAATAAATTTTAAATAAAGACACTAAAAATTTACACACTTACAAGTTATAAACACCATCTTAATTTATTATATTATATTATATGAATTGCTGGTATTCTAAATAATCAAATATTTATATATTTATAAATAGCTCATTACACTTATTACTAATCAATTAAACATTTATATATTTATAAATAACTCTAATCCGTTACGCTACGCACTAAGCACTATAGATGAGTAATTTGTTTACACTGGATTCATTATTTGTAAGAATTTCCTTAAAATCTATACCTAAAATATTATGGGTTAGATTGTATCATTTAAATGGATCCTATCAACTTTTATCATCCCTATTCGTACCATAAACTTAGCTATCTATTAGCTGTTGTACATAGTAGCATTAAAGTGAAATCTATCACTCCAGTGGAGTCGTCCTCACAATTATTTGTGAGGAGATAAATCGGGAAAGTTATCGTTGGCTAATATGAGGAAGATTTTTTTTCCTTGACTTTGTCAAGATTTGAACCCTTGTCCTATGATAGCAACTCTTCCTTGTATTAACCAACTCAACTTACCTAAGGGCCTATTAGCTATTGTACATGGTGGCAAAAAGAGATTTGCTCATCCCAACACCGTCGTCAATCCGTTCCTGTGCCAACACGAAGAAGATAAATCATGAGTGGCTACTAACGTGAACAATGACTAGTGCATAGGAGAGGATAGGAACCCGACTAGTAACTGGGATTTGACCCCCAGACCTCATGGTGGTAACACCCCATGCACTAGCCATTAGTTCATCCCGGGGGACCTATTAGCTGTTGTACATGACCCCTATGAAAGTTGTTGGCATTTGCAAACATGTTAACTATTTGTTTACCTTCAATCCCTAACAGATCAGCAATAGCAAAGTTCCCCTCTAAAATCAGAGCTAAAAGAGTTATTCATTTAGGGTTATCATTTATCAGTTTGTACTAGAACAGACACTGACAAGGTAGCGAGTCTTACACCAGCTTCTGTACAAGATTTTTTTAGTAAGGCAAAACTAGAAAGTTTCAAGCCGGATCCTACATGGAAAGATTCAGTTGCATTATGTATTACCCGCAAACATTTATGAACATTTAACATCCATGCATCATACAAGAACAACGTCAATATCTAAGTTACATAGGAGAAGCCTTCTTTGCAAGTTCAACTAGAATTGCTCTTCTCAAGGAAACGAGAAGCATCCAGCCCTACAAGTGTCACAACTAAGAAACTAACTAGACTGTGGGAAGTATCGAGATATCAATATCGTGAAGGATTTATTTCTAATGGAGAATCTTGTGTGACTAGCATTATCATAAGACTAAAGAGGAGCTGAATAACGGTGCAAAGCTGAAACAAGATGAAATGGTAAGGCCATACTGTCTATTTGGAGCTATATCCTTCCATTTTGCACTGAAGACATGAGAATAAAATTACCTTTCAGGGAAAATAGTCATCTTCACCTCAGTGACTATAGCTCGCTGTAATTGCGCCATACTGCTCGAAATTCCTCACGGAATGTGTTGAGGCGTGCTTTCAGGTTGGGTGACCTGAAACTTGCATGAAGTATTGTCGCTGCAAAACCCCAATCACTGTGAGATTAAATTAAATCTTCAATGTTCAATAAACGTGAATGTGAACAAGTGCGTACCAAGCAGCCCAATGCTGAGTGCCCAAAGCACTGAAAGGAGGTTGCAAGAAGTCAACCAGAGGATACAACTAGCTGTGACAAGGGTTTAAGACATAATGTTATCACAGAAAAGTTGTCATTCCAAAAGATGAGTTTTTGAACTTACCAATTGAGGATATTAAAACAAACACCCAACGAGGCTGGCCACATATATGGATTGCTCTTTTTGTCGATGATCGTCCGCGAATTACTGGCCTATGAATATTTATGCCATTATAAAATCGACTCCATAACAAGCAGGTAAATAATGTAGAAAGAATATTTTGTGCTTACGTTATAGGGGGCCTCAGTTTTGCAGCTAGATGGGGAGAAAACTGTCTGACAGCCCTTGTTGCTTTCTCGTTAAAAGTAACAGCAAAGCTGTGGAAACCACTCCATTAGAGAGTAACAGTGCAGAATTATTTACAAGTTAAGAGATGGTGTGTTTAAAGTGTAAAACAAAGAAATGATATCTAATTGTCAGTTATGATCAATATTGGACTAAGAACAACCTCTAGCACAGTCAATTCTATGGCTTAATGTGTGTTGAAGTTACAATAGATACCATATATTAAGATAAACTTTAACCTATCAACACGTAGGAAGACTAGTTGCCCATAATTAAGCTGGATTAGAGTTAATTAATCAAACAAAAAGTTCTAGTAGACAAGCATCCAGAAAGGTGCATACTGAAAATGAATTATAGCACCAAAGGTGAAAACATCATGCACATTAGATAATCAAAGAAGCTGAACAGTTAGCAATGTGGGTGGTCGATATAAAATTGGCCTGCATTTCTCTAGGGAAAAATGATATGGAGAGAGATCGGAAACAGAGATCCAATGTGCTTAAGGTGAAAGATGGAGATTAGGGGACAGAATTCCAGCTCCATAAAACATGATTCACATTATATAAGTGACATAAACACGACTATATTCACACTGAAAATTGTATCCCTGCGACTCATGCCTTCCAGGCAACAGATTTTTTATTTTGACTTATAGCTGCCTATACAGACAGTTGGTTTAGTTCTCAATAATGCCTATGACCTAAGCTTTTTCTTTCTGTTAGAATGCGGCTGTATCCTCAGACTTCTATTGTATAAATATGTGATAGAAGAGATACTCTTGTATCAGCTTCTTTTTTTTAAAAAAAAAAAGGAAGGCAACACAAATAGCATGATGACCACTTCTTCCAATTCCCTCTTATCAGACACAAGTGGCCAAACAGTGAGCAATGTCGAAGGTGTTTGATAGGAAATTGACCTGCATCCCATAAGAGGGAAAAAAAGGGGAGAGATCTGATAAAGAGATCAAATGTGCATAAAGTGAAAAATCAAGAGTTGGAGACAGATTTTCAATTCCATTGTAGCAAAGAAAGCATCCATTTCATAAACCCCACCAAAAACTTAGGTCGTATCATTTTTTTCGTCGTTATAAGAATAGTATGCAAACCGAGATAATAAAAGACCCACCTAAATAAAACAGGATAAAAAATATTATCAACTAGCGGAAAGGATCATGTGTTAAGTGATGCCCTTTTTTTCCTTTATATAAAATAAATTTCTTCCTTTATATGAAATAAATTTCTTCTCCAGTGATGAAAAAATTGAGAATCAACTCGTCATAGTTCTGAAGCATCTTAATTATAGGAAGAGCCTTACCTATCATTTAAAGACGTGATGCTTAAACCTGTGAGAAAGGCCGAAACAACAGCAAGAGGCTTCAGAAGAAATCCCACTGCTGCAGTAAGAAGTTGGAAAATAGGTCGGCATTAAGAGGTCAGACTTAATATAATAAAGAAATTTTAACAAATAAATTCAGTTAAAAGAACAGACACGGCGTAGCCAATTTTCTTACCAAGCACGAAAATGATCAGGATGAAGTAATTCGTTCTGTAGCTGCAATAAAATTTTACAATATGAAGTTCAGATAATATTCTTAATTAGTAAATCATATTTCAGAATACGAAAGGGAACTGGCTAGTGTCGAACGTCTAACTGAGACGCCTAAGATTATCCGCGAGGAAACAAAAACTTCCGCAAACAAAAAATCCACTGCGAAAGACATAACTCAGTTAACAATACAGAGAATTCATCTTCCTATGCTAACAATTATCATCTGTGCAAGTCTACAATATCTGGGAGGAACTTTAGGTGCAACAATATCCTCAAAAGAACGCACCGTAATATGATTTTTTTTTTTTTAAATAAATAAATCAAAACTTGGTAGGCAATCCCAATGAACCAAGAAGGAGGTGCAATTATCTCATCTATCGGCCTTACTAGTAAAGATTGCATTTGAATCGACTGGTCCATTTGGAATATGATCTAGGGATGGTGAACCGGGAGAAGAACTCCGAGATAGGGCGCGGTGGCGAGGACCAATCAACTTCCCTTAAGGCGTCGATCAGATCCTCCGCGGTCACGCTTCCCCAATCCATACCTCTCTCGACTGACCTCGCTTCCAGAATTGAAACCCTAGAAATCGAAGCCAAAGCAGCGAACCTGACTAAATTGGGGAAGAAAAGCTCAACGAGATCAAGGAGTTTCAAAGGGGAGTAGTGGCATATTCAGTGCCGTGAAGTAGTAGGATGCCAATTGGCCGGCCCATGCCAGAACCGTCCTGGATTTTAAGGGCCGTACGCCCCGGTCCACCTGGCCTTGTAATCGTCTCGAAGATTGAATCAAGTATTTCTGAAGCATTTTTCAAAAAGGTCAAAAAAAAAGTACTTTAATAAGTTTATAAAAAAAAAAATCTCATATATTTTAGGAGGAAAGAGTCATATTTAAAATATTTTTCACACAAAGTTCATAAAATTGAATTACTTGGCTTCCCATGAAAATTGGGCATGGCTTAAGTACATATTGAGCTCGCTTCTTTTGTTTTCATGAAAGAACTCCATGAGATTTTGTTTTCAAGGAAACTATTTTTTTCACAGTACACCATCTCAATTGACATGGCCAAAATTGTTATTGCATTTTGTTGGAATTTACACACGATCCTATCTTATCAGAGTTGGTAGTATTTCGGAAATTGGATTAAACCAATCTATCCATCTTCTAATTTCAAATTACTTAAAATCTACATGGCAGTTGTTAGACGGACCCCTCCAAGTGAGAATTCTAATAATTTGAAGGTCGAGAGTTAGATATGCTGACTTGCAAGTGATTTTTTCTCCAATGAATAACAGGTGTGAGAAAGTGGATCATCTATATAGATCACTATAAGTACCTTTTGATTTATTTTGATGATCATGAAAAATTTTCGTAATATCAAATCGATCATTCTTAAAATTAATCAATTCGAAAAATAGATATCTTATGCCAACTAATAATAATAATAATAATAATAATAATAATAACAATTAAAAATCAATTAGTTTATTAACGGCATCCACACTAAGAGATATTGCGAAATGATATTTCTCTAAATATCTTCAAACTATAAATCTCTACCATGAGAAGGGGATGGGTATATTAAAAATTACCAGATAAAAAGTTTTATTAGATGATTTTTATTTTTTTATTTAAAAAAAATGCTGGCGCCTGCCCTTTTTTAATTTAATGTGAACGTTTGGTAAAATATAATTAATTTTATTTAAATATAAATTAATAAAATAATAGTAGAACTCATAAATATTTTGTTAGTGAGATATTCGATTATAACATTTATGATATTTGAGAGTGAGATATTTGATAGGTGATCCTATCTGAAAGCAAAGAAGACGATACACCCATTAGCTAAGTGGCTTTGATGTTGACCATGAGAAGACCCTAATCACACGGACGAACCTGTGCAGTAAAGACAGGAAATGGGAGAAGAAAGCATTAGTCACTGAGCCAGGGAGGGGGTCTCTAGCACAGACATTTCGATGCTCAAGTTAGAACAGTAGCTGAGCGAAAATGGAGAAGAAGATGAACAGTAGAACAATCACTATTATAAATAAGATTTCTAAGGATACACATAAATGTCCTTATAATATACTTTTAGTGACACTAAAATTATGATGATATCATCAAAAAATTTATTGAAATGCGATGTTGGCATAGGTCCTCTGATATTCTTGACATTTGTATAACAACTTTAAAAGTGCCTTAAATATAGGAATATATCGAAAATATCATAAAAAAATATTTCATGGATATTTACGTGTACCATATTATTATCTTAATAAGGAAGAGTATAAATGTCACCTAAACTAATTTATATTGATAATTATAAATATTTTAAATTTTTATAAAGGCCAATAAAATATGTGAATAATGATAATTTATAAGTACATTTTAAACTGTCATCTTTGTTGGTGCAATATCCCTCAGGTCAAGGTTGACCTGGGTAACCAAGCCGAGTCTTGGTTTGGGTTTAGATGTTTGACAATAAGATATTGATTGAAGAAGAGTCAAGTAGGTCAAGGTTGACCGGATACTTGACTGGGAAGTCCTAACTGGGATGTTAGGCAAAATGAAAGACCTAGTGAGTGAAGCTAGGCAGTTGGAAATCCTGGTGAGTGAAGCCAGGCAGAAGGAAAATCCTGGTGAGTGAAGCCAGGTGAAAGTCCTAGTGAGTGAAGCTAGGCAGATGGAAATTCTGGTGAGTGAAGCCAGGTGAAAGTCCTAGTGAGTGAAGCTAGGCAGATGGAAATCCTGGTGAGTGAAGCTAGGTGAAAGTCCTAGTGAGTGAAGCTAGGCAGATGGAAAACCCTAGTGAGTGAAGCTAGGTGAAAGCCCTAGTGAGTGAAGCTAGGCAGATGGAAATCCTGGTGAGTGAAGCCAAGTGAAAGTCCTAGTGAGTGAAGCTAGGCAGATGGAAAACCCTAGTGAGTGAAGCTAGGTGAAAGTCCTGGTGAGTGAAGCCAGGCAAGGGAAAATCCAGATGGATCAAGGATGATCGGACATCTGGTGCTGGGAAGTCCAAGTAGGTCAAAGGTTGGCCGAACACCAGGAGAAAAGTCCAAGTAGGTCGAAGGGTTGACCGGGATACTTGGCATGAGAGAAAAGTCCAAGTAGGTCAAAGGGATTGACCGGATACTTGGTAAGGGTGTCCTAGCAGGTCAAGGGAGTGACTAGATGCTAGGCATGACATACCAACAGGTCAAGGTTGACCGGATGTTGGTTTGGGAGGTTTGGGACTTGGTTTTGGACAAAATCAAGTTTTGGATCGATCGATGGATCGATCCGGACTGTCCCAGCGACAGAGAGCTTCGATCATCCTGAATCGATGCAGTCTGGATCGATCGCTGATCGATCGAGGGTGCATCCGTGCCAGTAGCGGCTGGATCGATCCGTGGATCGATCCCGGGAAGCATTCGAGAGGCGCTCTGGATCGATCCGTGGATCGATCCAAAGCCTCCCCGATCGATTGGGAACATTCGAATCGATCGGGATCCGACCGTTGGCGTCGTTTATAGCTGCAGGTGTGTGATGGCTGCGGCATCGTTTTCTCCGATTCACTCTAGATTACTCGCCAGCTCCTCCACAGCGCTCTCAAAGATCAGATCGCCAGTTCTTGAAGGATCTTGGAAGCTTTCCAAGTCAAGAGGCGGATCAAAGGCAAGAAGAGAAGCTAGGGTTAGGGTTTTCTGTACTCATTGTAAGCTTTGCGCTTGTATTTTGTTTCCCTTTCCTTTCTTCTTGTACTGAGAGTCTTGTAGGGCTTCTCCGCCCTCGGTAGTTACCAAAAAGGAGTGTTTTCATAGTGGAGGGTGCGTGCGTGGTGTGGATCCTTGGACTAGTCACCTCTTGTGAGGTGGATACCAAGTAAACCAACCGTGTTAGCGTTGTTGTATTTGTTTCTGTATTTTCCGCTGCATATTCTTGAAGAAACGAGCAACGCCAAGCAACACCGAGCAACGAGTGAACGCGACGAGCTATTCACCCCCCCTCTAGCTACTTTTGGTCCTAACAAGTGGTATCAGAGCGAGGCCACTCTTCACCGGAATCATCGCCGGAAGGGTCAAGCATAACAAGAAAAGCTAGAGGGTGAAGAAGTTGGAGCAAATTCTTCAAGTTCAAGATTTTATCAAGCTCAACTTCAAGATGCAATTCCAAGATGGACTTGGATTTGACACAAGGGTGGCTCCACCATATTCATCTACAAGCTTCGATTCTTGGAAATCAAGAATCGAAAATTTTCTTATGATGGAGATAGAGCAATGGTTTGCTCTCATGGAAGGTTTTGAAGCTCCCACAAATTCCAAGGGCAAAGTACTCAAAAGGAGCAAGTGGAGCAAAGACCAAATCCAAAGATGTGAGGCCAATGACAAAGTGACCAAGCTTTTGGTCAATTTATTGCCAAGCAACATCTTGGAACAAATTGGAGAGGTTGAAGATGCCAAGGAGCTTTGGAGCAAATTGGCAAGAATTCATGAGATCCCCTCCACTGTACCAGATCAAGGAGAATCCAAAGAGGGTGACTCATTGGATCAAGACCAAGAGGAGGACTCCGAGGTTGAGAGATGCTCAACCTCCGAAGAAGAGGAAATCCAAGAAGCTTCATCCTCAAGGGAATGCAACGAAGGGAACAAGGAGGGAGCATACTCCTTGTTTCATATTCAAGATGATGAAGCCTCCACCTCTAGGATTGAGGGGGAGCAATTTTTGGTGACGCCGGATCAAGTAGAAGGAAAAGCTTCTACATCCGGGTCAAGTGAAGAAGAAGAAGATGGTGCCACCTCCGAAATTCAAGAAATATCAAATGGAGGAGCAAGTGTCATCCCTATACAAGAAGGTATAAATGTTTCAATTAAAAATAAAAATCATATTATATGCTTTGAGTGTAGGGAACATGGGCACTACAAGAGCAAGTGCCCTAAATTGGCCAAGAAGAAGGGCCAAGTGGCACAAAAGGGCAAGGCGAAGCCCAAGGAGATCATCCCCAACACAAAGAAGAGCAAGGAGCATATTATATGCTTCTCTTGCAATCAAAAGGGGCATTACCGAAGTCAATGCCCCAAGGGGAAGAAGGTGGCCAAGGCTCAAGGAGGCACTAGGCAAGGGGGAGCCTCCAAGGTAAAGAAGAAGGTAACATTTATTGAGCCTACCCCTTTACATTATGGTAAAAAGCATGATAGTTCTAACTTTTATCATTTTAATGCAATTTACCATAAGAATAGAAAGCATGAGGGCTTTAAGGAAAAACATGTGGCCCTACATGCTAAAACTACCCAACCTAAGGTTAGGAAGGTAGATAGACACTTGGGCAATAACTCTAAAGATTTTAGATACAAGCCCAAGAACAAATATGCTCATGAATCAAATGAAAAATCTAAAACTAAGGACTTAGTGATAGAAAATCAAGTCTTGAGGTCAAGGCTTGATAAAATGGAAAGGACCCTAAAAAGGATGGAAAATATCCTAAAAGGGCAAAATGAGCATAGCCTAGGTCTAGGAGCACAAAGGTCATCTAATGGCCATAGAGGTTTGGGATACAAACCAAAGGCTAAGAAGGATGTGCCCTCTTACCATAGAGTTCCATATAGTTATGGAACAAACCCTAGGTCTAGTGGTCAAGCCAAGAATACTAGGGAAGTCATCCCTAAGAGTATCTTTGCAACCAAAGTGACTAAGACTTCTAAGAAGTCTAAGAAAGTCACTAACAAGGTCACAAGGGAGGCTATCCCTAGAGTTGACCTAGAAAGTGTGACCAAGGCTTCTAAGAAGCCCAACAAGGTCACTAGGAAGGTATCTAGGGAAGTTATCCCTAGTGAGTACCTAGAGCATCCAAGGAGCACCAATAGGTGTTGGGTTCCTAGGAGCATCTTCTCTACCCCATAGATGGGTTAGAGAGTGTCAACTCTGATTAGAAGGGTAGTTAACCCAACTTTGAGGAAATTGACACTCAAGGAGCATTTTCAAGGTTTTAGTTAACCTTTGAAAATGAAATGGACCTATTGATTACTCCTTGAAAGAGTAAAATGTGCCTAATGGTGGAAGAATTGATTTTAATCTTAAATGGCACATATTGGGAAATTCATAAGAACTATCAAGTTGAGTTTTTGGTATGTTCTTAGGCAATTTAAGGCAATCCGGGCCTTAAATTTAAAAGTGCTACTCTTGAGGAAAAATGGAATATGCCAACATTTGAGGACATGTTTATTTTCAATTGGCATACATTAAATCAAGGAAATTAGAAATGCCAATTTAGGTTTTGACATTCTCTTGTAGCACTTTAGGGCAATCTAGGTTTAAGGTGTAAGTTTAGCTAAGACTTTAAGGATACTTAGATAGTTAATCTAGGTATATTTTATTTATGCTAAATCTTGCCATGATTGTTTGCCCATCATATGCCATGACATCATGTCTAGTTTTTGCATTCATGTTTTATTATGAAAAATCCAAAAATACCATGTCATGACATTCATACATCATGTAGTAATAGGATATTTTCTTTTGAAAATTATTTTCTTTTGATGTATGCCATAACATAATCATGCATTAAGTTTAATTCCTTGTAATTAAGGACAAATGGCATTTAACGACACTTATTGACAAGTGACATCCTAGGTGGATGTCTAATATTTCTAAAATGCCTAGATAAATATGCATGATCCCTAGATTAGGGCAAAAACCAAAATCTACATCTCACAAAGACTATAAGGTGACTTGTATGTGTTTTAGTGCATATTATATACAAGTGAGATGTTAGGATGATGAACAAAGCTCAAGATGTTGATTTAGTGCATTCCTTTGAGTTTTAAATTCATCAAAACACATAGTTATGTGTTTTCCCATCATTGGGAAAGCTAATGTACAAGTCATGTGCATTATGCCCAAGGAACATGATGGGATATTGGTTTTGAAAATATTTTCAAAATGTTTTTGGAAAACCTTGGTGAAGGCTATCTTTTGATAGTAATCACCATTGAATAGTTAGACACAAACTTGAAGAAAAACACTAAAGTTTTTGCAAGTTTTCAAGTTTGTGTCAATCTTTGAAAATATGATGTATTTTCATAGAAAACTATTTTTCCGTGATAGTAAACGCCCTAAATAATGTCTACACAAAATTTCATAATTTTTGGATTTTTGTAGAATTTTCTAGGGGTTTCTGAAGTTGACTGAAATGGAATTTCAGCAACTATCAGAGCTCCGATCGATCCATGGATCGATTGGAGTTCCTGAATCGATCCATGGATCGATTCAAACGGCAATTCCCGCGAGCAGAAGCTCGCTGGATCGATCAGCCGATCGATCCAGGGAGTCTGAATCGATCAGTGGATCGATTCAGAAAGGTTCAATCGATTGGAACCCAACTTCAATCGATCCAAGTTGCTGGTTTTGGCTGGGAAGGCCTGATTTCAGCATCTATGAACCTCTTTGAGTCTAGGTAACCATTCCAAACCCCTAAAATACATTTGTATACATACAAAGGGTGTTTTCATGTTGAAAGCAAGGATGGATTGGTTAACGAAGACTAAGTAGAAGTTTAGGTTGAGGTTGTTTCAAATTTTGAATATTTGAACCTCAAAACTTCTAAATTTGGGTTTCCTAATGTTTTAGGGATTCCAAGTCATTGTTGGTGCAATGAAAGAAGTTACCACCATGCCTTTAGGGGGAGGGACTCTTTAAAGACATGAAAATTATTTTTCATGAACCTTGGAAGGTGGTTAACCTTCTCTTCAAGGTTGAGCATTTAAACTTGAAAGGGGGAGAAATGGAGAGTGGATATCCTCATTATTTCAAGTGGACACTCAAGTGGTAGATGCTCAAGGTTGGGTAGTTGTCTACATTGAGGAAGTTAAGGATAAATGAAGGGTATGGGACCTTCATTATCGTATTAATCACAACGAGTGATGTTGTGAACAACGATGAGCAACTCTTCAGGGAGAGTCTTCAACAAATGGATTTGTTGAAGTGTACCGGAGCATAGGTTGATGTGTGTCCAACGATGGGTTGATGTGTGCCAATAGGGGAGAATGTATGGTTAAGTTTAGGCTTTCATTACCTAGGGTATGAGGAATGGACTCATGAGAGTGGTTAGGCTTTCATTACCTAGAGGTGCCCTCTTGGGGGGAAATGAAGAGCTTAATTTATGCTTTCATTACCTAGTGGCATGAAGAAGGAGGCTATGGGATTAGCCTAACTTACATATGGGATTGTAAGTGTTATTGTGGTATTGTCAAACATCAAAGGGGGGTTGGTGCAATATCCCTCAGGTCAAGGTTGACTGGTAACCAAGCCGAGTCTTGGTTTGGGTTTAGATGTTTGACAATAAGATATTGATTGAAGAAGAGTCAAGTAGGTCAAGGTTGACCGGATACTTGACTGACTGGAATGTTAGGCAAAATGAAAGACCTAGTGAGTGAAGCTGGTTGGTGGAAGTCCTGATGAAGTGGGTGAGTGAAGCCAGGTGAAAGTCTAGTGAGTGAAGCTAGGCGGATGGAAATCTGGTGAGTGAAGCCGGTGAAAGAGTGAAGCTAGGCGGATGGAAACTGGTGAGTGAAGCCGGTGAAAGTCCTAGTGAGTGAAGCTAGGGGATGGAAAACGTGAGTGAAGCTGGGTGAAAGCCCTAGTGAGTGAAGCTAGGTGGAAATCTGGTGAGTGAAGCCGGTGAAAGTCCTAGTGAGTGAAGCTAGGCGGATGGAAAACCCTAGTGAGTGAAGCTGTGAAAGTCCCGTGAGTGAAGCCGGGAATCCAGATGGATCAAGGATGATCGGACATCTGTGTCGGGAAGTCCAAGTAGGTCAAAGGATTGGATACTTGGCACGAGAAAAGTCCAAGTAGGTCAAAGGATTGACCGGATACTTGGCACTCAAAGGGATTGACCGGACACTTGGTAAGGGTGTCCTAGCAGGTCAAGGGAGTGACTAGATGCTAGGCATGACATACCAACAGTCAAGGTTGACCGGATGTTGGTTTGGGAGGTTTGGGACTTGGTTTTGGACAAAATCAAGTGCTAGATCGATCGATGGATCACCAGATCGATCGGTGGATCGATCCGACCATTGAGCTTGGATCGATCCGTGGATCGATCAGGTCCTCGATCGATGGATCGATTGGGACGTTATGGCCGGATCGATCCGTGGATCGATCGATCAATAGCTGATCGATCCGTGGATCGATCCAAAGCCTCCCGATCGAGAACATTCGAATCGATCGGGATCCGACCGTTGGCGCAGGTGGCTGCGGCATCGTTTTCTCCGATTCACTCTAGATTACTCGCCAGCTCCTCCACAGCTCAAAGATCAGATCGCCAGTTCTTGAAGGATCTTGGAAGCTTTCCAAGTCAAGAGGCGGATCAAAGGCAAGAAGAGAAGCTAGGGTTAGGGTTTTCTGTACTCATTGTAAGCTTTGCGCTTGTATTTTGTTTCCCTTTCCTTTCTTCTTGTACTGAGAGTCTTGTAGGGCTTCTCCGCCCTCGGTAGTTACCGAAAATGAGTGTTTTCATAGTGGAGGGTGCGTGCGTGGTGTGGATCCTTGGACTAGTCACCTCTTGTGAGGTGGATACCAAGTAAACCAACCGTGTTAGCGTTGTTGTATTTGTTTCTGTATTTTCCGCTGCATATTCTTGAAGAAACGAGCAACGCCAAGCAACGCCGAGCAACGAGTGAACGCGACGAGCTATTCACCCCCCCTCTAGCTACTTTTGGTCCTAACAATCTTAACTAAGACATTATTAAATTTCAATTATAATATTTTATAAAGATATTAAATATTATTACTGATATTTATTCAGAATATAAAATATTCATCACATAATAAAAAAAATTGTATATCATCATAATTTATCTATCATCGTCCCAATTCATCAATTATATAGAATAGAATAATTTTACATCAAAAATATTCAATTCATTCACCATATCATCACAATTTATCCATCATCATAATTTACCCATTATACATAATAGAAAAGTTCTATAACCAAAATATCCAATTCATTCACCACATCATCACAATTCATACCATCATTATAAAAGTACAAATGCAATACTAATGTAAATATATTGAATCCAACACTAACTAAATACTAACAAAACATTGAAATATTAAAACTAACAAAGTTTTATAAAATAAAAACTCAACTAATTTATTATCAGTCATCTTCAACTATCATATTATAAGTGAATTCAAGTACCTGTTACATACAAATACAATCCATAAATTTGTATAAGTAAATTAAACAATGAAAATATAAATATAATAAAAATAATTTAAAAGATTGAATATTATACCAAACGAAAAATAAATAAAGTATCATTCCATATGTACTAATAGAAATCTTTGATTATTGACATCCAAGAAGAAATGTGTCATTAATAACAACAACAAAAATCTCAAATTCCAAAACTAACATGCTTACAAGTTTTTTTTTACCATATTCTCTACATCCACGCTTTCTAATGTTTGTCTATCATAAAGTAGCTTGAATTCTCTAATCGAGGGATTACTTAAATTAAAAATAAGATAGATAGGAGAGGTAAATGATTGGAAGAGTCGAGTATTAAAATAATGAAAAGTTGAGAAGTTGCATCTGTAGTTTTGTGTCATTCTTCCTTGGTTGGGGAAAAAATTTCCTTGAATCTTTATGTAATAAGACACAAGTTAAAGATAAGTGAAATATAACTTAAAACATTGTATTGTTATATATATATAAACAATTAATAAATGCATGAAAAATGATAAATTAATATATATGAGTTTTTTTACTTGCATTACTAATAATGTTTTGAGTGACAGAAAGAAAAGTTGGAATAAGAAAGTAGTTTGAATTGCAAACATACACCACCTGAAAGAGTCCAAATGGTTATTTGATTTGCATGAGTAAACAAATTTAGCATGAGTTAACAAAAAAATTATATGGACAAAGATTTTTATCAACTAAGGGGGCGTTTGGTATGAGCATGGGAATGAGAATCGGAATGAGAATCATTGTATTGTGGAATGGGAATGAATATAAACATGGATATCACTATTAAAAATAATGTTTGGTTAGTTGCATATTTTCTATCGGAATAAATCAATATTTCCTTTTTTACCCTTAAAGAAAAATAAGAGAAAAAAATTAGATGTGAGAGAAAGATGAATGTGAGAGAAAAATATGATGAAAGAGAATGATGAGAGAGAAAATGTGATGAGAAAGAATGAAGAGAGAGAAAGTGTGATGAGAGAAAATGAGAAAAGAGAGTGTGATAGAAGAGAGCATGATGAGAGATAAAATATGATGTGAGAGAAATTATGATGGGAGAGGATGAAAAGATAGAAAATGTAATGAGAAAAAATGAGGGGAGAGAGAGTGTGTGATGAGAGAGATTGAGGAGAGAGAAAGTATGATGAGAGAGAAAGTGTGATGGGAGAGATGATGAGAGAGAAAGTGTGTTGAGGAAAAAAATGTGATGAGAAAAAAGATAAAAGAGAGTGTGATGGGAGAGATTGAGGAGAGAGAAAGTATGATGAGAGAGAAAGTATGATGAAAAAAAGAAGGAAGAGAGTGTGATGGAAGAGATTGAGGAGAGAGAAAGTATGATGAGAGAGAAAGTGTAATGAGAAAAAAGAGGAAAGAGAGTGTGATAGGAGAGAGAAAGTGTGTGATAAAATGATGAGAGAGAAAATATGATGAGAGAGAATAAGGAGAGAGAAGTGATATGAAGAAAAAATAAATAAATAAATTTTGATATTTGATATTAAGGGAGAAAATTTTAATTTTAGGTCAAGGGTATTTTTGGAATAAGAGAATATTTTGATTGATGAAAATAGGGTAATGGCTCATTGAAGGGGAGGTACATGGGAATAAGTTATTACTCAATTTCAAGGATTCATTCCCTTATTCCTATTCCTATTCCTATAATCCAAACATTAACAATGGCAATCAATGATTCTCATTCTCATTTCCCACTCCTATTCCCCTAAACCAAACGCCCCCTAAGTTTCTTGAGATATTTCTCAAACTGATGGTGACAACTAAATTGAAGTAAGGAACTAAGTTTTCTACGTAATGTGTGTAAAAATGACCAACTTGGGATCTTGGTAAGATCAAATATTTTGTGAAACTCTATATAGTTTCACTATTTTTTAACCTAAGAGAAGGCAATTAAGGGGCATGTGCTGGTATCAGTGCAAATATTCCCTCAGGACAAGTTCGCTTGGGCATGGGGCATCCGGATTTATCATGATCTATAAAATAAGCATGTATGAATAATAACACAATGGAAAACTGGATGGTATTTAATTAATTAGTGGTCATAAAATATCATGACTTGATGTAGATCAAGGAATAAGAAATATCTCCATAAATTTTGATGAAATTATAATAGAATTTTATTGTATGAAATAATAAATCATACCTCATTATGACGAAATATGGAGAGGAGAAAAATGTTGGATGAAGGAAGTTACCTCTTGCCATCTGCGAGAAGGTTATGATGACGAACGCTTCTCGACGATTCCACAAACCAAATCCTTTGTTTCTGTGAATGAACCTCTCTCCCTTTGATTTGCTTGGACGCTCTTATAGGGAGAAGAGTGAACACCACTTGCCCGCTATCTCGGCAACGTGTGTCATTCACTCGGCAACATGTACAGTAACGTTCAACATCTCCCACTCGTCCAAGTCAATCTCCAAAGTTCATCAAGTCATAAAAACTATAGAAGAATCAAGTCACAAAGACTATACATGACCATTCATTTCATACATTAGGGGAAATGGTTCGTGCAACAGACACTGAGCGATAGTTGCTAAGAAGATTGTTACACCTTACATAGCTGTTGTCTAAGCATTCAATGCTAACAAAGTTATTACACTTTACTTAGCAGCTCTTTCAAATGAATTAGAGAGATTCTCATAATGACATATAACCTCTCTCTCTTGGTGGCAGATAGCCTTTATCTAGAGAACATCCAATCTCCTAATGGCATATAACCTCTCTCTCTTGGTGGCACATAGCCTTTATCCAAGGAACATCCAATCTCCTAGTGGCACACAACTATTATCTTGGAGATATTCATGTCTTGCTATTTATCTTGATTAAATAATCTTCATTTACATCAATATGAACATATATAATCCCTTATAATGACTATTATGTCAAGAGCATGTTCCATATTCAATATTCACAATCATTTATATACATAAAAGAAATGGGTCGACCAGTGAAAAACATCAAAAAATGTAAATCTATTTAATCTTCTTTTTTAACTAAAACCTCTTCATTTTAATTAGTCGCTTTCCTACTTATGCTCTATAGATCAAATCATTTATAGTCATAGGATACATGCTAAAGTAGTAGTCGCTAATTAAAACTTCAAGTAAATAGCTAAATAGTCACTAAGGGCAAAGACTAAGATTAACTTATAATCTCAAAGGCCTCACATAATAGAGAAATATGGATTTATTCTCTTACTACTCTTATTGTCATAATAGCATACATGGTATGAATCATCTATGCACTGGCTACGTGTTGTGCTAGTCAAAATTTCAGACATAGAACTATACAGTGATCTGATAATGCTGAACATGTCTGATTATGATGTTATTTTTGGGATGGACTTTCTGAGCAAGTATGGTGCTTCCATCGAGTGCTGTAAGCGAAGAGTCCTATTCCAACCTGAGGTAGAGTCTAAGTTTGAGTTCATCGGAGAATCAAGGAAGAGAACTCAGAAATTCTTATCGACCATAAAAGCTCAGAAAATGTTAGTTGATGGATGTGTCGGGTTTCTAGCTCATGTGGTTAATACCCAGTAAGAAAGAGACCAAAAGCTAGAGGAAGTTAGAGTCGTATGTGACTACTCGGAAGTGTTTCCGGATGAGTTATCAGGCTTAGCTCCGGATAGGAAAATTGAATTTGAGATTGAACTCATCCCTGGTACCCATCCAATCTCAAAGGCACCCTACCGCATGACTCCGGCAGAATTGAAAGAACTTCAGGGACAACTACAGGAGCTTCTTGACAAGGGTTTTATTCGCCCTAGTCACTCACTATGGGGAGCTCTAGTGTTGTTTGTAAAGAAGAAGGACGGGTCCATGCGAATGTGTGTGGACTACCGAGTGTTGAATAAAGTAACCATCAAAAATAGCTATCCCCTGCCTAGAATTGACGATCTATTTGATCAATTAAAGGGAGCCACAGTCTTTTCCAAGATAGACTTGCTGTCCGGATATCATCAAGTGAAAGTGAAAGCGGATGATGTACCAAAGATGACATTCCAAATGAGGTATGGGCACTATAAGTTTGTAGTTATGCCTTTTGGAGTGACGAACGCTCCTGCTACGTTTATGGATCTGATGAATAAAGTATTCAAAGCATATATGGACAAGTTCGTAATCGTCTTCATAGACGATATCCTTATATACTCCAGAACTCAGGAAGAACATGTTGAACATCTGAAGACAGTATTACAGATTCTTCAGCAGAGATAGTTGTACACGAAGTTCTCCAAGTGCGAGTTTTGGCTCGATCAAGTGTCCTTCCTAGGTCACATTATTTTCAAAGATGGGGTTATGGTGGACCTAACAAAAATAGAAGCTGTGAGTAACTGGAATAGACCCAAAAATGTCAGTGAAATTAGGAGTTTCCTTGGGTTAGCAGGTTACTACAGGAAATTTGTAGAGAACTTCTCAAGGATTGCCTTCCCATTGATAGTACTTACCAGAAAGAATAGAAAATTTGAGTGGACAGTGGATTGTGAGAAGAGTTTCATTGAACTACAAAGAAGACTGACCAGTGCTCCAATCCTAACTCTTTCAGAACATGGCGGGAGCTTTGATATTTACAGCGATGCTTCTAAATTGGGACTTGGAGATGTACTGATGCAGAATGGCAAAGTCATCACCTATGCCTCAAGACAACTAAGAATTATGAGAAGAACTATCTTACTCATGACTTTGAGTTAGCAACGGTAGTCTTCACTCTCAAGATTTGGAGGCATTACTTATACGGAGCTCAGCGCAAGATTTACACAGATCGACAAAGTCTTAGGTATTTCTTTACTCAGAAAGACCTGAACATGAGCTAGTGGAGATGGCTAGAGCTGGTCAAAGACTATGACTGTGAAATCCTCTACCATCCAGGGAAAGCGAACAAAGTGGCAGATGCACTAAGTAGGAAATCTTATGCAATGTTATTGTCTATATCTGCTTTGTCTCATCCCCTACAGAAAGAAATAGTAAATTTTGGGCTTGAAATTATTACCGGGCAGCTCTTCACTTTGACACTAGTGTTAACCCTGCTTGACGAGATACAGAAAGGGCAAGAGGAAGATCCTAATATTCAGAAGATCAAGCAGAGAATATAGGAAGGAGAAAATGGGAAGTTCCGAGTATCAAACGATGGGATAGTATATTATGATGATCGCCTCTGTGTCCCTAATCAAGAAGAACTGCAACAGAAAATTCTAGATGAAGCCCATGGAACGCCCTACGCTATGCATCCTGGTTCCACCAAGATGTACCAAGATTTAAAGGAACGCTTCTGGTGGTCTGGAATGAGAAGAGACATTGCAAGATATGTCAGTACATGCCTGACTTGTCAACGGGTTAAAGCATAACATCAGAGACTGGACGGAGTTCTACAGCCTATCCAGATCCCAGAGTAGAAGTGGGAGGATATATCTATGGACTTCATAGTAGGACTACCCAGAACTACAAATGGATTCGATGCTATCTGGGTAATAGTGGACAGATTGACCAAGTCTGCTCATTTTCTAGCTATCAGAATATCCTACTCTATCAAACAGCTAGCGCAAATGTATGTTAAAGAGGTTATCAGATTGCATGGAGTTCCCAAAACTATAATTTCAGATAGAGATGGTTGCTTTACTTCACACTTCTGGGAGTGTGTTCAGAGAGCTCTTGGTACTAAGCTGCGGTTTAGCATAGCATTTCATCCTCAAACTGATGGGCAAACAGAACGAGTAAATCAAGTTCTGGAGGATATGCTATGGGCTTGTGCCTTAGATTTCAAAGGGAGCTGGTGTCGATACCTATGCTTAGCAGAATTCACATATAATAATAGCTATCAAGCTACTATCGGAATGACACCCTACGAGGCTCTATATGGGAGGAGATGTAGATCCCCTATCTATTGGTACGAAGGTGGTGAAAAGAAAGAAATGTGACTCCAGACAGACCTTATCAAGGACACCATCAAAGTCATTCAGAACATTCGCTAGAGGATAGAAATTGCTCAGAGCCAACAAAAGAGCTATGTAGATGTGCGCCGTAGACCACTAGAATTTGATGTTGGGGACTCAGTGTTTCTCAAAGTGGCTCCTATGAAAGGAGTGATGAGGTTTAGAAAGAGAGGAAAATTGAGTCCACGTTATGTGGGGCCATACCGGATCACTAGAAGGGTTGGCAAGGTAGCTTATGAGCTGGAACTACCTCAGGAGATGTCAGTCATCCATAATTTATTCCATGTCTCAATGCTGAAGAAGCATGTTCCCAATGTAAACCAAGTGATTGAGTCGCAGCCGGTACAAGTTCAAGAGGATCTCAGTTATGAAAGTCGACATATACAGATCATAGATCGAGAAGTTAAGAAGCTGAGAAACAAAGATATACCGTTAGTGAAAGTGTTGTGGCAAAGTCAACAGTATGAAGAGACAACATGGGAACACGAGGATGATATGAGACGGAAGTATCCACACTTGTTCTAAGTTCGAGGATGAACTTTTTATAAGGTATGGGGATTGTAATACCCGTAAATTTCCTTTCCTCCAAAAAGAGCAAAAAGAAATAGAAGAAGAGAAAAGAAATAAAAATATATTCATAAATGACTCGGGCTAAGATTTAAACCCTAAACCTTTTATTTATGATTGGTTAAAGTTGCCATTAGGGTGATGGTAAAGCATCACATTGGAAATAAGAAACTATCCATTATATGTTGATGTTGGGGGAAAAGATGCATCAACTTTCACTTAATATAAAAAGGGAAAAGAAGAGAAGAAAACCTAACGATTCATTTTCTCTTCTCCTCCCTAGCCGAAACCTCCTTCCCTCTCTTTTCTTTAGTTTTCAGCCAAGAACCCTAGGGTTCCAAGGTGCTAAGTCCTTCAAGGGGATAATCTAGAAGAAGAGATTTCACAAGGATTGGGACACGCGGGAGGGGTGTCTTGGAGATTAAGGCGTATAAGCGAGGGTTGTGTTTTCTTCACCCAATAATAGTAATATATATCGAAAAGACGTAAGTATCTCTCACCTGCAGTATGAGTAGCTTCGATAATACATGTTACAATATGTTTTAAGCATGTTAAGGAAGATGCATGTTATGATATGCTTATTGCGTGTTAAAGGAGATAGATGCTATGATATGTAAGATGCCCTCTAAGTTGGGATTAAGAGCATGTTTTGATTATCGTGATTTGCTTCCCATTAAGTTTTGGGACTAAGAAGTATAATCAAATGTCTAAAGTGCTTCCCTATAAGTGTGGGGGAATTAAGCGCACATAAGATATTTGTTTAAATGGCAAGCAAGTGCAAGTACAAGAAATCAATAGTTAAAAAAAAGTATTTTACTTTAGAAAGGCATGCACTAGATACAAGGTCCATGGGTGGGCTCCTAGATCGTCCCTAGGCTCCTAAACCACCTAATAGTACCTTAATGGGTTCGGGATTAGCTACCTTGAATCTTATTAAGGATGCGAGCAAAGTGGTGCAATATCAGTCCCAAAGCAAGTTGTTTACTATTTTCACTAGTTATGTAATATAAAGATTTCAAAATTCATTGGTTGTCTTAGTAGAAGTTTCCTAAGGTTGAGAACTTGAGTTATAAAGTGTAGCATTTATGAACTCTATAATATGTCCAGATTCCTGTTTTCATTATATTACTAGCATAGTTTGAGTTGATGTTTTGCATAATCAACCTATTTAAAAATACATGCCATGTATATAATTCCGATTTATGTGTTTTAGCGTGAATTATGGTCAAGTGTAAGTTGTGTGCTTTCCACAAGTATTTTTTTTAAAAGAAAACATGTTCTCTTTAAATGCACCATTTTGTGAGTAGATGATATTTACTAAACTTTCGCTTATAGATTTGCATTTCCTTATACTGCAGATAAGGGTAAAGAAAAGCTCGAGTAGGAGGAGGCGACAAGAGCGATGTTTCGAATGTGTATGACGGAACAATGGAAGAAGATCTGGGAACTTGTGAATGTTTGGAATATGTAAAACTGAGGCTAAAGTATTTTTCTCCTTTCCTCTTTACCTGAAATACTATCACTAGTTTCTAAGGATGAATTTATCGGTTTGGTAGTAATGGGAGTGGCAATGATATGTACAAAAGGGGAGAACAAACCTTTTGTAAAGGGGGTGTGACATCCGCACGGCCCGTGTCACGACCGTGTGGATTCACACGGCCCCCTACTTCCTTCTCTCGGCCAAGGTGACACGGTCGTGTGGATTCACACGGCCGTGCACCTCTTCTTCTCAGCCCAGGGGGACACGACCGTGTGGATTCACACGGTCGTGCACCCCTTCCTCTCTGCCAAGGTGACACGGCCATGTGGATTCACACGGCTGTGTACTTCTTCTCCTCGGCAAAGGTGACACGGTCGTGTGGATTCACATGGCCATGCACTTCTTCCCCTCGGGCAAGGGGACACGGTCGTGTGGATTCACACGATCGTGTACCTCTCTCTCTCGGCCAAGGGGACACGGCCGTGTGGATTCACACGGCCGTGCAGCTTTGCTTAGCTCCAGATCATGTCCTATCAGTCGAACAAATTAGAGTCAACCTATTGGCTGAGCAGTACATAATGTGTAAGAATGTCAAAAAAAAACTTAAGATGTATAGATAAGGGTAACGTCTGTTCTATAAGTTAAGGTTAGTAGAGGGATAGGTTTTACACAAGATCAGTCAAGGAACTAGGGTTGGTCACTTTTTAAAGGAATGTTACTTTCTTTTGGAGTGACTTGACCCAGACATTCGATTTAGCTAGTTTACGTAACAAATAGTTAACTAAACTATATAATTTATCTAATTGACAAGCACTTACAGTGGATTTTGGCCCTTCAGAAATGGATACGGATCTGTGGCTTCGCTCGGACTCATATTCTGATTCGTTCTTGGATTCTGATTCGTCGATATGTTCCCGGACCATCAGTGCAAGGAAGCTCGTCTGCTCGAGCTCTTCGTTGGAGTCTTCTGAAGAGGACTCATCCCATGTGGCTTGTAGTTCTTTCTTCTTTCTCTACTTATTTGCTTCTTTTAGGTTGGACAATTGGCCTTCACATGTCCCTTTTGATTGCATCTGTAGCAGGCTACTTCAAACTTCATCTTTGGACTTGTCTGTACCTTCATGGACTGAACTACCTTCTTGATATCCTTCTTTGTGAGCCCCTTCTTCTTTCTGTGGAGCTTGCATACTAAGTTGATGAGCTCTGCTTCTATCTCGTCGTCGTTATTCTCTGAGTCTGGTTCTTCTTTGGACTCGGGTTCGATCTGATGCTTCTTTCTTGCATCCTTTGTCTTGCTTGTACCTGCAAACAATGCAACACTTTTCTCAACCGGTCGAGCATTAGTCTGTTCATATAATTCGAATTCAGAAAATAACTCATCTAATTTAATTAAAGACAAATCCTTAGAAACTTTGCAGGCATCGACCATGGATGCCCACAAAGTGTTCCTCGGAAAGACATTAAGCGCGTACCTTATAACATCGCGGTTCTCCACTTTCTATCCGATCGCGTGAAGTCCATTCAATAGATCTTGAATTCTCGCGTGAAGCTGGCTAGCTGTCTCTCCTTCCTACATTTTGTTATTATACAATTTATTAAAAAGTAAGTCACACTTACTTACCTTTGTGTCGGACGTGCCCTCGTGCAGCTCAATCAATTTCTCCCACAATTCTTTTGCGCTTGAGAATTGGCCGACTCGGTTTAGCTCCTCCTTTGTAAGGCTGCATTGAAGGATGCACGTTGCTTTTGCGTTGGCTTCTACCTTCTTTATTATGCTAGGGTCCCAGTCTTCACATAATACGAATTTTCCTGCACCGTTAAGTGGGAGCGAGATGCTAGTCTTGATGATCATCCATACCTCGAACTGAGTTTGGAGGTAGGACTCCATTCAGCCCTTCTAGTAGCTGAAGTCTTCCCCGGAAAAGAGCGATGGTCGAGTTGTGCTATAGCCTTCTTGATGGGTCATTATAGCAATAGAAATCTTGCACAGATAAAAAAATAGAGAACTTGTTCCAAGACTTAGTCTTGGATTAGTAATGCGGGATTAAAGAATTAAAACATGAACTCGAGTGGTGTTGCACCAGCTTCGAGCAAAAATTTTGATTATGAAAAAAAACTAGATCTGAAGGTGGTAATTCTACCGATTTCGATCGACTCCAAAAAACTGGAAATTATCACGAAAAAAATGCTTGAATGGTGGTTGCACCAATTTGAAGCGACCCCGCTCTGATACCAATTGTTGGATCGAATGTACTAGAGGCGAGGGGGGGGGGTGAATAGCGCTCATGACTTTCACTTTTCATTTCAGAAAACTTTGAGTAATATGCAGTGAAAAATTAAAATAAACAACCCAAACACCAAGATTTACTTGGTTCGAAGCCTTAGGCGACTCTACTCCAAGACTCGCGATCGTTGATCACTTTCGGTGGGTAATCACTATCAATTCATAAATCTTTACAACTTTAAAGTACAATTAAATGCAGTAAATATACCAATGACAAAAGAGAATAGTGAATTTGAAGTTTTTGGTTGTCAGAGTCAAGTTGCGGATTTGTCGAAACGTTTTTTAAGCAGCATACGGAAGAAGGATCGTGTTTCTGATGATGTTACTTGCTACTGCTCGAGACCTGCTTATCAAGCTCGTGGGGGGCACCTCCAAAACCATGGAGGGAGCCCTCAACCCCACTAAATCCGAGCTGGATGAGCTCCGACCCGGTCACAGTTTGTCCGCCTGAGGGCACCCTCAACCTCCATGAGGGCGCCCTCGCGCCAGTGTCCAGGGCACCCTCAAGCTCCATGAGGGTGCCCTCGCGCCTTGTTGCGAGAGGGTCTTTTCGTCCCTAAAATGAGTGTTAGTCCAGAAAAACATATTCTACAAAATAGAGTTAGCACAATTAAACACAATAAATATGATTATTTGATAGTCACCGACTGCCCAATTCTGACTTCAGATTCCCTACCGAAAACCCTAGGTCGAACTGACGCCTACTATTCTCTTACTGGGGAACGCGTCCTCACCTACTCCATTCAAGAGAGTTTACCTGTTGCCAGTTGATCCTCCAGACCAATTGAACTTTTGCTCAACACCTGAGGCTCCAGGACTTTCCGCTGGACGCACGCTCCATGACCCGCCTAGTCTTTCACCTAGTTCGCGACACCAGGACTTTTCACCTAGAGTCCTCGACTTTAGGACTTTTGCCCGAAGCCCTCGACCCGCCAAGACTTCCCACCTAGGGTTACCACTCCCTAGGACCTAGGGTTACCGCCCCCTAGGATTTTCCTCCTGCCTAACCGTAGCCAGAACTTTTGCTTAAGTACACCTAGGATTTTTTTGCAAACTCATTTACACACATTAGATAACAAATAACCTTAACTTTGAACCCTTTGCCATTATCAAAACTTAGGTTCGATCGTCGGATGCTTTCTGCACTAACAGTTATTGGACTCTCACTATCCTTAGCAATCTTCAGATACTTAAGGAACCTTCTCAACAAGACTGCTTCTTGCACAGTTGTTGAATATGCCACATGCTAGGATATGCCTTATGTGGTGTGTAAAATACTGAAAATTAGCGAATAATGATAAGGGATTTTTCCGGAATTTTTAGAAATTTTTCGGGAATTTTTCGGAGCTCATATGGACGAGTTTACGGGGATAAAATAGGGCCTCGGGAAAAGCTTGTTTAGGCTACCTTGTTTTAGTGAGGAAAAGTTTTATTTTCCTTTTTCCTATTTCTTTTTCTTATTTTTTTTTCTTTTCCCTCTGCTACCCGTTTCCTTCTTCCTGTTTCCCCCGCGAGTCGTGCCCTATTCACGCCGATTCCTCCTTTCCCTCTTCCTCTTAGCCGCTGCCCTAGCACCGGCGCCGCCTCTTCTTTTCTCCTCTGCCCGACGCCGACGACGCCAGGGAACAGTGAGCCGGCGGCAAAGCATCTTTCTCTCCCTCTTTCTTTCTTCTTCCCTGTCTTCGCCACTGGGATCGGGACGCGACGCCACTGTCGCTGCCCTCTCCGGCCACTCCTTCCGTGTGCCCTAGATTCACCACCGGCCACAGGAACCTCGGAGCCGATCGCTCCTCTTCTCTCCGACACTCAAGTTGTCGCATGCCCTAGCCTCTCCACCGTCGCATACTTTCCTTTCCTTTCTTCCCTTCTGCCCTAGCCTCCAGGCCGTGCCCTAGTTCCTGGTTGCTGCCCCTCTTCAGAGCCGCCGGCCATAGAGCCCCGACGCCAACAGCAAGTGCATCCGGCAGAAGGGTTGAAGGTGAAGGCTTAAGGTTTGTGTTTTCAAATTTGGTACTCTGGTTCTTGTCATGCTGTGAGCAATACTTGGGTTGGGTGGAAGGCTATGCTAACTACGGATTATGGTTTCTAATTATAGATTCATTGCGACGGTGGTGTATTTTGTTTCAGCGGCTGCCCTTATTCCGACAGGAACCACCTGTTGTGGACCAACAGAAGAGACTTTGGTGTTGAGGTAAGGAATAGAGTTTTGATTTTTGTTATAGATCATGATGTAATCTAGATTATGTGATTACGTTGTTGTGAGGGATTATAATTGTTGCAAGTTCTAATTTGTATGAACTAGTTATGAAATGATTGAGGAGTTGATGATCCAATTAAGGTTTAAAATTGGATTTGGATTTAGGTTAGCTTCTCGGGATTTTGATTTATCTAATTAAGAAATATGTAATTAGCTAAATCTGTATATCGTGTTGTTACAGGACTGTGATTCGAGACGGGCGTCTCGACATCGGATTGGTTCGATTCGATCTATATCGGAGGCGGGTACCTCTTGACTTATCTTTATGATATTGTCTATTGGATATGCATAGTATTTTATAGCTGCAAGCAATGATCATGTTTGCCTTGGTATGTCACGGTTTGATACCCATAGCATGATCTGTTGGCCGTTTGTTATGTATCCATGTTTACGTTTCAGGATTATTGCCATGAGTACCTTGGTTCCTAGAGTAAGTGGCATACCATACCTACTGAGGTTCGGACTAGGTTCTGGATTTTATTTTTCTTGCATGTGTATCTAGATTATCTGATACCTAGGTTTTTATACCATACCTGACTTGTGTACCTCTGTTTGTATATCATATCTGATTTGTGTACCTAGACCCTTTTTCTTTGATCTGTGCATGTTGTTGGTACATATGCTATGGAAGGGGGATATGTTTAGGATCTAAGTTGTTATATCATAGAGGACCTGTATACCCTAGATCTGTGGATTTGACCTATTGATACTGTGGTACCCATATTATGTATATATGGATATGGATATGTTGATCAGTTTTACTATGCTTAGTGTCATGCATCATGATTGCATGCTGTGCGATTGTCGGCTCCACTATGGTTGAGCCCATCGCCAGTTACATGTACTGCACACACCTCCACTCATGGTTTAGTGGTATATCAGGCAGGTGTGTGGCGGTTCTGCTGTTTGGCTCCGTTGGTCATGCGACTCAGCGTGGTAGCCGGCAGATAGTTTCGCTCTGTTTGGCTCCGCTGGCATTTAGTGTAGTAGCGTGGTAGCCGGCAGACGGTGGACTCTGTTTGGCTCCGTTGGTCAAGTGACTCAGCGTGGTAGCCGGCAGAGATACCTCCCCGTTATCGTGTACCGGGAGATGAGAGCATTGAGCTCCCCCATTTATGATTTGGGGTTAGGACAGGAGTACTCCGACAGCATCTCGTCCACTCGGTCACTCATCAGGAGTAGTGACGACAGAGTGCGCGGTTGTCACAGCCCTACCCACTCGGTCTCACCATTTGTGTGTGAGATGACTGACTGGCGTCAGGGGTGACCAGGACGCATCATTAACATCATATGCATTGATGCATTTATATTCTTATGATTGTGTTTGCTGCATTTGGTTGCTGCATTTTGGTTGGATGCATACTTTTGACCTGCATACAGGATTATTGACACTTTCGGTTTGACGACCCTTTAGATCAGGATAGGAGTTCTGGTGAGTCTGCTTCCTCTATTTTTCAGTTTTTCATCTTTCCTATCTATTATTCGGAAGTGTATTCCATGTTTATTGCTATTAGATATATCTTACTAGGCATGTCTATTGGTATTATTGAGTTGTTGAACTCACCCCGTGGACACTATCTTTTTTTACCAGGTTATTTATGGTGTCGCTTGGAGCATCTGTCTGCTGGTCCTCGCATCAGACATATCACTGCCTTTCTGTTGTTTATCTTGGTATATGAAATTTCTATATTTCGAATTGTGTTACGGGTTTTGTTTCCGGGTGTTATGTTGTTGGTTGTGTAAGGTTTTGGGTGGGCTGCTTTACTTTTAACTGCGTGGTTGTGTCAGCCAGAGGCTGAATTTGATATTAACTGCGTGGTGGTTGTTTTCTTTTATTGTTATGATTCCAGCCGCATGTGGCTGAGGTATATTATGCCTGTAGATGTGCTTCAGATTATCACCCGTACAGGGGAGGTGCTGCCGAAATTTCTTCGGACAGGGACTCCTCTGGGGCGTGACATGGTGTGTGCTAAAACATGTTTCATAAACATGTACAAAAGAAAATAAAACAATAATAATTCTTAAATTATTACATCACACGCACCACATGCATGCAAGGATACAACATTTCAAATATGATCGCATAATTAAATATTTACGGAGAGTAAATTTATGCTAGATATACCTTACGGATGACCTGTAACAAGAAGGGCATCAACCATAGCGATGTTGTCGAACCTCACCTCTATTCGTATCCACGCTAAACTCCTCAAGACAACTCCTTGAGTACAAGTCTCTCCTTCAAAAGTTACTAGACACGAGCGATAAAGAGGAATCAAGAGAAAGAGGAAGAGAAGCACACAAGGGAGAGTTTCCTCCCTTATGGTGATCATGGAAACAAGGGGAAATGCTTCCTCTTGTTAGCGGTGACAAAGAGAGAGGGGAGAGGGAGAGGAGAAGAGAAATTGGGTTAAAGTTTTCCAAAAACCTTACAAGTCAATTAATGATCTCATGTGTATAATTTTCTCTCAACCATATCAATATATAGCCCTCATTAATGAGTTGGATTAGAAAGTCCAAATCCAACTCATTATCCCTTAACCAAAAATTAACCCATTAACCCCTTGATTTGGTTCACAACTAAACCAAGTTGGTTCATAACTAATTCATGATTAAATTAAATATGGTCCAACTCTTCCATAAGAGATGTGGCCTATCTGCTCTTCCATTACGACAAAAATTTTCATATTTGTCTTATGTATGGTCTAACCAAACATTTAACTCTTGATCTAAGAATTCTATTCTTTAACTTGTTTTATATCTTTTAGAGATTCGTTAGTGCGTGTGACCCAATAGGTTTCCTATTTATCTTTGTTGTCCATAATTAACTACTTAATTATAGAATGTGAATGACACCTAGTAATACATCATGATCCCCAATTAGCCTGGCGGGGGCACTGGGGGCAAGCGTATTCACCTTTTGCCACCATGATCCCCAATTAGCCGAAAAATCATAGTTGAACTTAGAATTATTAATTCTAAACCCTTTAGCAGCTACAGTGAGTCATGCCTCATTCCTTTCACTCGTCTTATACCCACTTAGTTTAGGACATGATCTATGTGTCTTGTCCCCACTAGGCCGAGTACGTCACACCTAGCCCAAGTAATACTTCCTCGTTCTGCGGATTGAAATTAATCGTACATGTATACAAGAGTCTCATACTCTTAATATGTGATGTTTTGGCTAAAGACTTTGAGTAATAATCCTAACGAGTGACCATAGGATATACGTCTCCTCGCAAGGAGTGGTGAATCGTCCGTGGGCTATCCAAATACTTTCAGCTACTTCAACTTATACCCAATCATCCCGGGTCCACACCTCAATGAGATACTTGTTTAAGTTGTCAAAATATAAGTCTCCACAACCAAGATGATTTGTATACCTCAAGTCGAAGGAAACTTGCACTCGTGCTACAATAAAAACGTCATAGACATATCTATATATATGTAAAGAACCATATGAAGTCTTACAGTGAATCACTCCAATGAACTAGTTACCATAACCAACATCCACATTTAACTCTTGACATCCTAATTGTTAGTACCCCATGGTAGTTTTGATGTGATCGACCAAGTCAGGTTAGGTCCTGTTAGTGTTTAACCCTGTGTCTAAGTATACAAGATCTTAAGAACACAAGAAGTTGAGCGGAATACACAGCTAGCGAGAAGGATGGTAAGTGAGAGAATCGACGGGCTTGGTGCATCCGAGGGACGAGATGCTGTGGAAGAGTACACCGGCGGACGAGAAGGATGCACGCAGCGGTCCGAAGGATGAGAAGCCAGGGAGGAAGTCTGCTCGAGGAGAAGGCCGGAAAATGGGTTCGGGTGAGCCTTATTCCGGTTAGCCGAAATCACCCTAGCAAGCGTAATAGCAAAAGAGACAAAAAGGAGCTACGGAGCTACTGGAGGTGCCTTCATTGGAGTTAAAGGCACCTCCACGCCTTTTAGCGGGAAGGCGCCTTTAACGTTATTGAAGGTGCCTTCAACCCACATGGAGCGTGCTTTCAACCTTGATTGAAGGCGCCTTCAACCTGGCAGATTTGAGCATTGCTGAGGATAATGTTTTATCCTCAGTAGATAAGTTCTATCCCTTGAAGGCACCTTGAACCTCTATTGAAGGCGCTTTCAAGTTACGGATAAGATTCTACAGGGGCTATAAAAAAACTCCTAGACCTAGAAAATAGAGAACAACTTCTGTATTGATTTCCTAGCTACTTTCTGAGCTTCCAATGAGTGTAAGAGGTTTCTCCGCCTTTAAAGAAGGAGATCTTTAGTGCGTTTACTTGCCTTGGATTAACAACCTCCCTAGTTATAACTAAGTAACTCTTTTAGCCTTGTTTTTTTTTTGTTGTTCATTTATTCTATTTTTTTACTACTAATCTAAGTTAAAAATCGAGGAAGGTTTTTCTTAAACTGCCAGTTCACCTCCCCTCCCTCTGGCCTACCTAGGCCAACAATTGGTATCAGAGCAAGGTTCGTTTCAGGAGGACTAACCGTCGAATGAAGCATATGAGATGGCCGAATCAAGAAACTACCCACCGAAGTTTAAGAGGGATTTTGCCAACTGGAAGAAGAAGATGGAGATATTTTTCAAAACTGATTTCGATTTACTTTTAATAATGGAATTTGATTTTGTAGCACCCGAAGGCAAAGAAAAATATCATTGGACCAAAAAAGAGCAAGCTGATTTAATGGAAAATGATAAAATAAAATTCCATCTGCTAAGCATCTTACTGCCACAAGAAGTCAACCAGATCGGAGCCTACGAGTCTGCAAAAGAGCTCTGGGAGAAATTCCTGAAACTACACGAAGGAACCTCGGAGGTAAAACTCGTGAGACGGGATCTGCTCAGAAACCAGATCAACAACATCAAATTGGAAGAAAGCGAAACCATTGCACACATTCACTCAAAGATCAAGGAGCTTATCATTGGATTCACGAATCTCGAAGAAAAGGTAAGCAACCAAGATTCGCTAAGGCATGCTCTTAACGCATTCCCTAGAAATATTGAATGTGCATCATTAGTAGATGCTTATTATATAGCTAAGGATCTAGATTCAACTACTTTAGAAGAATTATTTTCAACTTTTGAAGTCCATGAAACGAGATATGTAGGTCCGAAGAAGGAGCATAACATTGCCTTAAAGGCAAAAGCGGACGAACAAGATTCAGAATCTTCTCTCGATAATAATGAAACAACACTGATGGTACGTAGATTTAAAAAGTTATTTAAAACTAAAAGATTTAATCAAGTACAGGCTAGAAAAAGAAGGATAAGATGTTATCACTGCAATGAAAAAGGGCATGTGAAAGATAACTACTCTAAATTGAAAGACAAGGACAAGAGCAAGAACAAGAAGTCGATCCAAGTGAACAAGTATAAGAATATGAAGGCGATGTGGGATGAAACGTTGTCCGAATCAGAAATTGAAGTCATCGCCAGACTTGCGCTAGTGGCAAGTCACCAAGAAGAAGGAGATGAAGCAAGCTCGTTCGAAATGAGTATCAAAAGCATCGACGAAGGGGGAGCGACATCAAAAGAAAGCAGTACTTCAGGAGTAGCTTTGGATCATAGGATCAACAAGGTAAGTCAGGTACAATCTCTTCCACCTAACAAGTTATTTCAGTTTATAAAACTATTAACAAAAAATTACTGTAAATTAGAAAAAGAAATTAAAAATTGAAATCAACTCTAGCTAAATCTTGTCAATTAGAAGAATTTGATAATATAAAAAAAAAATAAAAATAAAAATGAAAGCTTGAAAAATAAAATAGAAAATTTGAAAAATCGTGCATACTCAAATATTCAATATATTAGAAAATATAGTGGATTGAATTCGTACCTTAAATACCATAAGGGTCAGATTAGAAAAATTTCACAGAAATACATACCTAAGAAATTTTTAATTAACCCAGTACGAAGGAACCTATATTGAGTTTCAAAATCATATTTAGATTGAATGTTTTTAATAATGGCTTTCAGAGTAAATTAAATATTAAATTTCTTTAAGAGGCTTTGTTCAGAAAGTGATTATTGTTCCAATATCCAAGAAGGTCTAGTAGTTCGTCACAGCCTGGAAGCCAATTATTGAAATAAGTATTTAATTGACTAACTGTTAAACATTTAGAAGTTATAAAAATACCTTAGTTTACTATTAAAAAATTAATTAAATATATATTTTTTAAGTAATTCTTATCTTTTTAAAATAGTTAAAAAAAATTTTATTTCTACTCTTAGACTTTTAAAAGTACCCTATTTGCCTATTTTTAATATGATCTAAAGGGGGAGCAGTAAGAGATTAATCCAAGTTCAACTTGAATTCAAAACTTAAGTTTTACTCAATTCAAATCCTATCATTAATACAATAAACTCGAAATCATATTAATTCTACATTATATAAATTATGCATCTCTCACAACACATAAGGCTACCATGTTGAAAATCTAAAATAGGTTATGCTAGGAAAAATAAATATTTTTTAACAAAAAAATACTTTGATTTTTACATGCTTGGACTCTAGGATTATAAGCATGCCATTAAGCTTACCTAATTTTAAAAGTCTCCTCAAACTTAAAGCACTTACTTAAAATATTTTTTTAAGGTATTAATTAAGAGGGAGAGAAAAAAGAGGTTAAAATTTAAGAATTTTCAGTTTTGTAAAAGCTAAGTATTTTTCAAAAAAAAAAAAAAAAAAAGAGAAAAGCTAAATATTTTTTTTTCAAAAAGAAAGTTAAGTGATATTTTTCAGGAGAAACTTAAAGTTAAAATATTTTTTAGAAAATGATTAAAAGTTAGTTTTTTAAATTTAAGTACTATTTTTAAAAGTTATTTTTTCAAATTTAAGTACTATTTTTATAAGTTAACAATTTTTCTCTCTACTTAGTATTTTTTGATATATGCCAAAGAGAGAGAAAATTATTAAAAGTAAAGTAAAAGGTTTATTTTGAGAAGAATAACATTTAAGGAGAAATCAATAACAATTAAATTTATTTCTTGAAGGCTTACTTGTAACATTTACATTTATTTCTTTGCCTTGAAAAATATTACTCGAAGGCTTACTTATTATTTGTTTTGTAAATCTTACTTTATTGTTTTTTTTTTTGAATGTTTTTACTTAACTTTGAAGTAGATTACCATAAATAAAAAGGGGAAGATTGTTAGTACTGGAAGCACTAACTAATCAAACTTATGTTTTTATATTGGTAAAGGTTCAAAGTTAAGCTGTGTTATTATTCTAACAAGTTTAATGAGTATGTAGAAAATGTCTTAAGTGATCTTAGGTAAGGTGAAAGTTCTAATTGAGGCTAGCTAAAAAAGTTCTAGTGGACACTATATAGGTGGAAAGTCCGTGCTACAGCTAGGCAAGAAAGTCTTGGTCCATGGGACTAGGTGAAGTGTTGGTAGGTCGAGGACATAGGGCAAAAATCTCAAGACTTTGTGAAAGTCTTGGGGTCGCAGATACCAGGTGAAAGATTGGTCGGGCCAGGATTCGGACATCCAATAGAAAGTCCTAATGTCTCGGATGCTGAGCAAAAGTAAAACGGTTTAGAGGACCAGTTTAGCAAAAGGTAAATTTTTCAGAGAGAAGACACGTTCTCTGTTGAGGGAATAGTAGACATCAGTTCGACCTAGGGTTTCATTGGAAATCCAAAGTCAGAACCAGACAGTCTAGAGACTATTAAATTAATCATATTTTATTATGTTAACTTTATTTTATAGATAATCTTTGGTATTTTGTACTAACATGCCTTGTAGGAAGTGAAATGCACAAAGAAGTTTCGGATGAACAGTACTCGAGGCGCCTCTTGTAGTGCTGGAGGCACCTCAGACACCCTGGTCAAAGACCCCGCATGGAAGGGTGTGGAGGTGCCTCCCATGCGGCTGGAGGTGCCTTAGAGTTGGGCTCGGAGGCGCTTCGGAGAGCATAAAAGGTGCCCTCCAGAAGACAAAAATTGTACATTGTAGTGATTATTGCTAATGAGACTTTGGGGATAACATCTATAGTTGGAGGCACCTCAGACACTATTGGAGGCGCCCTCAACACTTTATAAAAGAGTCATTCGAGCAGCTCTTTGTAGAGGACTTGAAAATCAATACGCTACATCTTCTACGCTCGCCGCTCTCCTCTGGCTTCCGACAAGAACACTACGATGTTGCTCTGACAACTGCATTTTGCACTGAATTCTAATACTGTTGGTATAATTTACATTACATAATTTGTAAATATCTCTCTTTGTAAGTTCTGTGTAATTCTTTGAATCATTAGTGAATTACCCACCAAAAGCGATTGTTGATCGCGGGGCTTGGAATATGAGTCGTCACAGGTTCTGAACCAAGTAAAATAAACTTGTGTCAATTATCTTTTATTTATGCTACTTTAATTACTCTATGTTCTCTCGATTAATTTATGAAAAACATAAAAAGTCCGAGCGCTATTCACCCCCCCCCCCCCCTCCCCCCTCCCCTCAATTGAAAGTAATCGTTGATCGCGAGCCTTGGTGTAGGAATCATCACATGTTTTGAATTAAGTAAAACAAACTTGTGTCAATTGTCTTTTATTTCCGCCGCCAACTGTAGAATCATCATAACCATCTTCAAGTCAGAAAGATTTTGTTTTGATCTCGAATCCTACACGTACAAGATACGAAACAAAACTAAGTAAAACATACTCCTATTAACTATCAATAGTATACTTAGGTCAACCATTTATTTTCTTCCTTTAGTAATCAACAAAATTGTCTCAAATGGGTGTAATAATGAATTCATATTTTATCTATTCTATAATAATTTACTATATTGGTTAAATAAATCAGGAGATTAATCGATTAGATTATAACACTATGAATTATAAGTTAACCAATTCATCACTCAATTAATCATTAGTTAACATGGTAATTAATCCACATTAAGTAATCCATTTATTGATTAACTAACCAATTAATTTCTTAATTTCTCCAAGCCATCACTAACTTATTCATTATCCAATTAATTACACACTAATTCTCAAATTAATCGACATTTAAATCAACATTCAATTTATCAAATTGAAACCAATCAACTTACAATCTATTAGTCATTCAATTATCTAGCAATTCATTTAAGTGACCAAATAGCTAAATCAGATTAATAAATTGTTCTAACAATTAATTCATCCATAAATCCAACAATTAATTATTAATTAATCTACATTAAGCAACTATTAATTAAACACTCTTTTAATTAAATAATCAAATACAAATCAATTAACAAATTAATAACTTTAGTTAATCTAGATTAATTACCTTAATTAACCTCTTTGGTTTGTCGGAACAGGTACAATGGCACATGGTGTCTGGCTGCCTCACGTTGGTAGCAAGGAAGAAGTCTGATAAATCTTTGATTGTCGTAGCTCAGATACACCTCGAGTCGGTTGTGGCGGTTGTGACAAGGCACGTAATGCGTGTTGGAAAGAAATAGTGGTGGCGGTTGTATCCATCGAGGGAAGAACCCTCGGTGTTGTCTGCTGCAAAGACATTCGACAACAACGTCATGGTCTACTCCCGGTGGTGACACGACATGAACCACAATGGTCGGCGATGAGGGAAGGAAATAGCATTGTGCAGCAGAGGAAATGGAAAATGGACGGTGGCACACTGGGAGACCCGTGACTCTCGCAACGGCCGGTAATGTCGCCTCCCACAACTGCAACGACATCACCTACTGCCTCACACGAATAGGTGCGGCAGTGGCTGTCACGAGAGGGAGAGGGTGAGACGGTAGTTCAGGAGAACAGAGGAGAGGAGGGTCGGTTAGGGTACAAGGTGCCGATGGTGAGGTTCTTGGGCAGTCGACGCAGGGGTTTGCCTAACATGATGCATATACGAAGGGGAAGGCAACACAGGGAGGTGAGGGAGATATTGCGAGAATAGGGTTAAGGAAAATATAAATTTCAGAAATTAAGCATTTCATTGTTTAAATAGAGTTGCTAAACAATCTTTTATCTGATTTATCCCCATAAAACCTAAAATGACTCATTTAAAAATCTATTTTTTTTTTAAATCCTTTTAATTCATATAAACTTATCTATTATTTATCGTTTATTGTATTTTTTTTCCTAAATAATTTAATTTTATCTAATTTTAACCCTTTTTATATATTTTTTTGTATTTTATAGTTATAATAGGCTATAACGACCTTAATGATGAAAACAATGTCTTGGGGTATTTCCATCTCTTCTAAATCTTTGGGATCAAAACTAAATTCAGGCACTTGCGCCTGTTCTTTACTATACCTAACTGCGTGAATCTCCAGTCAATGTACATATGATTTTATGGTCCTATTAGAATCTCCATCAGTCGGGTTGTGAGCAATCATGCCTATGTCACCTTGAGTGGCGTTGCCACTGTTTTCTTCTTCCCAAGTTAGTTGCCAGGTGGCTCGGCATGAGCTTAAGTCGGGGCTCGGTCGTTGCATTGTTGGGGCCTCTGTTGGTGACGATTGGTATTCTCCCAGCCTGGCATGAGGGGTCCATTTGGTCACCAATAACGCCTATTGTGTGGAGATGGTGATCATTAGTGGGACTCGTAACCAGCCGCTCAGCGCATCTACTGGTTATATTGATAATAGTCTTCAATATTGTGGGTCCCTGATCGATGGTAAGTACAGAACAATGGAGTCCATCAGCGGGGTTTGGGGAATCACATCTGCTCGGCTTCCACATGTTGGATGGCATTCGGCGTTTGCTCATGGAGATATGGTGGAAGACCCGATTGGGGTCCTTTGTGTGGCAGAGGAGGCGGGAGACGGGCTCGACGTAGGGGAAGAAATAGGAGCGTGTGTGGTTACCTCCTTCTTTTGAGTGGACTGTGTCTCTTCTACATTGATGTACTTAGTTGTCATTCTGAACAGATGATCAAAGTATTTAGAGGGCTTTTGATAAGGGATCAGAAGAAGTCGCCCTCAGTGAGCCCTTGAGAGAAAGCACTCACTAAAATCTCTAGGGTAGTTGAAAGGACATTCATGGCCACTTGGCTAAATCTTTTAATGTACTCTCTTAGCACCTCCTTAGGCCCTTACTTGAGGGAAAATAGATCAGCATGATTTTGTGGTATTAATGGCTACTAGTAAAGTGGTGGAGAAATACTTAGCGGAAGTCCTTGAAGTAGCAAATCGATTCAACCGAAAGTCGATTGAACCATCTTTGTGTCGAGGCAGAAAGAATAGTAAGGAACACTTGACTACATCCGTGTATTGATTGAGGATGGCCGTATTCTAAAACTTGAGAAGATGGTCCTCTAAGTTGGTTGCTCCACCATATTCTCTGATCGCTAAGGGTCGGAAGTGGCTTGACAATTTGTCTTCCATTATGTCCTACGAGAACAACATATTGACTCATTCGGGGGAGCTGTTAACTATCAGAGTTTTCCCCTTCTAAATGTCCCAAGCAAATGCATTACCAAAAGATGATCCTTATGGCCTCTCCGCTGGCTCATATCCTCGAAAGGCAAGTGAAACAAGACCCAATGATATGCGAGAGGAGAGGGGGGCACAAGTGGCAGGCTGATCAACTGTGCAGACACTTGCATGAAGCCGGCTGAGGGAGGGGGAATCAGGGGAAACCTAGTAAGCCCTTCCACCTGTGTTTGTTGCTCAATATGTGGACCTATCACTGATAGAGATGGGTTGTTCGACAAAGGATGTTCGGCTGCTGCTTGCTGTTGTTGTATCAATCTCTACACTCGAGCGACTATGAGCAACTCCAAGTACTCTTGTGACAAAGTGATTGTAGTGAATCGTTCATCGTTGTCCATTCTCTTGTTTCAAATTTAGGTGAAGTTTTCACAAATGATTCAAATTGATCCTATCTGAAAGCGAAGAAGATGGTGCGCTGACTAGGTGTCTTCAATGTTGACCGTGAGAAGACAAAGACCCTGATGACGCGGATGAACTTGTGCGACAAAGACAGGAACTGGGAGAAGAAAGTGTTACTCATTGGGCTAGGGAGGAAGTCCCTAACACAGGTACTGCGACACTCAAGTCAAAATAGTAGCTGAGCAAAAATAGAGAAGAAGATTAACATTAAAATAGTAGCAGGGATGCATGCATGTGCGAATATACGTATATATATGCGTAGCTGGCCAACGAAAAGGACCCCCTTTTCATACCACCTCTCGTAACCTCCGCAATAATGAAACGTCATAAAATGTTTGGTGTCAGAATATGTCGAGTAATGGAAGATGTATGACAATCTTCCTCTAGGCATAGTAAGGTTCCATTACGTGTGTCTGTCTAAATAATGAAATATTCTTTGATGAGTAGTCATTGTTCTCTAACAGGTGGTTACCATTCTTTGATAATATTGTCTCCTAGAAGGAGTCCGACCGACTCTAGGATAGCTCAAATTTATGTTGGGAGCTATACTTTTGAGAGGTGGGGAACTGAGCCTAGTAGATTCGACCAGCTCTAGGGCCACTCGAGTTCATGCTAGGGGCCTTGCTTCTAAGAAGTGGAGAACTGAGCTCGTAGATCTGACTAGCTCTAAGGCCACTCAAATTTAAGTTGGGAGTTCTACCTCTGAGAAGTGGGGAACTGAGCCTTTTAAATCCGATCGACTCTAGGGCCGCTCAAGTTTGTGCTAGGCACCTTGCTTATGAGAAGTGTGGAACTAAGCTCGTAGATCCGATTGACTCTGAGGTCGCTCGAGTTTAGGCTAGAAGCCCTACCTTTGAGAAGTGGGGAATTGAGCCCTCAAGTTTATGATTGGAGTCTTACTTCTGAAAAGTGGGGAACTGAGCCTGTAGATCCGACTAACTTTGAGGTCGCTTGAGTTTAGGCCAGGAGTCCTACTTCTGAGAAGTGGGGAACTGAGCCCATAGATCCGACCGACTCTAGGGCCACTCGAGTTTAGGCTGAGAGTCCTACCTCTGAGAAGTGGGGAACTGAGCTCGTATCCTTGCTTCTGAAAAGTAGAGAGTTGAGCCCGTAGATCCGACTAGCTCTGGGGCCACTTGAGTTTAGGCTGAGAGCCCTGCTTTTGAGAAGTGAGGAACTGAGCCCTCGAGTTTATGGTTGGAGCCTTGCTTCCGAGAAGTGGAAAACTAAGCCCTTATATCTGACCGACTCTGGGATTGCTCGAGTTTAGGCTAAGAGTCATGCCTCCAAGAAATGGAGAAGTAAGCCTTGTAGATAATCACCTTCTCAGATATATATATCTTGACTTTGACTATCATCTTTTTTTAACTTTAATTGTCATATCATTTTGAGTATCAATTTCATATTATTTTTAGGGTCACTTTTGACACGTAATATCAATAGGTGAGGTTTATAAATATTTAATTTATGATACATTTTATTATAAAATTTGAGATATTTGATGAAAAGGTAATAAATATTTTGTAGAAATATTTATTGGATGCCTAATGCAAAATAGAATTTCTCTACATCTCATAACTCGCAACGTGTATGTTTTGGATGCCCCACCAAACGAGCGAATCAATAAATAAGGTGCGACTCCTCCGGGCAGGCGGTCATGGGTTGCAGGATGGCTAGATTCCCGCATCCAAATTATTAGAGGATGGCTGGGGCACACGAAGACCAAGCGAACCGAGAGCAAGCATCTCCACGTCAACTTGACGTGGCTCGATTAGCATACGACGCCACGCCATCCCACGATACGATATATATGCTTCAGTTCGCGGTGGCGATAAGGATAAGCTAGCACCGAATTATTGGTGCCCGTCCTGTTCCTGTCGTCGAAATGGTCAGTGGGCCATGAAGATAGCGCATGAGGAGCATTCATTTATTCATATGTTGACTGGGATTGAAGCTTTCTTGCTCCCTCTCTCTTGTGCCGAGTTTGAGGATAAATATCGTCATCGTTAAGTTTGACCCGGCCCCATCGGTTAAAAGGAGAACTGTCGTCGTTCTCTGGCTGAAAACAGATGGTCGGCAACGGCCAGCCTCTAAAGGCTTATCAGAAGACTATTTTTGAAGGGACAGAGGCGGGGGGAAAGCCAAAAGGATAGGAGATCTGTCATTCTTCTGTCTGCTAGCTATCTGAAGATTTATTTTACTTTTGGTTAAACTACTAGAATGTACAACATGTATGCATGCAGGTAGTAAAAAGTTCTCTTTTCATAGACATTAATTCGATGAGAAAAGATGAAGTTGATGCGAACGAAGTCAACTCTCGATTTCTAGTTTTTGGTTTTGATTCCGCGAGAGAGTCGCACTTGGTATGTGACAAGAGAGAGCGGCGCCGAAAGCCAACTCTTTGTTGTTTGAAGATTCCTTTTGACTCTTTTCATTTTTAAACCAATTTACTGAGCACCCGTATTTTTATACTATATATATATATATATATATATATATATATATATATATATATATATATATATATATATATATATTATTTAGGCTATTTTAAGAAGAGATAAGTATGGAAGTCCATATTTTAGGTGTAAAACGGACTCACATATAGCGTTTCAACCTAAATTAATTGACTATTTTGGATTGTTTCAAACATTTTGTGATGAGATAAACCTCTAAACCTATTTTTTGGTGTAGTTTGACATTATATATTAATTATTTCAAACCAAAATGAATTACCAATATATATAGAAATGAGTTTGTTGGTCTATTTTTAATTTTTTTTAATGATATTTTAAATGGCTGCTGACTTATTTTAAATTGTTTAAGACATTTTGAGGCAGGAATATATGCCGCGCCGCCACATGCAGTGGAATCGCCGTCAAAGTCCATGTGCCGCCGCTATCAGTGTCTTCTCCCGATCGCTTTGTTATCCTATCCCTCCTTCACGTGTTCCCTTCTTCTTCTCCCACCCCCTATTTAAACCTCTCCCGGGGCGATCCCAACACCACATCGAGGTGGTGGCCACAAGTTCAGAGTCCTGATGGAAGGAGGAAAGAAGAAGTCTTCATCGATCGCCGACGATCTCTCCCCCAGCGGGAAGTCTGCGCCTCCTCCCTCATCCAATTTGTCTGCTTCCTCGCCCAGCCACTTCAGCGGCGTCTTCCCTCCTCCGTCTGCGGTACGTCCAGGATTTCGGTTCCGTGGATTGGTTGCCTCGTGGCTTTCCGTGTTGGTTGTTCTGCTTCTTGGTGTTTTAGTTCCTTGTTCCCTATGATCGAATCGTCCCTTTAAACTGGTAGGTGGCGGGAAAATCTCACGGCAACAAATCCAAAACGCAAACGGTGCAGAGCAAGGATGGCAAACCTGTCGTCACCAGTACTCAATACGAAGAATCGACCTATTTTGGCTCATCCGTTCACTACGGTGGCCGGGATTTCTATGACAGCTCTGCATCCAACCAACCTTCTGGAGCTCCAAAACCTGTAAGTGATATTAAATAAAAGGATGCTTGAATGACTTTCCGGCAAGGCATCCATCTTACGTTTGAAATGATTTCAGTATAAAGATTCATATGACAAGGGAGAGAATCCCAATGATCCCAACGTTGCCAACAGAGGTGAATGGTGGCAAGGTATTTTCTTGAGTCTCTTGCAATCAACTAGCATTGTCTTAATTCTCTTGCAATCAAGAGCTAATAATTCGACTTGTTCTTTGTTTTAATATCCTACTTTATCAGGTTCTCTGTACTACTGAAGCTTCCAACTTAATGATAAGCTCTCCAATCAATCAATATAGGAAAAGGTACTTGGAACAGTGGGTTCTGTCGTTAATTACAGGTATTTTTGTAGTATAATTTAAAATAGGGCTTTTCATCTATAGAAGGTGGTGTTGTTTTTTTCCTTTAACATAGTTAAGATTGTGCTACGCACCAATTGTTGTGAGATTAGAAAGTTGTGTATTGCCTCAGTTGTTCTGAGATGCAGACTGAAAACAACATAATCTTGATGAATTCACCTATAAACATATGCCACTGTGTCTAAATGTTCAATTTTGAGGATTTTTTTTTCTTTCAAATTTAATACAATCATTAATTTATATGGAGACATTTGTGTATGATATATTCTAACATTTGCATTCCTATGGTATGGTGACAGGGCCTGTTGGTGATCGATCGCTGCTAGTTCATATAGGGTCATTTGGTGTCAACTTAAACAAGCCGTGAAGTCTTTTTTTTTTTTTTAATCGTTTCTTTCTTATCTTTTGCTTTCAAACAGGTTGTCTAGTTTGGCTTTAGTAGGTATAAAGCAACAAGTTGCTTTGGTGTGTCTTCTCGTGTCCCTGCAGTATACTGCTTCCGCCCTTCGCCTTCAGCTTTTATTCTCGTGAGGTAGTAAGGTCGCTCAAATGAAAAAGCAAGCAGTTGTATCCACTAGTTTCCGACTTTAATGTAATACAGTGACTAAATATTTTGCATCGTGATCGTGTGAACTGCTTACGTTATATGATCGATCGTATGGAACCGACAAGGTAAAGAGAATAGATAATATTGACCGTGACTGAATATGAAACGATTTTAAAACTGGTGTTTGACTCCACAAATATTAATCGGTAGCTAATATTCTTAATTATTATGCATGCTGTCGACTGATATACTTGGCAAAAGATGAATATGTTGATTTTCAGTGTCCCTATCAATTCGTGGTTAACATATCTTAAGAATAAGAATAATGACTAGTACATAAAAAAAAGTTATTTAATTATACCAAGATTCAATCTCATATCTCGTGATAATAATATTTCATGTACTAACCATTAAACCATCCCGAAAAAAATAGCGCTGTCGACTGATATATTGTACCATGTAAAATATCCGATTCTTGTAGATCCTTAGAAATTAAACATGCACTACTTTCTACCTGAAGTTGAAAGATGGCAGAATTGTGAATGGCAAAGAAGCATGCTATCCGGCTGTTATTATGCTTGTCTGCAGCAGCCAAACGACCAACACTATATGCGTAATGTCTTCCCATTTCTTTCTAAGTGCCTTGACGTCTGCATTGACAATGTCATCTACCTTCATTAGTATCCGAGGGGACCGATAATTGGCTAGTCTATGGAATATTGCCATAATAAAATTTGGGAGGGTTAGTAATCAGGTTCATATCCTTTCCATATACTGATTGATTTAATAGTCACTCATAATTTACCGAGTGTCCTGTTGCCCAATATTTGGCCCTTGATTTTCCACAGTAAGCTCGTTTACAACGAGGAAGCTCTTGCTCAAAGAAGACATGAAAAGTTGCCAGTGTGCAATATTAAGCATATCAGTGTGAAAGGGGAGACTTTGATCTGAGCAAACTCTCACTTCTAACAATAATAAAATAAAATCATTTGCGGCGAATTTAAAAAAAAAATTATGACAAAATCTACCATGAAATTTTTTCTAAGTCATGATCAAATTCTACGATAAAATAATATAAATTCATCATAAATTTTATAGCAAACTTTTTTTTAGTAAATTTTATTACCGAAAATAAAATTCATCGTATAATTCATATTCAATTCCCAAATGCAAATTTGTAATAAAAATAATTTTCTAAGTAAATTTATGACGAAAATGGATTCATCGCAAATCTACAATAAAAATAATTTTCATCATAAATTTACGACAAATCCATTTTTGTCTAGGGTAAAAATATTATGATTTTCTTCCTCAAAATCTCTATTTTTACATTTAATTGTATATACAAATAGTACATCCAAACTTGTTTATTTCAAATCAACATACACAAAAATTGAATGCATACATTACAACAGATATACACAAAATAAACAAACAGAAATAATCTCAAACAACTCATCATATCCAAAAATATTCAACATTCCAATCTAACATTCTTCAAGTTTAACAAGTCATCATATTCTAATGAAAATATTGCATATCAAATGGTCTCAAAATAACGGAAAGATACGAAAATAAAATCATTAATCCTTTTCGTCCTCAGACATATTCCTTCTCATTGCTTACTTCCTCTTCTTTGTTTCCTATGTCAGAAAATAAACAAATAAAAAATATCATTTTTAACAAGACAAAAATCCTATAAACTAACATAAAACTAAATAGGTAAAGCTAGACTTACTTCTTCCTATATAAATTTTCAATTTGCACTCCCTTCCTTGGCCTCACCAACCTTGTTCAAAACAAATTAACCATACTAATCAAAAATACAAAAATGAAGGTTCAAAATCTCAATAAAATAACAAATATTTAAAAACATGAATTCTAAGATAAATAACATTCATACACAACAAATTTATGAAGAACAATCATCACCATCGTCACCACCATCACCAGAACCGGAAGGAATCTGACTTGAAGCGGATACTATAAGAAAACAGGGTTTTATAGATACTTCATTCTCCCTTCCATACTTACTTTTCTTCTTTTCTTATATCAGAAAACAAACAAACAAAAAGTATCATTTTTAATAAGAAAGAAAATCATATAAACTAATACAAAACTAAATATGTAAAGCTAGACTTACTTTTTCCAACATGGATTTTCAATTTTCACCACGTTCCGTGGTCTCATCAACCCTGTTCAAAACAAATTAACAATACTAATAAAAAAAATATAAAAATAAAGGGTTCACAAACTCAATCAAATAACAAATATTTAAAAACACTAATTTTGAGACAAACAACATTCATACACACAAATTTATAAAGAATCATCATCACCGCCATCATCATCGTCACTATCATCACCAGAACTATGAATTTGACTTGGAGTGGACATTACAAGAAAACGGGGCTTCAAAGACTAAAAAATCTAAAATCTATTATTGAAAGCCCTAGAGACGAAAATTTTCCGTCTCTAATTTAGAAACGAATTAGAAAGTCATTTATAATTTTTTTTTTTAAATTGATCAAATAAAATTAGTTTTAAATACAAATTTTGTCTCTAAAATTTATTTTAAATCCGTCATTAATCTATCTCAAATAACATATCAATCCATTTACAATCATGTTTATAAATCCATGTATAAATTTGTATTTAAATTTATCTTTATTTTTTATTATATTATATTTCTATATTTCTATATTTCTAATATACATATATTACTTTACAAAAACAATCACATATTTCAAATAAATTAAAATATTTAAAACAACTAATTTATAATCGAAAGGTACAATACAATTAACAACTAATTTACAAAATACAATTTAAAATGCAATAGAAAATTTTTATTATTCTCACAATTATTCAAGTCAAATTTACAAATGTGATATTAACGATAAGTCTTTTACATCTAAAATAAACTATACACTATACTCAAAATATTAAGTTTTAGAACTAACCATTTTATAAAATCAAAACTCAATTAGGTTGATCATCTTCAACCATTATATTATAAGCAAAATGTAGGTACCTTTCACCAACAAATACAATGCGTATATTTTTATAAGTAACAATGAAAATACAAAGGTAATAAAAATAATTCAAAAGATTGGATATCATACCAAACAAGAAAAATGCAAAGTATCATTTCATATATACCTAGCTAATAGTAGTCTTCACTTACTGTTAACTACAATACATTTCATATTTATTTAAAATTGTAATAACATAATAAATATAACAAATTAATAATATTTTAATGAAATATTAAATTATATCAGATGACAAGGCCAAGAGACACTACAAAAAATCATGCGAATAACAACAGAATTCTTGATTGAATTTAATTCAGTCGGGATGCCCGACTGAATAATAATTTCAGTCAGTAATTACCGACGAAAATAATTCAGTCGGCAAATACCGTTTGAAATTAATATTCAGTAGGCAAATCTTAAACGGGGCTTACGGGTTTAGGGGTTTACGGGTTTAGGGTTTTGAGATTTACCAACGGAATTCAAATTCAATCGGAAAATCTTAAACGAGACTTATGAGTTTAGGATTTAGGGTTTCGGAGTTTACCGACAGAATTAAAATTTCGTCGATAATTACTGACGGAATTTTAATTCCATCAGAAACTATCGACGGAATTTTAATTCCGTCGATAAACCCAAATAGAAATTAGGGCTCGCGATCTACTCTCCTCTCGCTCGTGAAGCACACAATCTGATCTCCTTTCTTCTCCTCGCGTTCTCGGTGATCAGCAGCCCGTGTCCTCTCCTGTTCTCGGTGATCGACAATCGACGACTCGAAGTATGGTCCTCTCCTTCTCCCTTGTCTCTTCCTCGCACACGAGCGGTCTCAGGCCCTTGCGGTCGACCATTACAGTGGCATGCTCGCGGTCGGCCAGCCACCGCAGGGGCTTGCTCGCGACCGATCCGCTGCCGCAAGGGCCTGCTCGTGGTTGGCTCACCGCTGCAGGGGCCTGCTCGCGTCCTTTGCCGGCTACCGCAGGAGCTAGCTCGCTACCACAACCGACCACAGCAGGGGCTGCTCGTGGCCAGTCGTAGGTGCTTGCTCAGCCGTAGAGTTCCTTAATTGTTTCATTGTATATTTATGGCTAATATCTATTTGTTTGAACCTCTTTAAACTTATGCAAGGAATCTCAAATATATGAGACAAACAAAACTTAGATGTGATGCTTAGGTTGATTTGATAGTTTGCATATCCATTGTTCTATATATTAGATTTGTTTTACTTGCATTATCTTTTATTTATTAGGGTTAGTTTCATTATATGTATTGCTATTTCATTTAATGATACCCTAAGCAACAACATATGTTTATTAGAAAATCTAAGTTTATAATGATTTCCTAAGCAATAACATGAAATTCTAAGTTTGTAATAATACCCTAAGCAATACCATTATATTCTAAGTTTATCATTCCTTTACTTTAGTGTAGAGAAGATTTTCAGTAATATGATATGAAAATCATGAGATGAAATTGAGCTCATAATGCTTTATTTAAGTTTATTTCAAATGATACAAGTTTAATAATTCTTTAAATTATATTCTCATTAGGTAGCAATGTATATGAACAAAACTTGGATGTATAATCGATTAAAAAATGAATTTATCAGAGATGATTTTATTGCTAAAGTTAAATAGTTTGTGAATTTTGCTAAAAGTCATCCAGAATATATGAATGATATCGAGTTATGGTGTCTGTGCAATCATAAAAAAAAATATCAAAATAGAACTTTCTGTGATGAGGATACTGTAAAAATGCATATATATAGAAATAATTTTGTGTCAAATTACTACAATTGATATTGTCACAAGAGTCTTATTTATATGAACCAATTAGGTCTTCTGGTGGTTCATCATCTGGTACAACTGTTACCGCTCCTGAAGCATCAATTAATATTGATATTACAATGCAATCAATGGTTCACGATGCGATGAATGCAGTTGATTATTCCAACATAGATGAAATACCAACACCTGAATATCAGCAACTATATGAAATGTTAAAGGCTAGTGAAAGAGAAGTGTAGGAAGATATTCCTTCTTGTCATTCTCAACTATCAACTACTGTAAGGTTATTGAATATGAAAGCAGAACATCATTTTTTTGAAAGATGTTATGATGACATCTATCAATTGATGTCATAATTGCTCAATACTAATAACATAATGACTGATAGCTTCTATGAAATAAAGAAATTGATCAAAAGTTTAGGTTTACCTGTAGAGAAGATTAATTGTTGTATAAATAACTGCATGATATTTTGGAATGAAGACAATGATCTAAATGAATGCAAAAGCTGTACTCATCCTCATTTTAAGTATCGTACTCACATACCAGGGAAGAAGAAGAAAAATATTACTTGGAAAGTAATATACTATTTTCTGTTAACTGCTAGACTTCAATGCTTGTATGCATCTGCCGCTACAGCTTGCCACATGATGTTGCATCATGAGCATAAGCATGAGCACGAAGGAGGTATATATAATGTGTTGTCCTTGTGATTCTCCTACATGGAACATTTTGCTACTATATTTCCCTCCTTTGCAATGGAACCACGTAATGTGAGATTGAGACTTTCTGCAGATAGATTTTAACCATTTAGTTAGTCAGGATGGTAATATTCATTTTGGCCAGGCATATTAACATCGTACAATTTACCACCATGGATGTGCATGAAAGATAAAATTTATGTTCCTTACCGTACTTATTCCTGGTCCAACCAAAGATAAGATAGATGTTTCTTGCAACCTCTGATTGTCAAGCTGAATGAATTATGGAATGTAAGTTCAGTGACTTATGATGTTGTAAGTAAAACTAATTTTACATTGCATATTGCCTTATTGACGATCAATGATTTTCTAACATATTCAATGTTGTCGATATAGAGCACGGCTGATAAATTAGTGTGCCCACATTTCATGACAGAGTCCGATGTATTTTCATTACCTTGTAGTGGGAAGGTATCTTGGTTTGATAATCACCATAAATTTTTACCAATTGATCACCTTTTTAGGCGAAATAAGAAAATTTTCTAAAGAACATTGTAGTCAGAAAACCTCCCCCAATAGTGAATTTCTCCCAATATCTCATCCTAATTCTGATGAGATAAATAAATATCTTGTTAGGATGTGCAGTGTGGTTGGAAGAAAAGGAGTATTTTCTGGGAGCTGCCTTATTGGAAGTATCTACTCATTCGACATAATATAGATGTGATGCATGTTGAGAAAAAAAATTCTTTGATAATATCTTTAACACTATGATGAATGCGCCTAGAAGAACTAAGGTCATTACAAAATCACGTGAGGAATTAAAAGAACTAGTCAATAGACCAGAGTTGCATTAGAATAAAATAACCAATAAATTTTCAAAAGCTTCTTATACATTGGATAAAGATGGTAAACAAGTTTTATGTAGTTGGTTGAAAGAAATCAAATTTTCAGATGGATATGCATCGAATATGACTCAATGCATTGATATGAACAAGTTAAAGATGTTTGGAATGAAGAGTCATGACTGTCATGTGTTCATGCAAAAACTTATTCCAATAGTTTTTCTATTTACTTCCCAATAATATTTGGCAAGTACTTACGGAGTTGAGTATGTTTTTCAAAGATTTGACAGCGAGGTGTATTATGACGGTCGATAAACTTCGGCTAGAAATAGGCATTCATCTTATACTTGGTAAGCTGGAGCGTATATTTCCATCTAGTTTTTTTATTCAATGGAACATCTACCAGTAAATTTACCATATGAGACACAAATAGTTGGTCCTATGCAGTACAGATGGATGTATTCATTTGAGCGATTTTTGAGAAAATTAAAAAATAATATTTGTAACAAATTAAAAATTGAGGGGTCAATATGTAATGTTTATTTGGTTGATGAAGCATCTTCCTTTTGCTCCTACTATTTTGATGATAATGTTAAAACCAAACATCGCAAGTGTCTTAGAAATTCTGATGATGCTCAGAATATGGACCCATCGATGCTTTCTATTTTTAAATTTTCTGGTAAACAATGGGTACAATTATTTCTAGATGGTTAACTCAACAAGAATACCATGCTGCACGAACATATATACTCTTAAACTATGATGAGGTCAAACCATACATAAAGTAAGTTAAATTTTCTAATCAAACATTTATCTCATTGTATTTGTTTGCTTGATATCCAAATTATTTTAAAATTAACTTCTTTCACAGCTTGTACAAATAACAATTATATCTACAAAATCCATCAATGGTGCAAGTGAGGTAGTTGAAAAGTTAGAGACCGAATTTGCATTATGATTTCAAATATATATAAGTTAGAGAAATTTTCATAATTCTTCATTAAATTAAGTTCGATCTTAATTTATCTCATAACTATTTTGATAGGTGAACGTCCGCAAAATATCAAATGTGCAAGATGATAGAATATTGAATCTTACATTAGGATCCCTCCGTCAAATATGGTCTACTCTGGTTATTATGTTAATGGTCTCAAATTTCACGTGACACAACGAGATTCATGGAGATTAACTTATAATTCTGGTGTTTGCATTAAAAGATCTATCAATAACAATAACATTGAGTTTGATTACTATGGTAGACTTGAGGAAATCATAGAGGTTGAATATCCTGCATTACCTATAAAAAGGTGTGTGTTGTTCAAATGTTCATGGTATGATATGACCCAAAGAATAGGTATCAGAATACATCCCAATTATAATTTAATTGAGATTAATGCAAACAGAAGGTTCAATAAATTTGAATATTTCATTTTTGGGGTATAAGCAAGTCAATTTTTTTATCTTGAATATCCTATGAAGAGAAGAAGATCTAGTGAATGATTGTCTGCTTATCGAATGAAACCTCGTTCGACCATAGAAATGCTGAATAACATCATTGCTCAAAACCATGATGCATTCAGAATGATGAAGCAGAGAGATATTCAGTTGATTCACAACTCGAATCTGCACCACAATTACTTGTAGATGTTAATGTCACATATGAGATAGATGGTGGAGAGATATCTAGCAGTGAGAATCTTGTTGAACTAATAGAGTCTAGCGACAACAACTTAGAAACTGTTAATGTTGAGTACACCACTCTGTGGATCTATAGTGCTTAGGGTTGTTGGAGAATCGTAAGTATCTTTTTATTATTAGTAATTCAAGTTTTTTATTTATAATATATATCTTATGTCTTAATATTTTTTTATATGCAAGTTTACTCCTGATGGTCATCGAGTGAGTCTGTATTTCTAGTACTATTCGAAAAGAATTTAGATATCTCCACAATAGCATGATATTGTCCACTTTGGGCCTAAGCCCTCATGGTTTTTCTCTTGGGCTTTCCCCAAAAGGCCTCATGCCAATGGAGATATCTTTTCTCTTATAAACTCATACTCTTTCCCATGTGTTTCCAATATGAGACTATGTTTGCAACCTTGCAACCCTAACAATCCCCCCTCAAACAAAGGACCATAGGCTTCCCACATCTGATTCTCGACCCACCAGGTCTTCCTGCCTGGTGTCTGGTCCTCTTGATCCGAACATAGGAGCCCCCACTTTCTTTGTTCGAGGTTAATATTGTACCCACATGGCTCAATCAGACCATAGCTCATGTGCACAGTCGGCGGTTAAACCTTTTGCCAATCCGGGCTCTGATACCAATTGTTGGATCGAAAATAATTTAGATATTTCCACAATAGCATGATATTATCCACTTTTGGCCTAAGCTCTCATGGTTTTGCTCTTGGGCTCTCCCCAAAAGGCCTCATGCCAATAGAGATATCTTTTCTCTTATGTACAATATATTTATCCTTTAATATACTAAATTTTTAATTTTTAATTGCAGAAAAAATATATGTGGGAGGATGGACACGAGGCAGAATTTGCAGTGACTTGGAATATTTATTGTGCCAAATTGTACAAAGACCTCTTATATTATATGAGAAAGAATGGCACAAGACCAGCTTATGTATCTGACGAGATATGGGGTGCATGGACGACCACTTGGTCTGCAGAGAGATGGCAGACAAAGGCTCTAAAAGCTCGAGAAAATAGAAATACAGAGCCAGGTGACCCAAGTACTGGATCCGTTCGACATATATCAGGATCCCGATCCATTGTTGAGCACACTATGTTTCTGGTGAGTTTAATTTAAAGTTATATAAATCAAATTTTTATTTATTAACAAACTTATATAATTTTGGCCTAACTTTTTTGTGTATGCAGGAGTGTTCTTTAGAAGGCAACCCACTTGCTTGGAGATGTTTCTCAAGACTCACCAGAGAAAAGACGACACATATGTTGATGTTCGATCCAAGAATATTGGAGTTTGAATTATTAACTTTATTATATTTAATCGTTAATAATGATTAATTAGCTTTAGTATTTGTGTACAAGATATAAATCGTATATTGCTTTTCTACACAAGAGGAAATGAAAAATAGGGTGGCTCAGGAATCTCAACCACTAGTAGAGGGAGGGGAGTTACAAGATCTATCTACCTAGTAAATAAATGATATTTATTATGATGTTGTGGGTGGAAGGACAAAGAACTCCTCCCTCTACGGCCTTGGCTCCCAGGCTAAGGTGGTATTTGATTGCTTGAGGACTCCTAGGGGTCGTGCTAGTTCCTCTTCTTCTTCTTCTTCTGAGGTGGAGTCATTAAGAAAAGAAAATCAAGAATTGAAGACTCAAATGACTATGATGGATCAGAGGTGGAAGGAGAGGTGGGCTGCTCAGGAGTAGACATTGGCCCAGATGCGAGTAGTCATTGCCAGATGGGACCATTCACAGCAGCCCCGGTCACAGCATGGTATTGAGTCACAAGAGACTCGAGACCCATTAGACCCTACTAGTGATTAGATTTTTCTGAGGTATGTTCAACTATAATTTGATTTTTTTTATTTATCGTACATTAATTAAGTAAAATATATTTGTTCTATTTGGATATTATTAGATATTTATCTTAAATTGTATTACATATTATAATTTTTGAGTTATATATTGCATTTGCATTGATTCGTTAGTTCTAATCATAATCTCTTGTATATGACTTTCACAAGATTATATTTGGATATATATGTAGGAGATGTATCATAGTAAGTATTTTGAATATTTTGTATTTATCTTTTACTTGTCATTCACTTTTGGATAGTTATGATTGTGAATATTTTATATTTGGATAGTTATGTTTGTGTTTACTACGATGAATTTTGGAGATTTGGACATTTATGGTTGTGCTTTGTATTAAATTTTCGATAGTTTGATTGTTTGTATGTTGTGGGCATTTTGTATTTGTATGTTGTATGGATTGTGATTTGTGTGGATTATGTTTGTGTTGCCATCGCGTGTGATATTTTTTATTGATATAAAAATTGTATATAGGATACGTTCTAAATAGCAGGGAGTATTTTAAAATTTTTATTAAAATTTTGCGATGGAATCATAATTCCGTCAGTGATTTCTGATGAAAATCCCAATTCTGTCGGAAAAATATCGAATATGCATAGTAACTTTCGATACAATGCCGACTGAATTGATGATTCTGTCGATAATTAATATTACCGACTGAATCAGATTCAGTTGGTAAATTCCATTACCTTCCGTCTCCTTCATGCCGACGGGACAGTTGTTCTGTTGTTAAAATATATCGACAAAAATTTATTTTTCGTCGGAGAATACCGATTGAATATCATTTCTATCGTAAATTACATTTTCGACGCAATTACTTCCTATACCATAATTTTCGTTATTATTCCATTGGGAAGCCCAATTACTGACAGAATAACGATGAAAATTTCAATCATTGTTCGTTGTTATTTTTGTAGTGAAATCATTTCTCCAATGTATTCTCAAACTTCTGTAAAAAACATAAGATTTAATCATACTCTCTTTTAGTTCTAGAAGAACTTGTGCTTATACTTTGAACTAATTTGGTAAGTATCTGTCTTCCTACTATTGGATTTGCATATCAGAGCATTCCTTTTGTCATAATTTTTGTTGATTAAATAAATTTTTATAAACACAAACATCCCATCTAGATGAAAGTGAAAAGAGAATTAAAGTTTAAAGACAATATTAACCATCAACTAAACTATGTCATACTAAATCAATAAAACAAAACTTTACTTTCATTTGGTCATCAAGTTCATTATTTGATCATAAGTCTATTGATGTATAGAACAAATAACAAAAAAGTAATTAAACAAATCTTACCACTCAGTATTTGATCTACAAATGATCCTTCCAAGTAGAAATACAGAATGTCCCAAATCAAACGTCTAATGGTTGTAGATCAAAACATTTAAATTGATGTTACAAAAAACAAACCGACTAAGGATACATATAAATGATACCGCAGGAAATCAGAAACACCCTTAATTAACTAACAGGAATATTATTCTTGTATTTTGATTAATGTAACATTATACCTTTGAAAAGGCTTTGCAGAATTGAGTTGTTTTAGCGGCATGGATGAGAATCCCCGTCGGTTACTGGCTCTTCTTTTTCTTGCAAAAGAAAATCCTAGGGATGTAAATGAGTCGAACCGAGCCGAACAGTATTAGGCTCGAGCTCGGCTTGTTTAAGTTATATTCGGGCTCGAGCTCGGCTCAAGCTCGAATCGAGCTTTTATCACAAGGCTTGAGCTCAGCTCATTTTAGAATTATCAAGCTCACGAACAGTTCGAGCTCGGCTCATTATTAGCTCGATTATCAAAGTTAACGAGCCTAACTCGTTAAGCGAGTTCGGGCTTATTTTCGGGCTCGTTTAGGGCTCGTTTTTGGCTCGTTTTAGAGCTCATTTTTTGACTCATTTTAAAGTTCATTTTAAGACTCGTTTTAGAGCTCGTTTTTTGGCTCATTTTAAAGTTCATTTTAAGGCTCATTTTAGAGCTCGTTTTTTGACTCGGTTTAAGGTTCGTTTTAAGGCTCGTTTTTTTGGCTCGCGAGCCTATAAATGAACATGTTCGCGAGCTCACGAGCCGAATATCCTTAAGCTCGAGCTCGGCTCGATAAAACTGTCGAGCTCGAAATCGAGCTCGAGCTCGGCTTGATAAGATAAACAAACTAACTCGAACGAGTTTTTTACCGAATCGAACTCCAAATAGCTCGCGAACTATTTGGTTCGTTTACATTCCTAGAAAATCCGACACCATTAGTCACACAAAAAAGAATAACCCAGTTTGCCAAAATAAACTTGATATAGCCAGCTAGATGAAGTAGAGCAACTCATATGCAGAAACTACAAAAACAAACTCCATGGCAATTTGGACAACTCCAGTTCTCTGGCAACGCCACCGGCTCTGCATTTTCCCCGTACCTATAACCCAAATCAAGCATCACCAACGGATCTCAACAAATAGCCAAAGACGGCATTACTCATCACTAATCTTCATCCCAAGACAACAATGCAGCCATCACAATTCACATAATCACATTCTAAGAACCCAAAAAGGCATAGATCCTCCAATTTTTTCTAGAACAAATAATTCCACCAAGCGGATAAGACCCTAACTTTACTAGAAAAAGCCAATGCAAAAATTGATGAAAAAATAGTAAAATAAAAATGCAGATTTTTAATCATCGGTGTGATCATCTTGACCTTGGCTCCAAAGGCAGCATAAGTTTGAGAGGCCTAGACACTGCCGGTTCTAGCCATACAACAAACAGGTCAAAATCGTGTCGTTAGCTTCTTCTCCAACTTTGTCGAGTCCTCGATCAATAAACATCTTCCTCGCCATGATGATTCCTGACTGATTACGACATCAACCACAAAAAAAAAAAATGTCAAAAGGCGGTGTAGTTGTTTGCGGCCGTGCGAGGTGGCCGCAAGGTTGTTTGCGGCTGCTGCTTGAGCGAGAGGCTCACAGCCGCTTCAAGTGCGAGAGGCTCGCGACGGCTTGTTTAGAGAGATAGATGAGAGGAAACGTTTGTTGCGAGAGAGACGAGAGAAAATGGAATGACAACTAGTAGGGCTGTAATCGAGCCGAGCATGCTAGCTCGAGCTCGAGAAAACTACATAAGCTTGACTTGAGCTCGAGCTCGATCAAGCTTGTGAGTTTGAGCTCGATCAAGCTCAAGTTAAGCTCAAGCTGAGCTCGAGCCTGAATTGAAAAAATAAATTAAAAATTTGTTCAAGTGATGATTCAAACCATAGACTTCCTTAACTTATTCTTTATTTTAAAAGTAATAATAATTTTAATTATTAAAATATTAAATTAATCTGACTTGATAAGGCTCGACGAGCCCTCGAGTCAGTGTTAAATGAGCTCGAGCTCGGTTGAAATGTTAAACTAGCCGGCTCGAGTTGAGCTTGACCTCGAGTTGAGCTTTGACCGAGCGGCTTGCGAGCGGGTCACGAGCGACTCGGCTCATTTGTACCCCTAATGAGAACTGGGAGTTAGGCTTTTTTCCCCATAGGCTTTGCATGATTAAGTACATGTTAGATGTGATCATCACATTTTTTTTCTTAAAAATTCTTATTTCCAACTCTTCATTCATGTCCCAATTGAGTATTCATTGGAATGGAAAAAATAATTGATTATATATTTACTTTAAGTTCATATATAAACTGAAGGGGATATACCTTAAACTCATTCCAATAGAGCTCTTTAATTTTGTGGGTGCTGAAGCGCTGGTATGTCATTAAGCTCCTCCCCAATGATTATTCACTATTCTATTAATCTTGTGAATAACACGTATAGAATTTTTAAATCTATCATAAAGTTACAAATAAACAATGTTAAATAATTAAAATAGTTGAAAAAAATAAAATATTTTATAGTACTTATAAAACTCCGTAGGGGATTATAGACTCTCGAATGTCTTGCATCTCAGTAACTGAGTGGTTGACCGAAGGAACTTGCATGAGTACTAGCAAATGTACTTGTGAAAATACTAGCGAAAGTGAATTGGAAGGTGCTAGCGAAGGTGTATGGGAAGGTCCTGCAACTAAAGGGCATACATACAGTGTCAGGTGATGAAGCAAACTGGCCAAGAGTACTTCGTCTATGGCCACTACGCCGAGACTGCCAATCAAAATTATTAGAATAAAGTAAATAAAAAATTGATGCATAATGAATACCATATTTGCTAACATATCAGAGAATGCACAAAACAAAACACTAAGATATCACCTCTAATGACATATAGGAAAAAAATACATTAATAGATAAAATATATAAATTTAAGAATGAGATAGTATATAGACAACTAATTGAGTTACAAGTTTTATAAATTTACAGATTGAAACTAAATTTAGTCATAAAAAAATATTATTATTGGTGCAATCAACCTCTATAGTTTTGATATTTGACATGCACCTAAGTCTAGTCAATTTGACTAAAGATTGATTTAAACAGGACCTGATGTTTGGTTGTAAATGAAGTCTAGTCAGCTTAAAGTTGACTAGATGACTAGTAAAGAGAAGTCTAGTCAGGACCAGATAACTAGTAAGGGAAAATCTTAACTGGAGATTAGGTGGATGAGAATTCTATCGAGTGACTAGTCCTAACTAGAAGTTAAGTAAAGAAAAGTCCTGACTGGATGTTAGACAGTAAGAAGTCTACCTAATGACTAGTCCTAACTAGATGTTAGACAATGTAAATTTGTAATTGGAGGTTAGGTGGGTGAAAAGTCTAATGAGTGATTAGTTATAATAGGATGTTAGGCAAGGAAAAGTCCTAATTAGAGATTATGTAGGTGAGAAGTCTATCGAGAGACTAGTCCTAACTAGAGGTTAGGCAATGATAAGTCCAAGCGGTTCTAAAGGACTGGAGACTTGGCAAATGAAATCCTAGGAGAGTGAACTCTAGGTGGTGAAATCCTAAGGAGTATACCTTAGGCGGTAAAGTCTTGGAGGAGTTAACTCCAAGCAAAAAGTAAGCCTAGTAGGTTAGATGGACTTATAGGATTAGGCTAGGTTTCTTGATTATGTTTTATATGGTTGTTTTGTAGAAACTTGGAGCTAGAAGCAAGATAGAGAGTAAACAAATGCAATCGAATGCAAAGACCAAGTTTGGGCCGAACCAAACTTAACTCGAGTCTAACCAAACCCAAACCAGTTCAGTCAACTGAACTAACAGTTCGATAGAACGAATGAGTTCGGTAGATCGATCGGGTTTGGCAGACCAAGTTTGAGTTTAGATTTGGATTTGTGACTTAGCTTGGTTCAACCAATTAGAAAAATTGGTTCGATCAACCAACTTGGTTAGGTTGGCCAAATTGCTGAGTTGTCAAAGAAGTTGACACGGAAGCTGATGCAGAAAAAGATTAGATTTAACTTTATAATTTGGATGAGGATAAGAATGTATTAGATGATGCAGATAAAGATAAGGTTTGATCCAAATATAGTTTTATCCAAATAATAATTAATCTAGATAAGGATTTGATCTAACTCTATAAAAGGAGATGAAGACTCTACGTTAAAGTACAACAATTCCATACTTCTCTTCTACTCTGTGTTCTAAGCAAATTCACTATGAAGCTCTGCAACCAAGGAACCCCCAGGAGGGGTGTGCTACACTCAGGACTATAGGATCGGTATGTACGTGAGAGAGAGGGTGGATCACTTGTCTTTAAAACAAGTAATCTTTTGCGACTTTTAAAGCAAGTATTTAATGGAATAACACAACACAGAAACAAAAACATGAATAAGAACTTGAGAAGTTACTTGGTTTGAAGTTTTCGACAATTTCTACTTCAAGACCCACGATCCCTTGGACCGTATCGACAGGAAATCTACTAAAAACCTCTTCTGGAATCGCTGGAAGAGGAAATCAAATACAAGATAACAAAGAAAGGGAAGTGTAACAGCCCACACTCCCTTTTTGCAAGTAATAAGAAAATGTAGTAATTAATTTCATTACCAACTTGCATAAAAGGATCCGGAAGCTCTCAAGAGTTAGTATTGGTCTGCTGGCAGTAGTTGGAAGTTGCGGAGCAGTAGCACAGCAACAATCAGACTTGTTCGAAATAGTAGAATGGTCTTTGGAGCTTGTATAGATGATCTATGTTGAAGGCTGCTTAAACAGGGCATATATAGACTGTTGAAGGCGCCTCCAGCTTCATCCAAGGTGCCTCTAGAAGCAAGTCTTATCTCCTTATCTTCGGAGGCAATAAGGCCACAACCTATGGTTTTTACCCTTTGGAGGGTGCCTTCAAAGCTCTCCGAGGCGCCTCCAGCGCCAAGCTTCAAGGCACCTCCATCCACATGGGAGGCACTTATTGGTGCAATTGACCTCCAAGGTTTTAATGCCCAATAAATATGTTTAATTGAGCTTAATCAAGGGAAGTCCTAGTCGCAGCTAGGTAAGGGTGAGAAGTCAACTGAGTGACTATTTCTAACTACGGTTAGGCAAGGAAAGTCCTAGTTATGGGCAGACAAGGGAAATCTCAATAAATTGTGGAAGCCTAGTAGAATGATTTGGAGAACCTGATACCAAATCCCTAGTGGGCCGATCTAATGCTAAGTCATGGTGAGTGAAGTCAGGTGGAGAAAACCCTAGGGGACGTAACCTTAGGTCCTGATGAGTGAAGTTAGATAGAGAAAACCCTAGAGGGAGGTAACTCTAGGTTCTAGTGAGTGAAGACAGATGGAGAAAATCCTAGGGGGGAGGTAACCTTAGGTAACGAGAAGTCTTAAAGGAGTAAACTCTAAGCAAGGTCGATCGGGCGGTCGACCAGACCAACAAATCTTGGTAATTCTAAGTTTAGTTTTATAATAGTATTTTACATTACTATTATTATTGTTAGCTAATTTAGCATTGCAGGAAAAATCTTAGTGGATCAGGCAATCAAACACTGAGTAGAGAAAGTCCAAATGGGTCTGAAGGACTAATATTTGGTAGGTAGGTTGAGGTAATTAACTGGTGTGGAGCGACATGAAGGTCGTGTCCCAAAAAGGGAGAAACCCTAGGTCATTGATCCAACAAAAGAATTTGATAGGTTTCCAAGTTGAGATCAAAGACAAGTTTACTGTCTACTCATACTTTACTACTCATGCATCATAATATACTATGCTAACTTTAGTTTATAGGAGTAATCGAACGAACTCTATTTTGTAGGATCCAGGTGAATCGGTTGACCGAACCAAGCTAACACAGCACAGAGTGATCTAGCAGAACACATTTGGAATGTAAGGGGATTGATCGATCGAACCTAATGATCGATCGACCGAACATTTATTAGCATTGATGATGAAGTAGATTCAGATCCCAGCGAAGAAGGCAATTTGAGGGATTGGTCAACCAAACCAGGTGATCAGTCAACCAAACCTTTAATGGCATTAATTATAGGAAGATCATATCTCATCACTAAAGGAAAGCATAATATTCAGTTGACCGATAGAGGGTTCAATCGACCTAACAGATCAGTCGACCGAAGGGATTTTCGGTCGAACGAACCTGGCTTATAAAATTGAAATATGAGCCGACGGAGACAACTTCTGCTGTGCAAATTTTCTATTCTACTCTACTCATGCTTCTGGCATTCAGTGCCTCAACTTCACATGCAAGCTACTACGCCGAGAAGTGCTGACGAGCAACATTATTTTCTATTGTCAGTATATTTTAGTTAAGCTTGCATTGTTTACTTTCTAAAAGATAGTAGTGTGTTACTATCTTTTCATCCGTACAAATTGCTTATTTCTGAAGATTTTGGGAAGAAGAATTATAGTGAATTACCCAACGACGTGATCAAGGATCGCTGGTCTTGGAGTAGAAATTGATATAGGCTCTGAACCAAGTAACCACCTGAGTCATCTTTATTAATCTTATTATTTTCTACTGCTTTACATTGATCAATTTCTTTTGATAAAAGAAAAAGTTTTAAGAAGCGATATTCCCCCCCCCCCCCCCCTAGCAGTTCTTCTCGATTCTTCAGCGCCTCCATGCCCTTCCACACGGGGACTTTGACCAAGCATCCGAGGTGCCTCCACTTGACCAGGAGGCACCTCGGGTCACTGTTCACCCGAGACTTGAGTCACTTTTTACTCCTATAAAATCTGTTAATTCAAATAACAAGTTATACCTTACAAAACAGAGTTAGCATAATAATAAAATAATCTTATTAATTAGATTATTTCTTTTTAAGACTGGGATCTAGTCAAGGTCTCACTCTAGGTTTTCAAAATGGACCCAAAGTGGGCCTAAGTAAAGTCCCTAAATGAGACTCATCCTCATTGGGCACTCTCCTCTAATGGTTACCTTACTTACCACGCAGAGTCGCTTGACTTCATTTCGACCTACCAGGTCTTCCCGCTAGTTGTCAAGTCCATAGACCCAACTAGATTTCGGCTAGTTGCCAAGTCCCACCGACCCAATCGGACCTCCGACCAAGTATTGGGTCACATCTTGACTTATCTGAACTTCTACACTAGCTATCAGGTCCTCCAAACCTACCTGGATTTTAGTCTGGTATCAGACATATCAAGTCCTGCACATTTGATAGAAAGGTTAGATCACATCACACCTAACTTTAATTCATTTATCATTCATCAAAACTTATGTTTGACCAATGATGCTAACTGCACCAATAACCTCCCTATTTTTGATGCAATGACAATATGGGTTAAAGTTAGAAAAAATATACTAAAAGAAATAGTAATATAAAAATAATTTAAGAGAAAGATAAGTAACTTCAATTTCTATTTTATTCTCTTGATTAGTTTAGGATTAAGATATTTTAGATGTTTTAGATTTGCCTTAGTTTTTCTTACTTAAACTCTTACCCTTCCCCTTTGATATTCATAAAAAAAAATATGTAAATAAGTAAGAGAAAATATAAAATAGGTAAATAGATAAAGTAAGCATATCAAATAATAAATTTTTTAAAAGTAAAAAAAAAATTTAATAAAAGAATTGCAGGTCTATCTCAAGGAGGATATTTTTTTTAAAAAATAATTCAAAATAATTGTTAAGATTTCAAGAATTTGTCAAAGAAAAAATTTAAATCAAAGTATATATGAATTTTGTCCATATTTTTCAGAATACTTTGCAATTAAAAAAAATCTAAAGTATTTTTAAAACATATTTGAAAATTACTTTCAAAGTTGTTTCCAATGAGCCTTTCAAAAAAGTTGTAAGTATTTGTAAAAAAATCATGAAAGCAATAATTGAAAAATAATTTTTCAAAGTAAATTTTGAGAAAATTTTACAACCCATTTTTCAAAATATTAAAAAAGTATAAAGGTATTTTCAAACCATTTTTTAAAGAACATTTTACAAAGTATTTTGTAAGGGTTTGAAAATGGGTACTTTGAAAATTTTCAAAAGCTAAGAAACTTAAGTAAATTTCAAAATACTTTCCTAAAGTAATGATTTTCAAAGTGGAGAGAATTTTTTTTTAAAAAAATTAAAATAATTTTAAACAGTTTTGAAAATATATTTTTCCCCTTAATCTGATCTTGTTTTAAAAATAATAGTCATCTAAAAATTATTCTCAAATGTCTAACATTTAGTTACTAACTAACTACTAGAAGATAGCAGCGTTCACTTGGTTAGTCAACTTAAGTGCATGTATCCAGTCAGTTATCTATTTAGAAGGATTACTTAACTTGATCAATGTATTTTTGTATTTTTTACCTAGACTTATGTTGATGCACTGACATAAGCATCTGAAGTCTAAGCAAAGTCCTAAACATCTCACACCATTCTATGTTTTTGAATATACAAGTAAGATAACTCTAACATTCTTGTGAGTTGCTAATTGCTAAAGCTATAGGATCATGCTATCTAAGAGAAACCTAGGCTAAGTCCAGAATATATTTTGAAATACTAGAAAAATGGAGATTTTAAAACAAAAGTAAAAAATTGAAATAACCTAAAAGTTTAAAATTGCTTGCAAGTATAAATGACATAAAAGGTTAAGTACAAATTTTACTTTTTAAATGGATACATCCATCGAAAATAGATAGGACCTCCAACTTTGGCCTCATATGGCAAGTGAACCAAAAGATATTCCATGAAATCAAAAAATGAGGATGAATTTATCCTTTTTAAATTACACAAAATGATTGAAATATCTCTCTCTAAAGTCTCCATGTGTGAATGTCTCAAAATTGTTGAGCAAATATTATGAAGAAAAATGTTTAACTCTGTAATGACACACCATACAAAATTTGGTAAGAGTTCCTTAAAAGTAATGGAATTAGTTTTTTCACAAATATATGACAGTCATGACTTTTTAAACCAACCAATTTACATTCCTTCATATCGATACATCTTCCAAGATTAGAGACATAACCATTAGGAAATCTCAATGATTCAAATCATTTACAAACAATACATCTCTGATCCTTATTCAATGCATAAACTGCTTTTGACTTTGGTCTCCTACTACTTTCATTGACATCAAGATTGTGTCATTTACAAAGAAATCACATATCTTTTCTTGTATTTAGATTGCCTTTCATTTTTCTGGCAATATCCATAACTATATTTATCATATTATCAAAAATATTCTTCTCAATATGCATTACATATATCAAGATTATGATGAATCAAATGACTCTTCTACTATGATAAATCCCAATATATACTTTGTTTAGTCTATTTATGTCTACTACCATATTTATATATTATTCCATGTGTCTCTTTAATAATAGATGGAAAGTTAAGCACTTTGTACCAAATATGTTCACCAGTTAATCTCAATGGTGAGGTGTTCTTTCAATTCTATTCTTAGTGAATTTTTCTTTATTCCTTTTAAAATTATAATCTGGTAGTAAAAATTATTTATGCCAATCAAAATAATTTAGTTTCTTTCTATATTTCAATCTGATTGACTTTGATCTCTCTATACATATTGGATATCCTAAGATCCTAGTGGTACTCCATCTCAATAGCATACCATAAGCCGAAAAGTCTTTTATGGTCAAAAGAAGAGCAGTGTTTATTACAAACATCTTATTAGTATAAACATTTGTTGTGTTCAAAAGAATTCATATATTTTCATAATGGTATGATATTGTCTACTTTGGGCCTAAATTCTCATGATTTTATTTTTGGGCTCTACACAAAAAGCTTCATGCCAATGGAGATACCTTTATCTTTTAAACCCATGATCTTTTCCATGTATTTTCTGTTAGATTTTGAGGAATGTCCTAAGGCAATCGCCTTACGATTTTTACTAAATATAGATTCATTATTTGAGTGCATATTATATGTTTAATTGTCTTAAACTTATTTATTGAAGGTCCACAATACAATTCATAGCATGAGAGAAATTGTGATTGGATTACAACTAGTGATTATCTCTACATGTATAATTATAAACATATTGGGATTTTTCTATTCGTCGAATTAATGCATTCGTACATCATCAATTCTGTAAGACTAGCACAGGTTATACTCCTTGGTTCGCCAAACAACTATTTTCTCACTAGCTGGAGATATTGGGACGTTGAGAGTTAAACATTGATGATATTGGTCCGGTTAGGCCGGCTAGAGAGGGTTGATTTGTTTGAAACACTTAAAACAATACCTTATCGATCTTCCAACTCAGGTTCGCAAGAATAGCAAATAAAATTAAACAGAAATAACAACTTAAATAAAATCAGTAAAAGGCATCAACATTTACTTGGTTACAACCTAGTTGGTTGTTAATCCAAGATAAATGACAGCTCTTAAGAATCTCCTTCACTGAAGGCAGAAAAACCTTTTACACTCATTAATAGCTCAAACTATTGTTAGAAAATCAATACAAAAGTTGTTATATCTTTCCTAGGTCCAGGGGTCTTTTTAAAGCCCATGGAAAAACTTATCCTCAGGCTAAAGGCGCCTTCCATAGGGCTGGAAGGCGCCTCTAGCGAGGCAAAGGATAAAACTTTATCATTTCCGCCAATGGCCAGATTACCTAGTCGAAGGCGCCTTCAATGGCTGGTTGAAGGTGCCTTTAGCCATTGAAGGTGTCTTCTGCCTAAAGGTTGCGGAGGCGCCTTTAACTCCTGTTGAAGGTACCTTAAGCAGCTCCATAGCTCCACTCTAGCTCTTCCACTGCTTCGATCACCTGGGCGATTTTGGCCAATCGAAATAAGGCTCACCCGAACCTAATTTCGGGCTTCTCCTCGAGCATGCTTCCGCTCTAGCTCCTCATCCCTCGAACGTCGTACATATCCTTCTCGTCCACTGGCGTACTCTTCCGCAACATCTCATCCCTCGGACGCACCGAGTCCGTCGGCTCTCTCCCGTGTCGTCCTTCTCGCTAGCCGCGTCTTCCGCTCGACTTTCTGTGCTCCTAAGCTCTTGCACACTTAGACATAAGGATCAAAACATAACAGAACATAACCTAACTTGGTTGATCATATCAAAAATAATCTTGGGGTTTCAACAATCTCCCCTTTTTTTATGTGCGCGACCCAAGTTAAGTTAGGGTAAACAAATATAAAGTTAAAGCAATAAAATTACAAGTATGTAATAAAGTACAAAAAGATTTTCAAATTAAATTTAAAATTTAAAATTTTAATTACTATCTCCCCCTACACTTAATCTTCCTATTTGATCACATAAAAAATTGGGGTGACACAATAAAGCTAAGGGTAACTTTCCAAAGCAAAAAGTAAGTTTTTGAAAATTTTTGAAAATTTTAAATTTTTAAAAAAATTATTTTGATATCACTTAGAAAAATTTCAACAATTTTTGAAACTTTAAGTTTTTTTTAAAAAAATTCTAAGTTATGAAATTGACAAAAATCAAAAGCATTATTTTAACTAACTATTTCATGCTTATCAGTTTGTCAAGTAAATATTCAATTCAGTAATTGGCTTCTAAGCTATGGCAAGACACTAGACCTTCTTAATTATTGGATCATCAACCACTTCTAGACAAAGCCTCTTAAAGAATTCAAATATTTAATGTACTTTCTGAAAGCCCTAAGTCTAATTAAATTTTAATTTATAAAAGTTTTTTTGGAACCCAATATAGGTTCCTTCCTACTAGATTAATTAGAAATTTACGGGGTACATAACTTTTGGATATTTTTATGATTTGACCCCTGTGAAATCTAAGATACCAGTTTAGATTTTTATATTTCCTAACATTTTCATTATATGAGCATGCATGATTTTTCAGATATTCTATCTCTGTTTTCAATTTGTCATTTTCTATTTTCAAATTATCATATAAATTTAGCGGACATGCTTTGGACAATTGTATTTTCAAATCTATGTTTTCTTTTTCTAACTTGCAACACTTGTTTGCTAAAACTTAACAAATTTGAATAGATTATCAGGTGGAAGAGATCGTACTTGACTTACCTTATCGATCCCATCATCTGTAGCTCCCCCTGAACTACTGTTTTCTTCTGATGTAGCTCCCCCTTCATCGATGCTCTCGATGCTCATTTCGAACAAGCTTTCTTCGTGTTCATCTTCTTGATGACTTGCCATCAACGCAAGTCTAGAAAAGGCTTCGACCTCCGATTCGGATGACGTTTCATCCCATGTCGTCTTTAGGGTCTTGTATTTATTCTTTTGGATGAGCTTCTTGTTCTTGCCTTTGTCTTTCTCATTGATCTTTAACTTGGGGCAGTTATCTTTAACGTGCCCTTCATCATTGTAGTGGTAGCATCTAATTGTCTTTTTCTTTCTACCCTACAGATGGTTAGATTTTTGAGTTTTAAATAATTTCTTAAACTATCTTACCATGATTACCATTTTGTTATCATCGAGAGAGGATTCTGACTCTTGTTCGTCCATCTTTGCCTTAAGGGCAATATTGTGCTTCAGCTCCTTCGGATCTACACATCTTATTTCATGGACTTCAAAGGTAGAAAACAATTCTTCTAACATAGTTGAATCTAAATCCTTAGATATGTAATAAACATCTACTAATGATGCTCATTCAGTACTTGTAGCGAATGCATTAAGCGTGTACCTTAGCGAATCTCAGTTACTTACCTTTTCTCCGAGATTCATGAGTCTAATGATGAGCTCCTTGATCCTTGAATGAAGGTGTGCAACTGTTTTGCCTTGTTCCAGTTTGATGTTACTGATCTGGTTTCTGAGCAGGTCCCGTCTTTCGAGTTTTACCTTCGAGGTTCCTTCATGTAGTTCCAGGAACTTCTCCCAGAGCTGCTTCGCAGACCCATAGGCTCCGATCTGATTGACTTCTTGTGATGGTAGAATGCTTAGCAGATGGAACTCTACTTTACCGTTTGCCACGAAATCAGGTTGCTCTTTTTTGGTCTAGTGGTATTTATCTTTACCTTCGGGTGCTACAAAACAAAATTCCATTATTAAAAATAAATCAAAATCAGTCTTGAAAAATACCTCCATCTTCTTTTTCCAGTTGATCAAGTCCCCCTCGAAGTTTGGTGGGTGGATGCTTGATCTGGCCATCTCGTGTGCTTCGATCGACGGGCAGTTCTTTTGAAGCTGTTAGGCTCTGATACCACTTGTTGGGATCAAAGGATGTTCGCATATCTCCATAATAACATAATATTGTCCACTTTAGGCCTAGGCCCTCATGGCTTTGCTCTTGGGCTCTCCCCAAAAAGTCTTATACCAATGGAAATATCATGCATCCTTTTAAACCCATGATTTGTACCAAATCTTTCCAATGTGGGACTTTGATTGAATCCTAACAGATGATAGTTATGGTAACTAGTTCATTGGATTGACTCGCTGTAAAATTTCATATGGTTATCTATATATATGGATATGTCTGTGAAGATCTTACTGTAGCTTGGGTACAAGTTTCCATTGACTTGAGGTATATAAGTCATCTTGGTCATGGAAACTTATACTTTGACATCTTAAGCAAGCACCTCATTAAGGTGTGGACCTGGGATGATTAAGTAGAAGTCAAAATGCCCAAAGATGTTTGGATAGCCCACAGAGGATTCACCGCTCCTTGTGAGGAGATGTATACCCTATAGTAACTCGTTAGGATTATTACTCAAAATATTTGCCCAAAGTATCACATGTTAAGAGTGCGAGACTCTTAGATACATGTATGAGTAATTTGAATCCGTAGAATAAGGAAGTATTACTTAGGCTAGTAGGGACAGACACATAGACCATGCCATGAACCAAGTGGGTATAAGATGAGTGAAAGGAATAAGACACGACTCACTATAGACGCGGAAGGGTTTAGAATTAGTTCTAAGAACAACTATAATTTTTTGGCTAATTGGGGATCATGATGTACTATTAGGTGTCACTCATGATCATTCTATAATTAAGTAGTTAATTATAGACAATCAAGATAAACCAGAAACCTATTGTAGGATCGAAAAGCGCTAGAGGAGGGGTGAATAGGGCTCGTGGCTAATTCGTTTGTTTCGTAAATATGCAGCGGAATATAGAAGTAAACTAAAAACAATCACTAACACTTTTGGTTACTTGGTTCGGAGCCTGTGTCGACTCCTACTCCAAGACCCGCAATCATTGATCGTTTTCAATGGGTAATCACTATAAACTCGAGAATCTTTTACAACTTGAAGTATAGTTTTAATGCAATAATTGAAAGTATACCGATGACTTTTTCGATATGGATGGTCGTGCTTTTGGTCATCGGAGCACCGTTGCTTGGTAGCCAGAGTCGGGTTATTGAGTAGTAGGTTCATCTTGTAGAGTAGTGCACAGTAGAAAGATCGCAATTCGAAGTTGTTGTTCTGCATCAATTCATGACCTACTTATATAGGGTCGTTGAAGGTGACTTCAAGCTCCTTAGAAGGCGCCTTTAGCGAACTCTTATCCCCCAAATCTCGATCGTCGATAAGCTCCGCTGCGGTCGTTGATTATCCACCCGAAGGTGCCTTCAGTGTCCTTGGAAGGTGCCTTCCATCAACTATCCAAGGTGCCTTCAGCATACTTGGAAGGCACCTTCAACCCTGCTTCCTGCGCAGCTGCAACCAAGGCGCCCGAGACACCTCCAACAGCCCTGAAGGCACCTTGGACAGTATTCCTCCAAGCGTATCCTTGTGCAACTTCATTCCTGCAAGGCATATTAGTCTACAAACAAAGTATACCCTGCAAAATTAAGTTAGCACAATAAAATACAACAAATACAAGTATTTAACAATCACTGGACTGTCTAGTTCTGACTTCGAGTTTCTCGGTTCCCTCGCCGGGGAACGTGTCCTCACCTACTCCACTCAGGAGAGTTTACCTATTACTAGATCGGTTCTCCAGACTGACTGGACTTTTACTCAGCGCCCGAGGCTCCTAGTCTTCATGCTGGACATCCGCTCCATGACCTATTCAGACTTCCACCTGGTTCGCAACACCAGGATTTCAACCTAGAGTCCCCGACTCTAGGATTTTACCCGAAGCTCTCAACCCACCAAGACTTTCTGCCTAGGATTAACATCCCCTAAGACCTAGGGTTACCGCCCCTAGGGTTTTTCACATGCTTAACCGCAGCTAGGACTTTTCATCACCTAGGGTTACTGACCCTAGGGCTTTCCACCTGTCTAGAATCCACTAGGACTTTTGCCTAAAATTATTTAGAACTTTTCTACAATCTCATTCAAACTTATCATATCACAAGACAACTTAACTTTGGACCCTTTTATTAGGATCCTTTGTACGGCTAGAGAGGGGGGTGTGAATAGCCGACCCCAATCTTTCGCGTTTCTTCCTACGATTAGGTTAGTGCAGCGGAAATACAACGTAGAAAGAAAACAGGAGAAGAAAGACAAACCATATAACGAGGTTCGGAGATGAACTCCTACTCCTCGGCGTGTCCGTAAGGTGGACGAAGCCTACCAATCCGTCGGTGGATGAGTCCCCGGAAACCCGGCTAATAGATACTCCTTGTGGGTGGAGAAACCTCACCACAATCTTTGCAACAGCAATAAGAGTACAAATAGGAACAAGAAAACAAGAACAGAAATGTAAACAACACTTGCTTGCTTTCTTGAAGTCAGCAGGAACCCTGGTGAAGCAGCAGCTTCTCGGATCCAAGCCTAGCTAGAAAACCAGCAACAGGAAGAAACTCACGCGAAGCTTTAGCACCCAACGAGCTCAACAAAGCTCAGAGGAAGAAGAAGCGAAGCTTCAGGAAGGAGAGAACTTCCAGAAGGAAGTAGCGAAGTCCTGTAGCCCTCTTTTATACTGCGAAGAAGAAGACAGAGAACTAGCCGTGCGCAGCTTCTGATCGGTCCATGGACCGATCGAACCTCTGATCGGTCCACGACCGATCGGCCGTCCTCGTCGATCGGCGTCTCTGATCGGTGCGTGGACGTCGAACCTCGATCGGTCCATAGATCGAGCTTTGCCTCGACCCGATCTATGCCCGATCGGTCCGCCGACCGATCAGACTGGATCGGTCGGCCAGACCGATCCACGGCTTTCTTCTCGCGAGGTTGCGTTGCCTCGATCGGTCTCGATCGATTACAATCAATGAGCCATCGATCCGATTCCGATCGGTCACCAATCGAAGAAAGATATCACTGGATCGGTCACCAGACCGATCCAAACTTCTCAGCCCTAAACCTAAGGCTTCCGCACCAACATCCGGTCAACCTTGACCTGTTGGTACATTATCCCTAGCATCTGGTCACTCCCTTGACCTGCTAGCATTCCCCGCTAAGTGTCCGGTCAATCCCTTTGACCCACTTAGATTTTTCCACACCAGATGTCCAATCATCTCTGATCCATCTGGATTTTCCTCTTCGTGCCAAGTATCCGATCACTCCTTTGATCTACTTGGACTTTCCAACACCAGATGTCCGATCACCCTTGATCCATCTGGATTTTCCCTTGCCTGGCTTCACTCACCAGGACTTTCACCTAGCTTCACTCACTAGGGTTTTCACTTGGCTTTACTCACCAGGATTTCCACACTGCCTAACATCCCTGTTAGGACTTTGCCACTGCCTGGCTTCACTCACCAGGACTTTCCAACTGCCTAACATCCCAGTTAGGACTTTCCCACTGCCTGGCTTCACTCACCAGGACTTTCCGACTGCCTGGCTTCACTCACCAGGACTTTTCGCGTGCCAAGCTCCCTGCTTGGACTTTTCCAGTGCCAAGTCTCCATACTTGGACTTTTCCAGTGCCAAGCTCCCTGCTTGGACTTTTCCCGAATCAGGTCAACCAGGTCAACCTTGACCTACGGTTGCACCAACAACCTCCCAAACATCTATTCTTGTCCCATATCAAGAATAGAGCTCTCTCACGAGTGTCAAACATCAACATGCAACTCAACTAGGTCAACCTTGACCTAAGGTTGCACCGACAATCTTCCCAAGTCAAACATCAAAATACAACTCGAGTCAAGTCACCTCGAGTCGGGTCAACCAGGTCAACCTTGACCTAAGGTTGCACCAACAATCTCCCCCTTTTTGATGTTTGACAAAACCCATAATCAAGTTAGGTTAACCCGATAACCTAACTTAGGTTTTCCAACCATCTTCCAATGTCCAATGTTCTTTCCTTGAACATTCTCTGGACATTCTCCCCTTAGGTTAACCCGATAACCTAACTTGGGTTCTCCAATAATTCTCCCCCTTTTTGACATACATCAAAAAGAATTCCAATGTTCTTCCTCGAACATTCCTTGACATTCTTCCCCTAGCTTAGGTTAACCCGATAACCTAACTTGGGTTCTCCAATAATTCTCCAATGAACACTCTCCCCTTTTTGACACACATCAAAAAGAAAAAGGAGAGTATCAAGGTTAAGAGTTTCTTCCTAATGAAAGTCCCATACCTTTCATTGAAACTCTTAATTTCCCCCTTTGATACTAAACTCAACAATCAACTTAGTGACAATCCCATATCACTAATCCTCAAAAGTCTTAAGGAGTAAAAACTCCCCCTAAAAGTCAACTCCCCCTTGACAATTAGTTAAGACTCCCCCTAAAGGTCAACTCCCCCTTGACCATTGCACCAACAATGTCTTTGAGAGTTCCAAACCTTTAGAAATCCAAAAACACCACTTCCATAACTGAAATTTCAGACAACAGCTGAAAAATCAGAAATTCGGCACGCCCTGATCGGTCCCCAGACCGATCAGCCCTTCACCAGATCGCACTCGTGCTACTGGAACTCACTGGATCGGTCTGCAGACCGATCCATGCTTCACTGGATCGGTCCACAGACCGATCAGGACTTACCTGGATCGGTCCCCAGACCGATCCAGACTCTGATAGGCAGATTTCTGAAATTTCCTTCCCGAAATTCAGAAACTCCTAGAAAATTCCAGAAAATTCGAAAAATTGTGAAATTTTGAGGATACATTCCTCATAACATATACTATCATGGAAAAATAGTTTTCTATGAAAATAACTTCCATTTTTCAATCTTGATACAAAGTTCAAAAACTTTGAAATAGTTCAAGTTTAACTCAACTTTGTATCACAATGTTCAATGATGAATGCTATCACTAGGAAAGCTTCATCAAGGTTTTTCAAATCAATTTTAAAATGCTTTTAAAACCATTTGAATTTAGGACCATAATCTTAGGGCTAGATGTACATGACTTGTACACAAGCTTTCCCTATGATCCTTAATTTCTTGAATTAGGGTCATCTAGGTACAAGGACTATGCACCTTGATCCTAACTCATGATCCTAATATCTCACACACATCTAAGGTGTATCAAACCACATTCAAGTCAATTTGATGTGAGATATGGATTAAGGTCAATTTAGGCTAAGTTCTCATGCATTTTCTAAACACCAATTTGATCTCAATATCAAATTATATGTTTGTCCTTAAATCAATTTCATTGATTATAATGCAAGAGATGATGACATGGCATATAATGATATCATGAGTAAAAATATGTGCCAATGTCATGATGTCATGGCATAAAGTTTGAAAACTTAAATAAAGCATGACATATAAACTAGCCTAAGCATTATCATGACATTTCAAATGATAATAAAATAAATATGATGTCATGGCATGACATATGGCAACCAATCATGGCAAGTTAGCACAAATAAAATACCTAAATTCCCTATCTAAGTATCCTTAGCCTTAGCTAACTTAAAATCTAACCCTAGATTGCCCATATATCCCTAAGAGAAAACCAAAATTCCAATTATGGTATTTCTCTAGGTTTTCTTAAATTGTGCCAAATAAGATTAAAATCGATATTTTTCAAATATGGCACAATTTACTCTTCAAGGAGTAAATAATAATTCTTTTTCATTTTCAAAGGTTCACAAAACCTTGAAAATGCTCCTTGAGTGTCAATTTCCTCAAAGTTGGGTTAACTACCCTTCTTATTGGAGTTGACACTCTCTAACCCATTTATGGGGTAGAGAAGATGCTCCTAGGAACCCAATACCTATTTGAGCTCATTGGGTTCACTAAATATTCACTAGGGATAACTTCGCTAGCAACCCTCCTAATGACCCTCTTAGGCTTTGAAGCCTTGGTCATTTGGGACTCATCAAGATCAACTCTAGGGGTGACTCCCTTTGTGACCTTGGTGGTGGTCTTCCTAGCCCTAGGTTTTGTTCCATAATCGAATGGAACATTGTGGTAAGTGGGCTTGACCACTTGGGACTTAGGTTTGTGACCCAAACCTTTCTTGTCCTTGGACATTGGTTTTTGACCCTTAAACCCTAGAGTCAAGTCCTTAAGAGCCTTTTCTAGAGAGGCAAGTCTTGACCTCAAGACTTGATTTTCTTTCTCTAATACCTCAAACTTTAATTTATCATTTTTCTTTGAGGTATTCCTAGGCATATGTCTAGATGATTTGGGATTTCTACCTAGATTTTCCTTAGCCTTAGATGGGTTAATTTTAGGGTTGGCTTTCCTAGTGTTATCCTTATCTAGGCTCACATGTTTGGCACCTAAGCATGTGTATCGATTTCTATAATTAACATGCTTATCATCCTTGACAATAGCAATAAGGCTACTAGCATGCATCCTACTAGAATTGCAAGAGTGTGCCTTAGAGATTACCTTAGGGTTTGCCCTAGCTCCCCCTATACATGTGCTCGATCTCTTGTCCTTGTGAGATTGCCTCCCTCTCGGACATTGGCTCCGATAATGTCCCCTTCGCTTGCATTGGAAGCACATCACGTGCTCCTTGCTCTTGCGTATCGGGACTCCGGCTTCCTTGATCTTTGGCGCCGGTGGAGTCTTCCTAACCCTCTTTGGACATTTACTCTTGTAATGTCCAAATTCCCTACACTCAAAGCATAATATATGCAATTTATTTGAAATTGAAATGCTTGAGTTACCTAGGGTTGAGGATGGATGAAGACTTTCTTCTTCATCCCTTCCGGAGGTAGAAGCTTCTTCCTCTTGCTCCATTCTTGAAGAAGAACTCTCCTCCTCTTCTTCCTTAGATGTTGAGTAGCCCTCAACTTCTAATTCCTCTTCTCCATGATGTGAGCTACTTGGCTCACTTGACTCCTCTTCATGGCTTGAAGTGGAGTTCCCCTCATGGAACTTAGCCAAGTTGTTCCACAACTCCTTGGCATTGTTGTATCCACCTATCCTACACAATATATCGTTAGGTAATGAGAATTCAAATATTTTCATTACCTCGTCGTTGATTGTGGATTGGTGGATTTGCTCCTTCGTCCACTTCTTCTTCTCAAGAGGTTTTCCTTCTTTATCCATCGGAGGAGTGAAACCTAATTGTATACAACTCCAATTTTCAATGTTAGTCATAAGGAAATACTTCATCCTTACCTTCCAATACGCGAAGTCGTCGCGATCGTAGAAGGGTGGAATGGTGATGTCTTCTCCGAGTTGATCCATCTCTAGCTTGTGCTCCCTCGGGTGTTAATCCGGCGAAGAGCGACCTCGCTCTGATACCACTTATTAGGATCCTTTGTACGGCTAGAGAGGGGGGTGTGAATAGCCGACCCCAATCTTTCGCGTTTCTTCCTACGATTAGGTTAGTGCAGCGGAAATACAACGTAGAAAGAAAACAGGAGAAGAAAGACAAACCATATAACGAGGTTCGGAGATGAACTCCTACTCCTCGGCGTGTCCGTAAGGTGGACGAAGCCTACCAATCCGTCGGTGGATGAGTCCCCGGAAACCCGGATAATAGATACTCCTTGTGGGTGGAGAAACCTCACCACAATCTTTGCAATAGCAATAAGAGTACAAATAGGAACAAGAAAACAAGAACAGAAATGTAAACAACACTTGCTTGCTTTCTTGAAGTCAGCAGGAACCCTGGTGAAGCAGCAGCTTCTCGGATCCAAGCCTAGCTAGAAAACCAGCAGGAAACTCACCAGTTGACGAAATCACCCAAGCAAACCGAAGCAGAGCAAGTCAACCGGGAGTTGACTTGAGAAGTGTTCGGTCGACCGAACGCCATGATCAGTCGACCGAACCCCTATATTCAGAAGCCAGCCATTGCAGCCACGTCAGCAACCAGCCGTTGGCTGATCGATCGATCAGAACCTCTGATCGGTCGATCAAACTGGAGATAAATCCAAGACTCAGTCAAGCATTTTGATCGGGCCAACTCAGGGAAGGACCGTTGGCTGATCGGTCGATCAAACAATGGGATTGGTCAACCGATCGCAGGCTCGATTCACACAGACTGCATCTGGACGGAAGGCTGGCCAAGTATGCAGGTTCGGTCGATCGGACATCAGGGAAAACGCAGTATCACTGGATCGGTCACCAGACCGATCCAAACTTCTCAGCCCTAAACCTAAGGCTTCCGCACCAACATCCGGTCAACCTTGACCTGTTGGTACATTATCCCTAGCATCTGGTCACTCCCTTGACCTGCTAGCACTCCCCGCTAAGTGTCCGGTCAATCCCTTTGACCCACTTAGATTTTTCCACACCAGATGTCCAATCATCTCTGATCCATCTGGATTTTCCTCTTCGTGCCAAGTATCCGATCACTCCCTTGATCTACTTGGACTTTCCAACACCAGATGTCCGATCACCCTTGATCCATCTGGATTTTCCCTTGCCTGGCTTCACTCACCAGGACTTTCACCTAGCTTCACTCACTAGGGTTTTCACCTGGCTTTACTCACCAGGATTTCCACACTGCCTAACATCCCTGTTAGGACTTTGCCACTGCCTGGCTTCACTCACCAGGACTTTCCAACTGCCTAACATCCCAGTTAGGACTTTCCCACTGCCTGGCTTCACTCACCAGGACTTTCCGACTGCCTGGCTTCACTCACCAGGACTTCTCCGATTGCCTGGCTTCACTCACCAGGACTTTTCGCGTGCCAAGCTCCCTGCTTGGACTTTTCTAGTGCCAAGTCTCCATACTTGGACTTTTCCAGTGCCAAGCTCCCTGCTTGGACTTTTCCCGAATCAGGTCAACCAGGTCAACCTTGACCTACGGTTGCACCAACAACCTCCCAAACATCTATTCTTGTCTCATATCAAGAATAGAGCTCTCTCACGAGTGTCAAACATCAACATGCAACTCAACTAGGTCAACCTTGACCTAAGGTTGCACCGACAATCTTCCCAAGTCAAACATCAAAATACAACTCGAGTCAAGTCACCTCGAGTCGGGTCAACCAGGTCAACCTTGACCTATGGTTGCACCAACACCTTTGACATAATCAAAATCCAGGTTCGATCATCGAATGCTTCTCACACCAACACTTATTGGGTCACACGCACTAACGAATCTCTAAAAGATGTAAAATAAGTTAAAGAATAGGATTCTTAGATTAAGAGATAAATATTTGGTTGGACCATACATAAGATAAATATGGAAATATTTGTCATAATAGAAGTGCGGATGGGTTACATCTCTTATGGTAGAGTTGGACCATATTTGATTTAATCATGAATTAGTCATGAACTAACTTGGTTTAGTTGTGAACCAAACCAAGGGGTTAATGGGCTAATTTTTTTTATTAAGGGATAATGTGTTGGATTTGAGTTTTCTAATCCAACTCATTAAAGAGGATTATATATAGATGTAATTGTTAGAGAATTAGTAAAAATTTTTATTATTTGGTTGATTGGCTTTTGGAAACCCAATCCTCCTCTACCTCTCCTCTCTCTCCCCCCGCCAACAAGAGGGTGTTCCCTCTTATTGTTGTGATCACCACAAGGGAGAAAAACTCTCCCTTGTATGTTTATCTTCTTCTTCCTCTTGATCCCTCTTCTTTGCTCGTGGCTAGTAACTTTCGAAGTAGAGCTTGTATTCAAGGAGTTATCTTGAGGAGCTTGACATAGATACAAATAGAGGCGAGGTTTGACAACGTCACTACGGTTGATGCCCTTCTCGTTACAGGTCATTCGTAAGGTATACCTAGCATAAATTTACTTCTCGTAAAATTTTAATTATGTGATCATGTTTGGCACGTTATATCCTTGTATGCGTATGGTGTATGTGATATAATAATTAGGAATCATTATTATTTTATTTTTCATTGCGCAAGTTTATGAAACATGTTCTAGCACGTACCCGCATCGGGTGTATCTCAACATTTCCAATGTGGGACTTTAATTGTACTTCCAACAATCTTTCTCTCAAATGAAGGATCACCATAATTTTCATGGTTTGAATATCCCCTGAACTATTCTTGACTTGCTTTGAGTCTTCCCACAAGTATCTAGTCACCCTGACTTGCTGCAGGCCATCCCATGAGCATCCGGTCACCTTAACCTGCTTTGGGTCTCCCCACGAGTATCCAGTCACCTTGACCTTCTTCGGGCCTCCCCGCAAGCATTCAGTCACTCTTGACCTGCTATACGCCTCCCCGTAATCCTCTAATCACCCTGACTTGCTCTAGACCTCCTTATAAGCATCTAGTCACCTAGACCTATTTCAGACCTCTCCGCAAGCATCCGATCACTTTTAACCTGGTTCGTGCCTCCCCGTAACCATCCGGTTACCCTAACTTGCTCTAAGCCTCTCCACAAGTATTCGATCACCCTAACATACTCCAGGTCTCCCTGTGAGCATTCGGTCACTCTTGATCTACACTGGACCTCCTCGCGAGCATTCGATCATCTTGACTTACTTCGGGACTCCACTCAAGTATCCGGTCACCACGACCTGCTTCGGGCCTCCCCTTAAGCATTCAATCACCCTGACCTACTCTGGGTCTCCTCATAAACATCCAGCCACCCTGACCTAATCTGGGCTTATGCTCAATTTTGTTCAAGGTTACCCCACATGATATTTGGTCTGGACCATGACTCTGATACCATTTGTTGCACAAAGAGGAAGAGGGTAACACCTCTCAATCTCTAACGTGGAAGAAGAGGAAGAGAGAAAGAGATCGCGAGGAGCAACAAAACAAAGACGCACAAAAAAAAAAGTAAACACGAGGAAGAAGAAGAAGAAGAAGAAAAGAAGAGGGAGAAGAGCTACCCAAATAGCTGAAGCTTTATTAGAATTCTCTTTATACAAAAGAGTTCTCATCATTGTGATGATGATACTAATAGGTTTATAATGATTCTAATAAATAGTGCTTAAACTTCAATATGTTAAAATTAAACCAAAAAATCATAATAAAATTCTGTTACAAAAAAATTATAATATAATTCTATTACAAAAAAACCTTAATAGAATTTTATTATGAAAAATCATAATAGAATTTTTTTTCTCCATTTCTTTCTTCTCATCCGTGACATGCCTTGCATTGGCCTTTACTCAGATATGAGCCAGTCATCAACAATATCTACCTTGGCAAATATTCACCCCTTCAAAGAATATGAGTATTTGAGCAAAACTCCACCTAGATGTTTCAATTTGGGTTTCCTTCCTCTAGTATCTAGAGATATAGATCAAGTTCAAGAAATTCTTGAATTTTTCTATGGTCATTGGCTTTGTCAAAATGTTTACAGCATTGTCTATAGTGTGAACCTTCTAAAATTGAATTTCTCTGGAAGTAATCAGTTCATTAATCTTGTGAAACCTCACATCAATGTGCTTGGTTCTTGCATGATATATGTGATTCTTCGCCAAATATATTACACTCTAACTATTGTATAACAACTTGACTCCATCTTACTGAACACCTACTTCTCTGACCAACTCTATAAACCATAGAGCTTCATTCACTGCTTCAATTGTTGTTATGTACTCTGACTCTGTAGTAGACAATACAATAATAGTTTGAATCATAGACTTCCAAAAGATATATCCTTCCACCACAGTGAACATGTATTCTGTAGTAGACTTCATATCATCTAAATCTCCTACATAGTTTGTATCCACGTATTCAACAACTGAATGATCTTTTAGTTGTCTGCTAAACATGATGTCATACTCAGTTGTATTTCTCAAGTATCTAAAAATCCATTTCACTGCATCATAGTGTGGTTAACTAGGATTTGAGAGAAACTTACTCACCATATACTATCTGCTTGTGTCAAATCTGGTCTTATGCAAATCATGACATATATCATACAACCAACTTCATTGGCATAAGGAATCTTTGACATCTCTTGGATCTCCTCATCTGTCTTTGGGCATTATGTACTGAATAACTTAAAGTGATGCACCAGGGATGTGCTTACTGACTTTGTATTCTTAATATTGAACTGTAACGCCCGAAAATTCTCAAAATACTTTTATAAATATCCTAGTATTTTCTGGAATTTTAGGATATTTTTGTGAAATTTTTAGAATAGCGGAAGAAACAAAAATAAATAGAAGCGTAAAATAGCCTACGCGGGTATTGAACCCGAGACCTACTAGACCTTATGCTTTAGTGATGACTCTAGTGACCAAGTGAACCCAGCAGGGCCGTGCTGAAAGGAAAGGAAATTAATTATATTTATGTTAGAGTTGGGCCGAATTAACCACTTAATATAAATAGGAAAATTATTAAGTGGGGAATTGCTTTAACGCAACTCTTCTCTTCCTAAAACCCTCACACGCCGCCCCTCTTCCTCTCCACCCTCTCGGCGCCCAAGACCTAGGAACTTAGGGTTCCGTTTCAAGGGCCATAAGAGCACCTTCCAGCGACGACTCCAGCACGAGAACGTTCCTCTCCGCGAGAAGGGTATGTAGATGCGAGGAGATCGACAAAGGGATCTTCTCCACCAGAAACCTAGCGTTTAGATTTGTAAGAAACTTCGAGCAGGAGGTAAGAAACCCCTCACCTACAGTATAAGTAGCTCTTCGTACGTTTTATGCATTAGTTTAGTCATATGCAGAATTTTCAGTATATAGGGTGTGAATTAGCGCACACCAAGTGTTTGCTTTAATGCTTAACTCAGTAAAATGCCACCATAGGCATTCCATTGGCTTAGATAAATGCAGTAGAAGCATTTCATAGCACATCTAGTCTTGCTATAGCTTTTATGGGACTACGGTCCAATGGGTGGGCTCCCACAGTCGCCTCTAGGTTCAGATAACCTAGTTCTAGGTTCAGATAACCTAGTAAGAGCAAGATAAGGTTCATTAGCTACAAATCAATATTTTACTTTTCAGTGGCACTGTACTGGACTAGATGTCCATTGGGTTGGACTCCCATAGTCGTCTCTAGGTTTAGATAACCTAGTAACTCTACTGAATTCGGGACTTGCAACCCCGGGTCTAGTTAGAGATGCACGCACAGCAAGTACAGTCGTCGGGCCCATTAATAGCATGATTATGTATTTTCATCTATTATGATAAATAGTTTTCAAAACTTCATAACATAGTTTATGTGAATACAGAGCAGTTTAGCATCAGTTAGCAGTAGTGTAGCTCAGCTTTTATTTCAGTTTAGTTCTTAGGGATCCACATGATGGTTTTATGCTTAACTATGATTACCATGTACCATATGTGATTATGCCATGTTTTAGAATCCATGTTTAGCAATGTTCAGCATATATTTCAAATAGCATGTTTTAAAAGCATAAATTGCATCGAGTGCATGTTTTGTGAGGTAGATGGTTTCTTACTAAGCTCCCAGGCTTACAGATACTTCTTTTCCTTATACTGCAGATAAAGGTAAAGGAAAGATAGATTAGCGGAGGCTGGAGGACAATGCGATGAAGATATGTGTGGGTGGAACTTGGAATAAAGATCTTAGGGATCTAGCAAGTTTTGTTTTAAGCATTAGAACTCTGTAACATTTTATTTGTTCCGCACTTTAGTATGTTTAAATGCCATGAACTAGTGAACTATGCATTAGGCTATGCTTAGGATACTAAATATTTGATGTTAGAATCTTTCCCAGCCATTTTAGAACTTGTATATGTGATTTAGGCACGAAACAGTGCTGAAATCAGTACACAGATGCGAAATCAGAAACCCCAATCAATCGGCCGATCGATTGGAGGCCCTCAATCGATCAGTTGATCGATTGGGGAGCTTGTTTCGCGAACAGTAAGCTCTGGAATCGATCACTGGATCGATCGGGGAATTAGCCTCGCGAACAGAGAGCCTTGAAATCGATCACTGGATCGATTGACAAGCCTGGATCGATCAGCCGATCTATCCAGAATTTACCCCGTGTACAGTAGCGAGCTGGATCAATCAATGGATCGATCAACCAGTCTGGATCGATCAAGCGATCGATCCAATCAAAGTTTTCGCATACAGTAGCATGTTGGATCGATCAGTGAATCAATCCGAACATCTCAATCGATCAGCCGATCGATTGAAATGCCTGTTTCAGTTGGAAGTACTTAAGTTCAGTCCTTAATCACATGTGAAGGCTAGATCTCCTCTTTGGGGTAAAGGTACAACATTTAAAAAAAAAGGTATCTTTAAGCATCAGTTCAGATTTAGTAGCAATTGGCATGGGTTTAGTAAATTATAAATTAGTTCACGTTTCCGCACCCTATAATATAGCTTTGCACAGCATAATGTGACGAACCGGCCTTACAGCTTAGTTAGTAGATGGCGGGTCGTTACAGAGTGGTATCAGAGCAGTTTCCATACTTCCTCCACACACATCAACATTGAACCTGCAGCTTCCAAGTAAGAACATCTCTCACTTTATTTATGTTTCTTGTTTTCATGTTTAGAGATAACTAAAGCATGTTTGTTTATGATGGTATTTAACATGATAACAATAGTTACACAATTATGATTGTATTAGTTATGTATGCCCTCTATGTCTCTAGAAATGGCACGAGGATGCCCAGCTAGAAGGGCACCAGCCACTGAGCCCCAGCATGAGGCAGGTAGTTCAGTGCCTCCTCCAGACCTTACAGCAGTAGTGGCTCAACAGTAACAATTAGCTTAACAGCAACAGGAAATAGCCACTTTAAGGGATAATCAGCAGAACACTCCCACTGTCACTCCAGAGCCTAACTTGGCAACTCCAGTAGTGATAGAGGCTCTACCAGTCCAACCTACAGCACCAGTGGCCCCAGCAGCAGGGACACAGAGAGAAGCCTATCTGATCCTGTGGCAGAAAGTCAAGCCAGAGAATTTCTCAGGCACCAGTGAACCATGGGATGCTCAAGCCTGGTTCAAAACACTAGAGAGTACGATGGAGCTTCTGGACTGGCCAGAACAGGAGAAGGTGAAATGCGTCTCTTTCTGCCTGACAAGAGACACACGTATGTGGTGGGAGAAGATCAAAGTGAAGTGCCCAGTGAATCAGATGACATGGGCTGACTTCGAAAGGGAATTCTTCGAGGAGTTTTTCCACATGCGGGTCATAAACCGCCACTACGACGAGTTCACTGAATTTCGTCAGGGCAACCTTTCACTTAAGGAGGCCGTGAGGAAATTCAACAGACTGGCTCGTCTATGCCCTGAACTAGTCAGCACCGAAGGGGAACGAGTCCGGTTGATGCTCAAGATGTTGAGGCCGAACATAGCAATGAATGTGGCCAGTAGTGTTCGTAGGCCGCAAACTACAGAAGAACTAGTGAGCAGTGCTCTGACCACCGAGCATTATCAGAACAGTATCAAGTAGCAGAAGCAAGCCCTCTCAGAGACCAAAGGTCAAGGAGGCTCGGGTACTCAGAAACACCAGGGCCACAGCTCTCACGGCTCCAACTGGAAAGGGAACTCTAGCAACAAGCGCAAACCAGGGAGTTACCCAAAAGGAGGACCAGCTAGTAAACAACCCAGTTATCCCAAGTGTGATTCAGTACGAAGTCAAGCCAGCACAGTTGCATCAGATGCAGGCTGCTTTAGATGATCCACACAACAGCCAAGGCAGGCTAGAAGCCCCCTCAGCCGCGACGAACGCGAGGATCTACTCACTCACCAGAGAGGACGTAGCGAATACCTCGACAGTTGTTTCAGGTCAGATTAGTATTTTACAACAAAGTACAACTGTCTTATTCGATACTGGGGCAACCCATTCTTATATATCCAGGGCATTTGCCGAAAAGATAGTGATACCTCCAGAGGTACTCAGTAGTTATGGCATCCACACACTGGCTCAGAGCAGTGCCAGTCATTATAGCAGACAGAGAACTCTTTTGTGATCTGATAGTGCTAGATATGACTGATTATGATGTCATCTTTGGAATGGACTTCCTGATCAGATATGGTGCCTCTATAGAGTGCCGTAAACAGAAAGTCGTATTCCAACCTGAAGCAGAAGTGTAGTTCGAGTACATCGGAGAACCAAAGAGAAAGGCCAAGAAGTTTCTCTCAGCTCTAAAAGCACAGAAATTAATGGATTCAGGATGTACGGGATTCCTAGCACATGTAGTCAATACCAGTCAGAACAAGGACCAACAGCTAGAAGGGGTCCGAGTCGTATGTGATTACCCAGCAGTCTTCCCTGAAGAGTTACCAGGCCTGGCACTAGACAGGAAGATTGAATTTGAGATAGAACTTATTCCCGGTACAAATCCCATCTCCAAAGTACCTTACCGCATGGCTCCAGCAGAACTGAAGGAACTTCATGAGCAATTACAGGAGCTGCTTGACAAGGGCTTCATACGTCTTAGTCACTCACCATAGGGAGCGCCTGTATTATTCATGAAGAAGAAGGACGGGAGCATGCGCCTGTGTATAGACTACAGGGCACTGAACCAAGTCACGATCAAGAACAAGTATCCTCTTCCCAGAATAGATGACCTGTTCGACTAGCTAAAGGGAGCAGCAGTGCTCTCTAAAATAGACCTCAGATCAGGTTATCATCAGGTGAAAGTTAAAGAAGGGGATATACCCAAGATAGCATTCAAGACTAGATACGGACATTACGAGTTCGTAGTCATGCCCTTTGGCGTGACAAATGCTCCAGCTACTTTCATGGACCTCATGAACAGAGTATTCAGGGACTACTTAGATAGATTTGTTATTGTGTTTATCGATGACATTCTTATCTATTCAGGAACTCAGGAAGAACACGCAGAGCACCTGAAAATAATATTGCAGACCCTTCAACAGAACCAGCTGTACGCCAAGTTCACGAAATGTGAATTCTGGTTAGATCAAGTGTCCTTCCTAGGTCACATCATCTCAAAGGATGGTATCATGGTAGACCCCAGTAAGATAGAAGCTGTGAGTAACTGGAAAAGACCTAAGAACGCCAGTGAGGTCAGAAGCTTCCTAGGACTAGTGGGCTATTACAGAAAATTCGTAGAGGACTTCTCCAGGATAGCTTTCCCACTGACAGCTCTTACTAGAAAGAACAGAAAATTTCAGTGGATAAAGGACTGTGAGAATAGCTTCAGTGAGCTAAAAAGGAGATTGACCAGTGCTCCCATTCTAGCTCTACCAGAAGACACAGACAGCTTTGATATTTATAGTGATGCCTCTAAGTTGGGACTAGGAGCAGTACTGATGCAAAATGGCAAGGTGATCGCCTACGTCTCCAGACAACTCAAAGACTATGAGAGGAACTATCCTACTCATGATCTCGAGCTTGCAGCAGTCGTGTTCGCTCTCAAAATTTGGAGACACTACTTGTATGGAGCTCAGTGTAGAGTGTATACAGATCATCAGAGTTTGAAGTATTTCTTCACTCAGAAGAATTTGAATATGCGACAGCGCAGATGGCTCGAACTAGTCAAAGATTATGACGTAGACATCCTCTACTACCCAGGAAAAGCTAATAAGGTGGCAGACGCACTTAGCAGGAAGTCCAGCGCCACCTTACTATCCCTAGCAGCCATGTCACCGCCCCTACAGAAGGAGATCACGGATTTTAGTCTCGAACTTATAGTGGGACAACTCTATACTATGACGTTAGAATCCACCTTGCTTGGTGACATCCAGATAGCTCAGGGATAGGATCCCGAAATTCAGAAAATCAAGCAAGGGTTAGCAGGATCAGAAAGTCGAGAGTTCAGAGTATCGGATAGTGGGGCGTTATATTTTGATGACAGACTTTGTGTTCCAGGTCAGGAGGAACTGCGGAGGAAGATCTTAGATGAGGCTCACGGAACTCCTTATGCGATGCATCCTGGTTCCACCAAGATGTACCAAGACCTGAAGAGACATTTTTGGTGGTCAGGGATGAAAAGAGACATCGCTAGATATGTCAGCACCTGTCTAACCTGTCAGAGGGTCAAGGCAGAACATCACCAGATTCCAGAATGGAAGTGGAAGGATATTTCTATGGATTTCATAGTGGGACTACCCGAACCACGAATGATTTTGATGCCATCTGGGTAATAGTCGACAGATTGATCAGCTATCAGGATATCCTACTCCATGGAGCGGCTAGCTCGGTTGTATCTCAAGGAGATTGTCGGACTACATGGAGTCCCAGACCATCATTTTAGCGTAGATTCACATCACACTTACAGGTGTGTACGATTGGGCACTAAGTTAAAATTTAGCACAACTTTCCATCCTCAGAAAGATGGTCAGACAGAGCGAGTAAATCAGGTACTCGAAGATATGCTCCGAGCGTGTGCCCTAGACTTCAAGGGAAGTTGGTGCAGATATCTGAGTTTAGCAGAATTTGCATACAACAATAGCTATCAGGCCACCATCGGCATGGCATCTTACGAGGCTCTCTATGGGCGGAGGTGTAGATCTCCAATCTGCTGGTATGAGAATGGTGAACAGAAGGAACTAGAACTTCAGACAGGATAGAGACAGCTCAGAGCTGCCAGAAAAGCTATGCTGATACACGGTGCAGACCCTTAAAGTTTTCAGTTGGGGATACAGTGTTCCTCATAGTGGCTCCCATGAAGGGAGTAATGCGTTTTGGGAAGAAGGGCAAATTAAGTCCCAGATATGTAGGACCATACCTCATCACTAAGAGAGTTGGCAAAGTAGCATATGAGCTAGAGCTACCTCAGGAGATGTCAGCTATCCATAATGTATTTCATGTCTCATGTCAAATATCCTGATGTCACCTGTTGAATGAGCCGTCTGCCGAGTCCAACCGAGCGGCTATGACAATCGGCCTATTCGGATAATAAACCGAGCATAAAGAAATGAACAAGGAAGTACCATTAGTAAAAAGTTATTTGCACGCAGTGCAAGCTTAGTGAGCGAGACTGGGAGATAGTATGAGGGCAGTACCCAGAGTTATTTTAAGTTCGAGGATGAACTTTTTATAAGGTATGGGGGATTGTAATGCCCGAAAATTCTCAAAATACTTTTATAAATATCCTAGTATTTTCTGAAATTTTAGGATATTTTTGTAGAATTTTTAGAATAGAGGAAGAAACAAAAATAAATAGAAGCGTAAAATAGCCTACGCGGGTAATGAACCCGAGACCTACTAAACCTTATGCTTTAGTGATGACTCTAGTGACCAAGTGAACCCAGCATGGCCATGCTGAAAGGAAAGGAAATCAATTATATTTATGTTAGAGTTGGGCCGAATTAACCACTTAATATAAATAGGAAAATTATTAAGTGGGGAATTGCTTTAACGCAACTCTTCTCTTCCTAAAACCCTCACACGCCGCCCCTCTTCCTCTCCACCCTCTCAGCACCCAAGACCTAGGAACTTAGGGTTCCGTTTCAAGGGCCATAGGAGCACCTTCCGGCGACGACTCCAGCACGAGAACGTTCCTCTCCGCGAGAAGGGAACGTAGACGCGAGGAGATCGACAAAGGGATCTTCTCCACCGGAAACCTAGCGTTTAGATTTGTAAGAAACTTCGAGCAGGAGGTAAGAACCCCTCTTATGCAAGTAGGGTTTCATGCACGCTTAGTTTAATCATATGCAGATTTTCAGATATAGGGTGAATTAGCGCACACCAAGTGTTTGCTTTAATGCTTAGCTCAGTAAAATGCCACCATAGGCATTCCATTGGCTTAGATAAATGCAGTAGAAGCATTTCATAGCACATCTAGTCTTGCTATAGCTTTTATGGGACTACGGTCCAATGGGTGGGCTCCCACAGTCGCCTCTAGGTTCAGATAACCTAGTTCTAGGTTCAGATAACCTAGTAAGAGCAAGATAAGGTTCATTAGCTACAAATCAGTATTTTACTTTTCAGTGGTACTGTACTGGACTAGATGTCCATTGGGTTGGACTCCCATAGTCGTCCCTAGGTTTAGATAACCTAGTAACTCTACTGAATTCGGGACTTGCAACCTCGGGTCTAGTTAGAGATGCGCACACAGCAAGTACAGTCGCCGGACCCATTAACAGCATGATTATGTATTTTCATCTATTATGATAAATAGTTTTCAAAACTTCACAACATAGTTTATGTGAATACAGAGCAGCTTAGCATCAGTTAGCAGTAGTGTAGCTCAGCTTTTATTTCAGTTTAGTTCTTAGGGATCCACATGATGGTTTTATGCTTAACTATGATTACCATGTACCATATGTGATTATGCCATGTTTTAGAATCCATGTTTAGCAATGTTCAGCATATATTTCAAATAGCATGTTTTAAAAGCATAAATTGCATCGAGTGCATGTTTTGTGAGGTAGATGGTTTCTTACTAAGCTCCCAGGCTTACAGATACTTCTTTTCCTTATACTGCAGATAAAGGTAAAGGAAAGATGGATTAGCGGAGGCTGGAGGACAATGCGATGAAGATATGTGTGGGTGGAACTTGGAATAAAGATCTTAGGGATCTAGCAAGTTTTGTTTTAAGCATTAGAACTCTGTAGCATTTTATTTGTTCCGCACTTTAGTATGTTTAAATGCCATGAACTAGTGAACTATGCATTAGGCTATGCTTAGGATACTAAATATTTGATGTTAGAATGTTTCCCAGCCATTTTAGAACTTGTATATGTGATTTAGGCACGAAACAGTGCTGAAATCAGAACACAGATGCGAAATCAGAAACCCCAATTGATCGGCCGATCGATTGGAGGCCCTCAATCGATCAGTTGATCGATTGGGGAGCTTGTTTCATTAACAGTAAGCTATGAAATCGATCACTGGATCGATCGGGGAATTAGCCTCGCGAACAGAGAGCCTTGAAATCGATCACTAGATCGATTGGCAAGCCTGGATCAATCAGCCGATCGATCCAGAATTTACCCCGTGTACAGTAGCGAGCTGGATCAATCAATGGATCGATCAACCAGTCTGGATCGATCCAATCAAATTTTTCGCATACAGTAGCATGCTGGATCGATCAGTGAATCGATCCGAACATCTCAATCGATCAGCCGATCGATTGAAATGCCTATTTCAGCTGGAAGTACTTAAGTTCAGTCCTTAATCACATGTGAAGGCTAGATCTCCTCTTTGGGGTAAAGGTACAACATTTAAAAAAAAAGGTATCTTTAAGCATCAGTTCAGATTTAGTAGCAATTGGCATGGGTTTAGTAAATTTTAAATTAGTTCACGTTTCCGCACCCTATAATATAGCTTAGCACAGCATAATGTGACGAACCGGCCTTACAGCTTAGTTAGTTGAAGGCGGGTCGTTACATGAACTTATCCAGCACCTTCTTCACATAGCTACATTAAGACAACCATAATCTCTTTGCAGCTCTATCCTTGTGAATCTTTATCCCAAGAATTTTTTTGGTTTCTTCCAAACATTTCATGTTAAATTTCTTACTCAGTAGTCCCTTTAATTTGTTGACCTCTTTCTTTTTATTGAATAACCACTTGCACCCTATAACTCATTTTTCCTCAAGAAGCTCCACAAGATCCCATGTTTAGTTCTCATGTAGTGACTTCATCTTTTAGGCCATAGTATCCATCTACTTATCCGTCTTAGAGCTATGTACCGCCTCCTAAAAGGATATAGGGTCTCCGCTATTAGTGATGAACGCATAACATACCAAGTCTTCGAATTCGTATATGGTGTGTAACTTTACTACTTGTCTCGTTTTGTTATCAACTATAGTACGATACTCCGTGTGTTCTGAGCTAGAATTATTAGAGTCATGAGTCTAGCTCCACCTTCGCAATATCTTTCTCTTTGTTGCTCTGTAGTGTTTCCTTTTCTTCTTCTTGAGTATGTTGTAGCATGATCTTTTCGTCAAACATCATATCTCTGTTCATTACCACCTTGTTTGTCTTAGGATCCCAAAACTTGAAACCTTTAACTCCTTTTTGTTACCCCAAAAAAATGTACTGCTTTAACTTGATATTCAGCTTTGATCTCTCCTCACTAGATATGTGCATATAGGCTGGACATCTAAAAATTCAAAAATAAGAGTAATTTAATAGATTCTCTGTCCATACTTTTTATGATACTTTGCCTTTTAGTACTTCCCTTGGTGATATATTAATGAAATAACATGTCATATTAACCACTTTCACCAAGAAATTATTTGCTAGCCTTGCATTCAACCTGAGACATCTTGCTTTCTCAATGATTGTTCTATTTAACCTTTCCACCATCCTGTTCTGCTGAGGTGTTTTGTAAACTGAGAAATGTCTCATTATCCTATGCTGCTCATAAAATTCTTGAAACTTTGAATTTGTGTACTCAGTCTCATTATTTTACCTAAGACATTTGATTTTCCTTTCGATTTAATTCTCCACTTCAGTTTTCTACAATTTAAACTTTGTAAAAGTTTCTGACTTGTAACGTATAAAGTATATCTAGAACTTTCATGAGTTATCATCAATAAAACTCATGAAATATAAGTATCCTCCTCATGATACTACACTGGTCAGTCTTCAGAGATCCGTATGTACATAGTCCATAATCCCTTCCGACTTGTGTATAGTCATTTTGAATTACACTTTGCTTTGTTTACCAATAACACAAAATTTATAAAATTCAAACTTACACGTCATGATGCACTTCAATAGCTCTCTCTTGTGAAGTTCTAGCATCCCACATTCACCCATCTACCCTACTCTAATATGCCACAAGACTGTACTATTTGATTCAAACTCCATCGAGACGACTGCACCTATAACTATAGTCCCTATCAACTTGTAGATGTTCCCTGCTAACTTTTTCCCTTTCATTAACTTCATAGCTTCCTTGCTGACTTTTATCATCCCGTTTACTGATTTATAACTACAACCAATACCATCCAGTGTACCTAGTGAGATTAAGTTCTTCCTTAGCTCTAGTATATGTTTGACATCACATACGATTTTGATTACACCATCAAATATCTTGATTTTGACATTCATTATGCCTATAACTCTGCATGACATATTATTTTCCATCAACACTGAACTAGAATTCATTGTTGTGTAGGTGTCAAACCACTCCTTGTTTGAAGTCATGTGATATGAACATATAGAGTCTAAGAACTATGCATCTATCAGCTAGTCCGAACTCAACATAATTGATAGCATATCTCCATCAATGCTTTCTGAATTTTTCCCTTCAACTATGTTTGCAGACTTCGCCGAACTACCTTTATTCTCTATAATATATTTCTCTACCTCTAGACAATCTCTCTTTATATGACCTTTTCCTCCACACTTGTAGCAAGTGATCACCTTCTTCCTTCTTGAATTAGAAGGAGTCGTGTTGTCGTTGACAAATCCATGTTGAGTTGCTCCTACCATGTTCTTAGTTATTATTTACCACAAGTCATTCTCTTTGAGAAATTTCATCGCTTGTTTTCTTCGTTTGATGAAATCTAGCAATGCACTTGTGATCTTCTCTAATTTAAGAGTTTCTTTATCCCACATCAAAGTAGTAACAAAATTTGTGTATATAGGAGATGAAGATAGAGAATTTAGCAACATAAGTGCCTTGTCTTCGTCCTCCATCTTCACATCAACTCGCTTTAAATCTCTCACGGACTAGTTGAATAAGTTGATGTGTTCGCTCAAATCGATTCCCTATATCATCTTCAATCCGTATAACTTTAGCTTGATATATAGTTTGTTTATTATTAACTTTCATATATGCAAGATCGTTGCGCTAGAGGGGGTGAATAGTGCTCATGGCTTTCACATTCGTTTAGAATATTTGAGTAAAACACAGCGAAATAAGGAAGAAAAGATAGAAAGAAAGCAATCACGAACACCAAGAGTTACTTAGTTTGGAGCCTGTGGCGACTCCTACTCCAAGACCCGCACGTGAGAGTGCTTTCGATGGGCAATCACTAATCAATAGAAATAGTACAAGTATGCAATTGCAAGATTATGACAACTGTAAAGTAAAGAATACCGACAACTACAGATTTGAAAGATTAAGCTTCGGTCATCGGAGCAGCATTTAGGCATCGAGGATGTGTTTCCTGAGCAATGCGCAAGAGCAGAAGTCATTCTGAATATTGTTGTTTAGCCCCGAGTTGAAATATTGTTTATATAGGTTGTTCCGAGCGCCTAGAACCCCTTCGGGTGCCTGGACCACGTGTCTCGGCCAATCTATGCGCTCCATGTAGGCTTATGGATGATTTTTAGGTTTGGGCGCTTAGACCGAGTCCGGGTGCCCGAACAACCTGGGCGCCCCATGCCCGCCCGGGGTGAGCCTGGTCCGGGCGCTTGAACCAACTTTTTCAGCCTCCCTTTTTCTGCAGAACAAAGTTAGTCTAGGCAATAAACAATATATAATATGAATTTGACAGCATCTGATTGTCCGGTTCTGATTTTGAAACTCTACGTCGAACCGATGCTTACTGTTCCCTCTTTGGGGGAGTGCGTCCTCACCTACTCCTCTCAGGAGAGTTTACCTTTTGCTAGATCGGTCCTCCAGACCATCTGGACTTTTATTCAGCGTCCGAGACTTTAAGTCTTCATGCTGAACGTCCACTCCACGACCCATCCAGACTTCCACCTAGTTTGCTACCATCAGGATTTTCACCTAGAGTCCCGGACTCTAGGATTTCGCCCAAAGTGCTTGACCCGCCATGACTTCGCCTTGCTTAACCACAATTAGAACTTTCCATCACCTAGGGTTACCTCCCCCTAGGGTTTTCTTCCTACCTAGAATCCAATAGGACTTTTGCCTAAGAACACTTAGGATTTTCCTGCATGCTCATTCACACTTGTTAGACAACAAGTAACCTTAACTTTGGACCATTTGCCATAATCAAAATTTAGGTTCGATCGTCTGGTGCTCCCTGCATCAACAATCTCCCCCTTTTTAATTATGGAAACCTAGTTTAAAGTTAAGTAAAGCATAACAATAAAGTATAGAACTTAAGCAAGAACATTAGTGAAATTTTAAAAAAAACTTATGCATAAGTGGTAAAATAATTTGACAAAAAAAAAATCTCTCTTATGCTCCCACTTAATCAAAACTTAACTTTATCTTTCTAACATTTAACTTTCTCTCTCCCTTTGACATAATCAAAAAGATACTAAGTTAGAGAGAAAAGTAAGATAGTAAAAAACTAACTCTTAATTTCTTTTAAAATTTTAATTTGAAGCTCCCTTTGAATTTATCACTTTAAACAAATTTAGCCTAAACGGGATTTTAAAAAAATGTTTACTAAATGCTTAGTTTTAGAAAAGATTTTCTTAAAAATTTAACTAAATACTTAGCTTTTTTGAAAAACTTGGATAAAATTAAGTTTTGAAATTTTCTTAGCGTTAAAAAAAATTCCTTGTAAAAGTACATAATTAGCTAAGAAAATGATTTCAAATACTTGAAAATATTTTATCAAATAATTAGTTTTATCAAAACTTATTTAAGTACTTAAAAACTTAGTTAAAGGTACGCTTTCAAAAACTTATTTTTCCAGATAGAAATATTTGAACTTCCTTTTTCAAAAATATTTAAAGTTGCTTTTCAAAAATGGTTAGACCTTTTTTAAAAAAATAGTTAAACTAAAAAAAACACTGAACTTCTTTTTAAATTTTTTTTTAAAAAATAACTTTTAAAAAATACTTTAACTTAAAAGGATATTTAATTTTGAGATTAATTAAAAAAACTTTAACTTTGAAAAAATATTTAACCAAAAAATATTTAATTGAATTTAAGTCTTTTCACTCCCCCTTGATTAATGTCAACAAATTTAAGAAAATTATTTAAGTTTTGAGGGTCTTAGAGTCCAAGCAAACAAACTAAGATAAAAGTAATTGTCTATTTTCCTGATTTTCCATCTCGCCCTTTCTAAATTATCAAACATGTGCATCTTATGAGTTTATGTGAGATGGAGAGAATTCTGAAAAAAATTTAAGTTTGAACTTTAAAAATATTGAATATTGAATTTTGAATTTTAAAAATATTTAAGTTTAAAAAAAATATTAAATTTTAAAATATTTAAGTTTGAATTTCAAAAATATTGAATTTTGAATATTAAAATATTTAAGTTTGAATTTTAACAAAAATTTTTAAGTTTAAATTTTAATTTGACGAGTAACTCAATTTGAATTTTAAAATTTAATTTTGTTTTTAAAATAATTAAGTTTTAAGTTTGTGTTGAAATTAATTAATTTTTGAAATTATTAGGATTTTAAAATTGATTATACTTTGAATTTAATTAAGAATTTGAAATTAATTAAACTTTTGAAATTAATTAAGAATTTAAAATTAATTAAAATTTTAAAATTAATTAAAGTGGCTTAGGTTAGTTAAATTGAATTAATTTTAGTTGAATTTTAATTAACTTAATTGAATTGAGTTTAATTAATTTGGGTTTGGTTAACTACTATTTATTTTAAACCTAGGTCCATATCATCTTTTTTTAGATTTATAATCAGGGAACCTTATAAGTTTTGTGAGATGGTTAATTTAATTTTTAATTTAAATTTAAATCTAAGGATTGATTTATATTTGAGTTAGACTAAAGTTTAATAGTTAGTCAATTAAATATTTATTTCAATAATTGGCTTCCAGACTATGGTGAGGCACTAGGCCTTCTTGGGTATTGGATCGTCAACTACTTCTAGACAAAGCCTTTTAAAGAAATTGAATATTTAATTTCTTTTCTAAAAATTCTAGGTCTAACTAGTCAAGTGTATATCAAGCCTAAGTCCTTATCTATCCTAATCTAAGCATAGATAATAAAAAGTGATAAAGCAAGTATCAAACAAATTTATCTAATAACGGGGATGGTCTTCTTTTGGCTCCCCCTAGATCATAGCCTCAATAAGATTTATCAAGGTAATGGATTTAATCCTTGGGGATCCAATATTGACCAAGTCCAACTTGATTAGTCAAGTTATATTTGGGGGTCCATGCTTGGATTAGGTTCTTAGTTGATCGATTCACTAAAGACAAGTAAGATTTGAATCGATTTCTAGCCTTGTATCTAAGTCCGGTTTGGTTGTATACGACCCTTTGTTTTCCAAGAATCAGATCAAGGTTCTTGGAACCCAAGGTGAATTGTTCTAATGTGTCCTTAAGTTCCTTAACTTGACTTTTCAAATTGGAATTCTCTTCCTCAAGTTGTTGGACTTGAGTTGAGGTTCCTTCTTGAATTTGCTCAGTCGAAGAACTTGAGTTAGTCACTTCCTTAAGGACTGTTACCTTCTTTTGGAGTGACTTTACCTGGAGATTGGATTTAGCCAATTTTCTTAATAAGTATTCAATTAAATTTTGTAATTCATCCATTTGAGTACCAGCGAACAGAGAACTTATAATGTTGTTTGGTCCTTCAGAAACGAATATGGATCCGTGGCTTCTTTCGGACTCGGTTTTTGATTCCACACAGGTTTCGGACTAAGACTCAGTTACGACAATGTACGCTTGTGCTAGTAGAGCAATGAAGCTTGCTTGCTCGTGTTCTTCTTCGTCCGACTCTTCTAATGACTCAGATCATGTTTCCTTCAACACCTTCCTTCTTCCTTGCTTCTGGTTTAGACATTCAGGCTTATAGTGTCCCTTCTTATTATAACCATAGCAGGTAACTCCAGACTTGACCTTCGTGTTCAGTTGAGTCACCTTCTTCTTCTTAAGTGCTTTCGAAACTAGTTTGACTAGTTCGGTGGTGATTTCATCTTCTTCTGAGTCCAATTCATCTTCGAACTCAGGTTCGGTCTAGCGCTTAGGCTTCGACTTCTTGTTCACGAATTTCCTACAAGTAGCGCAATACCTTATTCGGCCCAAGTAATATTAATTTGTTCATAAAGTTCAAATTCGACAAATAACTCATCTAATTTAATTTGTGAAAGATCCTTAGACACTTTGTAAGCATCTACCATGGATGCCCATAAAGTGTTTCTCGGAAATGCATTGAGTGCATACCTGATGACGTCGCGATTTTCCACCTTTTGTCAAATTACATGGAGACGATTGAGGAGGTCTTGGATGCGTGTGTGAAGTTGGCTCACCGTCTCACCTTCTTATATTTTTATATTATACAATTTATTTAATATCAAATCACGTTTGCTTACCTTCATGTCGAAAGTTCCCTTGTGCAGCTCGATCAACTTTTCTCATTGTTCTTTCGGGTTTGAAAATGGGTCGACTCGGTTCAGCTCTTCTTTTGTTAGTCCACATTGTAGAATGCATGTTACTCTAGCATCGGCCTCAATCTTCTTCATCAGATTTGTGTCTCAGTTCTCATATGATACTAGTTTTCCAATGCCGTCGAGAGGGAGGACGAGGCCTGTTTGGATGATTATCCACATCTCGACATGTGTCTCGAGGTGGTACTCCATTCGGCTCTTCCAGTAGCCGAAGTCTTCACCGAAGAAGAGGGGAGAGCATGCAGTCCTATACCCTTCTTGATGGGCCATTTATTGAACAAATCTAGCATATAACAAAAGCAAGTAGACTTATCCCAAGACTTGGTCTTGTATTAGCAGTGGTAGAGAAAAATAAAATAGTATTTTACTAATTTTGAGAAAAATAATAATAAAATAATAAAAATAAGTATTATTATAAAGTTTGTTAAATGTAATATTTTGTCAATACTGACCAATGGTGAAAAAATGAAAATAATTTTTTAAAAAAAAATGGAGGGAAAAATAAAAGGCGTAAGAATTTATTTTTTGAAAAAAAGGATGAAAAAGTAAAAATTACTCGAACGGTAGTTGTACCGATTTAGAGATGCCCCGCTCTGATACCAATTGCAGGATCGTTGTGCTAGAGGGGATGAATAACGCTCGTGGCTTTCACGTTCATTTAGAAATATTCGAGTAGAACGCAGCGGAATAAGAAAGAAAAGACAAAAAGAAAGCAATCGCGAACACCAAGAGTTACTTGGTTCGAAGCCTGTGGTGACTCCTACTCCAAGACCCGCATGTGATAGTGCTTTCGATCGACAATCATTAATCAATTGAAATAGTACAAGTATGTAATTACAAGATTAAGACAACTATAAAGCAAAGAATACCGACAACTACAGATTTGAAAAATTAATCCTTCGGTTATCGGAGTAGCGTTTGGGCGTCGAGGATAAGTTTCCTAAGTAGCACGCAAGAGCAGAAGTCGTTCTGAATATTGTTGTTTAGCCCCTGGTCGAAATGTTGTTTATATAGGCTATTCCGGGTGCCTGAACCCCTCCGGCCGCCTAGACCACGTGTCCCGGCCAATCGACGCGTTCCATGTAGGCTTATGGATGATTTTTTGGGTCCGAGCGCCTAGACCAAGTCTAGGCACCCAGATAACCTGGGTGCCTCCCGCTCATCCGGGGCAAGTCTGGTCCAGGTACCTGGACCAGCTCTGGGCACCCGGACTCCGGGCGCTCGGACTAACTTTTTCAGCCTCCCTTTTTCTACAAAACAAAATTAGTTTAGGCAATAAACAATATATAATATGAATTTCACAGTATCTGACTGCCCGGTTCTGACTTTGAGTTTCACTGAAACTCTAGATCGAATTGAAGCTTATTGTTCCTTCTTCAAGGGAACGCGTCCTCACCTACTCCTCTCAGGAGAGTTTACCTTTTGCTAGATCGGTCCTTCAGACCGTCTGAACTTTTGCTCAGCATCCGAGACTTCAGGTCTTCATGCTGAATGTCCTCTCCATGACCCGTCCAAACTTTCACCTGGTCCGCAACCACCAGGATTTTCACCTAGAGTCCTCGACTCTAGGATTTCGCCCAAAGTGCTTGACCGCCAAGACTTCACCTTACCTAACTGCAGTTAGGAATTTCCATCACCTAATGTTACCTCCTCCTATGACCTAGGGTTACCTCCCTTTAGCGTTTTCCACCTGCCTAGAATCCACTAGGAATTTTATCTAAGAACACTTAGGACTTTCTTGCAAGCTCATTCACACTTGTTAGACAACAAGTAACCTTAACTTTGGACCCTTTGTCATAATCAAAACTTAGGTTCGATCGTCTTGTGCTCCCTACACCAACAACATATACCAACTTTTGCCAAACTGTCATAGGGACTGCTCATCTATGACATAATACATCACATCACCGTAAGACAAAACCTAATTATTGTCACTACCTTTACCTAAAGTTCTTCCCAATTTGATCTCTCTATGCTTTCTGGTTTCCTTTCTCCTCCACCTTTACAATGCCTTGTTGTACCAATAACTCCATGAACCTTCTTTGCCATAATTTGAAGTTCCTGGTTCTATCAAACTTCACAAAGGACATCTTGACATGTTGAAGAAATTCGCCAACACCTCGCTACGAGCATCACCACAACTTCGAATTATGGCTGAGAAGGGTCAAGAACTTACTGGTGCAACAAGGCATGGTGAAGGTGCTTTGAGACCATTTGTTGGGATAAAAATAAAAATCATATATCTCCACAATAGTATATTATCCGCTTTGGGCCTAAGTCCTTATGGTTTTATTTTTGGACTCTATCCAAAATGTCTCATACCAATGGAGATATTTTAATCTCTTTTAAACTCATAATCTTTTCCATGTCTTTCCAATGTGAGTCATTGATTGTATTCCCAATAATTGTTCCCACAAACATTTGGTCACCTTGACATGCTCTGGGCCTCCCCATAAGCATCCGATCATCTTAACCTACTCCGGGTCTCCCCACAAGCATATGATCACTCTGGACCTAATCTGAGCCTCCCTGTAAGCATCCGATCACCATGATCTGTTCCGGGGCTCCCTTCAATTTTGTTCAAGGCCACCCCATATGATATACTATCTAGACCATGACTCTAATACCATTTTTTATGTTGAAAAGAATTCACATATCTTCATAATGGTATGATATTATTAACTTTAGGTCTAAGCCCTTATGGTTATGTTTTTGGGCTCTACTCAAAAGGTTTTACACCAAAGAAGATATCCTTCTCTTTTAAACCTATGATCTTTTCCATGTATTTCTAATATGGGACTTTGATTGTATTCCCAACAATATCATATGTGGGAAAACCTTCATCTTATACTTGTTTCAGTTCTACAATCAGTGGTTGCATACAAACATCTATTAACTTCTTTAGATTTTGTGGGCTAGATACAACTAATGTTAAAAACATATAAGGTGTTTTTATGCACTTCCAAAGTGAAAGATTATACGGATTTAAGATAACTGACTAACAAGAATAATTTCTTCTTGATTTGCCAAATGAAATAAATCCATCAACACAGATACTTAACCTAATGTTTCGAGTTTTCTTCGTAAATTCAAGATATATTCTATCAAAAAATTTTCATGCATCTGTATCTGATATATGATATATTAGCCCTTCTTCTATTTGATGATTTGCTTGTCAAGTTATATATTCAATAGTGACCTTTGATACATAAAGTTTTTGTAACATAGGAGTTAAAGACAAATAAAACAACTGACTGTATGATTTATGTCACTGTTGACTCATTCTAGTGCTCTTGTACCTAACTTAATTATACAATTTAAAAACATCTTCATCTTTATCATCTCCGTAATATAACATACAATCATATCTTTCACAAGTTTTTTCATATCGTAAAAATCATTGGACATTATGTGATTATGCAGTAATACCTCTCCAATAACTTGAACAAAATCATTAAAACAATCTTCAGACATATTATGCTATATCTTTACATTCAACAATCCTATAGTGAGATAATTTAGTGTGACTATCACAACTAGCCCACACTGGTTCATCTGCAACACTCAGCACTTCCTGAAATTGGAGATATGCTTCATTATTCACATTTTCATCAACACATGGTACTTCCACCTCCTCCAATGATGATGCATAAGTAGTAAATATTTGTTCAACTATTGGAGGACAACTGGAACATGCACCACTTAGTTCGAGAATGAAATTCTGACTCGTGGCATCAATTACCATCATCTGATATGAATTTAATTGATCATAATAACTCTTATCCCCACTAACTGAGATTTATATGTTTTGTCCATAATTCTCATTATACATAAATGATTCACCATGACATATCCAATATAGTAATGTGGGATAAAATTAAATCTATAAAGATGTTCTTAAACTTTATTACATTGTAAAAAATTATCATTGTGGCATTATCTGTACAAACACCTTATCTTATCCCCATCCATATACTCAACATTAATACAAGTAAAATCCAAAAATCATTCCAACCCAAGTTTAAACTTATCAATTAAATATTGATGTTTAGATAAGTTATTTTTATACATCCAACTCCTTTCTTTCTATATTTTTCTTATTTTCTATTTATTAACATATTAATAAAAAAATCTACAAATAAAAATTAGTATTTTATCAACAACAATAACATAATGAATTATTTTATATATATATATATATATTATCTAGTGAACATCCACTATCAATAAATAGCAATTATTGTAAAGCAAGTCACCAAAGACGGGTGTCTTCAAATACTTAAAGTCCACACCAAATAGAGATATCTACACAAACAACATTAGGAAAATATTATGTTGGAACCATATCTTTTATACACACACGTTGGCTGCAAAATTTACACATCCTAATTTAAATAAGTGGTTCCTAAAAAAAAGAATGAAACACTAGGGCAATAAAAATTTTTCTTGAATTTGTCTAATAATATTGCAATTCTTGATAGATTATAGCTTGATTCACAATTTACATACTTGATAAATTCCCTCTCGAAGCTCACAGTCACAGATATGACATACTTGATAAATTCCCTCTCGAAGCTCACAGTTGGCGTGATCCAATCTCAGTGGCCAGCCAACCTCAACAGCATGCCAGCCTCAGCTCAGCGGCCGGCTAGCCTTAGCCCCACTATAAAATTCACCTAGTGGTTGGCCAACTTTACTTGCCAGCCGACGAGCCTCAGTGGTAGGCTACGAAATTCACCTGGCGACCAACCAGCCTTAACGATCGACCAGCCTCAATAGCTAGTCGGCCAGCCGTAATGGCTAATCGACCAACGGTCGGCTAGCCTATAGGGTGTAGCAACCAGCCTCCTCTTGGCCAACTTAAGTCAACGCTTAAGGTCATGACTGGCACCACTGCACCTCGCAACCATGACTGGTGGCCACCGCACCTCACCGTGACCAGATCTGATCGGTGAGGGCAAGGAAATGAGAAGGGAGGAGAGGGGAGGAAGCTTAGTACCTCACCTCTCCAAGCTCTCGTTTGTCGCCAACGCCGTCGCCAAGTTAGCGGGATTGAGGGCCGAAGGGTTAAGTTAGTTTTTTCGATGACAAATTAAAATTCATTGTCAAGTTTGATTTTGTCACCAATTTAGTGATTTCATCGCCAAATTTGTATTTGTTGCTAATTGGAAACAAAATTTATATTTATCATCAAATTTGAAATCCCACATGATTAATAAATTTGGTGAATATCTTTATATTTGACGATGAATTCTATATTCGTTGCCAATTTGGAGATAAAATTTTGTATTCATCACCAAATTTAAAATCCTACCCGATCTTTAAACTCGGCGAAGAACTTTAAAATTGATGACCAAGATTCAATTTATCACAAAATTAGCGATGAACTTTGGATTCGTCTCCAAATAGGTGACAAATTGAATCTTCGTCATAAATTTATGATGAATTTAGCGAGAAATTTTTTATTAGCGACGAATTTTGCAACAAAATAGTTTTGTTACTAATTTAGGGACATTATTTATTTTGTCGTAAAGTTTGTTGCTAATTTGAGATGATTACTTTGTTTGTCATAAATTTTGTTGTTAATTTGCGATAGATTTTTTTCATTGCTAAAATTTGTTGCTAAATTAGTATTTTTTTTTTTTGTAGTGTCAAGTTACGATAGCAGACACTACTGTTGCAATTAAAAGAGTGGAGAGGAGATAGGTGTAGGATCGATGCGTGTTAGAGGGGGGTAAATAGCGCTTATGGCTTCTTCACGTTTTTTTCAAAAAACATGATCGAGTAAAACGCAGCAGAAGAGCAAGAATAAGCGGAAGAAAGAACAATGCTAACAAGTTTGTTTTTACTTGGTTCAAAGTCTTTGACGACTCCTACTCCAAGGCCAGAGATCATTGATCACTTTCATTGGACAATCCACTATTAGTCCGAATATTACAAAAAATATTAAAGTACAACTTTGCAACAAGTAAAGTATATTGATAACTTTAGGATTTGGAGAGTTGCACTTTCGGTTGCCAGAGTTGCTTCATTCGATCGCCAGAGTTGCTTCGTTCGATCATTGGGGTCGCATCGCCTGGTCGTCGGAGTCGTGTCATGGAGTAGCAAGATTATTCTTGGAGCAACGTGTAGGAGAAAGATTGTGAAAATCAAGTGTCTTCAACCATCTACTCAAGACCCTCTTTTATGGGCTGTTGAAGGCACCTTCAACCCCATTAAAGGTGCCTCCAGCTCGAATTTCTATCCCCAAATCCGTGGTACCGATAAGCTCCACTTTCTGTGAACTTCATCCATTCGAAGGCACCTTTAAGCTCCTGGAAGGCGCCTTCCATCCCTGGTCCAAGGTGCCTTCAAGCGCTTGGAAGGTGCCTTCAAGCGCCTAGAAGGTGCCTTCAAGCGCCTAGAAGGTGCTTTCTGTTGGAACCCCAAAGTTGTTTTGATATGATCAAACAAGTTAAGTTAAGTCCTGTTTGGTTTAACCCCTGTTTCTAAGTGTGCAGGAACTTAGGAACACAAGAAGTTGAGCAAAAGACGTGACTAGCGAGAAGGACGGCACGTGAGAGAGCTGACAGGCTCGGTTCGTTTGAGGGACAAGGTGTCGTGGAAGAGTACACCGATGGATGAGAAGAACGTACGCAACGTTCGAGGGACGAGAAGCCAAGGAGGAAGGCTGCTCGAGGAGAAGGACAGAAATTGGGTTCGAGTGAGTCCTATTCCGGATGGTCGAGATCACCCAAGTGAGCAGAACTGGAGTGGAAGACCCGGACCGAGGCAAGCAGAATTGGAGCAGAGGGCTCAGATCGAAAAAGTTAACAATGTTGACTTTTGTGGGTCTGGGCGCCCGGAACTCAACTTTTATCAGAATCGACGTGTACATTGATCGACATATCAGGGATAAAATTCTATCTCACTTCAGGCGCCCAGAACCCTTCCAGTCGCCCAAAACAGTGCTATAAATATAGCTCTGATTTCAGTAGTTCAAACAACAACTTGTAATTCATTTCTTTCTATTCTACTTTCATTTGTGAGCTATTAACGTGGTAAGAGACTACTCCGCCAGAAGGAGATCGTCATAAAGTGCGCTTCATTTTACTTGGATTAGCAATCTTCTGATTGCAACCCAAGTCTCCTTGTGTTTCTGTCTCTGTAATTAGTCTCTTAGTTTTTTATTACAAATGTTCTTTATCAAGTTATAAGTCGAGAAAGGGTTGAGTTTGTTTTTACAAGTCAATTCACCCCTCCCCTTTTGCTGCCCACCAAGGGACCAACAAGTGATATCAGAGCAAGGACGCTTCAGAAGGACTAACCGCCGACTGAAGCAAAGAAACCAATGGTCGAACTAAGCATCATTCCTCCAAAATTTGAGGGAGGCTTCACACACTGGAAACGTCGAATGAAAGTATTTCTAAAAACTGACTTTGAGATTCGTTTAATAATCAAGTATGGCTTTGTAGCTCCTACGAATCAAAACGGAGAGGAGAAGAAAGAGAGTCTTTGGATGAAGAAAGAACAAAATGATTCCGTAGAAAATAACTTAGCGGAATATCACTTGTTGAGCATGTTGCCACCTCAAGAAGTCAACCACATCGGGAGCTACTCGTCTACCAAAGAAATCTGGAAAAAATTCTTGGAACTCCACGAAGGCACATCCGAAGCTAAGATCACAAGACGAGACATACTTCGGAACAAACTGACAAATATCCATCTGGAAAAAGGTGAGAAGGTAGCCGATCTACACGCGAAGGTCAAAGAACTAATCACCAAACTCAAAAATCTTGGTGAAACGGTAACCAACCGGGACTCGATACACTACACATTCAATGTCTTTCCCAGGACTCCAGAATAAACCTCGATAATCGACGTCTACTACATCTCAAAGGACCTGGAGGTAAGTATCCTAAAGGAACTCTTTTCTACTCTAGAATTACATGAAACCAGATGTACAGATACAACAAAAGAATCAAGCTAGATTATGGCACTAAATGCAACCAAGAAAGATGAACCCGAGTCAGACTCAGAAGAAGATCAAGAAGCTTACATGGTAAGGAATTTCAGAAAATTCTTTAGATCTAACAAATTTAAAGAAATGCAGAAAAGGAAAAATCCAAGAAATAAAAGAAGGGTTCGATGCTACCAGTGTCAAAAGGAAGGACACTTAAAAGAGGACTGCCAAAAACTCAAAAAGGAAAAAAGGCAAGATGCCCAAGCAAACTTGAGACGACAGTTCATCATCAAAATCAGAAATAAAAGAATGTGTTGGACTAGCACTGATATCAAGCCGTGAAAAGAAACTCACAAAATGAAGCAAGGGAATAAATGCAGGCTTGGATAAAGAAAAGATTTAAGTTAAAATGCATATACTAGAACCAAGAGTCTAATTAGGCTACAGCAGTATACATGAAGCCTTGGGAATATCTCAATTTGCAACCTTTTAATATTTCTGCTGATTGGGAGTATAAACTAAATAATTTTGAAATCTGCATGTAAATAAAAATCAGATGATCGGAGAATTGTTTCAAGAAATTCAACTTTAACTAGGGAAATACCTGTCACTATATAGTCACCTTCCAAAGAATCAAACATCATCTAAATAGCTATTAAAATGGATCAATATTACCTTCACTAGGCTTCCTTGTGATAGACCAGATTGGGTTACTTGTTTAAATTAAAAAGTAAAATTAGACTTAGGGCTTTCAGGTAGAAATTAAATATTTGATTTTATTAAAAGGCTTTGTCTAGAAGTGGTTGATGATCCAATAACCAAGAAGGCCTAGTGCCTCACCATAGCCTGGAAGTCAATTTCTGAATTGAATATTTAATTGACAAACTGATAAACATGAAATAGTTAATTAAATTAAATGCTTTCAATATTTGTCAAAGGTTTAACATTTGTTAAAATTTTTAAAATTTCAAACTTCACTTAAAAACTTTTTCAAATTTCACTTTGAAATTTGTCTTTAATTGCAAACTTCATTTAAATTATTTTTGTTAAAACTTATTTTTTTTAATCTGTTTAACTTAAATTTTTTTAAGTTATTTTATACGTTGCACAAAAAGTCTATCTTAGAAAATTTTTTTTCTTGAAATTTTTCTACACAAAAATCAGAATTACCCTTAGACCTATTGTAATATCCCATTTTTTTTAATGTGATCAAAGGGGGAGAAGAGACTATTAAGTTTAGGGGGAGGTATTATCCAAATTTCAAATTGTAAAATCCTTTTTACATTATATTTGTTTACCCTATCTTAACTTGGGTTGCTCACATCAAAAAGGGGGAGATTGTTAGAATCCCAAGGTTGTTTTGATGTGATCAAACAAGTTAAGTTAGGTCTTGTTTGGTTTAATTCCTGTGTCTAAGTGTGCATGAGCTTAGGAGCACAAGAAGTTGAGTGGAAGATGTGGCTAGCGAGAAGGACGGCACGGGAGAGAGCTAATGGGTCGGTGCGTCCAAGGGATGAGGTGCCGCGAAAGAGTACACCGGTGGACGAGAAGAATGTACAGTGCGGTGTTCGAGGGGCAAGAAGCCGGGGAGGATGACTGCTCAAGGAGAAGGCCAGAAATTGAGTTCGGGTGAGCCCTATTTCGGATGGCCGAGATCACCTAAGCAAGCGGAATCAAAGTGGAAGACCCAAACCGAGGCGAGCAGAACCAGAACAGAGGGCCGGGACTGAAAAAGTCAACCATGTTGACTTTTGTGGGTCCGAGCTCTCGAAACTCAACTTTTAACAAAATCGACGTGTACGTTGACCGACGCGTTGGGGATACAATTATATCCCACTCCAGGCGTCCGATATTAGTATTAGCTCTAGTACCAATTATGAGATAATTGTAAAGGGCTCATTTTTATATCATATATTTTATTATTAATAAAAGGCAAAGTTAATTATTATATTTATTTCAGTTCAGTGCCAATTGAATAAGTATAATAATGTCCTTGGGTAGTTGGTTCTTATCTAAAACATATCAATTGGTTGAATTGATAGTGAATATTATAGATATACATAGAACACTATCCTTAACTATTCTTAGTCAAACATTAATATACAAGAACAATATTAATGTGTTAAGACTAGCACGTAGGTCAATGGATAACTTAATCTCACAAATCATGGATATGAGATATCAGGTTGACACATGAGTATATATTAGAGAATATATACTGAATGACTCGCCATGGGAATGTTTCATGGATCGTTATATGAGTGTCATAAACATTCTCATGTGACTATTGGTATGAATAGTCCTTAGACCTGAAGTCACAACGGTTCCCTATATAAGGAGTTGTGTACTTTGGTATCGACAAATGTCACCTGTAATAAGGTGAATAATAAAGTCGATCACTGGGTATGCAATGCATTATGCGAAGGGATGTGAGTGATGTAGATGAGATCTATCCCTTCCATATGACGAAAGCGATATCTGTGGGCCCCTTGATTAGTAGGACACCAGAAAGCATGGTCATGCGAAAATGAGTCAATATGAGATATTGAGCTTATTTGATTGAGTGCGTCTACTTATAGATCAAGAAACACAAAGGTTGATAAGAGGATGACACGGTCTATGCCTCATTAATCAATTTAGATATCAAGGATAGAGGGACCAAGTCATACAAGATAATAACCACAGACAAGTTAGGTCGGATCTCGACTTTCTCGTCACTTGGGTAGCAATGATGTCTTACTAGATACCACTCATTGTTTATGTATCTAAATATTGATTTGGGTACATTACCAACATTACGAGAACATATTGGGTCACACACAAAGAACAAGTAGATATGGAGATGGGTTCATATGATGAATCATTAGATTAAGTCTAATCCGAATTGGACTTATTGAGTTAGACTCAAATGGATCCAATTGTTAGATTAAGTCTAATTCAAACTAGACTCATTGAGTCAATTCAAATAAATGAAATGGTGATTCATTGAATTCAAAATTGCATGAGAATCAATGAGTTAGACTTATTGGGTGAACTCGAGTTCACCAAGGATTTAAATGGTCAAAATTGAACCATTGGATTGAATGGTTAATTTTGAGTCATTGGATTGGAAGATGAAAGGGCAAAACCCTTTGGTATTCATGAGATAGATATATATATATATCATTTTGGATGATATTTTTCATTAGATGAGAAGGTGAAAAACCTTTGGTCTTCTTCTTCTTCCTCCTTCCCTCTCTTGGTCTAAATCACCATTGTGGTTGCTAGCACAACCTTAAGGGTGCGTTTGGTTCGGGGTTATTCTTGATAACATTGGTTATCCATCCAAGGTTATCAACAAAAACCTTGTTTGGTTTAGGTATTTGATGATTCCCAAGTAATGTTTCATGCCCGACACGTCAGCAAAAGGGTCATGCAGCCCGGAATCGAAAAACCTCAGAAAACTAAGGTTTTTGTTGATTCCGGGGTTAACGATTTTTTTTTACCAAAAATACCCTCCGATAAGAAAAAACATGAAAAAAAGAGAAAAAATGTAAAAAAATATTAAAAAATGTAAAAAAATAAAAAAAATGTTTTAAAAAATTTAAAAATAAATAATTTAAAAAAATAAATAATTTAAAAAAATATATATAAAAATTTTAAAAATAAAAAATAAAAATTTTAAAAATAAAAAATAAAAATTTTAAAAATGTTAAAAAAATTTATAAAAATTTTAAAATTTAAATTTTTTTAAAAATTTTAAAAATTAAAAAAAAATTAAAAATAAAAATAAAAATAAAATAAATAAATAAAAATTAAAATTTAAAAAATGTAAAAAAATTAAAAAATATAAATATAAATAATATAAAAATATAAAAACATTAAAAAATAAAAAAACACATAAAAAAATAAAAAAATATACAGGAAAAAGAAAAGTAAAAAAAATTAAAAACTAAATAAATAAATAAATAATAATAATAAATAAATAAATAAATAAATAATAATAATAATAATATTATGTATAGTTGGTTTTGTAACTGAGGATAATACGGTAAAATATTAAACTAAGGTATTTATTAAAACCTTCAAACAAATAAGTTTTTGTTGCATTACCTAAGTTGAACCAAACAACATTTGATTTTGTTTTATTCCCTATAACCTTGGTTATGTGATTACCAGGTAATCACATAACCAAGGTTATACATGATGACTTGAACCAAACGCACCCTAAGTGATTTTCATCTCCATCTTGTGAGTTTGTGAGACAAATGAAGGCAAGGTTTGTTCGTGTGGATATCGTAGAGGTGTGAACGTGTGATCGTGCTGAGATCCGAGCCATCGGGAGATAATGTGCACGCATCAAGGGTATAATCCTATCATGTAACTTAGTATAGATTATTTTTAGCAATGTTTCTTTCCTTCGCATGGATTTGCTGGATAAAGGATCTAGTTAATTTCCACTATGCTTTTCGCGTGTTTAGCGTGCTAGATCCCAACACCCGAAAGCCTTCCAGGCACTCAGAACAGTGCTATAAATATAGCTCTGATTTTAGTAATTCAAACAATAACTTGTAATTCATTTCTTTCTATTCTACTTTCATTTGAGAGTTGTTAACGTTGTAAGAGACTACTCTGCTAGAAGGAAATCATCATAAAGTGCGCTTCATTTTCCTTGGATTAGCAATCTTCTGATTGCAAACCAGGTAAGTCTCCTTGTGTTTCTGTCTCTGTAATTAGTCTCTTAGTTTTTTATTACAAGTGTTCTTTATTAAGCTATAAGTCGAGAAAGGGTTGAGTTTATTTTTGTAGGGAAATTCACCCCTCCCCTCTTGTCGGCCACCAAGCGACCAACACCTTCAGCTCCCTTCCACGCGAAGCTTGGGCAAAGGCACCCGAGGCACCTCCAATAGCCCCAGAGGCACCTCGAACACTGTTCATCCAATCATTTCCTTGTGCATCTCCCTTCTTGCAAAGCATATTAGTCCACAAACAAAATATACTCTGTAAAATAAAGTTGGCACAATAAAATATGAATAATAAATTATTTCACAGCCTCCGGACTATCCAATTCTGACTTTCGGATTTCCTAAAAACCCTTAGTCGAACTAACGCCTACTGCTTCCTCAACAAGGAACGTGTCCACACCTACTCTTCTCAGAAGAAATTACCTTTTTGCCAAATCGGTCCTCTAGACCTTCTGGACTTTTGCTTAGCATCTCGAGTCTAGTTGCTTAGTTGCAGTTGCCCAAGAAAGTGTACTAATGAAATTCTCAACTTCTGATTAGTCATAACTAGAATTTTTTAAAGTAGCCACGATCTCTAGATAGAATATTTCCCAAAGTGTTCGAGCCAAGACTTCTTTAACTAAACTTTTGCTAAACTTTGTTCTAAAATAGGTTTCAACTTAGGTTCCAGTAACTTTGCTTAAGATTCCCAAACAAGGAACCAAGCAAGTTTGCACTTTTTAGATAACAAGTAACCTTAACTTTGAACCTTTACTCCATAATCAAGTTAAACCTTTCATCTAGTTCTCCTATACCCTCTCTAATTTCATTATGTATTATAACTTTAAAGCCAAAAGTAGTTAACATAATTAGATATATAAGCATATCAATTGTAAAATCATTGACATATTTAAAAATATCCCCCTTAATCTCTTAATAAAAAGTATATTTAATAAAAAGTTATATGTTTAACTTAACTTGAATCTTTCTCGTCTCCTTTGACATATATCAAAAAGATACTAAGTTAGAAAGAAAATTAATTTGCAAAGATAGTTTAAAAAATTCTAACTTTTAATCTCTTTCCAAATTTTAATTTTAAGCTCCCTTTGAATTCATCACTTTAAACAAATTTAGCTTAAAAAGGAGTTACTTAACTTTGAAAAGGATTTAAAACACTTAGTTAACTACTTAAAAATTTTAGCTTTTGAAAGGATTTCCTTAAAAAGTTTTAGCTAAATACTTAACTTTTTAAAAGGACTTTCTTAAAAGTTTAACTAAATACTTAGCTTTTAAAAAAAATTAACTAAATTCTTTAGCTTTTGAAAAAAAAATTAACTAAATTCTTTAGTTTTTAAAACTTAGATGTACATAAAAATTTGGTTAAAAATACCTTTTCAAAAACTTATTTTTCCAGATAGAAATATTTGAACTTCCTTTTTCCAATAAAATATTTAAAGTTGCTTCAAAAATAGTTAAACTTTCTTTTCAAAAAAATAGTTAAACCTTAAAAAACTTCACTTCCAAAAAAAACTTAGAAGGATATTTGAGATTTTGAAAAAACTTTACAGAATATTTAACCCAAACAAAATGTAGTGTCTTCACTCCTTTCACTCCCTCTTGATTAATGCCCCCAAAAAATTCAATTAAGTGTTTTAAGTTTAGGGTCCTAGAGTCCATGCATGAGAGTTTGAGGTAATAAAATCTTTAAAACAAACATCTATTTTCCTTAACCAAATGTCTAACCTTTAGCTATTAGTTGTTTACCATAAGGTAGTAGCTTTCATTTGGTTAATTAAGTTAAGCAAGTGTTCTAGTTAGTTTAACTAAAATGGATAACTTTACTTGATCAATTTAACTTGATATTTATTGCCCAGACATATGTTGATGCACAGACATAAATATTTTGAAGTTTAGGCAGTACCCTATACATCTCACTTCATTCTAAGTATTTTTCATACACAAGCAAGGTATTTCTAATGTACTTGTGAGATGCTATGGCTGAAACCTATGGGTACATGCTTTCTAGGGGTAGATACCTAAGCTAAGTCCAATCTTTTGAAAATACTAGTGAAATTCGGAATTTTAAATAAAGTTATTTTTCCTAGAATTTTAAAGCCAAGCTGATTAAAAAAAAATCATAACTTTTGAAAAAGTAATACTATAAAAGAAATAATTTTGGAAGTTTTAGAATCTATTCTACTAAGAGCATACCTAATTGCCTTCCATATAAACTCAACATAGTCAAGTATAATATCATCCTTAACTACATAATCCCTTATAAAGTGATGTTTAACTTCTATGTGTTTAGTCCTTGAGTGGTGGATTGAATGTTTAGTTAAATTTATTGAACTTATGTTATCAATTGAGATTTTTATATTTTATATTCTAATTGATAATCTTTTAAAGTGTGCATCATCCATAGTAATTGAGATGCACATTCTCCAACAGCTATGTACTCTGCTTCAGTAGTGGTTAATGCAACACAGTCTTGCTTTCTACTTAACCAGCTTACTAGGTACTGACCTAGAAATTGACAGCTTCTACTTGTACTTTTTCTATCTAGTTACACCCAGCATAATCTAAGTCAGAGTACCCAACTAAGTCAAACGTGCTAGTCCTAGGGTACCAAAATCCTACACTTAGAGTTCCCTTAATGTATCTAAGTATTTTTTTACATTAGTTAAATGTGTTTCTTTTGCACAAGATTGGTACCTAGCACACATATCTGTAATAAATAAAATATCAGGTTGACTTGTGGTTAGGTATAGTAGACTTCCTATTGTACTTTTATAATATTCTAAGTCTACTAATTTTCCTTTTAAATCAGAGTCAATTTTAACATTAATTGTCATAGGGGTATTTACTTTTTTAGAATTTTCTATTCCAAACTTTTTAATTAATTCCTTAACATATTTTATTTGAAAAACATAAATTTTTTCTTTTGTTTGTTTTATTTGTAAGCCTAATAAAAAATTAAGTTCTTCTACTAGGCTTATTTCAAATTCATTTTCTATTAATTTAGTAAATTCTTTCAAAAATTTAGTATTGGTTAAGCCAAAAATTATGTCATCTACATAAATTTAAGTTATAAAAATATCTTTTTCTAAGGTTTTAATAAATAATGTTTGATCTATTTGACCTTGGTTAAATTCCTTGGATATTAGGTAGGTTGATAGTCATTCATACCAAGCCCTAGTTGTTTGTTTTAGTCCATATAAGACTTTTTTTTAACCTAAAGACACGATTTGGATAGTCTAAATCCTCAAATCTTGGGGGTTTATTTATATAAACGTCTTTTTTGATGAACCCATTTAGGAATACAAATTTTACATCTATTTGGTATAACTTGAATCCTTTATATGTTGCATAAGCTAGCAACATCTTGATGGATGCAAGTCTAGCCACAGGTGCATAGGTTTCATCATAATCTAACCCTTCTACTTGGCTGAACCCCTTTGCTACTAGTCTAGCCTTGTTTCTTACTATTTCACCCTTATCATCTAGTTTATTTCTAAATACCCACTTAGTGTCAATTATGGATTTACTTGTGAGTTTAGGTACAAGTTCCCAGACTTGGTTTCTTTCAAATTGAGCTAGTTCTTCTTGCATCACAATTATCTAATCTGGGTCAGGTAGGGCTTCTTCTATAGTCTTGGGTTAGAAATTAGAGCTATTTAACTTAGGTTTCTTTATCATGATCAAGTTCAAACTCCTAGAGTTGGATCACCTAAAATTTGGTCAGATGGGAGATTGGAACTTATTCTAGAAGATCTTGTGTTAGGGTCAACAATTGGTTCTTGTGTAAAATACCGAAAATAGGCGAATATTAATAAGGGAATTTTTCAGAATTTTTGGATATTTTTTGGGAATTTTTCGGAGCTCATACGGATGAGTTAACGGGGATAAAAACGGGGCCAGGAAAAGCCTCTTTTGGCTACCCCATTTAAATGAGGAAAAGTTGAATTTCTTAATTCCTTTCCTTTATTTATTTTCCCTTTTGCTTCATTCTTTTTCACCGTTCATTCTCTTTTCCCCGCACGCTTTCTCCTCCCGAGCCCTAACCGGCGCCGGGGCAATTTCCCTTCTCCTCGCGATTTAAGTGTGGCCGATGGTTTCTGGCATACTCTTCTTCTTCTCCCTCATGGCGCCGCTCCTCACCCGTGCCCTAGATCTGCAGTGCGCCGCAGCCGCACGGAAGTGCCGCCGGCCACCACTGAGCCCTGCCAACGCCGCTGCCCTCTCTGGACCGGAGCAGCGTCTTATCGCCTCTGCTCTAGCGCCGCTCATTCTTGTGCGCCGACGCTGATCCCGACTTCTCGGTGAGTTGATGTCGTGCCACCGTCGGCCGAGCCATCCTCCGCCGACTCTCCTCCATTGTGTCTCTGCTGACCTTGGTGGTGTTGTCCTCCCTGTGCCCTAGCTATTTTCCCCTTGCCACGGCTACTGCCGCCGTCGATCAGTAGGCACCCTCCAGCAACGCCGGCGTCCTCTCGTGCCCTAATTCCTGACTCAGTGTCCTAATTGTGATCTGGGAGGTAAGGAATTGTGTTCTGTATTAGGATTTTTGATTGATGATGTACACATCTTAATCTGACAGTGGGGAAAGGAAGATTTCCAGTAGGGTTTGCTGTGGTTTGTTGATTTCCGACAGCAACCCCATTCAGCAGCCCTTGATCCAGCAGCAATCATGGTTGTGAATTTAGGTAAGGGGTAGGAATTTGATATGTTTTTGTAGTAGAAGATTATGTGTTGATTAGGGTTCGTTAATTACGTTGGATTCAATTTAGGACTTCTTAATTGGATTAGAATTTAGTTTAGCAAATTGTTGTATGATAGAATGAGCTAAACTAGATATTATGTTTGATACCACAGGAGTTTGACGCGAGACGAGTATCTCAGAGTCAGATTTGGATCATTTTATCGGAGGCGGGTATTTTTGACTTATGTCATTTGATATACATAGTAGTGAATTTAACAAGTTGCATTAATTATGTTCTTATTTGTTCCGGTTAATCACTACCCGATACTTGTTACATGATTGATTGATTGATGGTTTTACATATCATGTATTCCTTACCTGTTGATACATGCTTATAGGGGTAGTGATATACCATGCTTCACCATGTTCAGGACCTAGGTTTTATACCTTCTGTGTACCTTTGATTTGGTTTGATTCGTTGACCTATGATGCACTTTTATATATATATGGATTAGGTCAGGATATTTTGTGGTTAGTGCCATACACCATTTGCATAATTGCATGTTGTGCGATAGTCCGCTCCATTATTGTTGAGCACATTGCCAGTTACATGGATCTGCACACTAGTGGTTGCAGCAGGGACTCTGTTAGGCACCGCTGGTCCGCTCATGGGTAGTGTGACACAACGTGTTATCCGGCAGGACTCCCCGCCATTGTGTACCGGAGATGAAAGCATTGTGCTCCCCATTTATGATTTGGGGTAGGAGGATAGGTGTAGATCCCGTCCACTCGGTCACTCATCAGGAGTAGTGACAACAGAGTGCACGGTTGTCACAGCCCTACCCACTCGGCCTCACTATTGTGTGTGAGATGATCGACTGGCGTCAGGGCTGACCAGGACACATCATTGGTATCATATGCATGATGCATCTATTGCTTGTGTTTGTGTTTGCTGCATTTATATGTTGCATATTGTTTGGATACTTATGTTTGACATGCATACAGGATTTCTATACCACTCGGACTGTTTGTCCTTATACCCAGGTCCTGGTTAGTACAGTTTCTCTCCTTACTGTACGCATGATTAGTGCTAGGTGTTATTTCCCTACTTTGTATATCAGTTGTACCTGCTGAGTGTTGGACTCACCCCGCCTCCATTGTTGTTATTTTTCAGGTTGATGCTGTCAGGAGAGAGTTCCAGTTGCTGGTCCCTGCAGTCCTCAAGGATATTATTGGTCTTTTGGTTTTCTTACATAGACTATGCTAAATTTATTTTGTTTGATGGTATGGATATGGTATGGATTTTGTGATGTCGATGGATTTGGTTTGGTTTTGCTTTTATTACATGCCTGCCTAGACGGCAGAAGAGGTAAATTGATCTTATCGTCGGATTTGTGTTTTATGAATGTAGTTGAGTAGGGTGGATTTTGAGTCTTCTTATCATTGCTTATTAAACTACGTGGAATGTTTGTGTATTGTATTTATTTCTGTTATTATTCCAGTCGCATGTGGCTGAGGTATATGGATATGTAGAAAGTTTCAGATTGTCCACCGTACAGAGGAGATGCTGTCGAAATTTCTTCGGACAGGGACTCCTCCGGGGCGTGACAATTTAGTGGTATCAGAGCCATGTTTGCAAGTCAAACTGGGCATTTTCGGATTTTTTGTTATGATTATGTTTCGGATTTCCGTTTTGGATTTATATGGATTTCCGGCGATGTTTCTCGTTCGGAATTTTGAGGTCAAAAGTTGGGGACTGGATAGCGACGAAACACCTCCAGACAGCAAATAGGTATGATGTTTATTTTATGATTGGTATGCTGGTAGTAATATCTGTAATATAATTTAACAGATATGAGGCGATCTACGCGTATTACGGCGAGACGTGGTGCTGGATGACCACGTACGAGGACCACGGGATCTCTGGATATGCTAGAGATGCCTACTGTTGATGATTAGTCAAGGACGAACTGCGGGCGCGTCGGACTCTCGGACACCGATGGCTCCTATAGAGGTACCTACTCTACGAGTGTACCTATCCCTGATCTTCCGGTACCACCGAGTACTACCCATACCCCACACTCGGTCCGTACCTCCATCACACACACAGTGCCCCTAGTGATTCTACCATTACCTCCCCGGCCACTTTTGTTCACCCGACAGTACCATCGACAGCTTAGTTTATTCCGCGGTACCACTTGTAGCACCAATTCCAGTGGTTCCGCCAGTTCTTGTCGTTGCACGAGCTAGGATTCCAGTATTAGCAGAGTCGATGAAGACTCGATTCACACTCTTCCGAGGAGACCTTGATCCGAGTATGGCTTTATCGTGGATAGAGACTATGGCGCAGACCTTCTTCTATATGGCTTGCTCCGAGTGGGACAAAGCAGAGTTGACTGCTTTCCATTTATGGGATGAGGCTAACGCCTGGTGGATTACCCAGCGTTCCATCATCAGCGAGCGAAACGTTACTTGGGCCAGGTTCAGAGAGGCTTTTGAGAGCCGTTTCTTTCCATTAGCATATCAGATGGCTTGCCGACAGGATTTCATGAGTCTGCGTCAGAACAATCGCACGGTGATAGAGTATCATACTGAATTCAACCGGTTGGCTAAGTTTTGTCCAGAGTTAGTTGCGGAGGACAGATCTCGCATGATGCAGTTTATACAGGGACTGGATGGTTATCTGCAAGTAAGGCTTGCTAGTTTAGGGATCGCATCGTACTCAGATGAGCTGGACAGGAAGAGGAAGCATACGGGTCAGGCATCCGGGCAGATCCAGCAAACACAGGCGACAGGACAGCAGTAGAGTGGTCGCAATCGACCAGGTCAGGGTACTTCTAGGGTATCTCGTAAGCCTCAGAAATCAGGGCAATCTTCTTCAGGACGTTTCCGGTTTTCTCATTAGAACCGGCAAACACCTCCCAGCGATACTCACTGTTTTCGATGTGGGTCCAGAGATCACCTCACCCCAGCTTGCTCTCTGGGACATCCATTTTGCTTTTATTGCAAACTGCTTGGGCAACAGAGCCGAGATTGTCAGCTGAAGGCTCAGCACACGGCTTCCGGAGGGTCAAGTCAGAGGGGACAGTCTAGTCACACGAAGGCATATCGAGGAGGGCAGAAAGCCTAGTCTTCACATCGTCAGCAGGGGACAGCTTCACCTGCAGCAACGGCATTTGGCATGCTTGGACAGGAGTACTCCAGTGCTTCCATAGTACCCCAGAGTTCTATTCCAGGACCTTATTATCTGACGCATGGGCAGTATCAGATGCAGCCTTAGCCTTTAGGCCAGTACCAGACTCAGTCTCAGCCATCTACACAGTATCAGTCACCGTCCTCTCAGTCTTCTCTAGCACCTTATCCAGCACCACCTCAGTGGCAGGCTTCTGTCCAGCCGCAGCAGCCGTTGGCAGCGTTACCCCCTCCTCCTCTACCAGAGACTGGACGTATTCATGCGATTACCAGAGAGGATGCGCAGCGAGCCGACGGATCCGTTTTCCGCCCTACCGTCTGGTGATACTTTAGATGTCACCCAGGAGGTCAGAGGTTGCCCGTTAGACTTTGGCAACATGATACTTATGGTAGATCTTCTAGTATTGGAGATGGTCGAGTTTGATATCATACTTGGCATGGATTGGCTGTCAGTATATCATGCTACCATTGATTGCCAGACGAGGGTGGTCACCTTCCGGCCTCCGAACCAACCCTCGTGGAGTTTCACTAGCATCAGAGATGACGGCATCTCGATTATTTCGGCAGCATCTCACGGCTATCACGGTTTATTATCTCGATTAGTAAAGGGTGGTAATTGCAGCTCCGATGTTCTGTAGTCGGAGTACCGGATGTATTTCGGAGCTACGGTTTGCCTCCCGTAGGCCGGTGGAGTTCGCTATAGAGTCGATTAAACGACATCGAAAGCTCCGTATCGTATGACACCAAAAGAGTTGAACAAGTGAAGGTTCAACTCGAGCTTTTGGATAGGGATTTATTCGCCTAGTGTTTCTCCATGGGGTTCTCCGGTGTTATTTGTCAAGAAAAGGATGACACCATGAGGTTATGTATTGACTACAGTCAGAAATAAATATCCTTTACCACGGATCAAGGATTTGTTTGATCAGCTCACATCATTGTATTCTAAGATTGATCTGCGATCCGAATATCATCAGTTGAGAGTCGAGATTCTGATATCATATACGGACATTATGAGTTTTGGTAATGCCATTTGGGCTTACCAATGCTCGGTGTTTATGGACTTGATGAACCGCATCTTTCCGGAGTATCCGGATCAGTTTGTTATCGCTTTCATTGATGACATATTGGTCTACTCGCATTCGAGGAGGAGCATGCACGAAGATCTTCGTATAGTCTTGGAGACTCTTAGGCGACATGAAGTTCAGCAAGTGTGCATTCTGTTATCCTCGATCGGCTTCGGGACACGTGGTTTCTAGCGGTATTACGATCCTCGAAGATCGAGGTCACGGGGCCCGATTCGGAGATCCAGATTTTCAGATTGGCGGATATTACCGACGTTTTGTCGAGGGTTTCTCGCATATTGCTATGCCGCTGACACGCCTTACTAGGAAAGGCATGAAGTTCACATGGTCCGAGGATTGCGAGACCAGCTTTCAGGAGCTGAAGCGGAGATTAGTGTCGACTCCAGTTTTGGTTTTACCTTCTGGAGAGGACGGATTTATACTCTACACCGACGCTTCTCTACAGGGTTTGGGTGCTGTTCTGATGTAGCACGGCAGAGTAGTCTCTTATGCTTCTCGTCAGCTGAAGGAGCATGAGAAGAACTACCCAGTTCATGACCTGGAGTTAGCCGCCATCATATATGCTCTGAAGATTTGGCCTTATCATCTTTACGGCATTACATTTAAGATTCTCACTGATCATAAGAGTCTCAAATATATATTTACCCAGAAGGAGCTTAACCTCCGACAGAGGAGATGGATGGAGTTCTTGAAGGATTACGATTGTACCATTAGCTACCACCCGGGGAAAGCTAATGTGGTTGCCGATGCACTCAGCAGGAAGTCCAGAGTGACTTTGGCTTGCCACCGGACTTCAGTCACGGACTTGATTCAGGGTTTTCTCTGAGTTAGACCTTAAGGAGCAGGGACAGACAGAGTAGGGTATTCTTGTTACTATGGTTGCTCAGTCATCGATCAGGACGAAGATCCGGGAGGCTCAGGTCGGTGATCAGCATTTTCAGTTCATTGGCAGATCTGTATTGTCGGGAGATTATTAGACTACATGGTGTTCCATTGAGTATCATTTTGGATAGAGATCCACGGTTCACGTCTCGTTTTTGGCAGAGTCTGCAGCAGGCCTTGGGCACACAGCTCCGTTTCAATACAACCATTCAGACTTTAGAGGACGAGGTCATGTGTTATGGATTTGGAGGCGCTTGGGAGGACCATCTGCCGTTAGTAGAGTTTGCTTACAACAATTTCATTCGGCTATCCAGATGGCATCGCTTGAGTTGTATGGTAGACCTTGCTTCGACACCCGTCCGGTTGAGAGACCCAGATGTTGGGACCTCATAGAGCTCATGATGCGAGTTGGTCCGCACTATCGACGGAAGATGTCGAGGCGCAGGACCGCAAGAGTTATGTTAATCGAGACGCACCACTAGAGTTCTCCGACCATGTATTTAAGTTTCACCCATGAAAGGGTGAAGAGATTTAGCCTCGAGGTAAGCTAGCTCCGTGGTACATTGGCCCTTCGAGATCTTGGAGAGGATCGGAGCGATAGCTTACCGACTAGCACTACCACCCGGCGTTCACGATGTATTCCACGTATCGATGCCGAGGAGATACGTGACCGACCCAACGTTCCAGTTCAGTCTGACGTCACTTATGAGGAGATTCCGGTATGGATTTTGGACCGAAAAGAGCGTCAGTTGCGGAACAAGACTATCCGACTGGTTAAAGTCGGATGGCAGCATCATTCGGACGAGGAGGCTACTTAGGAGCTCGAGGATACTATCCGAGCTCGATATCCCCATCTTTTCACTTGAGGTATGTGATTTATTTACCATTCATCATTTATACTCTATATATGTTGTTAGTACTTGCTGATGGTAGATAACAAAATTTGGGGACCAAATTTTTATTAGTGGGGGAGAATGTAAAATACCGAAAATAGGAGAATATTAATAAGGGAATTTTCCAAAATTTTTGGATATTTTTCAGGAATTTTTCGGAGCTCGTATGGATGAGTTAACGGGGATAAAAACGGGGCCGGGAAAAGCCTGTTTTGGCTACCCCATTTAAATGAGGAAAAGTTGAATTTCTTAATTCCTTTCCTTTATTTATTTTCCCTTTTGCTTCATTCTTTTTCGCCGTTCATTCTCTTTTCCCCGCGCGCTTTCTCCTCCCAAGCCCTAGCCGGCGTCGGGGCAGTTTCCCTTCTCCTCGCGATTTAAGTGTGGCCGAGGGTTTCTGGCATACTCTTCTTCTTCTCCCTCATCGCGCCGCTCCTCACCTGTGCCCTAGATCTGCAGCGCGCCGCAGCCGCACGGAAGTGTCGCCGGCCGCCACTGAGCCCTGCCAACGCCGCTGCCCTCTCTGGATTGGAGCAGCGTCTTATCGCCTCTGCTCTAGCGCCGCTCATTCTTGTGCGCCGACGCCGATCCCGACTTCTCGGTGAGTTGCTGTCACGCCACCGCCGACCGAGCCATCCTCCGCCGACTCTCCTCCATTGTGTCTCTGCTGACCTTGGTGGTGTTGTCATCCCTGTGCCCTAGCTATTTTCCCCTTACCACGGCTACTGCCGCCGTTGATCAGCAGGCACCCTCCAGCAACGTCGGCGTCCTCTCGTGCCCTAATTCCCGACTCAGTGTCCTAACTATGATCTGGGAGGTAAGGAATTGTGTTCTGTATTAGGATTTTTGATTATGATGTACACATCTTAATCTGACAATGGGGAAAGGAAGATTTCCAGTAGGGTTTGCTGTGGTTTGTTGATTTCCGACAGCAACCCCATTCAGCAGCCCTTGATCCAGCAGCAATCACGGTTGTGAATTTAGGTAAGGGGTAGGAATTTGATATGTTTTTGTAGTAGAAGATTATGTGTTGATTAGGGTTCGTTAATTACGTTGGATTCAATTTAGGACTTCTTAATTGGATTAGAATTTAGTTTAGCAAATTGTTGTATGATAGAATGAGCTAAACTAGATATTATGTTTGCTAGCACAGGACTTTGACGCGAGACGAGTATCTCGGAGTCAGATTTGGATCATTTTATCGGAGGCGGGTACTTTTGACTTATGTCATTTGATATACATAGTAGTGAATTTAACAAGTTGCATTAATTATGTTCTTATTTGTTCTGGTTAATCACTACCCGATACTTGTTACATGATTGACTGATTGCTGGTTTTGCATCTCATATATTCCTTACCTGTTGATACATGCTTATAGGGGTAGTGATATACCATGCTTCACCATGTTCAGGACCTAGGTTTTATACCTTCTGTGTACCTTTGATTTGATTTGATTCGTTGACCTATGATGCACTTTTATATATATATGGATTAGGTCAGGATATTTTGTGGTTAGTGCCATACACCATTTGCATGATTGCATGTTGTGTGATAGTCCGCTCCATTATTGCACATTGCTGCATATGGATTCCATGGATCTCACACACCACCACCTCATGGGTTAGTGGTTGATTCAGAGGAGTGTGTTGATGCAAGGAGACTCTCACCATTGGTCCGCCATGGGTAGTGTGACACAACGTGTTATCCAAGGAAATTCCTCCCGTCATTGTGTATGGGAAATGAGAGCATTGGCTCCCCCATTTATGATTTAGGGTAGGAGGATAGGTGTATCGACCGATCCGATCCACTCGGTCACTCATCGGAGTAGTGACGGCACGGTTCACGGCAGCACCCACCCACTCCTCACTATTGAGATGATCGATCGCGGCGTAGTGGCTGACAGGGCGCATCATAGCATGATGATGCATTTATTTCGTGTTTGTGTTTGCTGCATTTATATCGTATATTGTTTGGATACCTATGTTTGACATGCATAGATTTCTATACCACTTGACTGTTGTCCTTATACCTGTTCCTGGTTAGTACAGTTTCTCTCCTGTTTACTTCAGTTGCATTTTTATCTTTCTTTTATCAGGAGACTGAACGCATGATTAGTGCTAGGTGTTATTTCCCTACTTTGTATATCAGTTGTACCTGCTGAGTGTTGGACTCACCCCGCCTCCATTGTTGTTATTTTTCAGGTTGATGTTGTCAGGAGAGAGTTCCAGTTGCTGGTCCCTGCAGTCCTCAAGGATATTATTGGTCTTTTGGTTTTCTTACATAGACTATGCTAAATTTATTTTGTTTGATGGTATGGATATGGTATGGATTTTGTGATGTCGATGGATTTGGTTTGGTTTTACTTTTACTACATGCCTGCCTAGATGGCAGAAGAGGTAAATTGATCTTATCATCGGATTTGTATTTTATGAGTGTAGTTGAGTAGGGTGGATTTTGAGTCTTCTTATCATTGCTTATTAAACTACGTGGAATGTTTGTGTGTTGTATTTTATTTCTGTTATTATTCCAGCCGCATGTGGCTGAGGTATATGGATATGTAGAAAGTTTCAGATTGTCCGTCGTACAGGGGAGATGCTGCCGAAATTTCTTCGGACAGGGACTCCTCCGGGGTGTGACATCTTGTGATTCTCTTGGTTCAGGTCTAACTTCACCATCTTCTGTATTTTTTTATAATTTGATTATTTTCTTTAATTAAGTTAGGTAGGTTATTTTCTTCATTAAAAATTACATTCGTTGTTTTTTCAACTTTTAGGGTATTTTTATTATAAACTCTATAGGTCCTACTGGTTGTGGAGTACCTTAAAAAGATTCTTATTGTTATTTTTGATGTAAATTTACCTAAGTAATCTTTAATATTTAGTATGAGGACTTTACACCCAAATACTTTTAGATAATTTAAGTTAGAAATTTTATTGTAGTATATTTCATATAGAGTTTTATTTTAAAATTTATTAATTAATATTCTATTTTGAATATAACATGTTGTACTTATTGCTTCAGCCCAGAATTGGTTACTTAAGTTATTTTTGTTTAATATGGTTCTAGCGACCTCTTGTAATTTTCTATTTTTTTTGTTCTACTAGACTATTTTGTTGGGGGTTCAAGGACATGAAAATTAATGATTATATCTATTAGTTTGACAAAATTCATTAAACTTATGATTTTTAAATTCCCCTCCATGGTCACTTCTAATTGTTTTGATTTTGGTATCTTTTTCATTTTCTATTAACTTGTAAAAAGTCTTAAAGATTTCAAGGGTTTCATCTTTAGTTTTTAAAAATTTTACCCAAGTAAATCTTGAGTAATCATCAATTATGACTAAGCAGTATTAGTTTCTGCTCAGTGACTTGGCTCCAAGTGAATCAAATAGGTCTGAGTGTAGGAGCTCAAGTATTGATTTAGTTTGATTCAAGTTTGTTGACTTATAGATTAACTTAGTTTGTTTACCTTGTTGACAAGTATTACAGATTGTATTTTCTAAATTTTTTTAATTTGGGTAGACCTCTAATTAAGCCACTTTGACTCATTTTTGAAATGAATCTGATATGAGTGTGACCCAATCTTCTGTGCCACAATTTAGTTTCCTCTTGTTGTGCCAAAAGACACTTGATTGAGGAAGTTGATAGGTTAATTGTGTAGACATTATTTTTTCTAATTCCCTTAAGTGTGATTTCAAGATTTTTGACATTCTTAATTAAGTACTCAAAGTTTGAAAACATTATTAAGTATCCATAGTCACACAGTTGACTTATGCTAAGTAAGTTAAAATTAAATTTATCAACTAATAGAACTTTTCGAATAACAAAATTGGAACTCAGTTCGATATTACCTGTTCTGATTATCTTAAGTGTTCCGTCCTTGCTGAACCCTAGGTTTTTGAATTTTAGCTTGATGAACTTCAATCGATCTCCAGCCATGTGTTTGGAGCATCCACTATTGATGTGCGTATATTATATACTCTTTTATGCATGTTTTTACGCACATTTACATACTTTGAGCATGCTTGATCTATGCATTTTTATACTTCCAGCTTTCCTTTTAGCATATTTACTCTTTTGGTTCGGAGATCTGCTTTTTGTGCATTTTCTGTACACAGGAGTCGAATTGGTGAAGAATTACATCCTTGGGAGCCCCAGAGGAGTCCCTGTCCGAAGAAATTTCGGCAGCACCTCCCCTGTACGGCGGACAATCTGACACTTTCTACATACACAATATACATCAGCCACAGGCGGCTGGAATATATACACACAACCACGCAGTTATATATATATATATATATATATATATATATATATATATATATCATCAGCCCACACGGCTGGAACAAAACCAAAACACGAAAAATGACAGAAACCAAATACAAACCAAAACACAAGACTGCTAGCCGGCTAGGCTTACACAACCAACAACTGATACAAAACATCACATACAGCCTCAACACTCCGAACACAAAACCGGAACACACAAAGTCAAATACATACATCTCATATACCAAGATCAAATAACAAAAAAAAAATGCGGAGATATGGCTTCTGATGTGACGTGGGGACCAGCAGACAGGATGCTCCAAGCGACACCATAAATAACCTGGTACCTGAAAAGATAATATCAACGGGGGTGAGTTCAACAACTCAGCGAATACCAATGGACATGAGTAGTAAGATATATCTAACAGCAACAAACATGGAATACAGCTTCCTAATCATATATAGGAAATAAGGTAACCGAGGAAGCTGTACTCACTAGGAACTCCTATCCAGACAAAGGGTCGTCAAACCGAAAGTGTCAATAATCCTGTATGCAGGTCAAAAGTATGCATCCAACCAAAATGCAGCAACCAAATGCAGCAAACACAATCATAAGAATATAAATGCATCAATGTATATGATGCTAAAGATGCGTCCTGGTCGCCCCTGACGCTTACTCATCTCACACACAAATGGTGAGACCGAGTGGGTAGGGTTGTGACAACTGTGCTCATCATCACCCTCGATGAGTGAAGTGGATGGATGCTGTCGGAGTACTCCTGTCTTGTGACCCCAAATCATAAATGGGGAGCTCAATGCTCTCATCTCCAGACACGATGACGGGAGGAAATCTCTGGGCTACCACCCCGAGTCACCGACCAACGAGCAACGAGTCCACACGGCTACTACTCGCTACACTAAATGTCGAGCCAAACAGGCAGGCACTGTCTCGGCTACCACGCTGAGTCCTCGAACAACGGAGCACAATGCAGTAACCGCCACACACATCGATATACCACTAATCCATGAGTGGTGGTGTGTGCGGACTGGCGATGTGCTCAACTATAGTGGAGCCGATAATCGCAACATAGATGCAATCATGATGCATGACACTAAGCATAGTCATAAACTGATCAGCATAACCATATCCATATATGTATAATATGGGTACCACAGTATCAGTGAGTCAAATCCACGAATCTAGGGTATACAGATCCTTTATGGTATAACAACCTAGATCCTAAACATATCCTCCTTCCATAACATATGTACCAACAATATACATAGATCAAAGAATCAGAGTCTAGGTACACGAATCATATATGATATACAAATAGAGGTACACAAGCCAGGTATGGTATAAAAACCTAGGTATCAAATAATCTAGATACACATGCCAGAAAAAAAAATCCAGAACCTAGTCCGAACCTCAGTAGGTATGGTATGCCACTTACTCTAGGAACCAAGGTACTCATGGAAATAATCCTGAAACGTAAACATGGATACATATGAAACGGCCAACAGAACATGCTATGGGTATCAAACCGTGACATACCAAGGCAAACATGATCATTGCTTGCAGCTATAAAATACTATGCATATCCAATAGATAATATCATAAAGATAAGTCAAGAGGTACCCGCCTCCAATAGCAGGTTCAATCCAGTCCAATCTAATGTCGAGATGCTCGTCTCGAATCAGAGCCCTGCATCCACTAACAATACATATATATTTTATTTAGCTAAATCCATATAATAGCTAAATAAAATCTCTAAGACTAAATTAGGGCAAAACCCTAATCAATCTACACATATACCTAATTCGTATCATTTAAACAAAGTAATAATTAACCTTTAAAAAACTTACCCAAATCCAAGGTGATCACCAATAGATCACAATCAAAGATGTTGCTGCCGGTTAGGGAAAGTTGCTGGATAACACCTCAATAATCACAATTCCAGCATCACAGTAACAAAGCCTCACTGCTAAAATCCTTCCCACTGATCAGATGAAGATAACATCTCAGGTGATCAAGAAATATACACCACAGAATAGAACAGAACTTCACCTCCTGAAATTCTTCTCCACTGTCCAGATCAAGGTTGGAATCAATCGAATCAAGTAGAGATAGCAATGGAGATCATAGATCAAACAACACAACCTAACTCACCTTGTTGTTACCTTACCGAAACACCCTTGCCCTAAAGAGGAGCCGAAGCTTGGAGCTAGGGCACGGCACGGTAAATCCAAGCCGGCGATGAGGAGAAAGGGTCAAGACTAGGGCTAGGATTCCCCTTCTTGATCGGAGACCTCTATCATCGACGCACGCTCCTGGCTCCCGGCGATCTAGGGCACGGGTCCGCAATGTAGAGGGCAAAGGCTAGGATTCGGATCTTCCTTCAACTCCACCGAGAGCTTGCCCGCGCAGAGGCGATGACCCAGAAAGAAACACGACCTCCAATCTAGTTCAATCGATGTAGGAGATGGGGTGCTCAGCCGCCGACAATCAATTCCCCTGGCGGCGTCGTCGGCGTCGGAGAAGAGAAAGGGCTTGGGCAGAGGGAAGAGTCGCATGAGCAGAGGGGATTGGGGGAGAAGGCAAGTCGGGATCGGCGATTTGGTGGGGGGGGGGGGGGGGGGGAAAAAAAAAAAAAAGGAATTTATATAATCAAACATTTCCTCTCTTAAACAGGCATCCCAAACAGGCTTAAATCCGAACCCGTAAATCCGTCCCCTCAAAACCCGCCGTACGAGATCCGAAAAATTCCCGAAAAATTTCCAAAAATTTCAAAAAATTCCCTTATCATTATTCGCTAATTTTCAGTACTTTACATTCTCCCCCACTAAAAAAATTTGGTCCCCAAATTTCGTTATCTACCATCAGCAAATACTAACAACAGATAAAGAGTATAAATGCTGAATGGTAAATAATATCACACACCTCAAGTGAAAAGATAGGGGTATCGAGCTCGGATAATATCCTCGAGCTCCCAAGTAACCTCCTCGTCCAAATGATACTATCATCCGACTTTAACCAGTCGGATAGTCTTGTTCCGCAACTGACGCTTTTCCCGGTCTAGAATCCGTACCGGAACCTCCTCATAGGTGACGTCAGGCTGAATAGGAACTGAGATATCTGCCAACAAATCTGTCGAGTCGGATATATACAACACATGGAATACATCGTGAACACCTGACAGGAACGATGGTAGTATCAGACGATAAGCTACCCCTCCAATCCTCTCCAAGATCTGGAAAGGTCCAATGTATCGCAGAGCTAGCTTACCTCGGGCCAAATCTCTTCACCCCTTTCGACGGTGAGACACGCAGAAATACATGGTCGTAAATAAAGAACTCTAAGGGTTTCCGACTCTGGTCAGCATAATTCTTTTGGCAGTCATTCGCCTCTGACATCCTCCGTCTGATAATCCGGACTAACTCTACCTCATGCTGAGCTCTATGAGGTCCCAACAACTGGGCCTCACCATCCTCATCCCAGAGGGTGGGTGTCCGACAAGGTCTACCATACAACGCCTCAAACGGTGGCATCTGCATAGCCGAATGATGGCTATTATTGTAGGCAAACTCTACCAATGGCAAATGGTCCTCCCAACTGCCTCCGAAATCCATAACACATGACCTCAGCAGGTCCTCTAAAGTCTGAATGGTCCGCTTTGACTGTCCATCTGTCTGCGGATGGAAAGTCGTATCTAAACGGAGCCGAGCGCTGCCCAAGGACTGCCGCCGAGGAAGACGACGTGGAACCGTGGATCTCAATCTGAAATGATACTCAACGGAACACCATGTAGTCTGATGATCTCCTGACAATACAGATCTGTCAATCGATCCAGGAAATCAGTATTCCGGATCGCTAACGAATGCGCGGATTTGGATTAATCGATCAACGATTACCCAAATCGCGTCATGACCTCGTCGTGTCCTCGGCAAACCCACCACAAAGTCCATGGTAATATGTTCTCATTTCCACCCGGGAATAGGAATCCGCTGAAACAATCTCTGGTGCTCGGCCTTCACCTGCTGATGGACAAGACATCTAGCAACAAATTCGCGATGTCTTTCTTCATACCGCTCCACCAAAGAGAACGTCTCAAATCTCGATACATGTGGGTCCCGCCTGGTGGATCGCAAAGCGATGAGCTCCAAGTAGCTCTGTAAGACCGGATGAGACTAAGGTGCATATAACTGTCTCGAAGTATATAATACCTCCTCCTCGTCTGTGAACCGGTGCACGCCTGAGCTATCTGGCTGCTAATAAATTGCAAATGCTGATCACCAACCTGGGTCTCTTGGATCCTCGTCCTGATCAACGACTGAGCAATTATGGTAACAAGAATACTCTATTCTGTCTGTCCCTGCTCCTCAAGGTCTAACTCGAAGAAACCCTGAATCAAGTCTGTGACCACAACTCGGTGATAAGCTACAGTCCCTCTATACTTCCGGCTAAGTGCGTCGACAACCACATTAGCTTTTTCTGGGGTGATAGCTAATGGTACAATCAAAATCCTTCAGGAACTCCATCCATCTTCCCTGTCGGAGATTTGATTCCTTTCTAAATGAACAAATATTTGAGACTCTTATAGTCCGTGAGAATCTCAAATGTAACACCGTATAGATAAGACTGTCAAATCTTCAAGACACAAAATAATGACAGCCAGCCACAAGTCATATACTGGGTAGTTCTACTCATGCTCCTACAACTGTCGAGAAGCATAAGAGATTACTCTATCGTGCTGCATCAGAACAGCGTCCAAACCCGATAGAGATGCGTCGGTACAGTACACGAATCCGTCCTTCCTAAAAGATAAAACCAAAAATCGAAGCCGACACTAGTCTCCGCTTCAGCTCCTGAAAGCTGGTCTTGTAATCCTCAAACCACGTGAACTTCACGCCTTTCCTGGTCAGACGTGTAAGTAACATAACAATCCGTGAGAAACCCTCAACGTATCTCCGGAAATATAGAGCCAAACAAAGGAAGTTGCGAGCCTCTTTTATAGACTCCGTCTACTCCCAACGATAACAACCTCTATCTCCTATGGAAACCACGGTACACTAATACTGGTGACCGTGTGTCTCAAACATCATCACACAAGACAATCCAAATCAGCACTACTGATAATCACATATAGATGTTCTCGTCGAATCATCTATAGATCTATGCAAAGGTAGTGTACGTGACTCACCTCAGATCCGAAATAGATCACATCATCGTCAACAAAGACAATGGAATTCGATCCAAACATCCTCGAATACCAGAATCATCAAGTCTCTGAAAACATCTAAGGCTCTGCAAGCCCTAATGGTAAAAACCAAGACACATAACATCTGTATCACAGACATTCCTATCCATAAGATCTTTGATAACAAGTCGGAAATCTAATCACCAACAACATAAATCACCAAGGAATAGATCCTCTAGTGTGAGAGCAATGCTCCATCACACGAAATACTACATATGTGGGAGCAACGCTCTACCACAAATAATCCGGAATATGTGGGAGCTACGCTCCACCACAACCATCTAAAATATGTGGGAGCTACGCTCTACCACAAACAAACAAAAATATGTGGGAGTTACGCTCAACCACAAACAATACATAAATGTCCAAAGCACCTAACTATCTAGCTAGAGACTGCACAAGATCTCTCTACCACAGATCACTGTGGGTAGCCTAGGGTATAACCACCCAGTAATCAAATCAAATCCATAGTCAACTCTATCATCCTCCTAGTGGGTCGGTCACCCACTAATGGGAGAATTAGTTGACAGGGTAAAACGACCAATATCATAATGTAGACATTTAATATTCTACATTTAACATAGGTAGAATCATCATGATGCTACCAACCATACATCTGACACACGTGCACACACAACATATGTATGATCGACATAATCCTCCGATTAGTACACACCAAAAATACTCACATCATAGGTATAAATCACCGTGATACCTCCAACAATGCATACCGAACTCGTGTGCACATATCAAGATAGGTATAATCAACAATACACCTCAAACAACACTCACCTGACATATATACACATATGCCAAGAGTATAATCAACGTATACTTCCAATAAGGCATACTAAAACCCAGGTGCATTCACAAATCACACAAAATCAACAAGATACCTCAAATACCACACCAAACACATGTGTACATACCACAACACCGATGTAGTCGACAAGATACTTCCAACATGACATTCACACCCATGTGCACATACCATGACACAGATTTAAATCGATAAGATACCTCCAACATGTCAATCAGGCACGTACAGCTAACTAAATAGCTATAATCCACAAGATACCTACAATAACCATATCTAGATGGGAATACCCACACTATCCACAAATGAACTATCCATCATAGAACTCCTTCAACTCATAACAATCATATGTACACTTCATAGATATGCATAATCAGCATATTTAATTCAATCTATCACACCAACCCTATGCCATCTTCGAAGTTATCCAATTAGGTACAAACAGTCTAAAATTACAGTACCCATGGAATAGGATACTTCGATCCTCTATCGACTGACCAAATCATCAATAGTATATGGCTAATCCAATCCTTTCCCACGTCAGGATAAGCTAGATACTCGATGTGCTCAAGATATCCAACTAACCACGAATAACTCAAGATTCAAACATCTAGAAGTAAAGTAGGTCAATCCCCTACTGTTCGGGTCAACAAAACTAATCGGTCATCTACTAACTAATCAAGAACAAATAAAGCCTCTACAAGCATTTAAGGTAAATCGATCACGACTACCCAAGTCAACAAACGTCAATCTATCTTCTACTGATCGATCTAACAAGAGTAAATCAATTATCTACGGATGAAATTAACTAAGATAACCTGGTATACTACTGGCTAGGTCAACATAAAGATATAAATACTATCCACTACCCAGCTATTAAAAGCAGAGGCTAGTATGTGCCTCAATCTGCTAACCAACTAGTAATAACATAAGCTAAAAACTACTAGTGTATGATATGATAAATCACCAGAAACTGTAACCCTTAATCTCTATCAAGGTCTATCATCATCAGGGTTTTACCTAATACATAAAATATCTACTATCTCAACTAGACAGGTACTAGTAAAGAGTGCTAATACATGTCACAAACTATTATAGTCAACGGTGCATATACTAACAAAAATGTAGGATAACAGTATACCAACATACCTCCTATAGCTTGGAGATGTCCTGCTGCTGTCAGGTCCCAAAACCCAAAAAGTCACATCGAGAAGACCAAAACACGAAATCCGAAACACCGGAAAAATAAGACACGTAAGTCGATCTCTGATACCAAATAAATTGATATCAGATAAATCTCGAAAATCCAAAACACATAGCAAGTATATCTACGACCATCACTAAATTGTCACGCCCGAGTCCCCGTCCAAGAAATTTTGCCTCCCAGCGCACTGGGACAATCCGACACTTTCATACACATAATATACATCAAGTAGCCGTGAATATATACACACAACCACGCATTATATATATATATATATCATTCTTGATGGAACAAAACCAAAACACGAAAAATGAAACCAAATACAAACCAAAACACAAGACTGCTAGCCGGCTATACACAACAACCAAACAACATACATATACAACATCTCCAACACAAACCGAACACACAAAGTCGAATGCATACATCTCATATACCAAGATCAAATAACAAAAAAAAAATGCGGAGATATGGCTTCTGATGTGACGTGGGGACCAGCAGATAGGATGCTCCAAGCGACACCATAAATAACCTGGTACCTGAAAAGATAATATCAACGGGGGTGAGTTCAACAACTCAGCGAATACCAATGGACATGAGTAGTAAGATATATTTAACAGCAACAAACATGGAATACAACTTCCTAATCATATATAGGGAATATGTAAAACTGAAAAGTAACTGAGGAAGCTGTACTCACTAGGAACTCCTATCCAGACAAAAGGGTCGTTAAACCGAAAGTGTCAATAATCCTGTATGTAGGTCAAAAGTATGCATCCAACCAAAATGCAACAACCAAATGCAGCAAACACAATCATAAGAATATAAATGCATCAATGCATATGATGCTAATGATGCGTCCTGGTCACCAGTCATCTCACACACAAATGGTGAGACCGAGGGTAGGATCTGACACCGCACTGTCCAATCGCTCATCAGTGGAGTGGCCGAGAGGATCTTGTGAGTACTCTCCCCGTGACCCCAAATCATAAATGGGGAGCTCAATGCTCTCATCTCCAGACACGTGACGGGAGGAAATCTGCCAGCCACCGCAGTCACCGACCAACGGAGCCAGAGTCCACCGTCACGCTCACGGCCTTCATACACTAAATGCCGGTGAGCCAAACAGAGCGCGACGGCCACTGGGCCTACCGAGTCCTGACTAGCAGCAGACGAGCAATAAAGAACCGCCACACACTGTCGATATACCACTAATCCATGAGTGGTGGTGGTGGTGTGTGCAGAGCGATGTGCTCAACTATAGTGGAGCCGACAATCGCGCAGCATGCAATCATGATGCATGACACTAAGCATAGTCATAAACTGATCAGCATAACCATATCCATATATGTATAATATGGGTACCACAGTATCAGTGAGTCAAATCCACGAATCTAGGGTATACAGATCCTTTATGGTATAACAACCTAGATCCTAAACATATCCTCCTTCCATAACATATGTACCAACAATATACATAGATCAAAGAATCAGAGTCTAGGTACACGAATCATATATGATATACAAATATAGGTACACAAGCCAGGTATGGTATAAAAACCTAGGTATCAGATAATCTAGATACACATGCCAGAAAAAAAAAATCCAGAACCTAGTCCGAACCTCAGTAGGTATGGTATGCCACTTACTCTAGGAACCAAGGTACTCATGGAAATAATCCTGAAACGTAAACATGGATACATATCAAACGGCCAACAGATCATGCTATGGGTATCAAACAGTGACATACCAAGGCAAACATGATTATTGCTTGCAGCTATAAAATACTATGCATATCCAATAGACAATATCATAAAGATAAGTCAAGAGGTACCCGCCTCCAATAGCAGGTTCAATCCAGTCCAATCCAATGTCGAGATGCTCGTCTCGAATCAGAGCCCTGCGTCCACTAACAATACATATATATTTTATTTAGCTAAATCCATATAATAGCTAAATAAAATCTCTAAGACTAAATTAGGGCAAAACCCTAATCAATCTACACATATACCTAATTCGTATCATTTAAACAAAGTAATAATTAACCTTTAAAAAACTTACCCAAATCCAAGGTGATCACCAATAGATCACAATCAAAGATGTTGCTGCCGGTTAGGGAAAGTTGCTGGATAACACCTCAATAATCACAATTCCAGCATCACAGTAACAAAGCCTCACTGCTAAAATCCTTCCCACTGATCAGATGAAGATAACATCTCAGGTGATCAAGAAATATACACCACAGAATAGAACAGAACTTCACCTCCTGAAATTCTTCTCCACTGTCCAGATCAAGGTTGGAATCAATCGAATCAAGTAGAGATAGCAATGGAGATCATAGATCAAACAACACAACCTAACTCACCTTGTTGTTACCTTACCGAAACACCCTTGCCCTAAAGAGGAGCTGAAGCTTGGAGCTAGGGCACGGCACGGTAAATCCAAGCCGGCGATGAGGAGAAAGGGTCAAGACTAGGGCTAGGATTCCCCTTCTTGATCGGAGACCTCTATCATCGACGCACGCTCCTGGCTCCCGGCGATCTAGGGCACGGGTCCGCAATGTAGAGGGCAAAGGCTAGGATTCGGATCTCCCTTCAACTCCACCGAGAGCTTGCCCGCGCAGAGGCGATGACCCAGAAAGAAACACGACCTCCAATCTAGTTCAATCGATGGAGGAGATGGGGTGCTCAGCCGCCGACAATCAATTCCCCTGGTGGCGTCGTCGGCGTCGGAGAAGAGAAAGGGCTTGGGCAAAGGGAAGAGTCGCATGAGCAGAGGGGATTGGGGGAGAAGGCAAGTCGGGATCGACGATTTGGGGGGGGGAGAAAAGAAAATAAAGGAATTTATATAATCAAACATTTCCTCTCTTAAACAGGCATCCCAAACAGGCTTAAATCCGAACCCGTAAATCCGTCCCCTCAAAACCCGTCGTACGAGATCCGAAAAATTCCCGAAAAATTTCCAAAAATTCCGAAAAATTCCCTTATCATTATTCGCTAATTTTCAGTACTTTACAGGCCGTGTACCATACATGGCCGTGTGGTCCTAACAGGAAGGGAAGAGGACATGGCCGTGTGAATCCCACACGGCCGTGTCTTGATTTGAAGAAATCAGAGCAGATGCCTTACATGGCCGTGTGGATCTACACACTGCAGGTGTTTCGAGAGGCAAGCTGGTGGTCGTGTGCATCACTGCGGTGTGGATTTTCCATACACCAGGTGGCGGCTCGTGCACCACACGACCGTAGCATTTCCAGGAGCAGGAGGGCTTGGTGCACCACCGGTCGTCGGACGGCTGCAGCGAGAAGGAACTCGGACATGGCCAGTGGATCTCACACTGGTGTCGAGGAAGTGCGCCCGATTCTCCTCTATTTAAACCTTCCTTCATGAATTGAAAGGATCTCTCCCTTTGGGAGAAGGCAAGATTTGGTGGTTTCTCCCATTCTTGGGAGCATTCCTGGCGATTCTAAGGGAGATCTTGACGATTTCGACTCGAGGCGAGGATTGATCCAAGACTTCTTCGTAGATAAGTTTTCTCTTTCCCCCTCTTCTTGGTTTCTTGGATTGGGGATTTAAGAAATGCTTGTAATCTTTATTTCTTCGGGTTTTCTTCCTCGATTCATGGAGTAGATCTTGTGTTCTAGGATTAAGGGAGTATTTGTATGATGGATTGATGTAATTTCTTATGGATTTGCCATTTTCTTGTTTCAATGACATTGTCTTGCTTGTATCAATTAGATCTTGAATGATTAATGGTGATTTGTGCTTAATTCTCATTCTTGATTGATTGTTTGGATTTCTTGTGGACTTTGTAAAGATAAACTCTCACTCGATCATCCGAGGGATCCACGTGACAGGTGCAAGCCCGTGTAAGGACGTTTGAGAGATAATCTTGAAGAGGAAATAGGAATATTCAAGAGAGTAGGATGGATTTTGTGATTAGTTTCTTGTATCTTGATAGATTAATAAGTTGTGGGCTTCTATGTTGATATCCGAGGAAGACATAGTAATAGGTGCACTTCTGTGTAAGGACAACATAGGTTCACATCTAATTGATCATATTTAGATACATTTCTCAGTCCTTAGCCGGTTATCTATTGCAAGAGAGAACCGGCAACTTTCTACAAGTGTTTGACAATTGAGGGAAAAGAATTGGTGAACCATTTACATTCAAGAAATCTTACAAAGAAACTGAAACTCCTAGAATCTCCCTTTATCATAACCCAAAACACTAAACTCTTGTTTGTTGATCTTTAATATTAGATTTGTTTTCCCTTACTTTGCATTTGAAACGATTGGATAGTTGTTTAGCTAATTCGCATTGAGACATTCCTAGTGCTTATTCCAGTCCCTGTGGATACGATAATCTTTTATATTACTTGCGACATTTCCGTACACTTGCGGAGCGTAACAAGTTTTTGGCGCCGTTGCCGGGGACTGCGCTATAACATTAGGAATTATCAATTGAGTTAGACTAAACATAACATTTGTTTTCCTTTCATATTGCATAGTTGTAACTAATCATTATATTTCTGTTTTTACTTTCTTGTATAACTTTCACTTCTTGTTAATTCTTTTTGTACAAATTCAATTCTGCATTTTTTATTCTTCTATTTTTCTTTTTCTGTCGAATTACCATTTGCTATCTTGTTCTTGTGTATGCGAAGATCTAACTTTGCAGGGGAATTCTTTCCTTTTGACCCTGAGATTGATAGAACTTTCCATAAAAGAAGAATTCTGCAAAGGCAAATCGAAGAACAAGAATATCCAAACATGGTGTGCAAGTCACTAGGAGATTATGGAGCTCCGAAGTCTGCAAAACAAATGGGAGCAATTGTTTACCCAAACATACAAGCAGGAAATTTTATACTCAAACCATCTTTTGTTTCCATGGTTCAGAAAACTCAGTTTGGAGGATTGGAGATTGAAAATCCTTATTCCCATTTGATGGAGTTTTATAGATATTGTTGTACTTTGAAATATGAAGAAGTTTCATCTGATATTATTCAGCTGCTTGCTTTTCCTTTTAGTCTGAAGGATGCTGCAAAAAGATGGTACAATTCTCTAAAGTCTCAAAGTATCAGAACATGGGATGAGTTAGAGCAAAAATTCCTTGACCAATATTTCCCTCCAAGGAAAACTACTTATTTAAGAAGTCAAATTTTAAATTTTAAGCAATTGGATGGAGAAAAATTGTACCAAGCCTGGGAAAGATATTCTTCTCTTCTGCAGTTATGTCCACATCATGGAATTGAGAAATGGTTAATTATGCATTTGTTCTATGTTGGGCTTTCTTTCTCAAATAAGAATCAACTGGATTTAGCATCTAGAGGATCATTTTTGAAAAAAAGTCTAGAAGAAACTTTTGAGATAGTTGGCTGAATTACGCAAAATTCCAATGATTAGGCAGAGCAAGATAGTTCATTCTTAACAATGGATATCATTAGAGAAAAGGATGATGTTGAAAAAGGGCTTATCTTGAATCAAAATGATTTCCAAACATTATTTCCTTGGTGTTGTGAATCATTATCAGAAATGTTTGGCAAAAAAGCATTTTCAACAGAAAAGGTGGTATGTCTTGGTAATCATAAGGAGGAAGATCTGTCTTTAGACAATGAAGAGTTGCTAGAAGAAAGCTTGGCTGAGGAGGAGACTATGTTGATAGAACAGGAGCCAGTTTTCCTAGAAATGGTACCACCTCAACTTGAACTTAAACCATTACCACCAAATCTTAAGTATGAATTTCTTGGGCCAAATTCTACTTATCCAGTTATAATTAATGCTCAGTTAAATGAGTTTGAAACAAAGAGACTGTTGGATGAGTTAAGGTTGCATAGAAAGGCCATTGGATATACAATAGATGATATAAAAGGGATTAGTCCATCTCTCTGTATGCATAGAATTTTACTTGAAGAGGGGTACAAGAACTCAATTGAGCATCAAAGGAGATTAAATCCAAATTTAAAAGAGGTTGTGAAGAAGGAAGTGATTAAATTACTTGATGCAGGGATTATTTACCCAATTTCGGATGTGAATGGGTGAGTCCAGTCCACGTGGTTCCAAAAAAAGGAGGAATGACTATTATCAAGAATGAAGAAGATAAGCTAATTTCAACACGAACAGTGACGGGGTGGCGAATGTGCATTGATTATCGGAAGTTGAATAAAGAAACAAGAAAGGATCATTTCCCTTTACCATTTATTGATGAAATGCTTGAAAGATTGGCTAAACATTCTTACTTTTGTTATTTGGACGGATATTCTGGATTTTTCAAATTCCAATTCATCCTCAAGACCAGGAGAAAACTACTTTTACCTGTCCTTATGGTACCTTTGCCTATCGTCGGATGCCATTTGGGCTTTGTAATGCTCCAGCCACTTTTTAGAGGTGCATGATGGTAATTTTTTCAGATTTAATAGAAAAAATTATGGATGTTTTCATGGATGACTTCTCAGTTTATGGGAATGACTTTGATTCTTGTTTGTCAAATCTTTCTACTGTTCTAAAAAGGTGTGAAGATACAAACCTAGTGTTGAACTGGGAAAAATGTCATTTTATGGTTAAGGAAGGAATAGTTTTGGGGCATAAAATTTCAGAGCGTGGTATTGAGGTAGATCCAGCAAAAGTGGAAGTAATAGACAAATTACTCCCACCCATCAATATAAAAGGAGTTAGGAGTTTTTTGGGACATGCTGGATTCTATAGACGCTTTATCAAGGACTTTTCAAAGATTTCCAAGCCATTAACTAATCTGTTGATTAAAGATGTTGAGTTTTGTTTTGATAGCGAATGTATTGAAGCCTTCAACAAAATCAAGAGTGCTCTTACAACAGCTCCAGTCATTCAAGCACCTGATTGGGATCTTCCTTTTGAAATAATGTGTGATGCTAGTGATTTTGCTGTAGGAGCAGTTTTGGGACAGCGAAGAAATAAGATTTTGCATGCGATCCATTATGCAAGTAAAACACTTGATGCAGCCCAAGTAAACTATTCTACTACAGAAAAAGAATTATTGGCAGTGGTATTTGCTATTGATAAATTCAGATCTTATCTAGTGGGATCAAGAGTAATAGTATATACTGATCATGCAGCTATCCGGTATCTACTTGGAAAGAAAGACGCTAAACCTAGATTAATCAGGTGGATTTTACTTTTACAAGAGTTCAACCTTGAGATTAGGGATAAGAAAGGAGCTGAAAATGTAGTAGCGGATCATTTGTCTAGAATATCTCAAAAGTCAGGAAATGAGGTGGATGTTGATTTGCCTATTGATGACATATTCCCGGACGAACACTTACTAGCCTTATCAAGTGTGAAAACTCCTTGGTACGCAGATTTTGTGAATTTCCTTGCTAGTGGAGTGTTACCTCCGGATTTTTCTCATCAACAAAGGAAAAAGTTTTTTTCAGAAGTTAAGAATTATGTTTGGGATGAACCTCTCCTGTACAAGAAATACAATGATGTGATTTATCGAAGATGTATACCTGAAGAAGAGGTTAGAGATATCTTGTTTCATTGCCATTCTTCATCCTATGGAGGACATTTGGGTAGTTCAAAAACGATTACGAAAATTCTTCAAGCAGGATTTTATTGGCCAACCTTATTCAAGGATGCTAAGTTGTTTGTTCAATCTTGTGACCAATGTCAGAGAACTGGGAATATAACTAGAAGAGATGAAACGATGTTAAATTACATTCTTGAGGTTGAGTTATTTGATGTTTGGGGAATTGATTTCATAGGACCTTTCCGTCTTTCATATGGGAATAGGTATATTCTTATGGTAGTAGATTATGTGTCCAAATGGGTAGAAGTTGTGGCATCTCCTACGTGCGATGCGAGAACAGTTATCAAATTATTTAGGAGTATTATCTTTCCAAGATTTGGGGTGCCAAAGGCAGTCATTAGTGATGGAGGATCACATTTTATAGAGAAACAGTTTGAAAACTTACTTAGAAGATATGGAGTGAAGCATAAAGTAGCAACACCTTATCATCCTCAAACTAATGGGCAAGCTGAGATATCTAACCGGAAAATTAAGTCCATATTGGAAAAGACTGTATCTACTTCAAGGAAGGATTGGGCGTTGAAACTAGATGATGCTTTATGGGCATATCGCTTATAAAACTCCTATTGGATGACCCCATTTCGATTAGTTTATGGTAAGCCTTGCCATCTTCCAGTTGAACTAGAACATAAGGCTTATTGGGCAATTGCAAATTTGAATATGGATTTAAAGGAAGCAGTTGAGAAAAGGAAGAATTAAGGATGGATGCAAAAGAGCATGCTAAATCTTACAAAGAAAGGACAAAGAAATGGCACGATCAACACATTCTTCGTAAAGACTTTATTGTGGGAGATTTGGTCTTGTTGTTCAATTCAAAATTAAAACTTTTTCCTGGGAAGCTTAAGTCAAGGTGGACGGGTCCATATGAGGTAAAGAAGGTTTATCCTTTTGGAGCTGTAGATATTTGGAACAAAGATTTTGGGATAATTGAGGTAAATGGTCAACGACTGAAAAAATATATTCATGGTATGAAAATAGAAGAGGTACAAAGGTTGTATTTTTCTGAACCTCGTCCTCCAGATTGAATTCTTTTAGCTAGCATAAATTCATTTTGTTGGTTTTTACTTGTTTTTGATTTTGTTTTCAGGATTAGGTGCAAAACAAAGCCCGGTCGTGTTCTATACACGGCCAGACAAAGGTTGCAGAGAAGAGAAGTGCTTGGGCCGTGCCACCCAAACACGGCCGTGTAAAGAATCCCGAGGAGAAAGATGAAGAGGTCGTGTCCCAGACATGGCCGTGCGAAGAAACCCGTGAAAGAAGAGGTTTAGGCCGTGTCTCAGACACGTCCCGTGTCTGGAATCCAGAGAAGAAAGGGAAGGGGCTCGTGTCACAGACACGGCCGTGCGATGAGAAATGATCATGGCCGTGTGATATCACACGGCCTGATCCACATCTTCTTAAGGAATTAGGGCACGGGGTGTGGGGCGGCACACGGCCGTGTACCACCGCTTGTTCCTTTTCCCTATCTTCCCATTTCTAAAGGATTGAATTACTTCTTCCAATTTTTCCTTCTCATTCTTCTTTAGGAGATTTGATTTTCTTCCATGGAAAACGTGATTGAGGAGATTTCGGCCACAAAAAAAGGGAAGGAGAAGGTGGTTGCAAGGAAGGAGAGGAATGTTTGCTTTGAAGGTATTTCCAATGACTTTGGTATTGTTTTCTCTAGTGATGAGCAACGGTATAGATATTCTTCTTTATGTAAACGACCTCTTTTAGGCACTAGGTTTCTTGATGTTGAAACTTTAGAAACTTTGGGGTTTAAGGATGATTTAGTTTGGCTATTTGAAAGGATAGGATGGAGTGGTTTAGTGAACATGAAATATCCTACTTATCCAAGAATTGTTTTTGAATTTTTAAGCTCAATAGAAGTTGATAATGTTCAAGGTGGGGGGAAGTGTAAATTTCGTTTGTTTAATGAAAGTTATGAATGGACGTTGGGAGATTTTAATACTTGTTACGAGTTGCCAAAGAATGATGTGTGTGTGATTTTGCCCCAATTTGAGAATTCACATTTTTGGCAACAAATTTCTGAACAACCGCTATTTGATCCTCATAATTCCAGAGTTTTCCAAATTATCAATCCTATTTTTAAATATGCTTATTTAGTTATGAAAAATACTATATTTGGAAGGGAGGACAAAGAGGGATCGGTAAGACTTGTAGATTTGTATTGTTTGTGGGCAATGGTCGAAAATGTTCCAATTAATTCCGGTTATTTCTTTCTTAGACATTTGGCAAAATTAGGAAAATCAAATTCTACCACACCTATTATTTTGGGGGGATTACTTACTCAATTGGCCTTAGTATTAGGATGTGATTTGAGTGAATTGGAGGCAGTGGAGAGTTCTTGTACATTGGATTTCAATTCATGTTTAGCAATGAAAATGATTAAGCATGAAGAACATGGATTTAGTTTAGTCATCAAAAATGGTTTCCCTTTAAAATTACCCAATCATGATTTTACTACAATTCATAATAAAGAGAATTGGTGTTTAAAGTTAGCTAGGCAACAATCTAGAGCTTTGTCAACTTTTACTCCAAAAAATATTTCTAAGGGTAACCAAGAGATTCATAGTTTTATGTTTCAAGAACTTAATTCTGCTTTAAAGAATATTCATAGTGATTTAGATTCAACTAATGAATTTCTTGAAGATAAGAAGCTTATGGAGGAGGAACTATTTAAAAAGCTACAAGATTGTTTCAAGAGTGAAAGAGAATTGTGTGATAAGATTTCTAAAATGATGAATGCTTATAGGGCTAAAATGGAATTTCATGAAGATCTTAGAGGTTGTATGAGATTTGTGCAGGATGATATTGATAAATTATTTGAATATCATAATTTTTTCAGAAACGAAGTTAAATGGTTTGTTAAAGATTTTGCATCTTCCTTCCCTGATTTTCCTGACCTTCCACCTCCTCCACCATATTGATTTCATCGGGACGATGAAAAGTTTAAGTCTGGGGGGTGTCATGTATTGTTTAGTTTGGTTTTCAGTTTTTAGTTTTTGTTAGTTTTTCATGTCGGTTCTTATTTTCATTGCTTGTTGCTTTATTTTACTTTTTGGAATAATCATGGCAAAAAAATTTTTGAGAACATCAAATCTTCACTTATATGCTTTCTTGGATTCAAGTGAAATGTTAGCACGATTATTGTCTTGATTCATGATGTTTGAATGATGCTAGTAGTAAACTTTGTGTAGTTCTTTTTTCTATCTTGGGAAGCATTAATAAGCTAAGAATCTTATGGTGATGAGTTTTAGTTTTGGTTCAACCTTAAGGATTTTATCTTCACTACACTTGTGCTTGATGCTTGAATAGTCGATGTCATTGAAATAGTCATGATTCATCTTGTTTGCTTAGTACTTGGTTTTCATGGTGATTTCTCAACTTTCATTTTGGTTACTGGATGAGGCTCAAATCATTAAAGCTCATTTGGAAAAATCAAAATATCTCAACATGTGTGCTAAAAGTACATTTGTGAATAAGTTTTGCACAATGCAAACACTTAAAAAAAAAATAAGGGATATAAAAAACAGTTGTCATGAGTGAAATCTAGCAAGTCACCCCTTTGAGACCGAGTTAGGTTACTGGGGAAATGACTGCCTAGCTTCTCTTGAGATTGAGCACACCTTTGAGACCTTGGGTTAGTTGAGAAATATGAACCAAGTGAATGGTGAGTAAGTGCCTATCACTGGTTACTTGTCTTTCACTGGAAACATTAGGAATTCAAATTTGATGACGACTTGACTAGGACATGGATTGAAACTTGAAGGGTGTTGAGTTACTTTTACACTGTGCACAAGATTCTTATGCTTGAACCATACTTTACTTGTTTCCATGATCATGCTTGTTAATGAAACTTTTTGATAGAATTAGGAAAGTGCACTAGGTTTTATGAATGTGTTGTAGAACATATGAATTTAGACTGCAGCATTTTGCTTGAGGACAAGCAAAGGTTTAAGTCTGGGGGTGTGATGTGCGTAGATTATATACTCTTTTATGCATGTTTTTACGCACATTTACATACTTTGAGCATGCTTGATCTATGCATTTTTATACTTCCAGCTTTCCTTTTAGCATATTTACTCTTTTAGTTCGGAGATCTGCTTTTTATGCATTTTCTGTACACAGGAGTCGAAATTGGTGAAGATTAAGTGTCCTTGAGCAAGCTTGGAAGTAATTGAAGGGAGAAAGAGCATCGGGCCGTGTACCATACATGGCCGTGTGGTCCTAACAGGAAGGGAAGAGGACATGGCCGTGTGAATCCCACACGGCCGTGTCTTGATTTGAAGAAATCAGAGCAGATGCCTTACATGGCCGTGTGGATCTACTGAGTGGGGTTTCAGTGAGCGGCGGTGGTGGCTGTGCATCCACCGGCAGTGTGGATTTTCCAGAGAGACCAGGTGGCGGCGTGCACCACAGCCGCCGTAGCATTTGAGAGCGAGGGCCTTGGCACGTGCAGCAAGTTTGCGGAGAAGGAACCTGGACATGGCTAGGTGGATCTACTCACACGTGTCGAGGGGTGGCGCCGATTCCTCCTCTATTTAAACCTTCCTTCATGAATTGAAAGGGGATCTCTCCCCCTTTTGGGAGAAGGCAAGATTTGGTGGTTTCCTCCCATTCTTGGGAGGATTTCTGGGCGATTCTAAGGGAGATCTTGACGATTTCGACTCCGGAGCGAGGATTGGATCCGAAGACGAGGCTTCTTAGATAAGTTTTCTCTTTCCCCCTCTTCTTAGTTTCTTGGGTTGGGGTTTTAAGAAATGCTTGTAATCTTTATTTCTTCGGGTTTTCTTCCTCGATTCATGGAGTAGATCTTGTATTCTAGGATTAAGGGAGTATTTGTATGATGGATTGATGTAATTTCTTATGGATTTGCCATTTTCTTGTTTCAATGACATTGTCTTGCTTGTATCAATTAGATCTTGAATGATTAATGGTGATTTGTGCTTAATTCTCATTCTTGATTGATTGTTTGGATTTCTTGTGGACTTTGTAAAGATAAACTCTCACTCGATCATCCGAGGGATCCACGTGACAAGCCCGTGTAAGGACGTTTGAGAGATAATCTTGAAGAGGAAATAGGAATATTCAAGAGAGTAGGATGGATTTTGTGATTAGTTTCTTGTATCTTGATAGATTAATAAGTTGTGGGCTTCTATGTTGATATCCGAGGAAGGCATAGTAATAGGTGCGCTTCTGTGTAAGGACAACGTAGGTTCACATCTAATTGATCATATTTAGATACATTTCTCAGTCCTTAGCCGGTTATCTATTGCAAGAGAGAACCGGCAACTTTCTACAAGTGTTTGACAATTGAGGGAAAAGAATTGGTGAGCCATTTACATTCAAGAAATCTTACAAAGAAACCGAAACTCCTAGAATCTCCCTTTATCATAACCCAAAACACTAAACTCTTGTTTGTTGATCTTTAATATTAGATTTGTTTTCCCTTACTTTGCATTTGAAACGATTGGATAGTTGTTTAGCTAATTCGCATTGAGACATTCCTAGTGCTTATTCCAGTCCCTGTGGATACGATAATCTTTTATATTACTTGCGACATTTCCGTACACTTGCGGAGCGTAACAACTATCCAACATCCATTGGTCCAAATCATTATGTTCCTACACATAAAGTATTTGATTTAGATCTAATTTAAAAAATATTATAAAATAGATCGATTGAGTTCAACTCCTTATTCTCTATTTCACCCAATCTAGGTTGTCAATCATGCTATGCCTATGGGTGATAGTGAGATGGTTGATTAAGTTTCACTTAAGTTTGATTTAAGTTTAATTTTTAATTAATTTTAAGTTTGATTAATTGATTGATTTTAGTTTGAGTTAATTGATTGAGTTTGATTTAGGTTTATTGATTAACTAATTAAGTTTGTTGATTAATTGATTAAATTTGAATTAGGTTAATTGATTAATTTTAGTTTAGGTTAATTGATTAAGTTTGAATTAGGTTAATTGATTAATTTTAGTGTAAGTTAATTGATTAAGTCTGAATTAGGTTAATTGATTTGAACATAACTAATTTTTACCTAAGTCCATCTCACCTTTTCTAGATTATCAATCAGGGAACTTTATAAGTTTTTTGTGAGATAATTAATTTTATCTTCAATTTAGATTAATATCTAAGGATTGATTTACATTTGAGTTAGACTCAGATTTAATAGTTAGTCAATTAAATATTTATTTTAATAATTAGTTTCCAGGCTGTGGCGAGGCACTAGCTCTTCTTGGGTATTAGATCATCAACTACTTCTAAACAAAGCCTTTTAAAGAAATTGAATATTTAATTTTCTTTCTAAAAATCCTAAGTCTAACTAGTTAAGTGTGAATCAAGTCTAAGTCCTTATCTATCCTAGTCTAAGCATGTATAATAAAAGTAGTAAAACAAGCATCAAACAAGTCTATCCAATAATAAAAATGGTCCCTCTATTGGCTTCCACTGGATCATAGCCTCGATAAGGTCTATCAAGGCAGTGGATTTAATCCTTGGGAATCCAATATTGATCAAGTCCAACTTAATTAATCAAGTTAGACTTGGGGACTCATACTTGGACAATTCTTCTATTTGTATGATTAACAAGAGATAAATATGATTTAAATTTGTATATAGGCTTATATCCAAACCCGGATCAATTGTATGCGGCTCTTTGTTTTCTAAGAATCAGATCAAGATTCTTAGAATCCAATGTGAGTCGTTCCAATTTATCCTTCAGTTCCTTGACTTAACTTTTCATGCTGAAATTTTCTTCCTCAAGTTGTTGGACTTGAGTTAAAGTTCCAATCTTAATGGATTCAGTCAAGGAGCTTGGGTTAGTTACTTCCTTAAGGGTTGTTACCTCCTTTTGGAGTGACTTAACCCGAACGTTGGATTTGGCTAGCTTGCACATGAGATAATTTACTAAGTTATGTAGTTTATCTATTTGAGAAGAACTTACAGCGTGGTTAAGCCTTTCCGAAATGGATACGGATCTATGGCTTCTCTCGAACTTAGTTTCAGACTCGCTCTCGGTTTCAGATTTGTCGACTCGTTCTCGGGTCGTAAGTGCGAGGAAGCTCGTCTGTTCGACATCTTCATCAGAATCTTCTGAAGAGGATTCATCCCACATCGCCTACAGTGCCTTCTTCTTCCGTTGCTTCTTCCTTTCCTTCTGGTTTGGATAGTTGGCTTGATGTGTCCCTTTTTGTTGCAGTAGTAGAAAGATACTTCAGTCTTGGCTTTTGAACTTGGTTGCACTATTTGTTACTAGATCACCTTCTTGATCTCCTTTTTGGTGAATTCTTTCTTATTCTTGTAGAGTTTTCATGTAAGGTTGACGAGCTCGGTAGTGATCTCATCATCGTCATTTTTTGAATCTAGTTCATCTTCGAACTCGGGTTCAATCCGGTCTTGATTTTTGATTCTCGTGTTATACTCATTCATGCAATCAAAGCAATGTCTTTCTCGACCCAAGTAGTATTAGTTTGTTTGTGAATCTCGAATTCAGAAAATAATTCATCTAATTTAATTAAGGAAAGATCCTTGGAAACTTTGTAAGCATCTACTATGGATGCCCACAAAGTATTTCTCTAAAATGCATTGAGTGCATACCTGATGATGTCGTGATTTTCCATGTTTTATCTGATTGCGTGGAGGTCGTTGAGTAGGTCTTGAATCCATGTGTGAAGTTGGCTTGTCGATTCACCTTCCTACATTTTTATATTATATAGTTTATTTAGAATTAAATCATGCTTACTTAGCTTAGTGTCTGAAGTTCTCTCGTGTAGTTCAATCAGCTTCTTCCATAGTTCTTTCATGCTTGAAAATGGACCGACTCGATTCAGCTCTTCTTTTGTCAGGCCGCATTGTAGAGTCTGAGTAGCTTTATAGTTAGTCTTGATCTTCTTTCTGGTTGGTGCATCCCATTTGTTGCACAGGATGAGGACTCCATCTTCGGTGGGATATGCAAATCCTGTCTAGATGATTATCCACATTTCCACCTGCATCTTGAGGTGGTACTCCATTGGCTCTTCCAATAGCTGAAGTGTTCACCAGAGAAGTGGGGAGAGTGTGTAGTGCTATACCCTTCTTGGTGGGTCATTTGAAAACGAGTTTTTGCACAATAAAAAAAATAGAACTTATCCCAAGACTAGGTCTTGGCTTAGTAGTGCAAAATAAAATATAAAAAAATAAGCAAACTTGAGTGGTGTTGCACCAGTTTTGAGAAGAAAACTCGATTGTGAAAAAAATTAATCGGGAAGAGGTAATTGTACCGATTCTGATTGACTCCAAAAAATTTAAAAACTAATCCATGGAAAAAATTTCTCGAATGGTAGTTTCATCGATTTGAAGCGACCCCGTTCTGATACCAATTGTAGAATCGATACATGCTAGAGGGGGGTAAATAGCGCTCATGACTTCTTCATGTTTTTTCGGAAAACACGATCGAGTAAAACGCAGCAGAAGAGCAAGAATAAGAGGAAGAAAGAACAATGCTAGCAAGTTTGATTTTACTTGGTTCAGAGCCTTTGACGACTCCTACTCCAAGGCTCACGATCATTGATCACTTTTATTGAGCAATCCACTATCGGTTCAAATATTACAAAAATATTGAAGTACAACTTTGCAACAAGTAAAGTATACCAACAACTTTAGGATCTGGAGAGTTGTACTTTCGGTTGTCAGAGTTGTGTCGCTCAATCACCAGAGTTGCATCACTTGGTTGTTGAAGTCACGTCACCTGATCGCTGGAGTCGCGTCGTAGAGTAGCGGGATTGTTCTTGGAGCAGCGCGTAAGAGAAAGATTGCGAAAATCAAGTGTCTTCAACCATCTGCTCGAGACCCTCTTTTATGGGTTGTTGAAGGCGCCTTCAACCCCATTAAAAGTGCCTCCATCTTGGATTTCTATCCCCAAATCTGTGGTACCGATAAGCTCCACTTTCTACGAACTTTATCCATTCGAAGGCGCCTTCAAGCTCTTGGAAGGTGCCTTCCATCCCTGGTTCAAAAGCGCCTGGAAGGTGCCTTTAGCTCCTTTCCTCGCAAAGCTTGGGCTAAGGCACCAGAGGTGCCTCAAATAGTCCCGGAGGCGCCTCGGACACTGTTTATCCAGACATTTCTTTGTGCATCTCCTTTCCTGCAAGGCATATTAGTCCACAAACAAAATATACCCTGTAAAACAAAGTTAGCACAATAAAATATGAATAATAAATTATTTGACAGCCTCTGGACTATCCGGTTCTGACTTTCCAATTTCTTGAAAACCCTAGATCGAACCGATGCCTACTGTCTCCTCAACGGGGAATGCGTCCTCACCTACTCCTCTTAAGAGAAATTATCTTTTTACCAGATCAGTCCTCCAAACAATCTGGACTTTTGCTTAGCGTCCAAGACTTCTGGTCTTCATGCTAAACATCTGCTCCATAACCTATCCAGACTTCCACCTACTTTGCGACCACCAAGATTTTCACCTAGAGTCCCCGATTCTAGGATTTCGCCTAAAGTGTTTGACTTGCCAAGACTTCGCCCAATCCCCCGGATCAGGACTTTGTGCATAACCGCAGCTAGGACTTTCCACTAGCCTAGAATCCATTAGAATTTTTGCCTAAGATAGCTTAGGACTTTTTTACAAGCCCATTTACACTTGTTAGACAACAAGTAACTTTAACTTTAAACCCGTTACCATAATTAAAACATAAGTTCGATTGTTTGGTGCTCCCAGCACCAACAATAGGAAGAGGAGTGGAAGTGTTACTTTTCATTGTTTGAGATCAAGAATCAATATTCTAATATAATTGCCTTTAATACGAATTCTTACCTGAGATTGTCGACGGGTGAATCACCAATGAGCTATTTTTGAGATTAACGGAGTCACTGATCACCAAGAAGAGAAGGGAATCGTCGTTATCGCTCACCAGACCTGAGAAGGAAGAAGAGAAGCCAGGAGGGTTAGAATGGAAGTCGGGGTGCCCCGACTCATCCACTCCGATGCTCAAGTCAAATTTCCTATGATATGAAGAAAAACAGTAGTAGAAGTGGAGTGGTGGTGCACATGTAAGTGTGCGTACCTATGCCCACGAGAGCGAGCCTCTTTTTATAACATTGTTGAGATGACATTCTATCTTCATTAATTGAACATTATGTCACAGTAAACAAAATATCATATCAGTGTATCTAGTAATCACATAGCCCATATCTTGTATCAGTATAATTATATTGTCCCACATGTCCTGACAACCTATGTGTTATACTATGATAGCATTGGCCCACAAAACAGAGAACCCATTGAACCTCAGGGGTATGACCCACTAAGAGGAATCGAGTTGGACTGGTGAAGCTTATTGAGCGAAGCATTGAGTTGGGGAGAGCTGAGCCCCTGAAGTCGAGGGAGCTGATCAACCCTTGAAGTTCGGTGAATTGATCGAGAGATTTGAGGAGTTGAGCTGACCGAGTGGAATACTAAGTTGGGGGGAACTAAGCCATGGAGTCAAGAGATCTACTGAGATATTTGAGGAATGGAGCTGACCGAATAGAGCATTGAGTCAGGGGAGCTTCTGAATACTTAGAGGTGGCCTATTATCTTCGATGTTGGCGGATAGGCCGATTAGGGATGCACCAATTTGTTTGATCATGGGGCCAAATGGGGTTGTCTCGGATATCCCGATTGGACTAGCCTATCTTCTTTCTTGGGTGACATGATTAGGAATAGTCGGGTTAATCCATTTGGACTTTGGCATCTATCTCAGTAAGAATACTAACTTTCTTGGCCTACATGGATGCCTCTGATACTCTCCGTATCATAAACATTAGTTGCCATTATTTTGTGTTCGTGTGACGGGTTTGGATTTGGAACCATGGAGGACAGAGGCAAGGGCAAGGTGACAGCGTAAGCTTCATCAAGTTCAGCTTGGAGGATTGCAGGTCGCAACAGTGGTTATCGCCGGATCACATCGTGTCGTAGCACGGCCAGAAGATGCCCAATGTCATGTGCCTTCGCCGACGTCGCCTTCAACTTCAAGCGCTTCAACAAGTTCGCTTGGCATGATGCCTAAACCACGTTTTGTGTCGTTAAGCTTGTGATATCTCTAGCCTCTACGAATTAGGATCTCTTAAAAAGGGAGGCGAGGTTCAAGGATGCAGGGCTAAAACACAATCCATTTAATTAAATAAAATATATAAGAAGGCATACCGTCTGCCTAACATGTTTAATTAAATAATTCATTTACAAACAGATCATGTGCAATTTAAAATTTTTAAAATAAGAATTTTGAACAATAAGACATGATGTGAACTGCCACTCCCGATTAAAATTCACATAGCTTGGGAAATTAATATATGCCTGGATTGATATCCGTCTGACATATGGATTAGACTTTATCATATATTCTATAAAAAAAACTTATTTTCACAGTAATTTTATTTAAAATTGTTCGCATTTGAGATTGGTCAAAATTTTAAAAGGCTTCGATGAAATGAGTACTTTTTTTATAAAAAATTTTAAATGAACCCTCCACCATATTTTTATCTGGAGAATACTTTTAATTTCAACGTGATAAAAAATACAATATTTTATTCTAATTAATATTATTATACAATATTGTTATATTAAAATATTTTTTATTAATTGATCAAAATTATTTAAAATATATTAAAATTATTTAACGGAATCAAAATCACTTTCAAATTTTTTTAGTAGTTACTTGGAAGATACCATAACATGTAACAATTAATACACTACTATTATAATATTATAGTACCTATTTAGATATTTACTTAGGAGGATTGGCTTTATGAATTATGCATAGGCCATTAACACATGCATATGACCCCAATTTTTATTTGACCCATTATTTATAATATATTAAATATATTTGTTTTTTAAGATAATGAAAAAATAATAAGGCACACGTGATAAAAGATTTGTATGATCTTATTTTCTAAACAAAACTTTGGATTTCACAAAGATCTTGTTGTAGTTCCAACAAATAGAGCCATGAAGGGGCTCTTTTTTTAACATTTTAAATTTATTTTTAATTATGTATGTTATTTTATAAGATTTAATGTTGTCTCCATCTAATAGAATAAGACTTGATTGTTGTTAGTGTTGTATTTTATAAGATCTAATCTATTCCTCCTTAATATCTGTCAATACTAGCATTCTCTCGTTACGTTTCTCCTTTGTTGGTGACGCATTTTCCTTTGATCAGTAAGAAGATAAATTAAAAAAATTTTATTCATATAATATAAAATAAAAATGTTAGTTTTTTTCGAGTTCCCCCTCTTCCCCTTTGCTTCTCTTGCTCATTTAGATTGGGAAAGAAAAATCACACCTAATGTTATCATGCTGATATGATTGGTATTACTATGCTCCTTGCTTGATTAAGTTCAAATGTGGATGCATATGTCCATATTGTGTTTAATTGAAATAGATGATTTTATTATTTTTGAGCAATATTGAATTAGATACTTCTACCATTTCATTTTATTGATAGACATTAAGTTTAGCTTTTATTTATATGCATTTATAATTATAAAAGTTTTCAATTTTCCCTTTATCTTCATTTTATCATTTACAACTATTTTTTAAGAGATGAAAAATATAATTTATTTTTTCTTTTGTTCTATGCCTAAAAAAACTCATTTAATTCTTGATAAATGATAATGGATGGTTTGATCTTGGTGCGATCTTCATTTTCTAGGGTTTATATTGAGTTTTATCATTTTGTACATATTTTTTATTTATTTATTTACTTTTTGTGTTTTGTGGATGATGATGAGTTGAGAACGAGACCATGATTCTTTCTATTGTTGTCTCATTTTATTGTTCTTATTTGTTTTAAATTTTGTTCCTTTTTATAAGGATTGTTCTCTCTATTTTTTATTTGAGTAATTAGACCTACTTTATCTTTTTTCATTTTAAATCAATTTTGTATACACTTGTTTATGTTCAACTATGTCTCAAGAAAGATTAAATAATTTAATAATTTTATCCATTGAAAAAAAACTATTATCAAAACTTGAATATAAAAATTTAATCAATAATTTTACTTCTCAACCAATAAAACAATTAAATTTTATATAATTTTTTTAAATTAATATTTTATTTTTTAAAATTTTTTAAATCCACTATTGTCGGTCTCAAGTCCGAATAAAAAAGGATGAAGAATTTTTTTGAACAATATTAGAGTTCTATTTTTTTTACCTAGGGCCTCAGATAGACTTCAGCCGGCCCTGCTACTTAATAACTATTATAAAATTTTTTAAAGTGATTTTAATCAAGTTAAAAAATATTTAATAGAGTTTAAATCATTTTGATTAAGTTAATAAAAATATTTTAATATAATAGTATTATATATATATATAATAATTTTGATTAGAGTGAATATTATATTTTATTAAGTTGTAAGGATATTCTCGAGATAAAAAAATTAGGGAAAAAATTAAAATGGTGTCCTTTTGTCCATTTATTAAATGTGTGTTCCACCCCTGTAAAATGACACAAATATCTTCTGACACATTGCATGTTTCTGACACACTCATTCCCGCCTATATTCTCACCTAAATCGGATCATGTTATAGCATTACGAAGTCGTAACTGCTACATAGTTATAGCAGCTACAGTTTCGTAGCTGCTGCAAATGTGCAACATCTCAATTGTAGCAGGTACATCGTAATTGCTATAACTATAAGTTCAACTTTAAGATGTCATAACTTTTGATTTAGGTTGAATCACAGAACACACAAAATATCAAATAAAAACTTGTTCAGAGATATTCGATTTGATATGTGTGCCCTGTGGTTCAACTCGAGTAAAAAATTATGACATCTCAAAGATTACTTAGCAAACTCGTTGTAGTAACTATAAAATCATTGCTGCTACAACTATAAGTTAAACTTTAAGAGGTCATAACTTTTGATTTGGATTAAACCACGTAATGCACAATATATCGAAACAAAGCTCATTTAGAGTTCATCGATTTGATATATTGTGCGTCTTGTGGTTCAATTCAAATCAAAAGTTATAATCTTTTAAAATTTACCCAACAAACATATTATAGTAGCTACGAAACCATAATTGCTACAATTTTGTAGCAACTCAGTTGTAGTAGCTACGAAATTATAGTTGCTATAACTACAAGTTCAACTTTAAGAAATTATAACTTTTGATTCAGATTGAATCACGAGATACACCATATATCAAATTGAAGCTCGTTTAGAGATCTTCAATTTAATATATTGTGCATCTCATGATTAAATTTAAGTTAAAAGTTATGATCTCTCAAATCTTACTTAGTATACATGGTGTAACAGTTACAAACTCATAGTTGCTACAACTATAAGTTATAATTTTGAGAAGTCATAACTTTTAATTCGGGTTGAAATATGAGACACATAATATATTAAATCGAAGTATGATTCAACATGAGTCAAAAGTTATTGTAGGATCAATGTACATGAGAGGGGGAGGGGGTGAATCACGTGATTTTAAAAAACTTATTCTTTTTGATACTTTTAAAATAAGTGCACAATGGAAAAATAGAAACAATAAAACACGCGAAAGAACTTAATGATCTACTTAGTTTAGAGCCTTCGACTACTTCTACTCCAAGACCTAGATCCCTCAGACCTATTGATTGGCAATCCAATAATATTCTCTACTGGTAAACTCCCGGTAGAGTAATCGAGTACACAAATGAAATAGAAAAGTGTAACAACCCAACACTTTCCTTTTGCAAGTATAAAAGATATGCAATAAATGAAATTGTTAATGACACTTAGAAGAATGAAATTATCCAAGCTCATGTATCGATGTCCGTTTGTCAGTAACGGTCGGGCATAGTAGAGTCATAGAGTAGCAGCAGTTTGCATGAGGTCAGAGTAGCAGAAGGAACGTGAATAGATGTAAAGAAGTTGTTCTTCATGCATTGTTCGACAGCTTCTTTTATAGATGATTTGAGGTGCCTCCTTCCCTTGGAGGCGCCTTCGGCCAATCTGATCCTCACCGAAGATAGCAGCTCTTATCCATATGGAGGCACCTTGATAAACCCGTATTTTGTCATGAAATGTGTATCAAAAGAATTAAGTAACCGAATTCATTCTACACTAATGTAGCATAGAGATGACTCGGGTCATCTTCCAACGAATGTGACTAGTGCATGATATCTTAGGATTGATTTGTTATTGCTTTTGGATTTTTGATAAGAAATCAGGGTTTTGGATTTGTTGAGTCCTTAACCTAAGGAATGGAATAGCAAAACAAGTAGAAAACTAATCTAAAACTGGAATGAAATCTAACTAAGTGACAACAATTAATCCACAACGCATTATCACTCTATGCTATGGGTTTCACCATCAACACAATTAAATTAAGATATGAAATAGCAAGACAATTATGAAACTAAGTCTAATGCAATGGAAGGAATCCTATCTATCCATTAACCATGAACCCACAACATATTGTCACTCTATGATATGGATTACACCATTAACAGATCTAAATATATTGAAAACTAAACAAGAGCAAAACAAGAACAACCAGACTACAAAGATTCATTGCGTAAGAGATCAACCAACCATTCGTCACATGGAAGGAGATCTATTCAGATCCATGAAGAGGAATAGTACTTAATAGAGCAAGGACTAATAGAAGCAAACAAATCAGATCTAATTGATGCCAAGAATAGAACCAATTGCGCAATAACTGGAAAGAGCTCATGAACCAAGCAAACTCAAATTTAGATCTCCACTCAAGGAGCTAGCAAACATTTAGATGAGTTGGAGACAAGGAAAATAGATCTAAACTTCATCTAACCCTAACTACTTCAGATCTACGAAACTAAACAACCAAGTAAACAAGAATTGAGTTGGAAATTGGAAAGAAACACAAGATTGTAGAAATAAAATATGGGAGAAGTGATAAACCAATGTGAGCTAGAGAATCCCGAGCACTCTCAAATCAGTGAAGAATCGATCAATTCAGACGATCAGTTTAGTGAATGCAACAGAAATCTGGAATCAGTTAATAGCAGCAAAATAGAAAGTGAACAGCAGGAAACACTCTCAGATCTTGGATGTGATCGGAGCTTTGACGGAAGAAAATGGCTGACTGGAAGGAGGGAGAGAAATCGGCTCAAACCACTGGATCGTTCCACTTCTCCATTCTTCTTCTTCCTCTCAGAATCGCGGCGAGAAATGGAAATCAGATGGTTAAAGTGGCGTTGTCGGCTCGAAGATGGATGATCACTGAAGGAAGTGAAATGCCCTTGACCTCACTTAGTCGTCGGCGGTGGAGTGGATTGGGATCACCGGAGCAAACTCGCTTTCCTCTATTTTGACGTGAAGCTCCTTTGCCTATAGCCAATTGACGATCGAAGAACCCCCACTGTAGCTTCTCATTTGAACTCATCTCAGATCTAAACGGATGATCTAGAATGCTTCAGATCTTGATCTACGGCCGGATCAATGTATATCTAGATCAAAAGCTCTAGATCTTGATTGATGGCTGTGATATACTTCCCCTTGTCTTGGATGGGTCAGATCCTTGACGAATGGCTCAGATCTCTCTTAATCTTTGAATGAATGGTCCATATTACTTCATGTTGGTGCGGGAAGCATCCGACGATTGACCGTTGTTTTGATAATGGCAAAGGAATTCAAAGTTAAGTTGTTTTGTGATCTAATGCACTTGATTGAGTATTTCATGAAAGTCCTAGCTGCGGTTAGGCAGGTGAAAAACCCTAGGGGGTGGTAACCCTAGGTCATAGGGGGTGGTAACCCGATACAGAAAGTCTTGGCGGGTCGAGAGCTTCAGGCAAAAGTCCTAGGGGGTAACCCTAGGTGGAAAGTCCTGGTGTCACGAACCAGGTGAAAGACTGGACCAGTCGGGAACGGAAGTCTAGCAGAAAGTCCGGAAGCTTCGAACGGAACAGTAGGCGTCGGGTCGACCTAGGGTTTCCGATTGGAAATCCGAAATCAGACCCGGACAGTCCGACGACTGTCAAGTTTATTTATCATATTATTTCTGTGCTAACTTTGTTTTGCAGGGTTTGTGTTTGGGACTAACACAATTTACAGAAACAAAGGAGCATATTTAACCTCGGATGAACAGTGTCCGAGTTGCCTCCATGGGGCTTAGAGGCGCCTCGGGTGCTAGCAGAAGCCAGCTGTCCAGAGGAGCTTGAGGCGCCTCGGAGGAAGCTGGAGGCGCCTTGGACCAGGCGTTGGAGGCGCCTTGGGGCAGCTTGGAGGCGCCTTCATAGAGATGAGGTGCGACCAGGTTTGCGCTGATCCACCCGTGCAACTCGGCGGCCTGGAGGCGCCTCGGACAGGCTTGGAGGCGCCTCTAGCACTGTTTATAAGGGGACTTCAAACAGCAGCTCAAAACAACGATTTCCAAGCTTTCTTTCTTTAACGTGCTGCTCCAAAAGACGCCCGGAAGTGCTGCTACAAGATCCCGACGACCCGAAGCTCCAAAATACTGTTCTTATCATCGGTATAATTAGTCTTATTATTGCTTTCACTTCAATTGTACTTCAAAGCTGTAATTCTTCTTGCGATACTATAGTTGCTGCCCACCGAAAGCGGTCAACGACCGCAGGCCTTCGAGTAGGAGTCGAGATAGGCTCCGAACAAAGTAACCTCTCGTGTCTTTTGTGTGTTTGTGCATTTTACTATTTCTGCTGCTTTACTTTTACGAAATCGACTGTGAAAGCCACGAGCGCTATTCACCCCCCCCCCTCTAGCGCTTTCGATCCAACAATTGGTATCAGAGCGAGGATGCGTTGATCTGGTGCAACCACCAATCACGTAACTTTTTCATGGTATTTTCAGTTTTTACGGAGTCAATTAGAATTAGCTTAATAGCTATATTCTAATTAATTTTTTGAATCGGATTTTGCTCGAGACTGGTGCAACACCACTGGAGTTCGCAAATCCTTAACTTTATTTCCCGCACTACTAATCCAAGACCTAGTCTTGGAACATTTTTATTTTTTTTGTTGTTACATATCACAAATGGCCCAACAAGAAGGTTTCAGCACCGTTCGCCCCCCACTTTTCTCCGGAGAAGACTTCGGATATTGGAAGGGGCGAATGGAAACTTCCTCAAGACACAGTTCGACACGTGGATGATCATCAAGACCGGACTACAACTGCCATCCGACGAAGACGGTAAGCCGACACCCTGCGAAAAATGGGAACCGACCCTAATCAAGAAGGTGGAAGCTGATGCCAAAGCAACCTGCACCCTCCAGTGCAGACTGACCAAGGAGGAACTCAACAGAGTTGGACCATTCTCCAGCGCAAAAGATGTAAAATACCGGAAATAGGCGAATATGATTAAGGGAATTTTTCGGAATTTTTGGAAATTTTTCGGGAATTTTTCGGAGCTCGTACGGATAAGTTCAACAGGGATAAAATTTGGGTTCCGGAAAAGCCTGTTTGGGCTTCCCTATTTAAATGAGGAAATGCATGATTTTCTTTTAAATATTATTTTCTTTTTAGTTATTTTTTTTTTCTTCTCCGTTTCTTTCCCGTGCACCCGACGCCGAAACCACCGCGCGCCCGACTTCTTCCCTTGCCCTAACCGGCGCCGACGCCTCTCTTCTCCTATCCCTTCTTCTCTGCCGACGACGTCGCCGTGCCCTAGCACAAACCACCACCGTCCGGGCTGTGTACCTCATCCTCCCGAGACACTCCGGCCACAGGAGTCAGAGCCGGCCTCTCCACGCCGAGCTCTAAGTTTTTAGCGCCGACCACCGCCGGCTATCTCCTCACCTCTTCTCTGTCTCGGTGCTCTAGCCGCCGGCGACCCACCACCCGAGTTTTCCTTTTCACAGTGGTTCTGTCTTCATTGTGATCTGCCCTAGCAGAATTGGGAAGGTAAGGGTCATACCTAGCTGTGGAATTAGGTTTGTGGCTAGATCTCAGTTCATGTTTTTCTTTGCTTCTAGTCTAGGTCACGGATTGGTGAGGTTTGGTGTATTGTGGGGTGTTTTTGATTTTTGGCAGCCTTCAAATCAGCATCATCAGTGGTTTTGGATCAAGAACAGAGGATTGGAGATTGAGGTAAGTGTAGGGTGATTGATACCTGATGTGTAGTAAGTTTGATACCAATTGGTTAAGTTGAATTAGGCTTATGCGTAGGTATTTGATCTTGGTTGTGGATCATAGTATCATTTTGAATTCATGATCATATGTAGAATTGAATTAGATAATTAATCCTTTATGTAGATCATGATTGGATTTGATTATTTTAGATGGATGATCATGTGCAGGTTTGATTGAAGGTTTAATTAGATAAATTGTATTATGGTGATTAGGGTTTTGTCCTAATTCAGTTTTGGGAATTTTATTTAGCTATTTCGTTTGGATTTAGCTAAATAAATATATATACTGTTTTGACGCAGGACTCTGATTCGAGACGGACGTCTCGACTTGGATTTGCTAGATTGGACCTTTCTATTTTCGGAGGCGGGTACTTTTGACTTATGTCATTTGATATGCTTAGTAATTAAATTAACATGTTGCATTAATTGTGTTTCTTATCTGTTTCGGTTAATCACTACCCAAATCTTACATGCTTGATTGATTGATTGGTTTTGCATCTCAGGTATATTTTTACCTGTTTATACATGCTTATAGGAGTAGTGATATGCCATGCTTGACCATGTTCAGGACCTAGGTTTTTATACCTTTTGTGTACCTTTGATTCAATATGATTCATTGACCTAGGGTGCACTTTTCTATATATATGGATTAGGTCAGGATGTTTATATGGTTAGTGCCATGCACCATTTGCATGATTGCATGCTGTGCGATAGTCCGCTCCATTATTGTTGAGCACATCGCCAGTTACATGGATCTGCACACACCACCACTCATGGGTTAGTGGTCGATTCAGGCTGAGTGTGTTGCAGCAGGGACTCTGTTAGGCACCGTTGGTCCGCTCATGGATTCCTCCCGTCATCGTGTACCGGGAGTTGAGAGCATTCGCTCCCCCACTTATGATTTGGGGTAGGAGGATAGGTGTACTCGACAGCATCCCGTCCACTCGGTCACTCAGGAGTAGTGACGACAGAGTGTACGGTTGTCATACCCTCACTCGACCTCACTTTTGTATGAGATGATCGATGGCGTCGGGGGTGACCAGGACGCATCATTGGCATCATATGCATGATGCATTTATTGCTTGTGTTTGTGTTTCCTGCATTTATGCTGCATATTGTTTGGATACCTATGTTTGACATGCATACAGGATTTCCTTATCCTCGGACTGTTTGACCTTATACTCAGGACCTGGTTAGTACTGCTATTTCAGATGCATTCTTATCTTTCTTATCAGAAGACTGTACGCATGATTAGTGCTAGGTGTTGTTTCTTTACTTTGTATATCAACTGTACCTGCTGAGTGTTGGACTCACCCCGCCTCCATTGTTGTTATTTTCAGGTTGATGCTGTCAGGAGGGAGTTCCAGTCGCTAGTCCTCACTGCACATAGTGCTGGTCCTGCAGACCTCCAGGATATGTTTGGTTTCTTTGGTTTCTTTCTGTTCTAGACTGTTGAACTCGTTATGTTCTGGATTTATTTGCTTATGGACATGATATAGATTTTATTATATTGATGGATTTGGATTTGGTTTTTATTCTACTACATGCCTGCCTAGGTGGCAGAAGAGGTGAGTTCGTCGGTTTTGAGCTTTACGAGTGTAGTTGAGTAGGGTGGTTTTTGAGTCAGAGTATTATTACTGCGTGGTTGTGTCAGCCAGAGGCTGAATATATATATAAACTGCGTGGTGATTGATTTTTTTATTATTGTTATGATTCCAGCCGCATGTGGCTGAGTATTTAGTGCTTGTAGAAAATTTTGATTGTCCGCCGTACAGGGGAGATGCTGCCGAAATTTTCTCGAACAGGGAATCTTCTGGGGGCGTGACAATTTAGTGGTATCAGAGCAGAGGGGACAGTCTAGTCAGTCAGTGTCTCGACGAGGAGGGCGGAGATTTTCACCCTCACAGCGTCAGCAGGGAGCAGCTCCCTCTGCAGCAGCATTTGGCATGCTTGGACAGGAGTACTCCAGTGCTTCTGTAGCACCCCAGAGTTTTGTCCCAGGATCTTATTATCCGACTGGCCACGTCACCATCCTCTCTCTCGCCTTCTACGCTCATTATCCGGCCGCCTCGATGCCCATCCTCCTCCACGGAGGACGAGTTCATGCTATTACCGGGAGGATGCTTGAGCCGACGGATCCGTCCGGTATGATTTCCATTTATGCATTCTCCCGATATTTTGATTGATCGTAGTTCGCACTCTTTATATCCTGTACCTTTATGCGGGAGATTGGTAGATTACCCACTATTAGACCCTCCCTACCGTCCGGTGATACTTTAGAAGTCACCCAGAGATCAGAGGTTGCCGTTAGACTTTGGCAACATGATACTTACGGTAAATCTTCTAGTATTGGAGATGGTCGAGTTTGATGTCATACTTGGCATGGATTGGTTTATCATGCTACCGCTGATTGCCGACGAGGGTGGTCACCTTCCGACCTCCGAACCAACCCTCGTGGAGTTTCACCGGCATCGAGACGGTATCTCGATTATTTGGCGATTGTCTCACTACCGCCATGGTTTTCGGTTGTCGTTGATCACCGTAGTTCGCAGCCTCCGACGCCTCGTAGTCCGGAGTACCCGGATGTATTTCCGGAGGAGCTACCGGTTTGCCTCCGAGAAGGCCAGTGAGCACCGACATCGAAAGCTCCGTATCGTATGGCACCAAAAGAGTTGAACGAGCTGAAGGTTCAACTCCAGCAGGGGATTTATTCGCCCTAGTGTTTCACCATGGGGTTCTCCATTTTTCAAGAAAAGGATGGTACTATGAGGTTGTGTATTGACTACATACCATCATAAATAAATATCCATTACCACGGATTGAGGATTTGTTTGATCAGCTCGAGGTACAGTGTATTCTAAGATTGATCCGTGATCCGGATATCATCGGTTGAGAGTCGAGATATTCACCAGATACGGAAATTATGAGTTTTGTAATGCCATTTGGCTTACCAATGCTCCAGTGTTTATGGACTTGATGAACCGCATCTTTCCGGAGTATCCGGATCAGTTTGTTATCGCTTTCATTGATGACATATTGGTCTACTCTCCGAGGAGGAGCATGCACAACATCTTCGCATAGCTTGGAGATTCTTCGACAACATCACTTGTACGCGAAGTTCAGTAAGTATTGGTTATCCTCGATCGGTTTTCGGGACACGTGGTTTCTAGCAGAGGTATTTCAGTTGATCCTCGAAGATCGAGGTATCACCGGTTGGGAGTAGCCGAGATCCATCTGGGATTGGCGGATATTACCGACGCTTTGTCGAGGGCTTCTCGCTGCTATGCCACCGACACGTCTTACCCGGAAAGGCGTGAAGTTCATATGGTCCGAGGATTGCGAGACCGGCTTCGAGCTGAAGCGGAGATTAGTGTCGGCTCCGCTTTTGGTTTTACCTTCCGGAGAGGATGGATTTGTACTCTACACCGACGCCTCTTCGGGGTTTCGGTGTTCACGGCAGAGTAGTCTCTTATGATTCTCGTCCACTGAAGGAGCATGAGAAGAACTACCAAGTGCATGATTTGGAGTTGCCATCATCTTTGCTCTGAAGCTATGGCGTCATCATTTATACGGTATCACATTTGAGATTCTCACCGATCATAAGAGTCTCAAATATATTTTCACTCGGAAGGAGCTTAATCTTGACGGAGGAGATGGATGGAGTTCTCAAGGATTACGATTGTACCATTAGCTACCACCACAAAGCTAATGTGGTTGCGAATGCACTCAGCAGAAGTCCAGAGGACTTTGGCCACCGGACTTGATCACGGACTTGATTGAGCTTTCGAGTTAGATCTTGAGGAGCAGGGATTCTGGTTACCATGGTTGCTCGATCGTCGATCGGACGAGGATCCGAGAGGCACAGGCTGGTGATCATTTGCAGCCAGATAGCTTCCGGGCACCGAGTTCACACGAGACGAGGAGGGTGTTATATACTTCGAGGCGTTATCCGGTCTTACAGGAGCTATTACAGGAGGCACACCGTTCTCGATTTGCGATCCATCCAGGCGGTACCCGTATGTATCGAGACTTGAGGCGTTCCTATTGGTGGAACGGCATAAAGAAAGACATCGCGGATTTCGTAGCTAGATGTCTTGTTTGTCAGCAGGTGAAGGCTGAACACCAGAGACCTGCAGGATTACTTCAGAGGATTCCTATTCCTGAGTGGAAGTGGGATCACATTACCATGGACTTTGTGGTAGGGTTACCGAGGACACGACGAGGCCATGACGCGATTTGGGTAATCGTTGACCGATTAACCAAATCAGCGCACTTCTTAGCGATTCGGAGGACTGATTCCCTGGATCGATTGGCAGATCTGTATTGCCGAGAGATTATCAGACTACATGGTGTTCCATTGAGTATCATTTCGGATAGAGATCCACGGTTCACGTCTCATTTCTGGCAGAGTCTGCAGCAGGCCTTGGGCACACAGCTCCGTTTCAGTCCAAGATGGACAGTCAAAGCGGACCATTAAGACTTTAGAGGACCCGCTGAGGTCATGTGTTATGGATTTTGGAGGCGGTTGGGAGGACCATCCGCCATTAGTAGAGTTTGCCTACAACAACAGCTTCCATTCGGCTATCCAGATGGCACCGTTTGAGGGTAGGTAGACCTTGTCGGACACCCGTCCTTTGGGATGAGGTTGGAGAGGCTCAGTTGTTGGGACCTCATAGAGTTCAGCAGATGCAGAGTTGGTCCGTACTATCAGACGGAGGATGTCGAGGCGCAGGATCGCCGAAGAGTTATGTTGATCGGAGACGCAGACCACTAGAGTTCTCTGTTGGTGACCATGTATTTCTGCGAGTTTCACCCACGAAAGGGGTGAAGAGATTTGGCCTCAGAGGTAAGCTTACCGACTGGCACTACCACCGTCCCTGTCAGGCGTGCACGATGTATTTCATGTATCCATGCTGAGGAGATATGTACCTGATCCGACGCATGTGCTGGCAGATATCCCAGTTCCAGTTCAGCCTGACATTACATATGAGGAGGTTTCGGTACGGATTCTCAACCGGAAAGAGCGTCAGTTGCGGAACAAGACTATCCGGCTGGTTAAAGTCGGATGGCAGCATCATTCGGATGAGGAGGCTACTTGGGAGCTTGAGGATACGATCCGAGCTCGATATCCCCATCTTTTTACATGAGGTATGTGATTTATTTACCATTCAGCATTTATTATTATATCTGTTACTAGTACTTGCGATGGTAGATAACGAAATTTGGGGACCAAATTTTTATAAGTGGGGAGAATGTAAAATACCGGAAATAGGCGAATATTCGTACGGATAAGTTCAACGGGGATAAAATTTGGGTTCGGAAAAGCCTGTTTGGGCTTCCCTATTTAAATGAGGAAATGCATGATTTTCTTTTAAATATTATTTTCTTTTTAGTTTTTCCTTTTTCTCCGTTTCTTTCCCGTGCACCCGACGCCGAAACCACCGCGCGCCCGACTTCTTCCCTTGCCCTAACCGGCGCCGACGCCTCTCTTCTCCTATCCCTTCTTCTCTGCCGACGACGTCGCCGTGCCCTAGCACAAACCACCACCGTCCGGGCTGTGTACCTCATCCTCCCGAGACACTCCGGCCACAGGAGTAAGAGCCGGCCTCTCCACGCCGAGCTCTAAGTTTTTAGCGCCGACCACCGCCGGCTATCTCCTCACCTCTTCTCTGTCTCGGTGCCCTAGCCGCCGGCGACGCACCAAGCCACCCGATTATCTTCCTCTCTGCCCACTGACGCCGGCCGTTTGTCCTCAGCATTCTGCCGTAGCCGAATTGGGAAGGTAAGGGCCATACCTAGCTGTGGAATTAGGTTTGTGGCTAGATCTCAGTTCATGTTTTTCTTTGCTTCTAGTCTAGGTCACGGATTGGTGAGGTTTGGTGTATTGTGGGGTGTTTTTGATTTTTGGCAGCCTTCAAATCAGCATCATCAGTGGTTTTGGATCAAGAACAGAGGATTGGAGATTGAGGTAAGTGTAGGGTGATTGATACCTGATGTGTAGTAAGTTTGATACCAATTGGTTAAGTTGAATTAGGCTTATGCGTAGGTATTTGATCTTGGTTGTGGATCATAGTATCATTTTGAATTCATGATCATATGTAGAATTGAATTAGATAATTAATCCTTTATGTAGATCATGATTGGATTTGATTATTTTAGATGGATGATCATGTGCAGGTTTGATTGAAGGTTTAATTAGATAAATTGTATTGTGGTGATTAGGGTTTTGTCCTAATTCAGTTTTGGGAATTTTATTTAGCTATTTCGTTTGGATTTAGCTAAATAAATATATATACTGTTTTGACGCAGGACTCTGATTCGAGACGGGCGTCTCGACTTGGATTTGCTAGATTGGACCTTTCTATTTTCGGAGGCGGGTACTTTTGACTTATGTCATTTGATATGCTTAGTAATTAAATTAACATGTTGCATTAATTGTGTTTCTTATCTGTTTCGGTTAATCACTACCCAAATCTTACATGCTTGATTGATTGATTGGTTTTGCATCTCAGGTATATTTTTACCTGTTTATACATGCTTATAGGGGTAGTGATATGTCATGCTTGACCATGTTCAGGACCTAGGTTTTTATACCTTTTGTGTACCTTTGATTCAATATGATTCGTTGACCTAGGGTGCACTTTTCTATATATATGGATTAGGTCAGGATGTTTATATGGTTAGTGCCATGCACCATTTGCATGATTGCATGCTGTGCGATAGTCCGCTCCATTATTGTTGAGCACATCGCCAGTTACATGGATCTGCACACACCACCACTCATGGGTTAGTGGTCGATTCAGGCTGAGTGTGTTGCAGCAGGGACTCTGTTAGGCACCGTTGGTCCGCTCATGGGTAGTGTGACACAACGTGTTATCCGACAGGGATTCCTCCCCATCATCGCGTACCGGGAGATGAAAGCATTGCGCTCCCTCACTATGTTTGAGGTAGGAGGATAGGTGTACTCCGATAGCATCCCGTCCACTCGGTCACTCATCAGGAGCAGTGACGACAGAGTGCACGGTTGTCACAGCCCTACCCACTCGGTCTCACCATCGTGTGTGAGATGGCTGACTGGCGTCAGGGATGACCAAGACATGTTATTGGCATCATATGCATTATGTGCACTTATTGCTTGTGTTTGTTGCATTTATATGTTGCATATTGTTTGGATACCTATGTTTGACATGCATATAGGTTTCCTTATCCCTGTTTGATTGACCTTATACTCGGGACTGGTTAGTACAGTTTCTCCTTATATTTCGGATGCATTCTCTATCTCTCTTATCGAAGACTATACGCATGATTAGTGCTAGGTGTTGTCTTTACTTTGTATATCAACTGTACTCGCTGAGTGTTGGACTCACCCCCCATTGTTGTTATTTTCAGGTTGATCTGTCGGGAGGAGTTCCATCGCTAGTCCTCACTGCACATAGTGCTGGTCCTGCAGACCTCCAGGATATGTTTGGTTTCTTTGGTTTCTTTCTGTTCTAGACTGTTGAACTCGTTATGTTCTGGATTTATTTGCTTATGGACATGATATAGATTTTATTATATTGATGGATTTGGATTTGGTTTTTATTCTACTACATGCCTGCCTAGGTGGCAGAAGAGGTGAGTTCGTCGGTTTTGAGCTTTACGAGTGTAGTTGAGTAGGGTGGTTTTTGAGTCAGAGTATTATTACTGCGTGGTTGTGTCAGCCAGAGGCTGAATATATATATAAACTGCGTGGTGATTGATTTTTTTATTATTGTTATGATTCCAGCCGCATGTGGCTGAGTATTTAGTGCTTGTAGAAAATTTTGATTGTCCGCCGTACAGGGGAGATGCTGCCGAAATTTTCTCGAACAGGGACTCTTCTGGGGGCGTGACAAAAGAGCTTTGGGAGAAGCTGATCGAACTCCACGAGGGAACCTCCGACACTAAGGTAAGCAAGAGAGATCTCTTGTTCAATAAATTATATAATTTGAAAATGCAGGAAGACGAGACGGCCAGCCAACTTCACGCTCGTATACAAGATATCCTAAATTCCCTCCACGCGATCGGGCAAAAGGTCGAGAACAGAGACATCATAAGGCATGCACTTAATGCTTTTCTGAGGAGCACATTGTGGGTATCAATGGTAGATGCCTACAAAGTCTCCAAGGATTTATCTTCAATTAGATTAGACAAGTTATTTTCTGAATTTGAACTTCATGAGCAGACTAATACACAACCACCCGAGAAAAGTGTAGCTTTGCTTGCAGGTACCAGTAGAACACACAAACCAAGATCACGAAGAAGAACCGAGCAAGAGTCGGAACCAGAACTAGACTCAGACGATGAAGACGACGAACTAACAGCCGAACTCGTGAACTTGGTAAAGAGGCTCTACAAGAAAAAGAAGGGCTTCAACAAGAAAGACCTAAAGAAGGTAGTCCAATCAAAGGAGGGTCAACCGAGCTCAAAGGGCAAATTTGAGGTGACCTGCTACGGATGCAACCAAAAGGGAATATCAAGGCCAACTACCCCAACCAAAAGGATGCAAAGAAGCAAAGAAAGAAGAAGGTACAAAAAGCAACCTTTGAAGAATCTTCAGAAGAGGATACCGACGACGAGCTCGAACAGACGAGCCTTCTTGGCCTGATGGCCTGAGACCAGATCGATGAGTCTGAGAGCGAGAGCGAGTCGGAAGCAGAATCGGAAAGAAGCCACGGATCCATATCCGTTTCCGAAGGGCCCGATCCCTCTGTAAGTATCCCTTGGCTTAACAACCTAGTTAATTATTTGTTACGGAAATTAGCTAAGTCTTAGAATTAAGTCACTTCTAAAGGAAGTAGCTGTCCTTAAAGAAGTAACTAACTCTGAATCTTTGACTGAACCAGTTCAGACTGGAAACTCGACTCAAGTCCAAAAACTTGAGGAAGAGAATTCCAGCCTGAAAACTCAGGTCAAGGATCTAGAGAAAACACTAGAATGATTCTCCTTGGGTTCCAAGAACCTTGACCTACTTCTTGGAACACAATGGGCAATTTACAATAGAACTGGATTAGGATTCAAATCGAAAAAGAAATATAAATCATATTTGTCACTTATACAAAGAACAAATAGAAAAATGGTCCAAGCATGGGTCCCCAAGTCCAACCTGATCAATCAAGTTGGACTTGGACAATATTGGGTCCCTAAGGATCAAATACATTACCTCGATAAACCATATCGAGGCTATGATCCAGGGGGAGCTAAAAGAAAATTAATCAAAGTAAAATTAAATCCAAATTAAATTAAATTAAAATTAAAATTAAATTAAATTAAAATTAAAATCAAAATTAAATTAAATCAAAATTAAATTCAATCAAATTAAATTCAAACTAAATCAAAATCCAAAGGAAGGCTCCAGAATAGCTGGCACCTCCGAAATTAATCCACCCGATAAGGGTAAACAAGAGTAGATTACCCGGCCGGGTAATTAAGGTTAGATTAAAATGGGCTAGGTTTAACTTAACACACGGTACTGGTGAAGTATTGGATGATAGTTTGTTGGGGAAACTTAGTCATCGCATGTCTAGGAAGATATGACTTCGACCTGGTGCATTTGGCTAAGTGGAACCGACCGAAGCTACCCTTTATGGATCCTAACCAGTTAGACCAAGGTTTTGTACTAAGTTCAATGGGTAGGACTATTTGGAAAACCTCGAAGGCATGGTTACTTTAATGATGTCCGTGTGACTCACCATAGCCCAGAAGTTTATCCAAAGAATGCCTACTTGTTGAACCCAAAGCTAAACCTAAATCTAACACGAAGTTAAACTAAACCCTAAAATTGAACTATAATTCATCTCACAATAATTATAGGATTCCTTGATTGAAAATTTAGATCAGGTGAGATGACTAAGGATTTAAAATTAATTCAAAATTAAATTCATAATTAAAATTAATTCAAAAATTAAATTCATAATTAAAATTAATTCAAAATTAAATTCGTAATTAAAATTAATTCAAAATTAAATTCATAATTAAAATTAATTCAAAACTTAAACTTATTTTTCAAAACAAAAATTAATTAACTTACATTATTTTTAAATTAATTAATTAAAATTATTTTTAATTACTTAACTTAAACTTATTTTTTCAAATTAATTAACTTAAATTATTTTTTCAAAACTTAATCAACTTAAAATTATTTTTCAAAAATTAATTAACTTAAATTTTTTTTAAAACTTAATTAACTTAAAATTATTTTTCAAAAATTAATTACCTTAAATTTTTTTTTAACTTAATTAACTTAAAATTATTTTTCAAAAATTAATCAACATAAAATTATTTTTCAAAAATTAATTAACTTAAAATTTTTTTAAAACTTAATTAACTTAAAATTATTTTTCAAAAATTAATTAACTTAAATTTTTTTTCAAAAATTAATTAACTTAAAATTTTTCAAAACTTAATCAACTTAAAATTATTTTTTCAAAATTTAATTAACTTAAAATTTTTTTTAAACTTAATTAACTTAAAATTATTTTCAAAACTTAATCAACTTAAAACTTAATTAATTTAAAATTATTTTTCAAAACTTAATTAACTTAAAAAAATTTCAAAACTTAATTAACTTAAAATTATTACTTCAAATTTATTAACTTAAATTATTTCTCAAATTAATTAACTTAAACTATTTTTTAAATTAATTAACTTAAATTTACTTAATTTTTTTTCAAATTAATTAACTTAAACTTTTTTAAATTATTTTTAAACTTAAATTATTTCTTCAAATTTAATTAACTTAAAATTATTTTCAAAACTTAATTAACTTAAAATTATTTCTCAAAAATTAATTAACTTAAAAAATTTTTAACTTAATTAACTTAAAATTTTTTTTCAAAACTTAATTAACTTAAAATTATTTCTCAAAACTTAATTAACTTAAAATTTGTTTTAAACTTAATTAACTTAAAATTATTTCTCAAAACTTAATTAACTTAAATTATTTTTCAAAAATTAATTAACTTAAATAAATTAACTTAAATCATTTTTCAAATTAATGAACTTAAATTTATTTAAATTATTTTTAAACTTAAATTATTTTTTCAAAATTAATTAACTTAAATTATTTTTTCAAAATTAATTAACTTAAATGATTTTTAACTTAAATTATTTCTTCAAAATTAACTTTAAATTAATTAACTTAAATTATTTTTAAATTAATTAACTTAAATTATTTCTTCAAAATTAATTAACTTAAAATTAATTAACTTAAATTATTTTTAACTTAAATTATTTTAAACTATTTTTTAAAAATTAATTAACTTAAATTAACTTAAACTATTTTTCAAATTAATTAACTTAAATAATAATAAATTTGTATCAGCTTAAAATATCTTCCAAAATTAACTAACCTACTAACTATTGAAAACCTAGCACGAGTAGAGAGCTTATTTCAATCAAACTATCTCTTAATCCATCAAATCCAAATCAACTACTTTATGTGTAAGAATTGGATCAATGGATGATAAATAGTGGATGCTCCAGACATATGATTGGAGATAAGTTGAAGTTCACTAAGCTCAAACTGAAGAACCTAGGGTCAGTTGCGTTCGGCAACGACGGTAAACTTAAGGTAATCGGAAGAGGTAATATTGAACTTAACTCCAATTTTATCATTCAAAAAATTCTATTAGTTGAAAATTTTAATTTCAATCTATTGAGTATTAGCCAGTTATGTGATAGTGGATACTTAATCACCTTTGATAATTCTGGATGCTTAATTGAAAACATTGACAACCCTAAAATCAGACTTAAAGGACTTAGGAAAAATAACATCTATAAAATTGACCTACCCTCAATAAAGTGTCTCTTGACACAAGAAGAAATCAACTTGTGGCACAGAAGACTGGGTCACACTCATATAAGACTCATTTCAAAAATGAGTCAAAACGGTTTAGTCAGAGGATTTCCCAAATTAAGAAATCTAGAAAATACAATTTGCCATCTCTGTCAACAAGGAAAACAAACTAAGTCAACCCACAAGTCAACCAATCTAGAAAGAACCAACTCCTTACTTGAGTTTCTTCACCTAGATCTATTTGATTCACATGGAACCAAGTCACTGAGCAAGAACCAGTATTGCCTAGTAATAATTGATGACTACTCCAGGTTCACCTGGGTAAAATTTCTAAAAATAAAAGATGAAACTTTTGAAGTTTTTAATAATTTTTGTAAATTAACAGAAAATGAAAAAGATACTAAAATTAAAAGGATTAGAAGTGATCATTGGGGGGGGGGATTTGAAAATCATAGATTTATTCAATTTTGTAAACCAACGGATACAAACACGAATTTTCATGCCCTAGAACCCCCCAACAGAACGGGCTAGTAGAACGGAAAAATAGAATCTTACAAGAAGCCACTAGAACCATGCTAAACGAATATAATCTAAATCATCAATTTTGGGATGAAGCAATAAATACGGCAAACTATATTCAAAATCGAATTATAATTAACAAACTTTATAATAAAACCCCCTATGAAATTTATTATAATAAAATTCCCAACTTAAACTACTTAAAAGTATTTGGACGTAAAGTTCATATTTTAAACACTAAAGACTACTTAGGAAAATTTACACCCAAGTCAAACCAAGGAATCTTTTTAGGGTACTCTACAACCAGTAGGACCTATAGAGTTTATAATCAAAATACCCTAAAAGTTGAAGAAACAACTAATGTAATATTTGATGAAGAAAATAATCTACCAAATATAGATCAAAATATTGACATTGACCCAAGAATTATAGAAGACGATGAAATTCAACGTAACACTAATAAACCAGAGGAACTAAATCCTAACACAAATATAAGACCAACAAGAATAGACACTTCTCACCCACCTGACCAAATTTTGGGTGACCCAAACTTAGGAGTCAGAACTAGATCCTCGTATAGAAACCTGAGTCAGATTACCCTCATTTCAAAGATAGAGCCTAAGACTATAGAAGAAGCCCTACCCGACCCAGACCGGATCATTGATATGCAGGAAGAGCTAGCACAATTCGAAAGAAACCAAGTCAGGAAACTTGTACCTAAACCCATAGATAAGTCCATAATTGACACCAAATGGGTATTTAGGAACAAATTGGATGATCAGGGTGACATAGTTAGAAACAAGGCCAGACTAGTAGCCAAAGGATTCAGTCAAGTTGAAGGTTTAGATTATGACGAAACATATGCACCTGTAGCTAGACTCAAATCCATTAGGATGCTGCTAGCTTATGCAGCACATAAAGGATTTAGATTATATTAAATGGATGTCAAGTCAGTCTTTTTTTATGGATTTATTAAACAAGAGGTATATGTAGGCCAACCCCTAGGTTTTGAGGACTTAGATCGTCCAAACAATGTATTTAGATTAAAAAAGGCCTTATATGGACTAAAACAAGCACCTAGGGCATGGTATGAACGGTTATCTAATTACCTAATATCCAAGGGCTTTAACCAAGGTCAAATAAACCAGACTATTCATCAAAACAATAGAAAAAGGTATTTTTGTTGCCCAAATTTATGTTGACGACATAATTTTTGACTCAACCAATACCAAACTGTTAAAAGAATTTGTTAATTTAATGGAAAACGAATTTGAGATGAGTCTGGTGGGAGAACTCAATTTTTTCTTAGGTTTACAAATTAAACAAACCAAAGATGGAATCTACATTTACCAAACCAAATATGCCAAAGAACTAATTAAAAATTTTGGCATGGAAAACTCTAAAAGTATAAATACTCCAATGGCAACAAATAGCAACATTGATTCTGACCCAGATGGAAAATCAGTAGACCCAAAGTACTATAGAAGTATAATAGATAGTCTACTCTACCTAACTGCAAGTCGGCCCGATATCTTGTTTGCAGTAGGTATGTGCGCAAGATACCAATCCTGTGCAAAAGAGTCACACCTAACATATGTTAAAAGGATACTTAGGTACATTAAGGGCACCCTAAATGTAGGACTTTGGTACCCTAGAACTTGTACCCTTGACCTTGTTGGCTACTCTGATTCAGACTATGTCGGGTGCAAGTTAGATAGAAAAAGCACAAGTGGGAGCTGCCAAATTCTAGGTCAGTGCCTAGTAAGTTGGTCAAGCAGAAAGCAACACTGTGTTGCTCTATCCACTACTGAAGCTGAATACATAGCACTAGGAGAATGTGCCTCCCAAATTTTGTGGATGATGCATACACTAAAAGATTATTAACTAGAATACAAAAATACAAAAATACAAAAATTTTAATTGACAATATAAGCTCAATTAACTTAACCAAAAATCCAATTCACCACTCCAAGACCAAACACATAGAGGTAAAACACCATTTTGTAAGAGATCATATGGCTAAGGGTGAAATTGTACTCAGCTATGTTGAGTCCAAGTCAAACCTAGCTGACATCTTCACTAAACCCTTACCTGAACTTGAGTTCAGTGCACTTAGAAAGCAAATTGGTATGTGCTGGGTAGAATACTTTTTGATTTTCAAATCAGCTTCGTACAGTTTTCAAAATCATCGTATGTTTTAAAAATTCTAGAAAAATATTGTTTTAAAAGTCCAATTTTACTAGACTATCAAAAATATGGAATTAGCTTAGGCTCTACCCTAGAAATCCTGCTCCCCTAGAATTCAGCCAGAGTATCTCACAAACACCTAGGCTTACCTTGCTTGTATTTGAAAAATATAGAATGGCGTGAGATGCATAGGGTACAACCTGGACTCAAGAATGCTTATATCTGTGCATCAATATGAGTCTGGGCGTTAAACACCTAGTTAACATTAATCAAGTCAAGTCTTCCAGCACTAGTCAAATCTAACTGGATCTATTGACTTAACTTGACTAATCAAGTGAAAGCTATTGCCCTCTAGGTAATCAGCTAGTAGCTAACTGGTTAGACATGTGGCCGTGAACCCAAGTGCTTGATTGTTAAATTTTCTTTGGCATAACATTAGGGCTCTGATACCTTACTTAAAGTGAAATTAACTAATTAACAATCAATTTAACCCAACTCATGCTCAGACATTAAGGATTAAAGCTCCTCCCTTGCCCTCGAAAGCCTTATATTAATGATTTGACTAAAAGAAAAAATTCTTTCAAATTTAAACTTTAAGCTAAGTTTTCAAAACCTTAAACCTTTAAATCATTTTTTTTCTTCTTTGAAAATTCTGGCTAAGTATTTTTGGACTAAGCTTACAAAATTCTAGCCATTTTAAACTAAAGTGGTTTTCAAAGTAAGAAAAATTTAACTAAATTTAACTTTTTGAAAGAAAAATTGCTCTTTAGACCTTGGTTTCACTTAGCTAAAGAATATTATACAAAACCAAGTGCTACCAAAATACTTTATCTCTTATTAAAAGCCTAATGGTTCAAAATTCTGACTTAATTGCTCAAAATTGTTTTTACTATACTACAAAAGAAAACTCTTTCTCTCAAATTGTTTTAACTTAGTGAATTTGACGTTGCTTTTAGAAAGTTCAGGTTTTTCTCTCTCCTAAAAATCTAAGATTTTTTTCAAACATGCTTAGTTTTTGATGAATGGCAAAGGGGGAGAGTAGGAAAATTCAAAAGAAAGGTTAATAAAATTTTTTAAGAATGTCTTTATTAAGGGGGAGCCTGACAAAGTTTAAGTGCTTAGCTTAACCATGCGTGCATTTAAAATCAATTAAGCTTGCTTACTTAAACTTTATGTATCCATTTTTACTTAGCTTTGAATTTCAGTTGCCATAATCAAAAAGGGGGAGATTGTTGGTGCAGGAAGCATCCGACGATCGACCGTTGTTTTGATAATGGCAAAGGAATTCAAAGTTAAGTTGTTTTGTGATCTAATGCACTTGATTGAGTGTTTCAGGAAAGTCCTAGTTGCGGTTAGGCAGGTGAAAACTCCTAGGGGGTGGTAACCCTAGGTCAAAGGGGGTGGTAACCCTATGCGGAAAGTCTTGGCGGGTCGAGAGCTTCAGGCAAAAGTCCTAGGGGGGTAACCCTATGTGGAAAGTCCTAGTGTCGCGAACCAGATGAAAGACTGGACCAGCCGGGAAGCAGAAGTCCAGTAGAAAATCTGGAAGCTTCGAACGCTGAGTAAAAGTCCAGTCGATCTGGAGGATCGCACTGGCAACAGGTAAATCTCCTGAGTGGAGTAGGTGAGGACACGTTCCCCGTAGAGGGAACAGTAGGCGTCGGGTCGACCTAGGGTTTCCGGTTGGAAATCCAAAGTCAGACCCGGACAGTCCGACGACTGTCAAGTTTATTTATCATATTATTTCTGTGCGAACTTTGTTTTGCAGGGTTTGTGTTTGGGACTAACACAATTTGCAGGAACAAAGGAGCATCTTTAACCTCGGATGAACAATGTCCGAGGCGCCTCCATGGGGCTTAGAGACGCCTCGGGTGCTAGCCGAAGCCAGCTATCCAGAGGAGCTGGAGGCGCCTCGGAGGAAGCTGGAGGCGCCTTGGACCAGGCGTTGGAGGCACCTTGGGGTAGCTTGGAGGCACCTTCATAGGGATGAGGTGCGACCAGGTTTGCGCTGATCCACCCGTGCGACTTGGTGGCCTGGAGGCACCTCGGACAGGCTTGGAGGCGCCTCCAGCATTGTTTATAAGGGGACTTCGAACAGCAGCTCAAAACAACGATTTCCAAGCTTTCTTTCTTCAACGTGCTGCTCCAAAAGACGCCCGGAAGTGCTGCTACAAGATCCCGACGACCCGAAGCTCCGAAATACTGTTCTTGTTGTCGGTATAATTAGTCTTATTATTGCTTTCACTTCAATTGTACTTCAAAGCTGTAATTCTTCTTGCGATACTATAGTTGCTGCCCACCGAAAGCGGTCAACGACTGCGGGCCTTCGAGTAGGAGTCGAGATAGGCTCCGAACGAAGTAATCTCTCGTGTCTTCTGTGTATTTGTGCATTTTACTATTTCCGCTGCTTTACTTTTATGAAATCGACTGTGAAAGCCACGAGCGCTATTCACCCTCCCTCTAGCGCTTTCGATCCAACACTTCAGAGCTTGATCTCTTCAATTAGCCCTAGATTTGAACCCAAATCCGGTCTGATCCGATCGAGTCCTTGCCCTTTGATGCCTACAAAGAATATATCGAAATATTAGCATCAAATACCACAAATATGATATAATTTATAATTAAGTCCACAAATGAATACAACTCATGAAACATGATATTAATATGAAATTAACACATGAGAAGATTAAAAAGTATGCCTATATGAATCAAAATATAATGATCAAATGATGGTTGTCAAATTCCCCCAAACTTATTCTTGCGCATCCCGGGCAAGTAAAGAAATAACTAAAATTCATCTCCCATATAATTCTCTAGTAATACATAGAAGATAATAAAAGAAATTTAACTAAGACCATCTAAAGATTAAAACAATTATGAATGCATCCCCTACAATAATCAATAAGTATGGTGATATCATCCATTCAAAAAATTAAGAAAGATGCAAACTCACAAGGTAAATGTACCTAATCTAACTCTCACACTCAATCATGGATGGAAGTGGAGGTTCACTCAATGTCACTCACAACACTTCACTACCATAGGCTTGCTCATTTTCTACTTCTCCACCATCATAAAACATAGCATACTGAATCAAAAGGATTTATTATGAATTGAAATGGAGTAAAAAAGAACTAAGTGAAGCAAAAAAAATGGATAAGAGAAAAGAAATCAATGAAGAAAAAAAAAAAAAAAGAAAGAAAGAGTGAGAGAGTGAGAGAATGAGAGTATTGGAAGAATAAACTTGATGAGTTAACTACTTAGTGTGCATCAAAGATTATATTGTAGAGGAAGGAAATGAAATAATGATAAAGTGTGGTCAAACAAAATTCACCATGTTTACTTCATCTAAACAAGCATGTGTAACTTTATTAGTTCCTGTCCAACCCACTCTTTTGATGACGAATCGTTCAAGTAGCTTCACGAATTTAGTAGTGTTACTAACATTAGCTAAGAGTTCTCCACAGTGTAATTAAGCTATGCATTTCATATTTCAACAACCAGATTCAAAAGGTTAAACTCAGAACTAAAAATAGTTTCTGGATTATGGATTTCTCAAGTTACAGGTTCAGAACTTTGAATTGAAAGGAGTCTTGGCTTGAAGCAAGAAGAATTCAGCTTCAAAAAGCCTCAATAAACATTGAAAAATCAAAAGACTGAACCCTAGTAGCTTCTTTTCAAAAAAAAACTTGATAATTTCTATATTGCATTTCAGAATTGCAGTTTCAGACTCCAGTTGTGTGATTCTCCAATTATTCCCCATTCAAATTCTGCAATTTTTCAGTTACATCCCTTTTGTTTCTTTTCCTGAGCGTACTGATCAAAATGATTAGTGTAACAAGACTTCAATGTCACACTTCCAAGCTCTGAAATAGCTTGAAGTTCTGAAATAACTAGTTTCATTCCTGCATTTCCAGTTTTTGTCTTAATACCAACTTCCACCATTCTTCTTTAATTCTAGATAATCCCTACACTATTCTGTAAATATCCTTTCTTCTGTGTGCCATATACATCACGAGCATATTGTTTCTAATAGGTATAGTGTCAAAGATTCATACCAACAATTAGATTCAAAGAAGTATCAGAGAATTCTGGTACTTTACATTTTTAGAAATTCCAAGAATCAATTGCATAACAACACTTATACCAGTCTGAGCTTGTTTTTCTACATTTAGACTCAGTTCTTGAAGAACTCTTACAATCTAACTCAAGGAGTTAGGTCCACAACTCCAACATAGGGCTTCTAAAATTAAAATTGATTATGATACTTTTGTTGCTTTAAATGTCAGTTTCAGAAGTCCAGTTCAAAGAGAGAATGTCCAGGACTAAATCATGTAGTTTCTTGTATGGAATGGAATACCATTTGGTACTGTAATATCACGAACCTCCTCCTATGATTAGAGATCTCCATACATTTTGGCATATAACATTTTAAATTCAATCTCCAACCCAGCTTTTCAATAACAGCAATTATCAGCTTCTTTAAATCTTTAATGATTAGAGAACTAGAGCCAATTGAGTCTTCACTGATTCAAGGGATTGATTATGGTTCAATTCTCAAACAAATTCCTACATTTAAGAAATTTAGAATCCAACTTTAGAATTTCCATAATTTAAGGTTTGTTTTTGAAATTTACAGTTTAAGACCTAAGTTTCAGAATTGGAATTTCAAGGTCACTTCAGCATAAATTGCAAAGAATTCAGTTTGGAATGAGGCATCATTTAACACTAAATTGATATGAGCCTAGATTCATATTGTTTCTGGTTAGAAATAGCTTGAAGATTTAGCACAGAAGCATATTCTACCCTTCTCTATTTGCTATTTTTTTATGATAAGAACAATTGGCACAATCTGAGTTTTTTTTTCTCTTCTTGTTCTCTGTACAAGTACTTCTTCCAAAATTATCATCAGAATAAAATTGTAATAGGGTTGGCAAACACATGTTCACTTTTATACATAGTCCTTCAAATTCTAGAATTCAAATCATGCAATAGACTAGCATCCTTGCCCTATGTATACTATTCTTTAACATGCAGTGAATCACTTCATTATTGCTTCCCAACAGCTACACACATTCACTAAAATGTGTCCATCAATTTAGTAATCAATGAACCTTGCTTAGCTCCAAAGATCCAATAGACCACACTGCCTTAAGCAATTTGAGCACTTGATAATGCTCCAATAATTCCAATAAATCATACAAATGAAGAACTCTTGTTACTTCCATATCATGCTCGAAAATCAAAGATCAACCCTCATGAAGCCATCCAAAACCTTCAACGTCCTCAAACATATACCAACCCTCCCCCACACTTAAACTTTTGTCCATCTTGACAATCTAACTCATCAAGAATTCATCCAAACTCTCAATAAAAGAATAACAAGCAAATATGGTGGAAGATAAAAGTATTGAGTGAGGGATTTAACTAAAATTTGAAAGGTAAAGAATTCAAAAGATGGAGAAAGAAATATTCTTCATCATATTCATGCATGCCAATGATATTGTGATTTTGAAAAGAAGCAAAGCAAGTTCTAGAGTTTAAATTACTATGAGTGCATATCACACAAAAAGAATAATAGAGTATAGGCTTTAGGTAGCCCTCTCTAGGTAATTTTTTTGCAATCAAACTCAATTAATCAACATTGAATCTATCACCACACTAACCAATAGCATGCAAGTAAAGTATTCAATCATGTAAAATGACCTAAAAATTGATGGTAAAACTTAAAGAACTTTTACCATTTTAAAAGTATTACTAGAACAATTTCATGGAGAATTTTATTCCAAATGAAATGCTATGTAGATCAAACAAAGTGTAAAGTATTAAGCAAAATGCAAATATAAAGTATGAAAGTAAAAGAAAGTGTAAAGTAAAAAAGAAGAACAAAGAATGAACTCCCCTTTATTCTCGATGATTGCAAAGGATTTATAAATAAGATCCATGTCGATAGTGGAATGATCCTTCCCAGTGGTTGGAGCCGATTAAGAAATATCATCCACTTAGGAAGTGGAATGCTATTCATTGAAGTTAAAACCTCTCCTCCCACCATATGCTCCTCAAAAATTTGCCTAAGAGGTTGAAGATGATTCAATTTAAGCATCCACTCCGGGAGCTTATAATTTCCTGCAAAGTCAACAAAAGACAACACCTCTCGCAAGCATGGAAAGATATTAGGTTCTACATGACAAGGTTCCAAAAATGCATCACATACAATAAAGTCAATTAATGGTACCTCAATGAAATATTTTGATGAATCACAAGAAATATTAACCTTGTCATGTTGAAAGGTACCTGGAGGTTCTGGAATGATGACTGTGACCTCCTCATCATCAAGTAATAGTTCAGGCTCTGGTTCAAGTGATTCTTGGGGTATTACTTCCAATGTGCAATCCCCTATACCTACATCATCAACATCTGGTTTCGGTGATTGTGCAACTAGAAGAGGTGATTATTGGGATATTGCTTCCACTATGCAATCCTCTACACTCTCCTTATCATCAACATCAGTACCTGCATCATCAACAACATCTACAATAACAATATCAGCAGAGTCAGAAATTCTTACAACTACAACATCACAACAAGAAATATTAGAGGAGTCTTGTAAAGTAATGGAAATGAGATAAGGTCTATCAAAAACACTACAATCCCTCTTCTCACTGAAGCATGGTGCTTGTTGCTGGCTAACGGATGATGCAAATTGGTCTACTTGTATTTGCAAATTTTGTATCTCTGTAAATTATTGCTTTTGATGCGCTATCATTAGCTGGATAATCTCCAGAAGGTCCTGTGTTGAACTAGGGGCATGAACTTCATCTTGAAATGTACCCCAGGAGATAGATCACCCTACTATATTGGATGTGGCCAAGAAGGCATATACTCATCTTGAAATCCATGTGGGCTCTGATATGTTGGATATGACTCAGGAAATTGTCCTTGTGTATCCTTATACCTAAAATGTGATTGATCCAACCAATTAGAATTATATGAATTTAGAAATAAACCATACCTATTTGGCTGCTCTATGGGTGGATAGTACTGATGTTCAGGCTGATAAAACCAAGTCTGAGGCTGATAGTACTGATAAAATAGATCCATGATAAAATAAATTTCTTGCTCTTACACTGAAACACTAGAAGATGAGATCAAAAGACACAAGAACATATAAGATCAAATACATGGATGTATGAACATAAAGCATTTGTCAACAATTTTTTTCAAAATTTTTTTATGTAAAAAGAAAAAGAAACAATTCTAAGGTATCAAACACTGCTAACATTCTCTGACAACGGTGCCATTTTTGATAAACCTGTATTTTATCATGAAATGCGTATTAAAAGAATTAAGTAACAGAATTAATTCTACACTAATGTAGCATAGAGATGACTTAGGTCATCTTCCAATGAATGAGACTATTGCATGATATCTTAGGATTGATTTGTTATTTCTTTTGGATTTTTGATAAGAAATTAGGGTTTTGGATTTGTTGAGTCCTTAACCTAAGGAATGAAAAAGCAAAACAAGTAGAAAACTAATCTAAAACTGGAATGAAGTCTAACTAAGTGCCAACAATTAATCCACAAAGCATTCACTCTACGCTATGGGCTTCACCATCAACACAATTAAACTAAGATATAAAATAGCAAGACAATTATGAAACTAAGTCTAATGCAATGGAAGTAATCCTATCTATCCATTAACCATGAACCCATAACATATTGTCACCCTATGATATGGATTACACCATTAACATATCTAAATATATTAGAAACTAAACAAGAGCAAAATAAGAATAACCAAACTACAAAGATTCGTTGCGTAAGAGATCAACCAACCATTCGTCACATGGAAGGAGATCTATTCAGATCCATGAAGAGGAACATTACTAAATAGAGCAAGAACTAATAGAAGCAAATAGATCAGATCCAATTGATGCCAAGAACAGAACCAATTGTACAATAACTGGAAAGAGCTCATGAACCAAGCAAACTCAAATTTAGATCTCCGCTCAAGGAGCTAGCAAACATTCAGATGAGTTGGAGACAAGGAAAATAGATCTAAACTTCATCTAACCTTAACTACTTCAGATCTACGAAACTGAACAACCAAGAAAATAAGAACTGAGCTAGAAATTGGAAAGAAACACAAGATTGCATAAATGAAATATGGGAGAAGTGATAAACCAATGCGAGCTGGAGAATCCTAAGCACTCTTAAATCAATGAAGAACTAATCAATTCAGACGATCGATTCAGTGAACATAGCAGAAATCCAGAATTAGTCGGCAGCAGTAAAACAGAAAGTGCATAGTAGAAAACACTCTCAGATCTTGGACATGATCAGAGCTTCGACGGAAGAAAATGGCTGACTGAAAGGAGGGAGAGAAATCGGATCAAACCACCAGATCGCTCCACTTCTCCATTCTTCTTCTTCCTCTCAGAATCGTAGCGGGAAATGGAAATCATATGGTTGAAGTGGCGTCACCAGCTCGAAGATGGATGATCACCGAAGGAAGAAATGTTCTTGACCTCACTTAGTCGTCCTTGACCTCCTTCAAATCAAGTCAGTTCTTCTTGTATGACTATAACTCAGTCTGGGTCAAGTAAGGATTCTTCTACTATTTTGGGTTCAATCTTAGAAATTTATACTATTTGACTTAGATTTCTAAATGATGATCTAGTTTGAACCCTCAGATCTGGGTCACCTATTATTTGGTTGACTGGATGGTCTGAGCTAACTCTTATTGTTCTAGACTCAATTTTTTTGTTCATTTGGTTTATTTTTCTTGTTGGCAAGTATTACAAATTGTTGGCTCAAGGTTAGGTAATTTTGGTAAACCTCTAACTAAGCAATTTAATTTTGTGATATTTCTAAAGTGTGTGTGGGACAATCTTCTATGCCATAGTTAGGTTTTTTTTTTTTTTTTTTTTTGTGTCAAGTGACACTTAAGTGAGGAGTTGGTTAGGTTAATTATATAGATGTTGTTATGTCTAAATCCATTAAGTCTAATGTTGAGATTTTCTGTGTGGTTAATCAAACAGTTAGACGACAAAAATCTAACGTTATAACCGATATCACATAATTGGCTAATGCTAAGTAAATTGAATTCAAAGTTTTCAATAAGTAGTACTTTTCTAATAATAAAATTAGACTCAAGTTCGATGTTACTTATCTCAATTATCTTAAGTTTACCATTATTTTCAAAGGCAACCGTTCCTAAGCTCTTGAGTGTTAGTTTAGTGAATTTAGTGTGATCTCCATTAATGTGTTTGGAGCAACCACTATTTAAGATCTACTTAGATTCTTACAAAAGGTAGAAGTTAAGATTAAGCTTTGGTTTAATTAAGTTCAATAAGGTTTAATTAAGTTTTTAAATTAAGTTTAAGTTTTAAGGTTTTAAATTAGTTTAATTAAGTTTTAATTAAGTTTAAATTTTAAGGTTTAAATTAGTTTAATTAAGTTTAAAGTTTTAATTTTGATTAAGTTTAATTGAGTTTAAATAAGTTTACATTTTAATTAAGGCTAAAGTTCAATTAAGTTAAAATTTTAATTGCATTTAATTAGGTTTAACTTTTGATTTAATTTTAATTTTAATTTTAATTTAAGTTTAATTTAATTTAATTTAATTTTAATTTAGTTTTCCTTAATCATCTCAACCGGTCTGATTGTTTAAATAAGGTATTTCTATAATTTTGTGAAATAAATTAGTTAAGTTTTGAAGATGATTTGATTTTGTGTTAGATTCAAGTTTAACCCTCAATCAATTAATGTGTATTTTAAAAATTAGCTTCTAGGCTATGGCGCGAGGCATAGGGGCCTTCTTGGTTATCGGAACCATGATCACTTCTAGACAAAGCCTTTTTAAGAAATTAGACATTTAATTTTCCTATTGATAAACCTTGGTCTAACTAGTCTAAGATGTGGCAAGGTACTTTCGCTTAGTTTCACTTAGCTAAGTAGACCAAGAAGGGTACGTCTTACCCCATTAACTCTTTAGACCAAACTTTCCTATTATATTATCATCTCGTCTCACCCTAATACTAGGTTGGACAATAGTTAAATTATCTTTTTAGTCTAGACCTAATTACCCAAACTGGGTAGACTATCTTTTGGAGGTGCCAATTAACTTGGTGTTTCCTCCTGAATCATTAAACTTGTGTTTTCTATTAAATTATTAATTAGGTTTATGTCGATTTATTTTATAGTTGTAATATACTTGATTATAGCTCTATTCGTTGGATTTAGATTATTTTATTTGAGTTACACTTGTAGCTCAAGTCTGGGTTAGTTGGTTGTTTTGGTTTATTATGTTGGTGTAGGTTGCACTAACAGTCTGATTTTAATGTATGACAAATAGGTTAAAGTTAGATGGGTTGTTTGTCTAACGTTTCTACCAAGTGTATAAGAGTTGACTAGTATGAAGGACCTAACACCAGGCTGAAATCCAGCTAGGTATGTGGGGCCCAATAGCTGGTGGGAAATCCAACTAGGTCCGCGGGGCCAGATAGCTAGTGTGAAGTTTAGATAGGTCCGCGGGGCTCGATATCTGGTGGGAAGTCCGATTGGGTCTGCGGGACCTGACAACCAGCCGAAGTCTAGTTGGGTCTATAGACCTGAAAACTACCGGGAATACCTGGTGGGTTAGAGGTAAGTCGAGTGACTGTAAGTGGTAAGTAAAGGTAAGCAACTGGAGGAGAGATCTAGTGAGGACGCGTTCCCGGTTGAGGGACTATAGGTGTCGGTCCAGCTTAGGTCCATTTGGGAAACCTAAGCTAAGACCTTGACTAGATCCTACTCTCAGGGAGACATGATATAATTACTACTCATAATCTATTATGTTGTGTTAACTCTATTTTATAGGGTAAAATATATTTTTTGATTGTCTGGACTAACCTTTTCTTGTAGGTGGAAAGGCTGAAGAAAAGGGGTTCGGGCGCTCGGACTAGGCTCGCTTGGGCAGGGCCGTGGGCACCTAGGCCGTCCAAGCATCCGAACCCAAAAATTGATCCACAGGCTTACGTGGAGCGCGTCGATTGGCCGAGCCACGTGGTCCAGGCGCCCGGAGGGGTTCCAAGCGCTTGGAATGACCTTCTCTATTGCTCGGTGCTCTGAAAAGGCTCTCGTAATGCTGCTACACTCCACCGACAACCGAACTTCAGCTTTAATTAGTTTTTTTTTATTGTTGGTAATTTTTTATATATAGTTCTTGTACTTGCAATTTGTTACCCTTTCGAACTATTAGTGGATTGCCCAACGAAAGCATTTGACGAGTGTGCGCTTTGGAGTATGAGTTATCGAAAGCTCCGAACTAAATAAAAACTTGGTCATGTTAGCATTGTTTTTTATTCTTCCGCTGTGTATCTGTTTTAATCAAATTTTCCACAATCGCTATTCACCCCCTCCTCTAGTATTCTTCCTGATCCTACAAGTGATATCAAAGCCGATACAACTCTAAATTGGTGCAACCACCGATCAGGCAAAAGGGGTGAAATTTTTTTTCTTCTTTTTTCTTTCTATTTTTTTTTTTTGCTTTTGAGCTTTTTCGATATAATCCAAATTGGTACAATTACCTCTTTGGATAATTTTTTTTTCCCATTGCAAACTACTCTGAATTGGTGCAACACCAACTCAGTCTTAATATTTTCATTTTTCTCCCACACTGCTAATCCAAGACCCAGTCTTGGGACTGCCTTTTCTTTTTCTCTTTGTGCGAAAGATTCATGGCCCAAAAAGAGGGATACATCACCGTCTGTCCTCCCCTCTTCAATGGTGACGACTTCTCGTACTGAAAGAAGGGGATGGAAGTATACCTGAAGACCAACTTCAACCAATGGTTCAGCGTCACCAAAGGCTACAAGGCTCCCGTCGACAACGCCGGAATTCCAATAGACCCGGAAAATTGGATTCCAGAAATGAAGAAGAAGGCCCAAATCAACTTCAAGGTTCTCAACACAATCCAGTGCGGGCTAACAAAAGAAGAATTGAACTGCATCTTCCCACATAAAAATGTGAAGGAGCTCTAGGACAAACTGATTGAACTACACGAAGGGAACAGCGAGGCAAAGGTAACTAAAAAGGATTCAATTTTGAATAAATTACTTAACGTCAAAATGCAGGAAGAAGAGAAGGTGACATGGGATGAAGCGTCCTTCGAAGAATCGAACGTCGAATATTGGGAATATCACAACTACCTCACGTTGATAGCATCTGGACCGGAATCAGAAAGCGAGACGGAACAAGAAGATGAGTCTGAAGACGAATCAAGCAACGAGTCCACACTCATTTCCGAAGGTTTGAACGAGGTATCTTCTATCCTAACCTCAAAATTCTTTAGAATAATTGTATTTTTGAACAAAAAATAATTAAATATGCAAAACAAAATGAAACGCTCCTTGAGGAAAATCAACACCTCAAGGAACAGATTGAAAGTACAAATCCAGATCAAGTTGTAAAACTTGAGGAAGAAAACATATTATTAAAGAATGAAATTAACAAACTTAAAGGATTGTTAGCAACTTTTACCACTAGATCTAAAAACTTGGATTTAATTCTTAAACCCCAAAAAGCTGTATACAATAAATCTGGGTTTGGATACAAATTCAACTCAATAAATAAAATATTTATATCACTTAAAGCCAAAATAAGAAACAAACTAAAGCTTGGGTTCTAAAAGCATGTCTTACCATGCAAGTAGGGCTCAATAAATTCTATGTACTCAAAATTGAAATTCATTATCTAAAACCAAATCCAACTAAACTCATTAACTCAAAACTAAAGAATCAAATAGATCAAATAATAAAATGAAGTCAAACAAGTCAAACTCAAATAAATCAAATAATTACCATCAAGTTTATTATAACTATAAAAATAAACGACATAAACCTAAAACATAAAAACTCAATAATTCAGGGGGAGACTCCAAATTAGTTGGCACCTCCAAAATATTAGTTTACCCGACTGGGTAAGTAGAATTAGATCAAATAGGGACAAAAGTTTAACTTAAAAAATAGCACCAGAGAAGTTTTGGATGATAGTAAGTTAGGAAGCTCTGTCTATGCATGTCTAGGAAAATATGACTTCGACCTGATGCATTTGGCTTAGTGGAACTAACTGAAGCTACCCTCTACCAATCCTACCTAGTTAGACTAAAGTTTTGTTATTAGGTTCAGTGGATAGGACTATTTGGAAAACCTTGAAGACATCGTTACTCTAATAATGTCCAAGTGACTCACCATAGCCCAGAAGTTTATCCGAAGAATGCATATTTGTTGAACCCAAAGCTAAATTTGAATCTAACACAAAGTTAAACCAAACCCTAAAATTCAAATTTAACTCATCTCATAAAATCGTAGGATTCCTTTGTCTGAAAACTTAGAATGTGTGAGATGAATAAGGATAAAATTTAAACTAAATTAAATTAAGTTAAAATTAAAATAAAATCAATAAAGTTAAAATAAATTCACGCTTAAGCTAAACTTTTTGCTTCTCCTAAATTTGTTAGGAATCTAAATGGATATTGGACAGTGGTTGCTCCCGATACATGACTGGGGATCAAATAATGTTCACAAAGCTAACCTTCAAAAGACTAGGAATACTAACCTGTGGAAACAACAGTAAACTGAAGGTGGTTGGAATAGGTAACATTGAGTTAGAATCCAATTTTGTTATTAAGAAAGTACTCCTTATTAAGAATTTTAAATTTAACTTACTCAGTGTTAGTCAATTGCGTGACTCAGAATATAAGGTTAGGTTTACATCCACTGAATGCTTAATTAAACATATGAAAAACCCTATAATAAAACTAAAAGGACTTAGGAATAATAATATTTATACAATTTACCTAACCAGCCCCTCACATAAGTGTCGCCTGACACAAAAAAAGAGGAAACCTAGTTATGGCATAGGAGAATGTCCCACACTAACTTTAGAAATCTCACTAAACTAAATGAGTTAGTTAGAGGACTACCAAAACTACCTAACTTAGACTCAACAATTTGTAATGCTTGTCAACAAGGAAAATAGACCAAAACAACTCATAAACCAAGAAATCAAATTCAAACCAACTCACCACTTGAGTTATTACATCTAGATTTATTTGACTCACATGGGGGTAAATCTATAATGGAAACCTATATTGTCCAGTAATAATTAATGATTACTCAAGATTTACTTGGGTAAAATTCTTAAAAAATAAAGAGGAACCATTTGAAATATTTAGTAATTTATGTAAACAAGTTGAAAATGAAAAAGGCTCAAAAAATCAAAAAAAATAGGAGTGATAATGGTGGGGAATTTAAGAATCATAGGTTTATAAAATTATGCCTAGAAAATGGATACCATCACGAATTCTCATGTCCCTATACACCTCAATAAAATGGAATAGTAGAAAGAAAAAATAGAACTCTTTAAGAAGCCACTAGAACAATGCTTAATAAATATCAATTACCAAAATAATTTTAGGCAAAAGCTATTAGTATAGCCTGCTATTTTCAAAATAGAACAACAATAAAAAAATATAATAAAACTACATTCAAAATCTACTATAATAAATTACCTACCATTGAATACTTTAAGGTATTTGGATGTCTTGTATACATACTAAACACAAGAGAACATTTAGGAAAATTTAGATCAAAAGTAGAAAATGGAATCTTTGTAGGGTACTCCCTAAATAGTAGAGGATACAGAGTTTACAATAAAACTACCCTAAGAATTGAGGAAACAACCAATGTAAAATTCGATGAAATTACTAAAGAAACTAACTCAACTCAACCGCAATACCAACCAATTGATTTCACTAGAGCTAGCACTGATCTAAGGGGAGCAAGTGAAAATCCAATTGACGAATATGAAATTAAACAAAATATACCACAAGAAAATGAACAAACACAACCTGAGACTAGAACAATAAGAACTAGCTCAGATCACCCAGTTGAATAAATTATAGATGACCCAGACCTAAGAGTTTAGACTAGATCATCTTTTAGAAATCTAAGTTAAATATCATTAATGTCTAAAATTGAACCTAAAACAATAGAAGAATCCTTACTCGACCCAGACTAGATCATAGCCATACAAGAAGAACTGACCCAATTTGAGAGAAATGAAGTTTGGGACTTAGTACCACTATCTGATAATAAAAAGGTAATAGAAACAAAATGGATATTCAGAAATAAACTAAGTGAAAATGGGAAAATTGTTAGAAACAAGGCTAGACTAGTAGCCAAAGGGTTTAGTCAAGTAGAGGTACTTGACTATGATGAAACATATGCTCCAGTGGCTAGACTTGAGTCTATTAGAATGCTACTAAATTATGCAGCTCATAAAGTTTTAAGCTTTATCAAATGGATGTTAAATCTGCCTTCCCAAATGGACTAATAAAATAAGAAGTTTATGTAGGTCAACCACCTGGATTTAAAAATATAGATCATCTTGGCCATATCTTTAAACTCAAAAAAGCATTGTATAGTCTTAAACAAGCACCTAGGGTCTAGTATGAAAGGCTGACTTCATAAATAATCTCTAAAGGGTTCAACCAAGGTCAAATTGATCTAACTTTATTTATAAAATCAGTTAAACAAAATATCTTTATAGCCCAAGTATATGTAGATGACATAATCTTTGACTTAACCAACTTAGAATTTTTACAAGAATTTATAACTTTAATGGAACAAGAATTTGAAATGAGCCTTATAAGTAAACTAACTTATCTTTTAGGATTATAGATTAAATAAACTAATTAAGAAAATTATGTTTACCAACAAAAATATATTAAAGAATTACTTAAAAAGTTTGGAATGGAAAATACCAAAGAATTAAAAACACCAATGACAACTAACACAACCTTAGATAGTGACCCAAATGGAAAACTCGTAGACCTAAAACACTATAGGAGCACCATAGGCAGTCTTTTATACCTAACTACAAGCTGACCTGATATTTTATTTATAGTTAGTATGTGTGCTAGATACCAACCCCATGCTAAGGAATCCCACTTAACTAATGTAAAAAGAATATTTAGATAGTTAAAGGTATAATAAATGTAGGAATATGGTACCCCAGAACACCAAATTTGGAACTAATCAGTTACTCTAACTCTGATTATGCCAGCTGTAAATTAGATCGTAAGAGTACAGGTGGTGGATTCCAATTACTTGGAATATCGCTTGTCAGCTAGCTTAGTAGAAAATAACACTGTATTGCTTTATCTACTACTGAAGTCGAATACATAGCAATGGGTGAGTGTGTAACACAATTGTTATGGATGATGCACACATTAAATGACTCACTTGGAATATAAAAATGTAAAAATCCATATTGATAACATCAGCTCAATTAACTTAATCAAAAATCCAATGCATTATTCAAGAACCAAATATATTGAAATAAAACATCACTTTATTAGAGATCACGTCGCCAAAGTAGATGTTGAACTCAACTATGTTGAGTCCAAGTTAAATTTGGTTGATATTTTCACCAAACCATAATTACCTGAATCTGAATTCAGTAGTTCACGAAGACAACTGGGAATGTGCACGATAGACTAGGATTTTCTTTGAAAAATTTTCTAATATTTTATAAATTCTAGGAAAATTATTTACTTATATTTTAAAAAATGTTCCATTTCTCTAGTGTTAAAAAATTGTTTTGGCCTTAATCTAGATCAAACCCTTAGAAAGCATGAACCTATAGATCTAAGAAATAAGCATCTCACAAACACACTAGGTTTACCTTGATTGTGTATTCATAAATATAGAATGGCGTGAGATGCGTAGGCCACTTACCTAGACTTTAGATGCTTATATTAGTACATCAACATAAGTCTGGGCATAAAATAGCAAAATACAGTGATCAAATCAAGCAATCCCTCTTAGTAAACAATGAGTTGGATCAAATCTTGCTTAACTTGACTAACCAAGTGAACAATACTATCTTTTGTACAACTAGTCAGTAACTAACTATTAGATATATTGAAAATTGAGTGATTACTTTCTTAAAATGCTATCAGATTAAGGGGGAGAATTTATTTATATAAGTTAAAAATAATTTCTAAAAATGATCTATCTATATTCTTTTTAAAAAAACATCTCTCTTGCATTGAAATTTTTTCTCATCGTGGAAGTACTTTCGAAATTAGCCTTACATAGTTATATTTTTCAAAGTACTTCGGATTTTGAAGAAAAATATAATTTGTTGACAAACTTACTTTGCAAAACTTAAGTCAAATGTTTTGAAAAAAAATTGAAAAGTTATTCCACTTTAATTTTTTTTTAAGAAGTTTTTGCAAAGTTTTACTTCAACAATGCTCTTATATACATAATTCCTTAGAAGCTTTACTTTAAACTTCTTTGAAAATATTACTTAGACATTTCTCTCCAATTTTTTTTTTTTGAAAGTCTTACTCAGAAAACTTTGAATTTTTGAAAATCATTTTGAAAAACAGCTTTTATCATATTTTGAAAAGTTATTACTTTTAAAATATTTGACAATCTTACTTTTAAAATTTCTCAAAATATTTATTACTCACTCCAATTAACCTGAACTTCTGTCTTGTTACAAAATTATTTAAAGTAATTAGATGTCAGCTTGCAATATTTTCTTACTTATTTTTTTATGCATTATGCCTTAATTTTTTGATGCATGCCAAAGGGAGAGGATAGTGGGTTAAGTTAAAAAAATTGAACTCACTTTTAAAACACTTTATGCTTTATTGTTTTATTACATTTTTTTTCTAACTTTAACCCAGGTTGTCATTACATCAAAAAGGGAGAGATTGTTGGTGCAGATTGTACTAATAGTCTGGTTTTGATGTATGACAAACATGTTAAAGTTAGATGGGTTGTTTGTCTAACGTTTCTACTAAGTGTTCAGAAGTTGACTGTCTGAAGGAGCTAACATCCGGCTGAAATCTAGCTAGGTCCACAGGGTCCGATAGCTGGTGGGAAATCCAGCTATATCCGTGGGGCCCGATAGCTGGTGCGAAGTCCAGATAGGTCCGCGAGGCCCGATATCCGGCGGGAAGTCCGGTTGGGTCCGCGGGACCTGACAATCGGTCGAAGTCCAATTGGGTCTGCGGACCTGACTATTAGCAGGAAGACCTGGTGAGTCAAAGGCAAGTCGAGTGACTACAAGTGGTAAATACAGGTAAGCAACTAGAGGAGGGATCCAGTGAGGACGCATTCCCCGTTGAGGGAACTGTAGGCGTCGGTCCAGCTTAGGTTCATTTGGGAAACCTATGCTGAGACCTTTACTAGATCCTGGTCTTGGGGAGATATGATCTAATTATTACTCATAATCTATTATTTTGTGTTAACTTTGTTTTACAGGGTAAAATATATTTTCTGATTGCATAGGCTAACATTTTCTTGCAAGTGGAAAGGTTGAAGAAAAGGGGTCCGAGCGCCCAGACCATGCTCGCTTGGGCAGGGTCGTGGCCACCCAGGCGGTCTGGGCGCCCGGACCCAAAAATTGATCCACAAACTTACGTGGAGAGCGTCGATTGGCCGAGCCATGTGGTCCAGGTGCCTGGAGGGGCTCCAGGCACTCGGAATGGACCTAATTAAAGGCCTTCGACTCGGAGCTTCAGAACAATAATTACAATGATCTTCTCTGCTGCTCGGTGCTTCGAAAAGGCTCTTGTAAAGCTGCTACACTCCACCGACAATCAGATTTCATCTTTAATTAGTTTTTTTTATTGTCGGTAATTTTTTATATATAGTTCTTGTACTTACAATTTCTAATCATTTCGAACTATTAGTGAATTGCCCAATGAAAGCACTCGACGAGTGCGGGCCTTGGAGTAAGAGTCGTTGAAGGTTCCGAACCAAGTAAAAACTTGGTCACGTTAGCATTGCTTTTTATTCTTCCACTGCGTATCTGTTTTAATCAAATTTTTGACGATCGCTATTCACCCTCTCTAGTATTCTTTCTGATCCTACATATTAAATTTATAGTTTTGTTTTGTTTTTATATAGTAAATTTCATTTTTAAGCATATAAAATTTATTTAGTCCTATTTTCTTGGTTATACAAGCTTTTGGAACTCATGCTTTAATTGATTTATTTTGATTTATTAGTGAAATAAATGTTTTATTTGATGAGATGGACTTATATCCCAGTTCAGATATATTGTATACAACTCGTTGAGATCCAAGTATCATATCTAAGTACTTATATCTTGTTGTAAACTTTTTTAATAGTTCTCTAAGTTTTACAACTTCACTTTTCAATTTGGAATTTTCTTCCTCAAGTTTTGCAACTTGAGTTGGATTTCCAAATTGATTTTGTTCAATTAGATTTTACCTCATTGGAACCTTTGAAAATGAGTATAGACTCATGGCTTGACTCGTACTTGGACTCGTCTTCTTGTTCTGACTCATTTTCTTATTTCAATCTGGTTGCCATCAGTGTAAGGTAGTTGTTCTGCTTCGGTTCATCATTATTTGATTCTTCTGAAGACGACTCATCCCAAGTTACTTTGAGGACCTTTTTCTTCTTCATCTTCTTCGACTTAACTTCTTTGAGATTCAGACATTCATGCTTGTAGTGCTCCTTTTTGTTGCATCCATAGCAGGTATGCTTGTAACGACCCGCCTCCTACTAACTAGGCTGTGAGGCTGATCGTCACATTATGCTGTGCTAACTATTCCCTGACCATCACTAAATCTAGATGCGGAAGCTGTATTAATTAAAATTTTGCTAAACTATTATCATTTCTGGATTCTATATGTGCTAAGGGATGTAATCTAACTATTCATGACATGTTTTACATTCCCCATGGTCAAGGAACTGGGCTGAGGATTTCTGGCTATTATCAGGCCTCCCAATCGATCCATTGATCGATTGGAATAGTGGAATCGATCCAGTGATCGATCCAGCATGCTACTGTATGCGGAACCTGGGTTGGATCGATCCAGTGATCGATCCAGCACGCTACTGTGCTCGGGGCGATGTTCTGGATCGATCGGCTGATCGATCCAGGCTAACCAATCGATCCCAGAGCCTTCTGTTCGTGACAGAATTTGCTGGATCGATCGGCTGATCGATCCAGAGGCCTACTGTTCGCGGAACAAGTTGCCCAGTCGATCGATTGATCGATTGATGACCCCCAATCGATCCACCGATCGATTGGGGTTTCTGATTTCGCACCAGAAGTCTGATTTCAACACTGTTTCATGCCAAAATCGCTTATATCAATACTGAATTAAATCAAATGCTTCCTAACATCAATTATCTAACATTCTAAACATGGCATGGTGCATAATCCACTAATTCATAACATTTAAGCAAATTGAACTGCAAAAAAAACTAAAAATGACAAAGTTCTATTTATTAAACTTGCTAAAATCCCTAGGATCTTTATTCCAAACTCCAGCTCACACACATCTTCATCGTTTCATTGACCTCCAGCCTCCACTAGTCCACCTTCCCTTTACCTTTATCTGCAGTATAAGGAAAATAGTATCTGTAAGCTTGAGAGCTTAGTAAGAAACCATCTACCTCACAAAACATGCATACGATGCAAGAATATGTTTTTAAACATGCTATTTGAAATACAAACTGAATATGCTAAGCATGGCATGACATACAAAACATAGAATCTGAAAACTGATCATGGCAATAAGAGCTACGCATAAACTACCATGTTGTATCAACAGGAAACTAAACTGATAGAAAAGCTGAACTGAGCTAATTCTAGCTAAGGATAAAGCTGTACTGAATTCACCTAGCCATTTTGTGAGAGTCTGAAAACTCTATATATAAATAATAGGTGAAAATACATAATCATGCTGCTGTTTGATCCCTAACTAGACCCGGGTTTGTAAGTCCCGAATTTAGTAGGGTTACTAGGTTATCTGAACCTAGGGACGACTGTGGGAGTCCAACCCAATGGATATCTAATCCAGTACAGTGCCACTGAGAAAGTAAAATACTGAACATAAGCTAATAAGTTCTTGTCTTGCTTTTACTAGGTTGTCTAAACCCAGAACTAGGTTATCTAAACCTAGAGGTGACTGTGGGAGCCCACCCATTGGACATCTAGTCTTGTAAAAGCTGAAGCAAGACTAAATAGGCTGTGTAAATGCTTCTAGTGCATTTATCCAAGCTAATATAATGCCTAGTTTGCATTTTGACTGTACTAAACATTCTATCGAGCACTTGATGTGCGCTAGTGCACACCCTACGTGCCAAGTTTGCATACGACTAAACTAATGCATAAAAACCACACGATTAGCTACTTATACTGCAGGAGAGGGGTTTCTTACCTCCTGTTCGGATATTTTTACGATTCTAATCGCTAGTTTTTCGGAGGAGACGATCCTTTCGACGATCTTCTCGCGTCTATGCGTTCCTCTCGCGGAGAGAAGCGTCCTCATGTCGGAGATGTCGCCGGAAGGAACCCTTAGGACCCTAGGGATGGAACCCTAGGTATGCTTGTGGTTGGCACCGAGACAAGGAGAAGAGAAGGGGCGGCGGTGAGGGCTTGAGGAAAAGTCACGATCAAAATAACTCCTCACTTAATTCCTCCCTATTTATATTAAGTGGTAATCTCGGCCCAACTTGAATATAAATTTAATTGTTTCCCTTTCCTTTCAGCACGGCCCTACTGGGTTCACTTGGTTACCATGGTTCACCATAAGTCATAGGACACAATAGGTTTCGGGTTCAATTCCCGCGTAAGCTATTTTCGTTTTCTATTTATTTTTGCTACTTCCGCTATTCTAAAAATTCCATAAAAATATCCTAAAATTTCAGGAAAAATCATAGAATATTTCTAAAATAGTTTTGAGAATTTTCGGGCGCTACAATCTCCCATACCTTATAAAAAAGTTCGTCCTCGAATTTAGAATAATTCTGGGTACTTCTGTCTCATACTGGCTTCTGTCTCCCATGTTGCCTCTTCTGCTGTGTGATTTTGCCAAATGACCTTTACTAATGGTACTTCCCTATTCCGCAATTTCTTAACTGCTTGATCTACTATCTGAGTAGGCCGACTGTCATAGCTGAGGTCTTCGCGGACTTGTACCAGCTGGGGCTCAATCACTTGGGTGGCATCTGGGATATGCTTCTTCAGCATAGAGACATGAAATACATTGTGGACAGCTGACATTTCCTGAGGTAGCTCTAGCTCATATGCTACTCTGCCCACTCTTCTAGTGATAAGGTATGGTCCCACATATCTGGGACTTAGTTTGCCCTTCTTCCCAAAACGCATTACCCCCTTCATGGGAGCTATTCTGAGGAACACTGAATCCCCAACTGAGAACTCTAAAGGTCTACGCCATGTATCAGCATAGCTTTTCTGGCGGCTCTGAGCTGTCTCTATCCTCTGGTGGATCTGCTGTATAGCTGTTGTAGTATCTGCTACTAGATCTGTCTGAAGTTCTAGTTCTTTCTGTTCACCACTCTCATACCAGCAGATTGGAGATCTACACTTCCGCCCATAGAGAGCCTCGTAAGGTGCCATGTCGATAGTGGCTTGATAGCTATTGTTGTATATAAATTCTGCTAGATAGACTCAGATATTTGCACCAACTTCCTTTGAAATCTAGGGCACATGCTCGGAGCATATCTTCGAGTACCTGATTTACTCGCTCCGTATGTCCATCTGTCTGAGGATGGAAAGCTGTGCTGAACTTTAACTTCGTGCCCAACGCCGACTGTACACACTCCCAGAAGTGTGATGTGAATCTGCTATCTCTGTCTGATATAATGGTTCGTGGGACTCCATGTAGTCTAACGATCTCCTTGAGATACAACTGTGCTAGCTGTTCCATGGAGTAGGATATCCTGATAGCTAAGAAGTGGGCTGATTTAGTCAATCTGTCGACTATTACCCAGATGGTATCGAAACCATTCGTGGTTCTGGGTAGTCCCACTATGAAATCCATAGAAATGTCTTCCCACTTCCATTCGGGTATCTGAATGGGCTGCAAAACTCCTCCTGGTCTTTGATGTTCTTCCTTAACCCTCTGACAGGTTAGGCAGGTGCTGACATATCGAGCGATGTCTCTCTTCATCCCAGGCAACCAAAAACGCTTCTTCAAGTCCTAGTACATTTTGGTGGAGCCTGGATGCATCGCATAGGGAGTCTTGTGAGCCTCATCTAAAATCTTCCTTCTGAGTTCTTCCTGATCTGGAACACATAATCTGTCACCAAAATACAACACCCTGCTAATCCTTGATTTTCTGAATTTCAGGATCCTGTTCCTGAGCTGTCTGGATGTCACCAAGCAAGGTCGACTCTAAGGTCATAGTAGAGAGCTGTCCTACTATGAGTTCAAGACCGAAATCTGTGATCTCTTTCTGTAAGGGTGGTGACATGGCTGCTAGAGATAACAAGGTAGCACTGGACTTTCTGCTAAGTGCATCTGCTACCCTATTTGCTTTTCCTGGGTGGTAGAGGATGTCTATGTCGTAGTCTTTGACCAGTTCTAGCCATCTGCGCTGTCGCATATTCTGAGTGAAGAAGTACTTCAGACTCTGATGATCTGTATACACTCTGCACTGAGCTCCATACAAGTAATGTCTCCAAATTTTGAGGGCGAACACCACTGCTGCAAGCTCAAGGTCATGAGTGGGGTAATTCCTCTCATAATCCTTGAGTTGTCTAGAGGCGTAGGCGATTACCTTGCCATCTTGCATCAGCACTGCTCCTAGTCCCAACTTAGAGGCATCACTATAAATGTCAAAGCTGTCTGTGTTCTCGGGTAGAGCTAGAATAGTCGTCAATTCCTTAAGTAATTCTCGATTAAATTACATTTGCTTCGTTCTGGATCGAAGCTATTAGAGAAGTCCTCTTCTGAATTTTCGGTAATAACCGAAATAGTTGATACTATTTTTCAGCAACATTGTATTCTTCGAGGTTATAAGTAGATATCACTTGGGATGATGGAAGGACACCTGATCTAACCAAAATTCACATTTTGTGAACTTGGCGTACAACTGATTCTGCTGAAGGGTCTGCAATACTATTTTCAGGTGCTCTGCGTGTTCTTCCTGAGTTCCTGAATAGATAAGAATGTCATCGATGAACACGATAACGAACTTATCTAAGTATTCTCTGAATACCCTGTTCATGAGGTCCATGAAAGTAGCTGGAGCATTTGTCACGCTAAAGGGCATGACTACGAACTCGTAATGTCCGTATCTAGTCCTGAATGCTGTCTTGGGTATATCCCCTTCTTTAACTTTCACCTGATGATAACCTGATCTGAGGTCTATCTTAGAGAACACTGCTGCTCCCTTTAGCTGGTCGAACAGGTCATCTATTCTGGGAAGAGGATACCTGTTCTTGATCGTGACTTGGTTCAGTGCCCGGTAATCTATACACAGGTGCATGCTCCCGTCCTTCTTCTTCACAAACAATACAGGCGCTCCCCATGGTGAGTGACTAGGGCGTATGAAGCCTTTGTCAAACAGCTCCTGTAGTTGCTCATGAAGTTCATTTAGTTCTGCTGGAGACATGCGGTAAGGCGCTTTGGAAATAGGATTTGTACCGGGAATGAGCTCTATCTCAAATTCAATCTCCCTGTCTGGTGCTAAGCCTAGTAACTCTTCAGGGAAGACTGCTCTGGTCCTTGTCCTGACTGACATTGACTACATGCGCTAAAAATCCCGTACATCCTGAATCCATTAATTTCTGTGCCTTCAGAGCTGAGAGAAATTTCTTGGCTTTTCTCTTGGGTTCTCCGATGAATTCAAACTGTGCTTCTGCTTCAGGTTGGAATATGACTTTCTGCTTACGACATTCGATGGAGGCACCGTATCTGATCAAGAAGTCCATTCCAAATATGACATCGTAGTCAGTCATATTTAGCACTATCAGATCACAAAAGAGTTCTCTGTCTGCTATAATGACTGGCACAGCTCTGAGCCAGTGCGTGGATGCCATAATTTCTCCTGAAGGTAGCGTTGTCATAAACTGACTACTGAGTACCTCTGGAGGTATTGCTAACTTCTCGGCAAATGCCCTGGATATATATGAATGGGTCGCCCCAGTATCGAATAAGACAGTTGTACTTTGCTGTAAAATACTAATCTAACCTGAAACAACTGTCGAGGCATTTGCTACGTCCTCTTTGGTGAGTGAGTAGATCCGTGCATTTGTCGTAGCTGGAGGGGCTTCTAGTCTGCCCTGGCTGATATGGGGACCATCTAAAGCGGCCTGCATCTGATACAACTGTGCTGGCTTGGCCTTGTTCGGACACTGCTTGGTCATGTGCCCTTCTTGTCCACACTCAAAGCATCCTCGTGTGCCCTTACGACAAACCCGGTGGAATTTCCCACAAATAGCACACTTTGGATAAGTTGCTAGTGGTCCTCCTTTGGGTAACTTACCAGTTCCCTTTCCGATTGGGTGTGGCCTGTTGTTTCGAGTACCGAGCCTCCTTGCCCTTCGACTGAGAGAACTTGCCTTGCTGGCACGCTTGCAGTGCTCGGTGGTAAGCTGGTAGTTATGAACGCCACCACCACGTTCATTGCTACTCGGATCTTGAGCATCAACCGGACTCGTTCTTTTGGCATAGACGAGCCAATCTATTGAATTCTTCACGGCTTCCTCAACTGATAGGTTGCCCTGACGAAACTCAGTGAACTCGTCGTAGTTGCGGTTTGTAACCCGCATGTGAAAGAACTCCCCAAAGAATTCTTTCTCGAAGTCTGCCCATGTCATCTGGTTTACTGGGTGCTTCGCTCTAATTCTCTCCCACCACATGCATGCATCTCCTGTCAGACAGAAGGAGGCGCACTTCACTTTCTCATGTTCTGACGCTCTCGGGCTTGACTCTCTGCCACTGGATCAGATAGGCTTCTCTCTTTGCCTCTACTGCTGGGGCTACTGGTGCTGTAGGCTGGACTGGGGGAACCTCTAAGACTACTGGCGTTGCTAAGTTTGGTTCACCCCCAATCTATTGAATTTCTTCATGGCTTCCTCAACTGATAGGTTGCCATGACGAAACTCAGTGAACTCGTCGTAGTGGCGGTTTGTAACCCGCATGTGAAAGAACTCCTCAAAGAATTCTTTCTCAAAGTCTGCCCATGTCATCTAGTTTACTGGGTGCTTCGCTTTATTCTCTCCCACCACATGCGTGCATCTCCTGTCAGACAGAAGGAGGCGCACTTCACCTTCTCATGTTCTCTCTGCCACTGGATCAGATAGGCTTCTCTCTTTGCCTCTACTGCTGGGGCTACTGGTGCTGTAGGCTGGACTGGGGGAACCTCTAAGACTACTGGCGTTGCTAAGTTTGGTTTCGGGGTGACTGTGAGAGTATTCTGCTGATTAGCTTTTAAGGTGGCGCTGAGCCACTAATGCTGTAAGGTCTGGGGGAGGCACTGAACTGCCTGCCTCATGCTGGGGCTCAGTAGCTGGTGCCCTTCTAGATGGGCATCCTCGTGCCATACTAGAGACATAGAGGACATACATAACTAATACAATCATAATTATATAACTACCATCACTATCATGTTAAGTACTATCTTCAATAAACATACTACAGTATCTATAAACATGAAAGAAAGAACATAATAAAGTGAGAGACGTTTCTTACATGGAAGCTGCAGGTTCAATGCTGATCTGTGTGAAGGAAGTATGAAAACTGCTTTGATACCACTCTGTAACGACCCGCCTCCTACTAACTAGGTTGTGAGGCCGATCGTCACATTATGCTGTGCTAATTATTCCCTGACCATCACTAAATCTAGATGCGAAAGTTATACTAATTAAAATTTTGCTAAACTATTATCATTTCTGGATTCTATATGTGCTAAGGGATGTAATCTAACTATTCATGACATGTTTTACATTCCCCATGGTCAAGGAACTGGGCTGAGGATTTCTGGCTATTATCAGGCCTCCCAATCGATCCATTGATCGATTGGAATAGTCGAATCAATTCAGTGATCGATCCAGCATGCTACTGTATGCGGAACCTGGGTTGGATCGATCCAGTGATCGATCCAGCACGCTACTGTGCTCGGGGCGATGTTCTGGATCGATCGGCTGATCGATCCAAGCTAACCAATCGATCCAGTGATCGATCCCAGAGCCTTCTGTTCGCGACAGAATTTGCTGGATCGATCGGCTGATCGATCCAGAGGCCTACTGTTCGCGGAACAAGTTGCCCAGTCTATCGATTGATCGATTGATGACCCCCAATCGATCCACCGATCGATTGGGGTTTCTGATTTCACACCAGAAGTCTGATTTCAACACTGTTTCATGCCAAAATCGCTTATATCAATACTGAATTAAATCAAATGCTTCCTAACATCAATTATCTAACATTCTAAACATGGCATGGTGCATAATCCACTAATTCATAACATTTAAGCAAACTGAACTGCAAAAAAAACTAAAAATGACAAAGTTCTATTTATTAAACTTGCTAAAATCCCTAGGATCTTTATTCCAAACTCCAGCTCACACACATCTTCATCGTTGCATTGACCTCCAGCCTCCACTAGTCCACCTTCCCTTTACCTTTATCTGCAGTATAAGGAAAATAATATCTGTAAGCTTGAGAGCTTAGTAAGAAACCATCTACCTCACAAAACATGCATACGATGCAAGAATATGTTTTTAAACATGCTATTTGAAATACAAACTGAATATGCTAAGCATGGCATGACATACAAAACATAGAATCTAAAAACTGATCATGGCAATAAGAGCTACGCATAAACTACCATGTTGTATCAACAGGAAACTAAACTGATAGAAAAGCTGAACTGAGCTAATTCTAGATAAGGATAAAGCTGTACTGAATTCACCTAGCCATTTTGTGAGAGTATGAAAACTCTATATATAAATAATAGGTGAAAATACATAATCATGCTGCTGTTTGGGCCCGGTAACTGTACTTGCTATGCGCGCATCCCTAACTAGACCCGGGTTTGCAAGTCCCGAATTTAGTAGGGTTACTAGGTTATCTGAACCTAGGGACGACTGTGGGAGTCCAACCCAATGGATATCTAATCCAGTACAGTGCCACTGAGAAAGTAAAATACTGAACATAAGCTAATAAGTTCTTGTCTTGCTTTTACTAGGTTGTCTAAACCCAGAACTAGGTTATCTAAACCTAGAGGTGACTGTGGGAGCCCTCCCATTGGACATCTAGTCCTGTAAAAGTTGAAGCAAGACTAAATAGGTTGTGTAAATGCTTCTAGTGCATTTATCCAAGCTAATATAATGCCTAGTTTGCATTTTGACTGTACTAAACATTCTATCGAGCACTTGATGTGCACTAGTGCACACCCTACGTGCCAAGTTTGCATACGACTAAACTAATGCATAAAAACCACACGATTAGCTACTTATACTGCAGGTGAGGGGTTTCTTACCTCCTGTTCGGATTTTTTTACGATTTTAATCGCTAGTTTTCCGGAGGAGACGATCCTTTCGACGATCTTCTCGCGTCTATGCGTTCCTCTCGCGGAGAGAAGCGTCCTCGTGTCGGAGATGTCGCCGGAAGGAACCCTTAGGACCCTAGGGATGGAACCCTAGGTATGCTTGTGGTTGGCGCCGAGACAAGGAGAAGAGAAGGGGCGGCGGTGAGGGCTTGAGGAAAAGTCACGATCAAAATAACTCCTCACTTAATTCCTCCCTATTTATATTAAGTAGTAATCTCGGCCCAACTTGAATATAAATTTAATTGTTTCCCTTTCCTTTCAGCACGGCCTTGTTGGGTTCACTTGGTTACCATAGTTCACCATAAGTCATAGGACCCAATAGGTCTCGGGTTCAATTCCCGTGTAAGCTATTTTCGTTTTCTATTTATTTTTGCTACTTCCGCTATTCTAAAAATTCCATAAAAATATCCTAAAATTCCAGGAAAAATCATAGAATATTTATAAAATAGTTTTGAGAATTTTCGGGCGCTACAATGCTTGATTTGTTGAAGTTGGGCTTGATTATCTTTTGAAGATCCTTTTTACTGAAGCCCTCCTTCTTTCTGATGAACATCTTCCTCACAATGTTCACAAGTTGCTCTTCTTCATCTGAGTCTGAGTTAGATTCAGATTTTGGCTCAGGTTTAGATTTTATTTTTACATCCTTTGTGGTACCTACAAGGGAAGCTATATCTTTCTCAGTCTTTTGGAAGTTAGTTTGTTCATGTAGTTTTAGTTCACAGAATAATTCGTCTAATTTTAACTTAGATAAATTTCTCGAAATATTATAGGTATCTACTATTGATATCCACAGTATGTTTGGGGAAATGAGTTTAGGGTATACCTTATGATATCTCGGTTCTCTATCTGGTGGTCGATCATGTGTAATTCGTTGAGGATGTCCTTGATCCTCACGTGTAGCTAGTTTGCTATCTCTCCATCTTGTATTTTAATATTAAATAAATTATTTAAGAGGAGGTCACATTTTGTTACCTTAGAGTCATTTGTTTCTTTGTGTAGTTCGACGAGTTTGTCCCATAGTTCTTTTGCATTCTTGTGCGGGCCGACACAGTTCAGTTTTTCCTTTGTGAGTCCGTACTGGATTGTGTTCATATTGCCTTTGAGTCAACTTGCACTTTTTTCTTCATTTCTGGATTCCACTTTTCCAAGTCAAGTGGAATTCCAGTGTTGTCGTCAATGAGGGTTGCATATCCTCGTTGAATGGTATCCTCTTTTTCTAATACAGGAAGTCATCCTCGTTGAAGAGCGAGGGGTGAGCAGTGTTGTATCCTTTGATTTAGGCTATTTAGAAAGAGAACCTTGCACATAGAAAGAAACAACAAGAAAAATCCTAAAACTAGGTCATGGATTAGTAGTGTGAGAGATAAAGAAAGAAAAGACTCAAATGATGTTGCACTCATTTCAAGCAGTAAAAAAAAATTGCAACGAAAAAATTATTTGAAGGGGCATTTGTACCAATTCAGATAGATACGAAAAATTTAAAACTGAAACAAAAGGTGAAACGTAAGAATACAAAAAAATAAACCCTCTGCTCAATTGGTGGTTGCACCAATTCAGAGTGAACAGGGCTCTAATACCACTTATATAATAGATGCATGGGGGGGGGGGGGGGGGTTGAATCATGTGATTTTAAAAAACTTCTTCTTTTCGATACTTTTAAAATAAATGCATAGTAGAAAAATATAAATGATAAAATACACGAAAGAACACAAGGATTTACTTGGTTCGGAGCTTTCGATGACTTTGGTCCCTCAAACCTATTGATGGACAATCCACTAATATTCTCTACTGGAAAACTTCCAGTAGAGTAATTGAGTACACAAACGAGATAGCAAAGTGTAACAACCCTACGTTTTTTTTTTGCAAGTATAAAAGATATGCGATAAATGAAATTGTTGTCGACACTTAGAAGAATGAAATTATCCGAGCTCATGTGTTAGTGTCGGTCTGCCGGTAGTGGTCGAGAATAGTAGAGTCGTAGCATAGCAACCGTTTGCATGAGGTCGGAGTAGCAGAAGGAACGTGAATAGGCATAAAGAAGTTGTTCTTCATGCACTGTTTGACAGCTTCTTTTATAGATGATTCAAGACGCCTCCTTCCCTTGGAGGTGCCTTCGGTTGATCTAATCCTCACAGAAGATAATCCTCACAGAAGATAATGGTTCCTGCACGGAGGTGCCTCCTTCCCACTGGAGGCGCCTCGGTTGGCTAAGGCTTTATCCTTTACGGCCACAATCCTTATTTGTACGAGGAGGTACCTCCTTCCACTCGAGGTGCCTCCGCACCTTCTACACTGATGAATCTAAGTTGGACCAATGCCTAAAGTTCCTAACTATAACTCGTCCTCACTGGATCATTCTCTTCTAGTGACTTACCTTACTTACCATGTAGAATCGCTTGTCTTTCTTTTGACCCACCATGTCTTACTGCCAGTTGTCAGGTCCGCATATCTAATTAGACTTTGGCCAACTGTCAGATCTCGCAAATTCAGCTAGACTTCCTGCCAGATGTTGAGTCATATCTTGACCTATCTAGACTTCCCACCAGCTATTAGGTCCAACATACCTAACTGGATTTCAGCTTGATGTCAGGTCCTCTAAATCCACTAAGTCTTGCACACTTGGTAAGAGCATTAGATCACACAGAACCTAACTTTAACTATTTTTCATTCATCAAAAACCTAAGTTTGATCATTGGTGCTCACTACACCAACAATTATGATCTCTCAAAATTTATCCAAATACATGCTATAACAGTTACTAAATTATAGCTACTACAACTATATGACAACTCAATTGTAGCAACTACTAAATCATACCTGCTACAATTTTGTAGCTAGGGATGATAATGGTTAGGATTTAGGTCAAATTTCATATCCTCCGTATCCATCCCCATTTATTAAATCCATCCTCATTCCCATCTCTATACCCATATGGTATTTAACTTTCATCCATATCCCTATACCCGTTAGAGGATCACGTATCCATACCCTACCCATTATTATATTATTACATGTAATTTCTTTTTAAATAAATAAATAAATAAATTATTTCAATGAATTTATGAATATTCATTAAATTCTTATACTCCTCATGCTCCTTTGATAGGGTGAGGATTTCTCCTAGAGAAGAAGATGAGATACGTGTTGGTGATCGAGTAAAGAGGCAAACTAAGTTTTTTTCCGAGTCGGAAAGTCAGCTAAAATTTTTTCTTTCCCAATCTATATATATATATATCTCGAGTATCAGGTATGGTACAAGTAAGATTTTACCACATATGCCTCCATACTTGAACCCAAAAATATTCATACCCGATTATTTAATCGGTTACGTTCTCCTTAATGTCTTTCTGTATTCAGGTCAGATATCAAATTTTTCATCAGATTCAAGGAAAATTGTCATCCATATACATAGTAACTATAAAATTATAGTTATTATAATGATCTGATTTAGATGAAAATATAGATAGGAATATGCGATGTTAGAGGACTTATCATTTTACAAGGGGATGAGGTATCTTTTAAGAAAAACCAATTAAAATGAGATGCCTTAGCTTTTTTTATTTGTTTTTGTCTAAAATATTATGAAGTATTGATGATTTTTATAAAATGACATTCATTTACAGCGCTCATTTAATTTCTGACGTGTCATTACAAGTTTAGGGTGAGTTTAGTATGCGCGTTTTTCATTTTTCATTTTCTGGAAAATATACATTTTCTAGAAAATGAAAATGAAAAACACGAAATCCTAAAACAGAAAATAACTTTTTGTCATTTTCTATTTTTCTAGAAAACGTTAACTATTTTTTTAGAAAGCAAGCACGAAAAACACAAATCAAACATCATTTTTCAGAAAACATGCATTTTTTAGAAAATAAAAATAGAAAATAAGCATACCAAACACATCTTTAGTTTTCTAATTTTTTAAAACTAAAATATAGTAAAAAAATTAATGTGAAATATTATGAATAAATATCCTGAAACCGTTCTCATTTAAACAATAAATTTTGAGCAAACGCAAGAAACGTATTAACAAATTTTATAATATTTATAACCCCACAACCACGTGTGCAGCGTACAACTGGTAGAGATAGAACGCAAGGGCTAGTGTAGAAATCTTATACAACGGAGCAATTTTCACCATCGTAGCAACGTTTGCTTCCACGGGCGACTGAAACGTCGTTCCCATCGACCCAAATCGATCGATCGATCGAAGACTTGAAAACCACGTTGCTTCGGGTCGGCAGGCCTTAGGGAACACCGGCGCGAACAAACCCTAGTTTATTCCCTCTCTCTCATTTCATCATACGCCTACGGGGCATCGCCCTCATCGAGAACGCGTTCTCGTACCATTCCATATCCGTCTGCCTGCGGCTCGTTGTGTGTTTGTCGTCGACGCGATGACAAGTCGTCGGGCAGGGATTAGCTGCAAGGTGTACCACGGAGATGTTTTCCTTGGAGACGCGGAAGCTTTTCCGACGACCAACACTAGCGGCGGTAATGCCCAACCCTTGCCCTTCCTCAGTGGCAACGAGATACGCATAGATCACCTCTCGCCTCCCAGCGAGCGTTGCCCTCCCCTCTCCGTCCTCCAAAGCATCAACCCTTTCGCCGTCCGCTGCAAGGTCCAAGCCAAGTCGGTCGCTGAACACCCACTTCGTCGCCTCTACCTCTCATGCTTTAACGAATTCAGGGTGTGTGTGTGTGTGTTTACCCTCCTCACTCGTCGTTTTTGTTTATGCATAATCGAGCCTATCATTTGTTTTGGTTCTATTCGTGTTATTTAACTCCCATTGCCTGCTTTTGCAGAGTGCCGTCATGGTCACGGGTAATGAAGAGCTGCATCTGGTGGCAATGCCGAGCAAGGTGGAGAAGGTATCTTGCTTTTGGTGCTGTTCGGTTCAGGCCGGGCTATATGCATCTTGTTTGGGCATGCTCAACTTGCGGTGCCTTGCCATTGTTTTTGATCTAGATGAGACGCTCATAGTTGCCAACACCATGAGATCATTTGATGACAGAATTGAGGCCCTCTCTCGAAAGATAGATGGTGAGAAAGATCCTATTAGGATTTCAGGAATGTCAGCTGAATTGAAGCGATATGTTGAGGACAAAGATTTCTTGAAGCAGTATATAGAGATGGATACTGTTACTGACAATGGGAGGTCAATTACTGCTCAGAACGAGGAAGTTCCACCAATTCCTGGTGTCCAGGAGAGAATTACTCGGCCTGTCATCAGAATGAAAGAAAGGAACATCGTCTTGACTCGGATCAATCCCGAGGTTTACTTCTATGCATTTACTTGTATCTTATTATGTGGGTTATTTTGCTAGTAGCTTGTTGAGTGTTTCATGATAATTTATCAAACTTTTCTTAACAATAAAACAATATTAGCGTACCTTGTTCCCTGGAAGTTGCAGATCTTAACCACTTAGAATACCAACCTCATTAATGGTGGATAATAACCATTCTTACAATGTTTTTAAGCTCTTTTTTTTTCTCACTACAATAAATTTTCCCTAAAACAATTTCATTGATTGTGGATGTTTAACATTCTTCTTGTACTCTGATCTCGTATGTTGATTGTCAGACATCAGGGAGAATTGTTTACCTTTTGAGTTCTGAAATATCAATGCCAAGTCAAAATTTGTTTAGTATTTGTCTATGCTATTAAGGGGACTTAAGATGTAATTTCCCTCTAGGCTTGATTATCTTGTTTTCTTTATTCACATGGTGTGCTCATTACTGACAAATGTAATTTGATTTCTACACGTGCATTTTTTTCTTCACATTCTTAGAATGTAGACTAGCATTGTAATTATCTAGAAGGAATGCATCCATTTTGTTATTCATAACTGATGAAATGCTTCTACAGAACCATGATACTAGTGTTTTTGTAAGGCTAAGGCCTGCATGGGAGGATCTAAGGAGCTACCTAACTGCTAAAGGGCGACGAAGATTTGAAGTTTTTGTCTGCACAATGGCTGAAAGAGACTATGCTCTGGAGATTTGGAGGCTTCTTGATCCAGATTCTCATTTGATCAGTTCGAAACAACTTATGGATCGCATAGTATGTGTAAAATCAGGCAAGAATCTCCTTACAGTTATAGATACTAATGCTTAATTCTTATGCGATGACTTGGTGGTCACGGGTTCGAGTCACGGAAACAACCTCGTGCAATATTGGGTAAGGTTGTGTACGATAGAGCCTTCCCCGGGAGCCCACATTGGCGGGAGCTTCGTCCACTAGGTTGCTCTTTTTTGATGATAACATACATGAACATAGTTGCCATTTTACTTTGTCAAACTCATACTATATTTTACTATTTTCATTGAACGAGCTATATAATTCTTTTACTACAAGATGCTTTTTGATGAATTTTCTTTCATGCAAACTTTTTCTTTAATCTAATTATTCAAAGCCTAAAATAGTTCTTAGAATTTAATGTTACTAAAGTTTAGAGTCTCAGTTTAAAATTTATTCCACAATAGAAATTTGGCTCAATATTCAAATACTGATGCTAATTTTCCCATGTAAATTCTGTGGTTTTATATGCAATTTGAGTATGTTATTTCCAACTTATTTGTCCTTATTCAAATAAATCTCCCATTTGTTTATACTTGCTAGGTTTGAGGAAATCATTGCAACATGTTTTCCAGGATAATGTGTGCCATCCTCGAATGGCTATGGTGATTGATGACCGATTGCAGGTTTGGGATGACAAAGACCAGCCTCACGTTCATGTTGTCCCTGCATATACTCCATATTATGCTCCTCAAGCAGAGGTCTTTACATATATCTACCTTGGTTGCTAAACTCACAGCAGAACGTTCCTTATCTGATTTGTTAAACTTAATGCACAATTGTTTCCTAAACATGAAGAAAATCACATATTTACCCCAAAATTCTCTTCAGATGGCCAATGCTGTTCCGGTATTATGTGTTGCAAGAAATGTTGCATGTAATGTTCGAGGTGGCTTTTTCAAGTAAGTGGACATGATGAATTATCTCTCTTTTATCTGTTACACAAACCATAGGAGGCCTATTTCAGGTTCTGGAACTATTTAACCTTGTGTTTTTTTTGCTGATGGCAGAGAATTCGATGAGAATTTACTACAGAAGGTATTTGAACTGAATTATGAGAATGAGATAGTTGAGTTACCTGGTGCTCCTGATGTGAGCTACTACTTAATCGCTGAGGTACCTGTTTCTAGGTTTTCTGTATTTTGCAGTAATAGATTGAGAATTTTGCATATCTGATGCTGTTTGTTGGATGGATTCTCAGGATTGTAATAATTTACAAAACAACAATAGAGAAGCTCCTATAGTTGAGGGAACAATTGGTTCTGAAACAGAACATAGATTCAATCAACTGGTACCTTATTTATTCTCTAACTTTTTTTGCTTTACCATATTCTTCCTTTTAGATGGTTGTCAGTTTTGGGACGTCCAATTTCATAATGCTCAGGCTTCATTTGTGTGCCAGTTAGGGTATACAATTTATCTATGAAGTTTTATGTTCAAATCTATGCACGTTTTTGCATGAATATACATGCAAGTCATATACTAGCATGTATAACTTTGTGTTGATTCCAGTCTGATTTGTTGGACATTGATTGCATTTTTAATATATCTTGTGTTGATCTGTAATCCTCTTAAGTGCTTTAACTGTTTAATCCATGAAATTTCATTCTATGCTAAAATTTTCTCTCTGTATTGTCTGATGTCATCGATGCATGCTACATTAATGAAAATGACCATCAATTATAGTTAAGTAGTTCTCTCTCTGCCTTTATATTTCCACTTATTAAAGTTCTATATAAGCATTTTGGTTGACATAGGACAATTTGACATTGTCACATCAAATGCCACATGAACTAAAAAAATTTTAGCCCAAACAACCTAATAACATACCTTAACCTACAATCAGAAATAGCATAAAAAGCATGGCCAAATTGGTAACCAATCTGGAAATGGTGGTGAAAAGGGCAACAATAGGAGTGAGCACAGGTGTGCACAGTGGGTCAACAATAAATGTGTATGTACTTAGATTCCTCAGATAAGTCTATCAGTATTTATCTACTTAAATCAAGTGAATCTTATAGCCAAGAGGCCCAAGACTATCAACCATATGAGCGTATCATCTGATAATGAGTTAAAGCACTACAATAATGGGCTGGTTCCCCAATAGAGGCAAATAAGTTGAAGCTTCACTCGATGCACTTGGTGGAAGCCACAACTGATGATAAATAAAAGGACTGAAGCCCCAAAGTGTGAATAGGCTGAAGCTACTTTGAACCATGTACAAGGTAATGTAGTTTGAATAATAGTGTTCACCATTCTGTTTTATTTCTTTATACATCAATCGCCATTGGTTAAACAATTACCATTTGAGTTTTAGGTCTTAGTCAAGGAATACCACTTCCATTTTCTTCAAAATATTAGGGACTAACCTAAGTTGCTCTTTGGTTACACTGAGCTTAGCAATCCATTAGCTATCAGATTACAAACTTTTACAAAGAGTCAATTCTGATGAGCTTGATTGTGTCCAAAAGAATTTTAACAATGATTCAATGTAAAAGATGAGCTATGCAATTACAATCGAGCAAGTGTAAGAGTTAAGATATGAAGTGAGATTTAATCTACTTTCATAAATAAACTCCCCTCCCAAATTTTTAAAGCCAATATTTCCATTCCCCATTATAACATTCATAATTAGGAAAAATTATGCAAGATATTCAAGTACAAAATTTTCTGATGCAGGCATATCTGGTTGATGAACAACAAGCAAAACATCAAGCTCAATTGAATCACTCTTCTACAGGTAAGTTCTCTAGGTTTTGGTTTTCTTGTTTGTAAATGAATGCTCATCTAGTTGTATTTCTTTTTTTCAATATTTATCATGGAAACCAAGAGCAAATGAGATTTCACAGCAGAGATTATTTGTTCTGTTAATTTGCTACAGTTTGCTTTCATTTATGTGCTTATAATGGTTGAGACACAAGACATCACTAAACAATGATCCAAGGAAAAGTGTAAAAGGGAAGATGATTAAGGTCTTGAAAAATCAAACAATATCCCTGTTTAAGATCTGATTTTGGATATATATATATATATAGAGAGGAGTGATCTCCTGAGCGATGCCCCGTGCGCAACGCTCAAATTCTGTCTTACAAAATTTGGGAGGAGTTGCTATGCTTATCATGCGAACCAAATGTGCTCACTGTTTGTTCAAGTTGAAAATATAGAGTTCTCTAGATTAGCAGATACTTTTTCATAGTAGCATAACTTTACTGTTCGACTGCTTTAACATTCTTGTTGTTGCCTGAACTGCAAGACTTCATGTTTTACTCCCATAATTACTTTGTTTACTCTTTTCTATTTCCTCGTTTTTTTTTAATGCTAAAATATATGACATTGAAGAAATTCTCTCCTTCAAAAGTATTTCCATGGTCCTTGTTCAAGGATGATGCATGTTTATTAGCATGCATGAAGAGCACCTTTAGTTTAAGAAATTTGCGCCAATCTGAATATATTGGATGGATGAATAATTAATTATCTTTATAAGTTTGCATTGAATTGCAAAGCTATATGAATTTTATTACAATATATCTATCACTCTGAGTTATGGTGTATTCTTTTTGTTCCACTTGTTTTGCTTCTGATAAAGATGATGAGATGCCAGTAAATATCACTTCTGCAAACAACAAAAAATTGAATGTGGAAGTAAGACAGCCAATCTCACTTGCGTCATCAGTTTTTGTTTCTGTACTGCAAGAGATTGGTAGAAGATGTGACTCAAAGGTAGTTATTTCACTTTATGATCTATAGAACATTTTGGCTTTTATGATAATTATCATGCTGCACTTGTGAATAGATTGAGTTCAAGTTTACCAATGGAAATACAAAGGAGTTGCCCCATTCTGTTGAGGTATTACTATTTCTATTCTATATTATCTACTAGTTTTGGTTCAAGACATTGCATCAGTAAACATCAAAATCACTTATCATCACTTTACAGGGATGAAGTAAAACTCAGTGCAATCATTTTGTTCCACTTTTTTTTTTATTCTTTATCTGTTGGAAAGAGCTTATTGTCGATTGATGAAGCATTGTTTATGCATGCAGGCTTGTGAAGCTTGTGGCTATAATAGAACACCCATTTTTTTCTTGTCAATTTTTATTTGAGCTTATAACGGATGTCCTTTTTTCCTTAATTAGATTGTTTTTTAGTTAGTTCACTTTGGCTATTTTAGTCAAGTAGGATGCATAATGTAATCTTTATATGTTATTTTGAGTTGTGATGTTTGTTGTAGGTTTTATTTAGTAGTGAAAGAATTGGTATGGGGATGGGAAGGACACTGAAAGATGCTCAATCACAAGCTGCTGAGAATGCACTTCGTAATCTGGCCAGTAAGAATCTCTTCTACATATATGAAATATATTAGGGAGTTTCGGTCTTCCTCTTCTCTATGTCGCAACTATTTGGTTTCACTACTTGTTAATTTTTTAGATGTTGTGTTGGGTGCAATTAATCGATGTCTACCACATATGACCACTATTTAGAGCAGATCTTACTTCGCAATTATATTGAGTATTCAAACTAAAAGGATTTGTTGTACTTCGACCATCAACTTGATGTTGTGTTTATTCCAACTCGGGGTTTGTGTGAATGTAAGCAGACAAATCTAACTGAAGGGATTAATTTATACTTGGATTGGCATGGTATTTAGTTTAGATTCAACAGTTACAAAAGATCTATTCCACCTGTAACATTTAGAAGTAAAGGATAAAGATCATCACTAAGATATAGACTAATATCACTCACATTATTAGGCTTCATGGATTACAAGTTGATTCAAAATGAAATAGGTTAGGACTGAGTCATTCCCATTGATCTCTTAACTAATAGTTTTGCAACTTCTATGCCTGTGTCACGGTACAAGTCCTTAGACATGCGCTTATGAGTATGCTCGCCACAGTTTCCAAAGATATGTGCATTTACTGGGGTGAGGAGGCAGGATTCTCATCCTCGAGTAGAACCATGTAGGTTTTTATGAGTTTTCATGGCTTGTAGTAAATTTCAGTCAGCCTCAATTATCTGGGTTGCAGAGATAATTATGTTTTAAGATCAGTTTTGGTTGCAGAGATTGTACTTGAAAGCATATCTGTGGCAAGAGGCCTTTACAAACAAGTGACAGTTTTGGTTAGGTGACTGAAATAAAATAGTGAAAATGACCAGATTTACTTGCAGCATTTCACTGTTTATTTCTAGTACTACATCCATTTGCCTGCAAAATATACAGCTACTTGCACACATCATTATCATTGAAAACGTTGTGTCAGAAATTTAGAATTACTAAGTACTAATCACTTGTCCTGTATTTGTAGAACCAATAGATTCTAATATACGATTTCATTGGTTGCAAGTACTAATTAGCTACTACCTTATGTGGTTGAAATACATGCAGCCATTAAATTCTTTATTGCTCGTTACTGCATTCTATTATTTCAGAGAACTCCTAACCGTTTTCTGTGTTCCTTTTCTTTCTGTTTGGTGAAAATATAGGAGATTATGTATCATTTATTGGACCTCTTACTGGTGGCATGGGAGCTGAAATCAATAAGAATTTGCTTGGAAATGAGAATGGCTTCTTAAAGGGGAATTTCAACTCTCAGGATACAGCTAAGAAAGAAAACTGACTTGCTGCCAGCACAGCACAAAATACGTAACTGAGTAGGCTATTGCATTTCAGCCACCTTTTGCTTTTAGGTGCTGTAGTTCAACATCTTTTGTTCAACAGGCTTTCACAAGATGCTCCACTGGTGGTTTCGATGCAAGTTTCTTGTTACCTAGTGCAAAAATGTTTGGACGATGATGATATGGTACCAGTTCTTATAGCCTGAGGGATCTCACCCACTTAGCTCCCTCTGAGTTGATCCATATGGGAACTGAACATATGTCTACGAAGTACTGGAGGGATGTGACTTGGCCATTACTTTTGAAAAGTTACTTCCTTGATCACTAAGTGGTGCACATTTATATACCTGTGAGTTGATGGAAAGAGCACTTTAATTGCGAATTTTGTCCCAGTAGGCTGTGCATAGTGGCTAATTTCAGCATTGAAATCAAAAGCACATGGTTTGTGATGACAACCACGGATTTATCCAGAGTTTAAAGTCCTGTTCTTAGGTAAGAAAAATTACCTGTTATGTATGAAATGATTTCGTTACAGTGGAATGATATTATCCGGCAAGCTGTCCAAGCAGTGAATCCTTGTTTTATCTTTCTTTACAATCTGCGACCGAACAGCCTTGTTCTTCTCAGATGCTTGATATTTGTTCAATTGTCAAATTGGTCGTCAATTATGCGAAAGCCATATGGATGCTCTCTACGCTTAAACGTAAGACAGCTTGTTATTAAAAGGTTGAGCTCAGTTTGAGACAAGTTGCAGGAATACAAAACAGTAGTCTGAAAAAAAAAAAGTTGAATATAACATCGTGCTTAGGGTACTTGGTCTGTTCTTATGAGTTTTTCATCGGTTATGATAAATCAGAAAGTGTTCGTTACAGACGGTCTATAAGCTTAGTATTATGTGACTGTGTGCTCTATTTGAAGGAAAAAAATTTTATAAATGTGTTGTAGTTAGGGATCGAATTATGGATATCTAGATGATAATTTGACGCCCTGCCTCCTCCATTGTATTGCAGTCCTCGAGGCACAAAATAAAAACATTAGTTTTCAAACTTGGGCAGCCCTTTGTGCAGCTCAAATTAAGCCCCGCTGAAGATAATTTGTATTTATAAGTTGAGTTAATTTAAGTGTTCTATCACCAGGGTATTAGTTCCTTCCCCTTCCACTACACTACTGACCGTCAAGATAAGTGTTCGTGATGGGTGGCTTAGAGATCTAGCATTCGATGATTGTACGTTCCATTTAGAACATTTTTTTTTTTTATAAATGCATTGTAATTAGGTGATAACCTGATAAAGATAATTTGTATTTATAGTTGAGTAAATGTAAGTTTTCTATAGCCTCGGTATTAGTCCCATCCCCTTCCGTAGCAACGGTGTGAATCAGAAAGTGTTCATGGCCGATAGTCTATAAGTCTAATATCCATAGTTATCGGCCATAAGTCTAATATCCATAGTTTTGCATCTTGTTTGGAGAAAAAAATTCTATAAATGTTTTGTATATGAGGATCGATTTGTAGGTATCTGGATGTAACTTAGCCATCCATAGTTTTGCATCTTGTTTGGAGAAAAAAATTCTATAAATCTTTTGTATATGAAGATCGATTTGTAGGTATCTTGATATAACTTAGCGTCCTTCCGCACAAGCATACAAAAAAAAAGTAGTGACCCCGTGGGTCATCCGAGATGACATGGGATGGGAGTTAGCTACAATGAGGTCACCGGGTCGAAACTCAGTGACAGCGGGGGAATAAATCTCCTATCCCTATATCCCATTCGGTCCGTCCCATGTTAGCTCGGGTGTTACGATTTATCTCCCTCACAATGGCCGTGGGCCCGATTGATGGGGGCCCTGGGGGCGAGGATTTCACCTTTTGCTACAAATTAAAAAAAAAAAGTAGTATTCAAACTTGGACATACCTTTATTTAGTGCAAATTAAGTCCCGTCGAAAATAATTTATATTTATAGTTGAGTTAATTTAAGTGTTCTATTAATATTAGCGTCATTCCCTATTGCTTCAACCACCTTTTAGTACCGGTTGAGACTATGAATGTTTTTCGCTATTTATAAAAATATTTCCATCAACGGTTCATAGAATCCTCATGTGGCAAAAAAAAAAAAAAAAAAAAAAGTGATTCACTTGCTCCCAGCGCCTCCGTCAATCCGTCCCTAGATCAACACGGAGGAGGTAAATCATGAGTGACTACTAGCCATTAGTGCAAATGGCCAAGACATGGGGGAGATTATGTTCAGTTACGTCGAGTTTCGACCCCAAGACCTCATGTGATAATATCCCATGTTTTAACATCACACCGCCCCGATGGAACCACGGTTCATGGAATCCTAAGTATACGGATGGTAGATATTTCTATTAAAATGATGCAGATCTTTTCATATTTTTTATTCATCGTATATTTTATAACTTTAATAATTTACTTTTAAATTAATGATTATTTTATTATTTTTGATAAATCTATTACGTTTTCTTTAAAGTAATAATTTATTTTCTACTATTTAAAAACCTATTGAACAAATCATACAAGCAAAATTCCATTAAGAATTTTTTAATTAATAAAATGCTAATTAGACATAAAAAAACAATTAAATATGTAAATGCTTCTTTGTATTATTTAATTTATGGAATTAGCTCTCACCATAATTTAAATATAATTTTATTCCCAATCAGACAAATAAGCATTATGAGTTACGTTTGTAAGGTGAGTCTTCTCTAACTCTCTCATTCCTATTCCTCCATGATTATTCAATCTCTATTTATCTTCAATTAATAAATGCCATAAGATGCCATCACATACATACTCAGGCTTCTCACGAGCAGTAGTAGTTCACGTTTAATCTCACAGCTAGCGATCACAATTCTGGCGCGGAAGCCCAAACAAAACATATATTTGTATATATAATATATGTTTCAATTACAAGCTAAACGACGAGCATACCCTCTAACTGTTTTCGTCCTCTTTCCAACACGTAATCAAGACACAACTACATGCATACCACACTTGTAATTCTTCCCGGCCCTCGTTCTAATTTAATTAACCACTAATATATATAATTAAATCCACTAATTATTTAACTAATTAATTAAACAGTGCTACTCGACCCACGGCACCATCCCTCAAAGCAATTATGATTTGTGGCGCTCAGTAACGCAGTGCTGCTGCTACTCTGAGAAGAAGAGAATTGCAGCGTCAGCATCTCAACCAGATCCAAATCCCTACTCTTGGAGCCATCCATATCGATATAGTTCATGTCAGTTGCCGCAGCTCCATTTAGAGGAAGATCGGTGTCTTCCATAATTGGGTAAAATGCCGCCGCCGCCGCTGCTCCAGGTGAAGCGGGAAGATCAGGCATCAGCATGCATTGGATCAACTCGTCGTCAAATATCAATGGATCGTGTTGGAAAACATTAGGGAATACGGATGCCTCCTGATCCTTGATGCTTGTGGATGAATCATGCAGCAGTAATTGGGAGTGATTCGAGTATTTGGTACGGATGTAGTCTTGTAGGACGCTGGAGGGAGGAGGAGCAGCGCTGCTGCCGGCTGCGGCGGCGCCGGTGCCGTCCTTGACGGTGCTTTTTGATGATGCTTTTCTCCTTCGTCTGGCGTTCAACCGGCGTCTGGTGGCGTTCCAGTGGTTCTTGATGGAGTTCTCTGATCGGCCCGGGATGTGCTTCGCGATCTCGGCCCACCGGTTGCCGTACCTCATGTGGGCTTGCACCAGTTGCCTCTCCTCCTCCTCTGTCCATGTATCCTTCTGAAATGTGTGTATATATATAATATCCACAATCAACAACAGATCAATTTGGAAGAAGCCAAGTCAGATAAAGATGAGAGGATCACCTTGATGTCTGGTCGTAGATGATTGTGCCATCTTTCTCGGCACTGCTTTCCGATCCTTCCGACCAAGTTCTTAGCAATATGAGACCATTTCCTCACGCCATGTTGCTTCACCAATCGAACTAACATTCTGCATGCAAATAAAACAGGACATCACGCATGCATGCACGCACGCAAGCAGAAGAATGAAGCAGATAATCTACGATTAAATATATATACCTGTCTTCCTCAGCTGTCCATTGGCCTTTAACGATCACGTTTGCTGTGGCAGCAGACGCAGTGCCATTATAGGAACCAGATGAGTTATTTCTCGCCGGCTTGCTCTTTTCACAGTAACCATCGTCCTCGCTCTTGACGACCACCTTCGTATCTGCAACAAAATCCCCGAAGAATCGGGAATCATCGAGCAAAATTCCTTCAGGGAGGACAACACCGGCACCCATTGCACCAAAAAACGCAGCATTTGGGATGACAAACGGAGGTGGTTGCTGAAGAGTATAACAGAGGTTGAGATCGACAGTGCTCTTCCCAGCTTCCATGGCTCACTGGAGAAGATGGAGAGACTAACGATTTAGGCTAATTAGAATGAGGAGGAGGAGGAGGAGGAGGAGGAGGAGGAAGATGGGGGAGGAACCAGGGGAGGTGACTGACTGCCTGACTGCCTTTACGATTATAATAATTACAAATATTTATTGGTTGGGCGATTGTAGGTGGCCGTCGATCTGAATCGATCGGACGGCTGCGGAGCTGCTTCTCTGGTAACGTTTCCTCTCCTATTATTGTGCTCGGCTCGTTGTTGACTGCGATGAATTAAAGAAGAGGACAAATTCTGAGTTCGGTGCGCAGCCATTGGATTGGAATTGGAGGGATTTACAAGGAAAGTGTAAATAGCATGCCCTTAAATTGCTCTTGCTTGTTAATGACCATTGAATGGGAGGATTAATACCTGTCATACTTGGTATGGATTTGAAAAGACTCCTTTTCATGCTGGATTCTTGTCTTGTTAATTTTAAGATTGATTTTAGCACTACTTTAATGTAGTTAAGATTTTTTTTCCTACAAAAACAAAAGGGGGGGTGCGATTGCTAATTTTGCACGAATATATATTTTCCGATATAATTTTTTAGATTTCGTGATCATGGAATTTGTATGTGAGGAATGCAAATGCCTCCCTCATTTTTAAAGCTAGAGAATATTTTTAAAAATGAGATAAATTGTACTAGAAAAAATGAATATTTGTTTCCAAAATTGGTAAAGTATTTCTCACGATCAACCAAAAGGAGTATTTATTTCAACAATCGAAGAGGATTGAATTAGAAATTATATAAATTACAACGTTAGGCGCAATGCTCAAGCTAATCCACCAAAATCAATCCGCTGCATACAAAAAAGGAAAAAGAAAGAAAGAAACGATGACCTAACACAGTTTTGAGTTCAATTACAGAGAAAAAAGCATAATCGAGTTGAAACAGTTCCACATCTTGATGGAAATTATAGCATTTGGAGAAGTTTGCTTCAAAAGCTACAGTTTCCATCGAGTCCTGAAATTACAAAGTACAAGGGAGTGAGCAAGCAAAGCGTACAAATTCGAAGCGAGGCTCTGTTCTTCAAAGTTTCCTATTTCTTGCAATTCTCGAGGACCTTGTCTCCGACTGATTCGATCTTTCCATATGCAACTCCCGCTGCGTGCGCAGGGTATTCTACAGGAGCCACCGGACGGCGTGAGACGAGCGCATACCAGACAAGCATGGTGAAGAATGTCAGAATTGCGCCGCAAGCAGCGGCAACCAGCATCGCCACGAAAACTCCCCACGGGTAAGCCCTCGTTCGACTTCCCTCTTTCGATCGCACCACGAACGAATTGGGATCCAGGGGTTCGGAATGCATCAGGTATGGAGCTCCATGCTTCTCTGTAAAATTCCACGAGTATATGCTACTGCCATGACTGGAATTGCCACTCCAGGAAGATAAACCCACCCAGGACGCCTCCCTCCACAACATGTAAGACAAATCGATCGAGTGAGAGATCGAAGGGGCGAATTCCTTTGGATCCTTATCCTGGCAAAGCCTGACCTCTATTCTCTTCGATTCTCCGTCGTAATCAATCCAAGAATGCAATTTTTCTCCTCTGCTGAGGATGAGAAGCAAACCATCGTCGGAAAGATTACCGCTTTTTGTCAAAAGTTCTCCGCCAACATCGACTTCGACGAGGCTTGCTGCCGTCACAAACTTCACTGCAACGACACTGGTTGATAACCTAGACCAGTCGCCATTCGCCGGTTCCAAGGGAACGCTGACCGGAGATAAAAAGAAAGCTAGGCCTCCGCCATTGCCGGGCGAAACAGAGAACGAGAAGGACGAAGAGAACCCGGGCTTGGTGCCGATGAATCTGACTGGTTTCCAGTAAATCATAAGCCCGGAGCTCTCGTTCGCCGCACGCGTCACCCTCACCTCCGAGCTATTCATCTCAGCATCGCCATAGAGGGCAAACTCGGTGGCGAAGCTCAGATTTTTCCCCGGCCCACCGAAAGAGAAGAAGAGAGCGTTACCTTCGCCAGTCGATGCGCAGTTCCCAGGCGACAAGGGGGCGACAAGCAGAAGGAAGATGGCGAGAAGGAGAGCGGAAGCCGTCGAGGACGTCGTCATTGGAAAGATCCGTAGGCGAGGGAACAAATTACCTCGAAAGCTCACGCCTTTCTTCTTCCATCGCAGCGAACCTCCAGTCGGAGTCCGTCTTAAATCCGTCCGAAGACAGAGCTCCCGATCCTTCCACAGTAGCGCGGCGGCGGCGGCGGATCGTAGGAACCTCAAAAGGGATAAGGTTAGGGCAAGGTTTAGGAGAAGGGCACGGGAGAGAGAAAAGGAAGGTGAATGGGTGAACGAAGCCCAAGAAGAATCTGATAGTACAGTGTCTCTGCTTTTATGTGGCATCATTATTGCTAAAAAAACACAGGAAATTCAGAGAAAATAAAAAGGTTGAGTTAGTTGGCATCTATGAATGTTTGGTTAAGTTGTTATATAATTCTTAGGCTAACAAGTCCAAGTTCATAAATACAAATTCTATCATTCTATGAAAGAGTTTTTTTTAATAAAAATGTCTAGAGCAGTGAGTGACTTTTTAGTTGTTTGATCGATCCCTAATATATAAATATTAAATTTGTTCTTTTACTCTAAATTTCTCCAATTTGAACATATTTTAGATTTTCAATTCTCAAGAAAATATAATATTACTCTGTCCTAAACCTTATTTCGAGCTGAGATTTAGTTTTGAGATGTTTTAGTTTGTTTTGTATGTGCTTAAAATTATATGGGAAAACCAACAATATCCATGTATTATATGGGAAAGTCTAACTTCGTGACCATTATATGTTTTTCATTTCATCTTTATTTCCATTTCATTCTTATATTTAAGGTAGCAGATGGATGAAATGGAATTCTCATTCTAATCTTCTTAAGAAAAAAAAAAAAAAAATCCTTTGTGGCTTCTAAAAAAAAAGATGATCATATCTAGAGATTTTCCTTCATAAACACTGAAGCTAAATGCATGCCTAAATACCTTGAAGTGTATTTGCATAAAAGTTGCACTGTTTTTTCTTTTCTAGTATACATATATAACAACCTATGGTCAACATTAGGGGCGGCGTGTAATCTCCAAAATTTAGGGACCTAGAAACCGTGATTTACTATCAAGTGGCTTGGGAAATTAATCTGTTGCTCTTTCTGCAAAGATTTAACTAAAGTACATGGACATATATATATTAGAACATGGACTTGTATAACTGTACGTATACGAGTCACAAACAAGCACTGAACAGCTGCATGCGATAATGGATCAGTGTGTGTCGTTCTCAGTGGTGGCACGACATGAACTCTGTACTTGTAATTTTGGCACCGGAGCCAGGGAGAGAGTACACTTGTGAGTTGTGACAACTTCTATCTTTGTTGTAAAGCTGCTGCTTCTGCGAGATGCAACGTAATACTCGAACTAAATATAAACGAAAAAAATTAAAAAATTTCATTTGGCGTAGTCGATGAGTATAGAGAAGCGTTAATAATTAATTAGTACCTGTTAACGAAGACTTATTAATCTGCATGACATGTGCTAATAATTAGTCAATATTTGCCGATGCAGCATCATCAAGATTCTCACTGCTCTCTGTTAGAAGAGCTTGTGAATCTTCATGATGCTGCACCAGCAAACAGCGACTGGTGATCCGATCCAAACGAGCTGGGAAACATGTAATGAGAAACGGAAGAGGACGAGGGAAATGTGGAGAAGGAGAGGGGGTATATATAGAGCCAAATAGTAGCTAGAGATGAACGATGACTTGGGTTTTTTTTTTTTTTTCTCTTGGCTGGGCCGGAGAGAGCGAGGAAAATTAATGTACAAACGTACGACGTTAACATCAGCAACAGTTACACATCGCAGTCGAAGCTGACCACACTCGTACCTCGCCCACATATTCCAGTCGCACAGATCACACACACCAGAAAGAGAGAAAGAACCTTCCCCTCCTGGAATGCTACTTGCCCCAAGGAATCAAACGGAAGGGAAACTGTGAAATGACTCCCTACATCGCTAGCTCGCACTTTAACGCTCCGACGGGTTCGTTTAGCCTCCGAGATCTGTTGCGTTTCCCGCAAGCATTCTAACTCGGGCAGATTTGACGTCCCCTAATTAATTAACGATCATCCTCGGTACATATGAATATCGCATATATATATATATATAATAATTATTATGATTAATTTCGCATTAGATAATTCAATCGATGCGGCAGCTTTTGGAAGCATACATCGATCGATCAATCCATCAATCCATCGATCCGTAGCCCTGTCTTTGGTCGGTCATCAGGTCGTCGGAGTCGCATGCAGAGCTTTGAAGGGAAGGCAGCCCCCTAGCTCCTCCCGCAGGAGCATCAAGAATCTGCAATCCAATCCTACGTACAGAAACGCGAAAGAGAGAGGGAGAGAGAAAGAGAGAGAGGGAAAAAGGGGAATGCATAATTGAACTGCGCATACACACGGCATGACATTGGCATGCAGAGGAGGAAAGCCAAGGTCGTGGTTTGCCGATGCAGAGGCCTGCACCCGAGGACGATCACGTCGCAGGCGCTGGGTCTGTGCCTGAGGCTGAGGCTGATCAGGCTGAGCCTGAACTCGCAGTCGCAGCAGCAACGTGACTGCACTGGCTCACGGACGGGTGTAACGGATCGAAGAGGACAAGGTTTTTCTGAGGCGTGGGTTAGTGACTTGCCCCATGGAGTCCTTCAGGCAATATAATCGATCTCATCTGGTGGGGGCTACTACGCGCCTGCTTGCAGCTGGTTGCCAACTGGGCAGGGTGCAGTCCAGCTCAGTCGTTAGGCCAATCATTCTTTCTATTCAACTACTTCCACAGATATCTCCAGAGATTTCTGTGCAAAGCTAAATGTTTCTCCACTGTCCTAATCATAGTTTGTAGAATCACGATCTTACGCAGGATCGATTTAGGGTCAGGATCGAATCGATCAGAATCGGATCGTAGAATCGTACGATCCTACCAAAAACCCTTAAAATCTTATTATACATGATTAATAATTAGAAAAAATACCTAAAAATCTCATTTACATATAAATAAATAACTAATTTTGTATATATATGCAATCATTTACACTAACACCTCAAATTATATTACTACATGTACAAATTTAAATTAATTTATAATTCAATTATTATTCTCTTATAGTAATAATATTTATATTTTCATATCATAAAATGATAAAAATATAAAATTTCTATTAATACAATAATAATAACACATTCAATGTAATAAATATTTTCTTAGTTTATAAGATAATTCAATTTACAGGCCACCTAACGTATATAATAGAAGCTATTGAATCATTTGATTCAAATATGAACGCCGGAAATAATCTTCTAAAGACTGGTTGATGTCACACAATACTAGATAATAGGTATCCAAAAACTCATTATTTTGACGAAAATAAATGACAGGATATTATTGATAAAAAACTAACTAAAAATAGTTAAACATATGTTTAAATAATTTAAACCCCTAATAAGATGAAAAAAAGATAATAAAAAAAAAAGATAAAATTTCCTAGACATCTGAAAAGGATTTAAATGATATTTTTTGACTTTGAAATAGGGTGGTTAAGCATAAAATTTGAAATTTATTAAAGATCTCTGAACGAGCTTTGATTTGATATATTATAGGCCCCATGGTTCAATCTGAGTCAAAAGTTATGACCTCTCAAAGCTTTTACCGATCCTGCTCCGATTTTGTTCCGATTCTGCTCCGATCCTACCGATTCTGTTCCGATCCTACCGATCCTACCGATCCTGCTGCGATTCTACTGCAAAACTCGATTCTGCACGATCCTGGATCGATTTTGGGTTTCCGGATCGTAGAATCGTACGATCCTACGATCCGGATCGCGATTTTGCAAACTATGGTCCCAATATCGTGTGAAAGAGAGAATTCAAATTTTACTTTTGTTATCTAAGGGGACGGTTTGATTAAATGATGGGAATGATTATGAGTATGAGTTTAATAGTAGGATAAAATAAGAATAGGAATGAAAATGAAACCCATCAAATTATATAGGTTTAGTTGATTCCCATCAATCTAATAATCATTCCCAAAACATCATTCTCAAATCCACAATCCAAACACTATCTTTTACTATCATTCTATTCCCTCATTTTCAAACCCATCAACCAAACACCCCCTTATAATTCAAACAGTAAATTTTGATGGTCCAGCTAGAAATCTCCATCTTTCAATTATAATACATGCATGTACATACATGTAATTAATATATACATATGATATTACTAAAATGTTCATGTATATACATGTATGTATATATTTTAACTGACCAGATTCTGACCATTTAATATTATCCTAATCCAAATACTAACTCAATTAGAGTAACTTACCAACTCAATTAGAGTAACTCAGGGCATGCAAAGGCTAATAGTGAGAATAGTAAATTTTGTTGATGTAGTTAAAAATGAATTATAATATATACATGTAATTAATATATAAATATGATATTATTAAAATATTTTTGATAATGACTTACAAAATATATTCTGATTAATCAAATTCTAATTATTTAATACTATCCTAATGAAAAATGATATATAAAGAATGTTTATTATTAATGAATTTGTTTTTTTTTTAATTTTTGATTAATTAGGAGCTAACAAAATAGGTTTTGGTACAGGAACGGTTAAAATCTCCCCTCGTCTAAATCCCAATACGTGGATAATTATATAATATGCAATAAGGGATAATTTGCAAAAAAAAAAAAAAAAACATATAAGGGAAAAATTGATAATGTGATTATTTTTTTTATAAAATTATGTACTTTTCTAATAAAAATTCTAATTATATAAATAAAAAATTTCTTTTAAAAAACTAATTATTTTTTTAAAAATGTTAAATTAAATAGACTGTATTAACGAATTTAATAAATTTTTAAACTGCTTACATAATTTTAAATAAAATTATAGTTCTTGACTTTTTTTTTTCTTAACTGAAGAGAATTTTATTCTATGAGAGGGCGAGCGTCGTCCAAGTCTAGTGACACTGCAATTGATGACATTGAAGTACACCCTTTTCAATCATTTTATTTTTAATGTTAATTTATTTTTTATATACATTTGAATCTTATTGATGCGGTCGGAATATGCTTTTCAGAGGCAGACCACCGATAATAGTACAATGCAGTTGAAGAAGTTTAAGATATCAATATAAAGAATTAGAGCGCTAAACACTTGAAAATATAGTAGAAAATATCTAATTCCTTTTTAATAGATCTATGCAAAAGGAAATTATATACTAAGTATTAATTATCTATATGAGAAAGTTATATCTTTGTTGCGTGCCCTTCGCAATCCTGATTCCAATGTTTCTTTAGATACGGATCTTAGCGCGATCAAGTGGTCGCGCCTCTATGGTATTCACATGAACAAATCTCATTTGTCTCACAAACTCACAAGGTGGAGAATGAAACAACCAAAGGTTGTGCTAGCAACCTTTCTTGGAGGTTTCGGCCAAGTGGAAGAGAGGAGGAGGAAGAAGAGCTAGAGCACCAAAAACTCAGCATGAAAATAAATCCAAAATCCCCTTTTTATAGATTCATAAAGTTTCCTCATGCCTTAATGTCAATTATCTTGATTGACATTAATATTTGTCTTTGTCCAATGAATCCAATGCATGTGCAATTCAAATGGTTCACTCTTCATCCAATGAATTCAATGCATGCAATGCATGAGCAATTCAAATTATTCACTATTCATCCAATGCATCCAATGTATGAGTAACTCAAGTTGTACATTCCTGAATTCAAATTTCATGAAATCATATAATGAGTCCAACTCATTATTCATTAATTAATTCATGAAATCATATAATGAGTCCAACTCATTAATTATTAATCCAATTGATTCAATGAGTCTAATTTGAATTGGACTCAATTCAATAGTTGGATTTAACTGAGTCTTACTCAATGAGTCCAATTTGAATTAGACTTAATCCAATGATTCATCATATGAATCCATCTCCATTGACTTGTTCTTTGTGTGTGACCCAATAGGTTCTCATAACGTTGACAATGTATCCAAATCAACATTTAAATACATAAGCAATGAGTGACATCTAGCAAGGCATTATTGTTACCCAAGTGATGAGAATGTCGAGATCCGACTTAACTTTTCTGTGGCTATTATCTTGTATGACTCAATCTTTCTATCCTCGATATCTAGATTGATCAATGAGGTATAGAGTGTGTCATCCTCTTATCAATTTTTATGTTTCTTGATCTCTAAGTAGACACACTCAATTAAATAAGCTCAATATCGCATATTGACTCATTTAAGTATGACCATGCATTCTTGTGTTCTACTAATCAAGGAACCCATAGATATCACTTCTGTCATATGAAAAGGATAGATCCCATCTACATCACTCACATCCCTTCGCATAACTTATTGCATACCCAGTGATCAACTTTATGGTCCACCCTACTACGGGTGGCATTTGACGGTACCAAAGTATACAACTCCTTATATAGGGAACCGTAGTGACTTCAGGTCTAAGGACTATTCATACTAATAGTCACATGAAAATATTTATGACACTCATATAACGATCCATGAAACATTCTCATAGCGGGTCATTCAGTATATATTTTCTAATATATACCCATGTGTCAACCTGATATCTTATATCCATGATTTGTGAGATTAAGTCATCCGTTGACCTACATGCTAGTCTCAACGCATTAATATTGTCCTTGGATATTAATGTTTGACTTGGAATAGTTAAGAGTAGTGTTCTATGTATATCTACAATACCTCACTATCAATTCAACCAATTGATATGTTGTAGATTAGAACCTCCTACTCTAAGACATTATTATACTTATTCATTCGACACTAAATTGAAATAAATATAATAACCAACTCCTCCTTTATTAATAATAAAATATGATACAAAAGGAGCCCTTTACAATCATCTCATAATTGGTACTAGGGCTAATACTAATAATCTCCCACTAGCATTACTGCCAATCACTGAAATATCTAATACCCAGTGACCTAGTATGACCATCATGCTTCCTTTATGCCAAAGCCTTAGTCAAGGAATCCGTAATGTTAGCATCGGTTTGTACTCTACATATATTCATATATCCTCTATCGATGATCTCTCGAATGAGATGGAATCACCGTAGTATATGTTTGGATCTTTGATGAGAGCGAGGTTCCTTAGCCTGTGCAATAGCCCCATTATTATCACAATAGAAGTCTATTGGGTTTGCTATACTAGGAACAACACCAAACTCGGTAATGAACTTCCTGATCCAAACAACCTCCTTTACTGCAGCTGAAGCAGCAATGTACTCAACATCTGTTGTAGAACCAGCGACTGTGTCTTGCTTTGAACTCTTCCAGCTCACAGCGCCACCATTTAAGCAAAATACATACCCTGGCTGCGATCTATAATCATCCTTGTCAATTTGGAAGCTAGCATCGGTGTAACCCTTTACAACAAGCTCTTCATCGCCTCCAAAGATCAAGCAATAATCTTGAGTCATTCTCAAGTACTTAATGTAACGACCCGCCTCCTACTGACTAGGCTGCGAGGCCGGACCGTCACATTATGCTGTGCTAAGCTATATTATAAGGTGTGGAAATGTGAACTAATTTACAATTTACTAAACCCATGCCAATTACTACTAAATCTGAACTGATTCTTAAAGATACCTTTTTAAATGTTGTACCTTTTACTCCAAAGAGAAGATCTAGCCTTCACATGTGTTTAAGGACTGAACTTAAGTGTTTCCAGCTGAAACATGCATTTCAATCGATCGGCTGATCGATTGGGATGTTCGGATCGATTCACTGATCGATCCAGCATGCTACTGTATACGAAAACTTTGATTGGATCGATCGGTTGATCGATCCAGACTTGTTGATCGATCCATTGATCGATTCAGCTCGCTACTGTGCACGGGGTAAATTCTGGATCGATCGGCTGATCGATCCAGGAATCGATTCCAAGGCTCTCTATTCGCGAGGCCAATTCCCTGATCGATTCCAGAGCTTACTGTTCGCGAAATCAAGCTCCCCAATCGATCGGCTGATCGATTGGGGGCCTCCAATCGATCGGCTGATCGATTGGGGTTTCTGATTTTGCAGATGAGTTCTGATTTCAGCACTGTTTTGTGCCCAAATCACATATACAAGTTCTAAAATGGTTGGGAAACATTACAACATCAAATATCTAGTATTCTAAGCTTGGCCTAGTGCATAATTCACTAGATAATGGCATTTAAACATACTTAAGTGCGGAACAAATAAAATGCTAAAGAGTTCTAATGCTTAAAACAAAACTTGCTAGATCCCTAAGATCTTTATTCCAAGTTCCACCCACACACATCTTCATCGCATTGTCCTCCAGCCTCCGCTAGTCCATCTTTCCTTTACCTTTATCTGCAGTATAAGGAAAAGAGTATCTGTAAGCCTGGGAGCTTAGTAAGAAACCATCTACCTCACAAAACATGCATACGATGCAATTTATGTTTTAAAACAGTTATTTAAAATACATGCTGAACATGGCTAACTATGGATTCTAAATCATGGCATAAACACATACGGTACATGTCAATCATAGCTAAGCCTAAAAACCATCATGTGGATCTATAAGAAATAAACTGAAATAAAATTGAACTGAACTAATGCTAACTTATGCTAAGCTGTACTGTTTTCACATAACATATTTCATGAGGTTTTTGAAAAACTATTTATCATAAATAGATGAAAATAGATAATCATACTGTTGATGGGCCCGGCAACTGTACTTGCCGTGCACGTATCCCTAACTAGACCCGAGGTAGCAAATCCCAAATCTAGTAGGGTTACTAGGTTATCTAAACCTAGGGACGACTATGGGAGCCCAACCCAAGGACATCTAGTCGAGTACAGTGCCACGGAATAAAGTAAAATACTGAACTATAAGCTGAATATCTTGTCTTGCTTTTATTAGATTGTTTGAACCTAATGCTAGGTTATCTGAACCTAGAGGCGACTGTAGGAGCCCACCCATTGGACCGTAGTCCCATATAAGCTATAGCAAGGCTAGAAAAACTAATTTAAACGCTTCTATTGCATTTACTGAGCTATTAAAACGCCAACTGTAACATTTTACTAAGCTAAGCATTTTATCGAATACTTGGTGTACCCCAACTCTCCCTTCTATTAGGGAGACCACCTCTAGGCACCCGGCAACATCTAAAACCTCCACTAAAGAGGGAAAACGTGTCTGGCCCATCTAGAGGTGCTCACTAAATCCCTAAATCTGCGAGGAGGGTTAAATGCACCCTATGTGTCGAAACACTACATATAGCTAATTTTAAAACATACGATCATATGAAAAGCTACTTATACTGCAGGTGAGGGGTTTCTTACCTCCTACACTAGATTTCTTACGATTCTAGTCGCTAGTTTTCTGGTGGAGACGATTCCCTCGACGATCTTCTTGCGTCTACGTGCTCTTCTCGCGGAGAGGAACGTCCTCGTGCCGGAGTCATCGCCGGAAGGTGTTCTTGGAGCCTTTGGGACAGAACCCTAGCCCTTGGGGCTTGGTGCGCCGAGAGGAGAAGAGGAGGGAGAGAGGGCGACGTGACTAGGGTTGAGGGAGAAGAATTGTCGTTAAAACAATTCTCCACTTAATAATTTTCCTATTTATATTAAGTGGGTAATTCGCCCAACTTAAATATAAATATAATTTATTCTCTTTCCTTTCAGCACGGCCCTGCTGGGTTCACTTGGTTACTAGAGTTATCTAAAAGACTTGGAGTCTTATAGGTCTCGGGTTCAATTCCCGCTTAGGCTATTTTTCGTTTCTATTTATTTTTGCTACTTCCGATACTCTAAAAATTCCATAAAAATATCCTAAAATTCTGAAAAAATACTAGGATATTTATAAAAGTATTTTGAGAATTTTCCAGGCGCTACACTTAAGAATATTCTTGACTGTTGTCCAATGACCTTCACCTGGATCCGACTGATATCTACTCATCATGCTTAACACATACGAGGCATCTGGGCGAGTACAAAGCATGACGTACATGATAGACCCTATTGCAGATGCATAAGGAATCTGATCCATGTGGTCCCTTTCTTCCTTAGAAGAGGGGCATTGAGTCTTCGAAAGACTCACACCATGTGACATAGGTAGGAATCCCTTCTTGGAATTCTCCATGGCAAAACGTTTAAGCACCTTGTCAATATATGTACTCTGACTTAGACCAAGCAATCTTTTAGATCTATCTCTATAGATCTTAAGACTTAAAATGTAGGCTGCTTCACCTAAGTATTTCATTGAAAAATAATTCTCAAGCCATGTCTTCACTGATTAAAGAGTAGGGATATCATTTCCAATGAGAAGTATGTCATCTACATACAATATGAGAAAGATGACTGTGCTCCCACTAACCTTCTTGTAGACACAAGGTTCATCTTCATTCTTAATGAAACCAAACGTTTTGATTGCATCATCGAATTGAAGATTCCAGCTTCTAGAAGCTTGCTTTAATCCATAAATGGATCTTTACAACTTACACACCTTTCCAACATTCTTGGAATCTACAAAACCCTCAGGTTGTGTCATGTACACATCCTCGAGTAGATTTCTGTTAAGAAATGCAGTTTTGACATCCATCTGCCAGATCTCATAATTATAATAAGTTGCAATAGCAAGCATGATCCGAATGGACTTGAACATCACAACAGGTGAAAAGGTTTCATCATAGTCTATACCATGAATTTGCTTGAATCCTTTAGCCACCAATCTACCTTTATAGGTATGCATATGACCATCCATGTCTGTCTTCACTTTAAAGACCCACTTACACCCAATGGGTTTGATCCCTTCAGGTGGATCAACCAAAGTCCATATTTGGTTAGTGTACATGGATTTCATTTCGGATCTCATGGCCCCTAGTCATTTCTCATAATCTGAGCCTTGTACAGCTTCCTGATACGATGTAGGCTCATTGAGACCAATAAGCTCTACATCACCATGGTGAAACAAGAGAAAAGAGTATCTCTCAGGTTGACAACGGGTCCTATCAGATCTGCGTAGAGCTTGTGCTACTTGAACAGGTTGTTGTTCCATAACTTCTTGTGGTGTAACAAAATCATGATCCACAATATCTTGTGGTTCCTGTTTAGTTTCCATCAAGGCATCGGTGCTAGTTTGTGTATCTTGAATTTCTTCAAGATCGACAATACTCCCGCTAGTTCTTCTAGAAATAAACTCCCTTTCTAGAAAGATACCAATTCTGGCAGCAAACACTTTGCCTTGCGTGGGATTATAAAAGTAATATCTCTTTGTTTCCTTAGGATGTCCTACAAAATAGCACTTGTCTGATTTGGGTCCTAATTTATTGGAGACTTGTCGTCGAACATAAGCCTCACATCCCAAATGTTCATGAAAGACATCTTGGGACTCTTCCCAGTCCATAGAGTATATGGTGTCTTTATGACAGCCTTGGATGAAACACAATTAAGTGTGAAAGTGGCCGTCTCTAGAGCATGCCCCCAGAAGGAAGCAGAAAGTTCTGTTTGACTCATCATCATTCGTACCATATCTAATAAAGTACGATTTCTCCTTTTTGATACACCATTCCATTGTGGTGTTCCAGGTGGAATGAGTTGAGATATTATCTCACACTCAACGAGATGATCATGAAACTCTTGGCTAAGATATTCCCCACCTCGATTTGATCAAAGCATCTTAATATTCTTACCAAGTTGATTTTGTACTTCATTCTTGAATTCTTTGAACTTTTCAAAGGATTCTGACTTATGTCGCATTAGATATACATAACCATATCTACTGAAATCATCAGTAAAAGTAATGGTAGCCTCCTCTAGCTGCTATTCTGAAAGGGCCACATACATCTGTATGTATGAGTCATAACAAGTCATTAGCTCTTTCGCTATGTCCACTAAATGGAGTCTTTGTCATCTTGCCTTGAAGACAAGATTCACATATCTCATATGATTCAAAATCAAATGAGTCCAAAAGTCCATCCTTATGGAGTTGGAATATGCGACTCTCATTTATGGAAGCATCCAAAAGTCCATCCTTATGGAAGCATCCAAAAGTCCATCCAATGGAGATCTCTGTAAGTACAAAGACTCTCATAGCTACGGACAGTGATATCTAGGGTAGATCTCCACATAAGAGATTCTTGTAGCCTCGGACAGTGATATCCAGGTGAGATCTCCGTAGGTAGGGAGACTCTCATAGCCTCAGATAATGATGTCCAGTGGAGATCTCTGTAGGTAGTGAGACTCTCGCAACTTGGGACAGTAGCAGGGATGATGAAGTAAATTGAGCGGAGGGGTAGGAATCCAAGGGAGATATCCCCAACTAGGGGTGATCCTACAACTTGGATGGTATGCTAGGACATTCCCGAGCAGGGATGCTTATTGGTAGTGGGGTAGTGGGCCTGCATTTATCACGAAACTCCATCGTGCACAAATTTCCCACTTACCTCCTTTATTAATGCATCCAAGTAGAGATACGAGGGGCTGTTGGAACTCTTGGTGTTTTGGTAATCGAGAATAGTCTTCGTCTTTGCAAGAGGAACATCTGCTTAAAGAGGGATTTGGCTTGTGGACTTATAAAGGGCTTTTAGATTATGTGATCACTCTTCCAACGATAAGCACGAAAAACAAATTTTACTGCAATCCACTACAAGTATTTATAGATTTTGTTTATGTATTTCATGCTTTAGAATCAACAATGGTATTAAAGCATGGTTCGACAAACGAAAATTCTTTTGAAATGAACAAAGAATCGAGCAACAAAAATCATAATTTGCAATTTCCTCTATCCCTTTTTTCACCACACAACGTCCATTCCACGTTGAATGTGGTTGCCAGCCACTTCCATTGATCATCGGCCTCCCAACATGGTTTCTGGCACTCGCCAGCCATGGACGCTAATCACTAGCCACCCGACATGGTTTCTGGCGCTCGCAACTTACGCTTTTGCTGCAATAGTCTCTGCTGCAACTAATACGATTGCCAAACTATGGCTCGGTTGCTGGCTCATGACGCAGTCATAGGCATCCTATTTTCTTGTTTGCTGCTCTGCGCCCGGTGATGGTGAAATCGCGATACAGTCGCACTTTTCTGGCACAATGTGGCTCTGCCACGTGGCATTGTGGCATAGTTACTTTCCTGTGACTCACTTCGGGAATTGTGATTTCCTAGTGTCGCCTATTGATGGGAAAATGCTAAAGGTGCCAATTCGAGTTGGGTCGGGTTAAATTTTTTTTAACCCAATCCGAACTCGAATTCAACCAGAAACCTCTAAATCCGAACCTGAATCTAAATCCGAACCTGACCAACCCAAACCCGACTCCAAATCCGAACTTGACCAACCTGAACCCGACTCAGATAACTCAAAAAATCAATTCAAAATGACTTTTTTTTTGTTATTTCCCCTATAATTCTTTACTTTTATCTCAATACTTCATCATTATTATACTAACATTTATATTAATATATTTAAAAATATCTTAATTTTTAAAATACAATTTGATTTAAACTTAAAAAAATCCATTGAACCCTATATTTGGGTCAAACCATGTCAACCTAAACTCGACTCGACCTAACCCAAAAATTTTTAATTTGAAAATCCTCCAACCCGAACCCGACCCGAACTAAAAAATGTCCAACTCGAACCTGATTTTTTTCGGATCAACTTTGAGTAATTAGGTCAGGTTCATTTTTATACACCCATAAATACTATTCTTCTAGTGAAAAATGTGAGTTGCAGGAGTTGGCAACTATGTCGGATGGTTAGCGATTGGTGTCCATGGCCGGCCAGCGACGAAAGATGAGGAAACATTGGATTTTAATTAATATATAAAAATGTTAGCATTTTTTTATGGCAAAATCTGTGTTTTTTTAAAAAAAGTTAATATATATATTTTTATTAATGCATGTTGGTATTCATACTTTGGGTCAATTGATTCATGGATTTAATTAATTGTTATTAAACTTTATAATTTACTATTTGAATTAGATTGGGTCAGATTTGATCAAATGAATCAGATTTATTTTATTATATCAGATTTGATCAAATAAGTTAAATTTAATCTAACGTGCCTTAGTTTAATCAAACAAACTTAGGTTTGATCAATAAATTTGAAATTGAGTAAATGACTTAAGTTGCACATATCTTGATATAAGGATCTCTATCTAATTAGATTAGTTCTAACGAGGATAATATACCAAGCTAATATTCGAGATCCAGCTTCCTAAATCAATTGTAGACTCATTGAATAAGATAGTAATAATCAATTGATTAGTCCAGTGTGTAAGTTGACTAGAGCTCCTCAAGCAAACAAATTTTTTTGGTTGCTTAAGTATTCTATATATTGGTTCTATCCATGTGTGAATTGAATTTACCCTCTTTTGTTATTGGTTTGTCAATTTTGTACTAACATTATTATTTTTAATTTCAAATGTCACGAATGATATACACGATGACTCATCACGATATGCGATGAAATGAGTTGAGGGAGGTGATTTAGGAGATAGAATATGGCTCAATTTATGGAGTCAAGGGACACATTGGAAGACTCGATCAATTATTCTAGAAACTTGAGAAGCAAGATTTTCAAATCCTGAATAATTATAGGATCTAGGCTTTCATTCGATCATTGCTAGGGCATCCCAAGGAGGTTGCACACCATGTAGGGGGTGCTATGAAGGGTGCATAACATATGCAGAGTTGTTCATGGAGTCACTTAACTTTGTGGATCAAAAGAATCTTAAAGAGATCGAGGAGGATCTAGAAGAGGATCTACATCAGGATCTAATAGAGAATCTTGTAGCTGGTTTTTGCCTAAGATTGTCCTAGTTAAACCTAGGAAGATAGGGATTGTATTGATTTCTATTGTATTAGTGTCTATCCTAGTAGGAGTAATAGTTACCTATATGCTTTCGTAGATTTGTTTCTAATATTTTGTATGTGTTAATAAACTTGAAATTGTCATGACTTAACAAATTTGAAAATGTTTTGTTTTGAGTTAACAAACTTGAAGAATGTTATGTGTTAACATTCTTAAAATAATGATTAGTTCATTTAAATGATGAGTTCATTTCATGATTTGTTTACTTAAGGATTAGTTTATTTGATGGGATGTGTGTAAGATAATTAATCAATATTGATTATATTGGATCATATGAATGATAAGTGATAACTTAGTTACCACTTGATTTTGTAAACCAATTCAAGTCAATCATAAATTTCATACATATAAATTACACAAGATATGATATCTCAAGATACAATGTGTTCTTATCAAACACAAAATTCTAGAGACTGTAAATTAGTTTTTGGAAGAACCTACTGATAGTTTTACAACACAACATAAATGTGATCTTGATGCCTATAAGGAATGGAAGAAAAAAAGACTACTGCTAAGGGTATATTGATTAGTTCAATAGTAGATGACTTGGTCTATGAATATGAGCCATATCTATTGGCTCATGATGTCCGGGTTGCCTGAGAGAAAGGTACAGTAGAGTAATATCAAGTAAACTTTGTAAACTAATAATTAAGTTTGACAACTATAAAAAATGTCTGAATGTAATCATGGCCCAACATCTGAGGGAAATGACTAATATGATTCGGGAGCTAAGATTTGCTGGTTACAAGTTAACTGATAAACAACAAGTTTAGATAGTAATTTGTTTCCTTCCTAATTCTTGGGAGACGATAAAATAGAATCTAACTTACAACAACATTATTAAGACTTTTGCTAATGTCTCATGACATATTGAACTGCAGGCAGAGAGAATAGAATCCGCAAGGATTTTTGGACAAGTTTTTGTAGCTGATGGTTCTGATAGTACATCCGGATCCAAGAATAAGAGCAATTGATTTTAAAACATGGGAAAATGAAAAGAAGTTGTAAAACCTATTGTTGATAGGCTAGGCCTAAATAAGAAGAAGTACAACAGGAAGAAGCATGAATAGAAATTTAAAAGCAAGATAATTTTCTATAACTGTGGCAAAAATGACCATATTACTTGGGAATGTACTAAACCGAAAAAGTAAATCCATATTTATCTCCTATTCATGAGTATTATGTGTTGGGACCTTGACGTCCGCTATAGGGGAAGAGGGTGAATAGCGTCTCACTCAAATCGTTTGCTTCCTATAATGTTAGTGCATAGTGAAATACAAAACAAACTAACAAATAGAAAACTAAACTAAAACAAGAAGAATGAAGACAAGCAAACCATAAAGACATGATTCTTTACGTGGTTCGGAGATAAGGCTCCTACTCTAAGGCTATTTGTAAGGTGGATGATCTTGATCCATCGATGGATGACTCCCCGAAACACTCTAGCTATCTCAAACCTCCTTCTTGGTGGAGAAACCTCACCACAATCTTGATCTAAACACCCTTAGATCACAAGAGAAGCTTAGAGTACTTAGGAGACTTCTAATAGACTTTAACTAAGTTTATTTCATCAACCATGGCCAACCACCTTGAACTCTCTTAAATAAAGCTTGGGAGAAAATATAAGTTGTGTTTCCTTCCACTAGTCGTTACACCCCAACGGTCGACTACCATTTGATTGTTACAGTGTATTAGTCGACTGCTACAGAAACCAGCCGACTACTACAGTAACCAGTTGACTGCTACAGTAAATTATAAACTTAGTATTTTGCCCTGAGTACAATCTCTCATGCACTTGTCTTTGCTTGCACAATCTAGACCTATCCTTTTAGCCTCCTCCATTAACCTTGCGTTTCTCATATGCCTCCCCATCTTTAGCCTGTTGTCTTCTGGAGCTTCCATCAGCCTTGTCATTGTTGTCGGGTCTTCACCGCCAAGAGCCATGCTCCGAGACTTCATCCTTTGCCAAGTCACACTTGGACTTACGTTGTCGAGACTACATACTTAGACTTACACCGCTAAGACTCACCCTTGGACTTTTTCTTTGCCAAGATCACACTTGGACTTTTTCTTTACCAAGATCACACTTAGACTTTTCTTGTTGTACCTGTATCCTACACACTCACAATGCATATCAAATACAATAATAAACCTAACTTAAACCTTTACCCAAACATCAAAACCTAGGGCACATAGATTACTCCAACATTATGTTGCTAGTGTAAGCACCCTAGGTAAGTTTTGATGTAATCAGCTAGGTTAAGTTAGGCTCTGTGGTTTGATGCCTTATATCTAAGTGTGCAGGAACTTAGGAATACAAGAAGTCAAATGGAAAATGCAATGAGCAAGAAAGATGGCATGAGAATCGAGTTGACGAGCTTGGTGTATCCGAGGGATGAGGAGCTGCAGAAGAGTACATTGGCGAACAAAAAGGATGCGCACGGTACTTTTGAGGGACGAGAAGTCGGGGAGGAAGACTATTGGAGGAGAAGATCGGAATTGGGTTTGGGTGAGGCGTTCGGATTAGGTATAGGCACCTGGAGATGTCCAGGCCACGTTGATGACCCCGTGTGTAGAGGATCAAAGCTAGAGTCCACATCAACAAACTCCAAGCACTCGGACCGAGTCCAGACGCCCAGAAGCCGATAAGCCACTGACGAAGAACCATTGCGGAGTGGATTGAGGCGACCATATCCAGGTGCCTCGACTGGCTCCAGGCGCTCGGGAGCTGCCACATCAGCAAACATCTAGTTCGACTGGTGGGATATAAATAGTGTTGTGGTCTTTGAAGTTAAACACAACAAAACACTCTATACTTTCACTTTGTAATTCAATTTTCATCTTGTTTGTGCTTAACTATTGTAAGAGGTTACTCCTCCTTAAATGAAGGAGATTTTAGTAAGTTTTCATTGTCTTAGATTAATAACCTCCGTGGTTGTAACCAAGTATATGCTTTTGTCTCTTTTCTATGTTTATGTTTTTATTTTGAATTAACGTATGTTCCTTGCTAAGCTTAGAAGCAACAGAAGTGCTAACCTTATTTTAGGGTTATTCACCCCTACTGAGACCAACAAGTGATATTAGAGCTTGGTTCACTTTAGAAAGACTAACCGCCAACTGAAGCAACAAGGAGATGGCCAAAGCGAGCATTCATCCATTGAAGCTCGAGGGGGATTTTACAACATGGAAAAAGAGAATGGAGATATTCTTTAAAATAGCCTTTGAAAATTTTCTAACCATTAAATATGGCTTTATAGCACCTAGAGATCAGCAAGGCAAGGAAAAAGAAGAACATCTCTGGAGCAAAAAGGAGCAGAATGACTTCTTCGTAAATGACAAAGTAGAGTTTTATTTGCTGAGCGTTCTTCTTCCCTAAGAAGTTAATCAGATCGATAACTACAACTCAGCTAAAGAACTTTGAGAGAAGTTCCTAGAACTACACGAAGTGACCTCGGAAGCTATATATACTCACAAGATGGAACCTACTTTGGAACCAACTCAGCAAACTCCAGATGGAAAAGGAAGAGGCAGTAGATCATCTACACGCAAGAATCAAAGAGATGATCACCGGACTCACGAATCTCGGAGAAATTGTAACAAATTGAGATTCACTGAGGTATGCGTTAAATATTTTTTCGAGAATTCCCAAGTGGACATCTATAGTAGACTCATTTTACATATCCAAGGATCTCGAGATAAGTACATTAGAAAATCTATTTTCCACTTTCCAATTACATGAGTCGAGATGTGTTGGTTTAAAAAAAAGAGAAGAAAACTCAACTCAGAAATTGACACTCAAAGCCAAGAAGAACGAATCGAAACCAGATTCAAACTCATCAGCTGACAAAGATGAAAGAGCTTATGCGGTAAGAAAATTGAATAAATTTTTTAAAACTTACAAATTTAATAAGATGCATGCCAAGAAGTTCATTCCAGGACAAAGAAAAAAATGATGCTACAACTATAATGAAGAAGAACATATCACAGATAATTGCCTCAGACTTAAGGACAAAGGATCAAGAAAATCTAAATACAAGAACCTCAAAGGAACATGAGATGAGTCATCCTCAGAAGAGTCCAAGCGTGAGGAGTATGTTGGAATAATACTGATGGCAAGTCATCAAGAAGCAAGCATTGATGAAGGAGGAGCCACTTCTGAAAAAAGCAAAAATGAAGGAGGAGAATTAACTATGAATCTGATAACATAGTAAGTGAGGTATGACTTCTACATGAACAGTTATATGATGGTATTAAACTTATGTCTAGATCATTGTTCAAATAAAAGTCCAAGTATATTAAATTAAAAAAAAGATAACCTTGATCTAAAAATTAAATTAGCAATAACTTATCCGTTAGAACATTTTGATAATATTCAAATAGAAAATAGAAAACTAAAAGAGAAATAGATTTGTTGAAAAAGGACTCTGAATGCTTTAATTTGAATTTCTAACAAATTTCATATTCTAGAAATATTGGAGGGCTTAACTAGTATTTAAGAAACCATAGAGGTCAAATTGTAAAAGTAGCTAGAAATTATATTCCTAGAAAATATTTGATAAACCCAGTAGGTAAAACCTTTGGGTTCCTAAATCATACTTAGCTTGATTAAATTAATTTATGCATGTAAAAAAATTGAATTTAGTTTAATTTTATTATTATTTGCAAAATTGATTATTTCATTCACCTTCTGTTTATCTTTTGTGTTATTTTTTTTATAAAAATAATAAAGGCATTATCTACTCACAGAAATATTTTTAAAATTTTCTTACTATTATATTATTTTTTAAAAAAATTTCTTATTTCAAAAAATAAATTTTAATGATTAAAAAATGTTTTAAAAAATTATTTTTCAAAAACTTAATTTTTTTATGATAATGAATTATGTTTTCTCTTAGAATAAAACTTTACGAGTTTTTTTTTTGACAATTATATAATTTTTTATAATTTTTTTTATCGACAAAGGGAATTCTAAAATTAAAAATATTTCAGAGATTAATTTTGAAGAACCTGATTTTTAAAAAATTATTGTTGCATTATGAATGTTGAGAAATATCAGCTCGATTTTTATGACTTGAAAACTATTTTCAAATGTTTAATTTCAAAAATAAGTTTATATGTTGAAAAATATTTATTTCCATTCAAATAAAAAAAATTTGTCTATGAAATTTTTTTATCATGTTTTGAATATTTATGGTTGTTATTGTCAAAAATTTTTAAGATTTTTCTAATAGTTTTCATATTTTCCCTAACATATCACAAAGAGGGAAGAATTTAGGGATTAAGTTAAGGGGGAGGCATAAACTTTTTGTTGATTTAATGGCAAAGGGAATTTTAAAATTAAAAATATTTCAGAGATTAATTTTGAAGAACCTGATTTTTAGAAAATTATCGTTGTATTATGAATGTTGAGAAATATCAGCTCGATTTTTAGGACTTGAAAACTATTTTCAAATATTTAATTTCAAAAATAAGTTTATATGTTCAAAAATATTTATTACCGTTCAAATAAAAAAAATTTGTGTATGAAATTTTTATCATGTTTTGAATACTTATGGTTGTTATTGTGAAAAAATTTTAAGATTTTTCTAATAGTTTTCATATTTTCCCTAACATATTTTTGATGTGATCAAAGAGGGAGGAATTTGTTAGGACCAAAAGTAGCTAGAGGGGGGGGGGGGGGGGGGGGAATAGCTCGTCGCGTTCGCTCGGTGCTCTTCGTTGCTTGTTTCTTCTTGGATGTGCAGCGGAAAATACAGAAACAAACACAAACACGCTAACACTAGGATTTTACTTGGTATCCACCTCACAAGAGGTGACTAATCCAAGGATCCACACCAACGCACACACCCTCCACTATGAATAACACTCCTTTATGGTAACTACCAAAGGCGGAGAAGCCCTACAACACTCTCAATACAAGAAGAAGAAAGGGAAATACAAGTTAAGCAAAAGCTTACAAGATGTGCCGTAAAAACCCTAACCCTAACTTCTTCCTCTTGCAATAGATCCGCCTCTTGACTTGGAAAGCCTCCAAGAACCTTCAAGAACTGGCGATCACGTGCTTGTAGAGAGCTGTGGAGGAGCTGGAATGAATCTGAGAAGAGCTCGTAAAAGAGATGCCGAAGACCACGCTCGCCTGCGGCTTTAAACCCGACGCAGATCCCGATCGATTCGAATGTTCCGAATCGATCGGAGGCTGGATCGATCCACGGATCGATCCGGCGCCTGCACAGAAGCGCGCTGGATCGATCCACGGATCGATCCGGCGCTTATCGCGCGAAGCATCGTCCCGATCGATCGGCTAATCGATCGGGACCGGATCGATCCACGGATCGATCCAAGCTTCGCTGGGAAGAATCTAGATCGATTCACCGATCGATCCACGCTGGATCGATCCACGGATCGATCCAAAGCTTGGTTTTGCCCAAACCAAGTCCCAAACCTCCCTAACCAACATCCGGTCAACCTTGACTGTTGGTACATCATGCCTCGCATCTGGTCACTCCTTTGACCGCCAGACTCCCCACCAAGTGTCCGGTCAATCCCTTTGACCCACTTGGACTTTTACTCGTCGTGCAAGTATCCGGTCACTCCATTGACCTACTTGGACTTCACCAGATGTCGGTCAACCTTGACCCATCCGGACTTCCTTCCTTGCCAAGTATCCAATCAATCCTTTGACCTACTTGGACTTCCCCACACTGGATGTCCGATCATCCTTGATCCATCCGGATTTTCCTGCCCGGCTTCACTCACGGGGCTTTCACCTAGCTTCACTCACTAGGGTTTTCCATCCGCCTAGCTTCACCACTAGGACTTTCACCGGCTTCACTTACGGGCTTTACCCTAGCTTCACTCACTAGGGTTTTCCATCCGCCTAGCTTCACTCACTAGGACTTTCTTGCCTGGCTTCAGGACTTTCCTCGCCTAACATCCCAGTTAGGACTTCGATCAAGTATCCAACAACCTTGACCTACTTGACTCTTCTTCAATCAATATCTTATTGTCAAACATCTAAACCCAAACCAAGACTCAGCTTGGTTACCCAGGTCAACCTTGACCTGAGGGATATTGCACCAACAATCTCCCCTTTTTGATGTTTGACAATACCACAATAACACTTACAATCCCATATGTAAGTTAGGCTAATCCCATAGCCTCCTTCTTCATGCCACTAGGTAATGAAAGCATAAATTAAGCTCTTCATTCTCCCCAAGAGGGCAAACTCCCTCTAGGTAATGAAAGCCTAACTTACTCCCTTTCATGAGTCCTTTCATTCTCCCCCTATGACCTTCCCATAGGTAATGAAGGACTAAGCTTAACCATACATTCTCCCCCTATTGGCACACATCAACCCATCGTTGGACACACATCAACCGATGCTCCAATTCTGGGCACACTTCAACAAATCCATTTGTTGAAGACTCTCCCCCTGAAGAGTTGCTCATCGTTGTTCACAACATCACTCGTTGTGATCAACACGATAATGAAGGTCCCATACCCTTCATTTATCCTTAACTTCTCCCTCAATGTAGACAACTACCCAACCTTGAGCATTATCTACCACATGAGTGTCCACTTGAAATAATGAGGATATCCACTCCCCATTTCTCCCCATTTCAAGTTTAAATGCTCAACCTTGAGCAAGTTTACAACAGAAGGTTAACCACCTTCCAAGGTTCATGAAAAATAATTTTCATGTCTTTAAAGAGTTCCTCCCCCTAAAGACATGGTGGTAACTTCTGTCATTGCACCAACAATGACTTGGAATCCCTAAAACATTAGGAAACCCAAATTTGGAAGTTTTGAGGTTCAAATATTCAAAATTTGAAACAACCTCAACCTAAACTTCTACTTAGTCTTCGTTAACCAATCCATCCTTGTTTTCAACATGAAAACACCCTTTGTATGTATACAAATGTATTTAAAGGGTTTGGAATGGTTACCTAGACTCAAAGAGGTTCAAAGATGCTGAAATCTGGCCTTCCCAGCCAAAATCAGCAACTTGGATCGATTGGAGTTGGGTTCCAATCGATTGAACCTTTCTGAATCGATCCACGGATCGATTCAGACTCCCTGGATCGATCGGCTGATCGATCCAGCGAGCTTCTGCTCGTGGGAATCGATCCATGGATCGATTCGAACTCCAATCGATCCATGGATCGATCGGAGCTCTGATAGTTGCTGAAATTCAATTTCAGCCAATTTCAGAAACCCCTAGAAAATTCTACAAAATTTCAAAAATCATGAAAATCGTTTTAGACATTATTTAGGGTATACTTTATCATGGGAAAATAGTTTTCTATGAAAATACATCATATTTTTAAAGATTGGCACAAAGTTGAAAACTTGCAAAAACTTTAGTGTTTTCTTCAAGTTTGTGTCTAACTATTCAATGGTGATTACTATCAAAAGATAGCCTTCACCAAGGTTTTCCAAAAACATTTTAAAAACATTTTCAAAACCAATATCCCATCATGTTCCTTGGGCATAATGCACATGACTTGTACATTAGCTTTCCCAATGATGGGAAAACACATAACTATGTGTTTTGATGAACCTAAAACTCAAAAGAATGCACTAAATCAACATCTTGAGTTTTGTTCATCATCCTAACATCTCACTTGTATCTAATGTGCACTAAAACACATATAAGTCACCTTATAGTCTTTGTGAGATGTAGATTTTGGTTTTGCCCTAATCTAGGGATCATGCATATCTATCTAGGCATTTTAGAGATATTAGACATCCACCTAGGATGTCACTTGTTAATAAGTGTTGTTAAATGTCATTCGTCCTTAATTACAAGGAATTAAACTTAATGCATAATTATGTTATGGCATACATCAAAATAAAATAGCTTTCAAAAGAAAGATTCTATAACTACATGATGTATGTATGGCATGACATGGTATTTTTGTATTTTTCATGATAAGTCATGAATGCAAAATCCAAATAAGATAAAATATGATGTCATGGCATATTATGAGCAAACAATCATGGCATGGTTTAGCATAAATAAAATATACCTAGATTACCTATCTAAGTATCATTAATCTTAGCTAATCCTAAAACTTAAACCCTAGATTGCCCTAAAGTGCTTCAAGAAAATGCCAAAGCCTAAGTTTGCATTTCTTATTCCCTTGATTAATTTATGCCAATTAAAATAAACATGTCCTCAAATGTTGGCATATTCCATTTTTCCTCAAGAGTAGCACTTTTAAATTTAAGGCCCGGATTACCTTAAATTGCTTAAGAACATACCACAAACCCAACTTGATAGTTTTTATTAATTTTCCAATATGTGCCATTTAAGATAAAATCAATACTTCTCCAATTTGGCACATTTACTCTTTCAAGGAGTAATCAGTAATTCCATTTCATTTTCAAAAGTTAACTAAAACCTTGAAAATGCTCCTTGAGTGTCAATTTCCTCAAAGTTGGGTTAACTACCCTTCTAATCGGAGTTGACACTCTCTAGCCCATCTATGGGGTAGAGAAGATGCTCCTAGGAACCCAACACCTATTGGTGCTCCTTGGATGCTCTAGGTACTCACTAGGGATAACTTCCCTAGATACCTTCCTAGTGACCTTGTTGGGCCTCTTAGAAGCCTTGGTCACATTTTCTAGGTCAACTCTAGGGATAACCTCCCTTGTGACCTTGTTTGTGACTTTCTTAGACTTCTTAGAAGTCTTAGTCACATTTATTGCAAAAATACTCTTAGGGATGACTTCCCTAGTATTCTTGGCTTGACCACTAGACCTAGGGTTTGTTCCATAACTATATGGAACTCTATGGTAAGAGGGCACATCCTTCTTAGCCTTTGGTTTGTATCCCAAACCTCTATGGCCATTGGATGACTTTTGTACCCCTAAACCTAGGTTATGCTCATTTTGCCCTAATAGGATATTTTCCATCCTTTTAGGGTCTTTTCCATTTTATCAAGTCTTGACCTCAAGACTTGATTTTCCATCACTAAGTCCTTAGTTTTGGTTTTCCATTAAGTTCATGAGCATTTTTGTTTCTAGGCTTGTATCTTACATCCTTAGAGTTATCGCCTAGGTTTTTACCTACATTCCTAGCCTTAGGGATAGTAGTTTTGGCATGTAGGGCCACATGCTTTTCCTTAAAGCCCTCATGCTTCCTATTCTTATGGTAAATCGCATTAAAATGATAAAAGTTAGAACTATCATGCTTTTTACCATAATGTAAAGGGTTAGGCTCAATAAATGTTACCTTCTTCTTTACCTTGGAGGCTCCCCCTTGCCTAGTGCCTCCTTGAGCCTTGACCACCTTCTTCCCCTTGGGGCATTGACTTCGGTAATGCCCCTTTTTATGACACAAGAAGCACACAATGTGCTCCTTGCTCTTCTTTGTCCCGGGGTTGGTCTCCTTGAGCTTCTCCTTGCCCTTTTGTGCCATTTGGCCCTTCTTCTTGGCCAAGTTGGGACACTTGCTCTTATAGTGCCCATGTTCCCTACACTCAAAACATATTATATGATTTTTATTATTAATTGAAATATTTATACCTTTGCTTGCAGGGGTGGCATCTTTTTCTTTAGATCCGGAGGTAGAAGCTTCCTCTTGATCGGACCTTGATTCTCCTCCATTAGATTTTTCTTGACTTGTGGAGGTAGAAGCTTCTTCCTCCTCTTCTTCTCTTGACCCGGATGTAGAAGCTTCTTCTTCTTCTTGCTCCGGTGTCACCAAGGATTGCTCCCCCTCAATCCTAGAGGTGGAGGCTTCATCATCTTGAATGTGAAACAAGGAGTATGCTCCCTCCTCGTTCCCTTCGGTGCATTCCCTTGAGAATGAAGCTTCTTGGATTTCCTCTTCTTCGGAGGTTGAGTATCTCTCAACCTCGGAGTCCTCCTCTTGGTCTTGCTCCAAAGAGTCACCCTCTCTGGATTCTTCATTATCTTGTACAGTGGAGGGGATCTCTTCATGAAGCTTAGCCAATTTTCTCCAAAGTTCCTTTGCATCTTCAAATTCTCCAATTTTGCAAAGAATGGTGCTTGGCAATAAATTGACCAAAAGCTTGGTCACATTGTCATTTGCCTCGCACCTTTGGACTTGCTCCGGGCTCCATTTGCTTTTCTTTAGAACTTTGCCCTTTGAATTTCTTGGAGCCTTGAAACCTTCCATTAGAGCAAACCATTGCTCTATCTCCATCATCAAGAAATTTTCAATTCTTGATCTCCAAGAATCGAAGCTTGTCGATGTGTATGGTGGAGCCACCCTTGTGTCAAATCCAAGTCCATCTTGGAATTGCATCTTGAAGTTGAGCTTGATAAAATCTTGAACTTGAAGAATTTGCTCCAACTTCTTCACCCTCTAGCTTTTCTTGTTATGCTTGACCCTTCCGGCGATGATTCCGGTGAAGAGCGGCCTCGCTCTGATACCACTTGTTAGGACCAAAAGTAGCTAGAGGGGGTGACTCGTCGCGTTCGCTCGGTGCTCTTCGTTGCTTGTTTCTTCTTGGATGTGCAGCGGAAAATACAGAAACAAACACAAACACGCTAACACTAGGATTTTACTTGGTATCCACCTCACAAGAGGTGACTAATCCAAGGATCCACACCAACGCACACACCCTCCACTATGAATAACACTCCTTTATGGTAACTACCAAAGGCGGAGAAGCCCTACAACACTCTCAATACAAGAAGAAGAAAGGGAAATACAAGTTAAGCAAAAGCTTACAAGATGTGCCGTAAAAACCCTAACCCTAACTTCTTCCTCTTGCAATAGATCCGCCTCTTGACTTGGAAAGCCTCCAAGAACCTTCAAGAACTGGCGATCACGTGCTTGTAGAGAGCTGTGGAGGAGCTGGAATGAATCTGAGAAGAGCTCGTAAAGAGATGCCGAAGACCACGCTCGCCTGCGGCTTTAAACCCGACGCAACGGTCGGATCCCGATCGATTCGAATGTTCCGAATCGATCGGGGAGGCTTTGGATCGATCCACGGATCGATCCAGAGCGTCTATCCACGGATCGATCCAGCGCTTATCGCGCGAAGCAGCATCGTCCCGATCGATCGGCTGATCGATCGGGACCTCTGGATCGATCCACGGATCGATCCAGAAGCTTTCTGTTCGCTGGGAAGAATCTAGATCGATCCACTGATCGATCCACAGCCTGGATCGATCCACGGATCGATCCAGCACTTGGTTTTTGCCCAAAACCAAGTCCCAAACCTCCCTAACCAACATCCGGTCAACCTTGACCTGTTGGTACATCATGCCTCGCATCTGGTCACTCCCTTGACCTGCCAGGACTCCCCACCAAGTGTCAATCCCTTGACCTGCCAGGACTCCCCACCAAGTGTCCGGTCAATCCCTTTGACCCACTTGGACTTTTACTCGTCATGCCAAGTATCCGGTCACTCCCTTTGACCTGCTTGGACTTTTCTTTCATGCCAAGTATCCAGTCAATCCTTTGACCTACTTGGACTTCCCAGCACCAGATGTCCGATCATCCTTGATCCATCTGGATTTTCCCTTGCCTGGCTTCACTCACCAGGGCTTTCACCTAGCTTCACTCACTAGGGTTTTCCATCTGCCTAGCTTCACTCACTAGGACTTTCACCTGGCTTCACTCACCAGGGCTTTCACCTAGCTTCACTCACTAGGGTTTTCCATCTGCCTAGCTTCACTCACTAGGACTTTCTTCTGCCTGGCTTCACTCACCAGGACTTTTCTTCTGCCTAACATCCCAGTTAGGACTTCCCAGTCAAGTATCCAGTCAACCTTGACCTACTTGACTCTTCTTCAATCAATATCTTATTGTCAAACATCTAAACCCAAACCAAGACTCAGCTTGGTTACCCAGGTCAACCTTGACCTGAGGGATATTGCACCAACAGAATTTAGGGATTAAGTTAAGGGGGAGGTATAAACTTTTTGTTGATTTAATGGCAAATTTTTGTACTAAATTATAAATTTACTTGTTTAAATTGTTTTACTGTTTGTTATAACTTTAACTTGGTTGATGCATATTAAAAAGGAGGAGATTGTAAGTATTCTGGATAAGTTTTGATGTGATCAATCGGATTAAGTTAGGTTTTGCGGTTTGATGTCTTGTGTTTAAGTGTGTAGCGACTTAAAAACACAAGAAGTCGAGCGAAAATGCAACGAGTAAGAAATTTGGCATGGGAAGCGAGTTGATGAGCTCAATGCATCCGAGAGACGAATAGCTGCGAAATAGTACACCGACGGACGAGAAGGACCCATGCAGCTCTTCCGAGGGATGAGAAGCCGAGGAGGAAGACTGCCTGAGGAGAAGGCCAGAGTTGGGTTCGGGTGAACTCAACTTTGGGCGGCCGGAAGATCACCCAAGCGACCGGACAAAGTCAATCCTAGAAGTAGACTTTGTCTAGGCACTTATACCAGGTCCAAACATTTGTACTTTAGGTGCCTGAACCAAGTCTAGACACTCAGACCAAGTCCTGGCGCCTGGAGCCATCTAGGTCACGTCAGTGACCCGTTGTGAAGAGGATCAAAGATGGAGTCCACACCATTTGACTCCAGGCGCCTAGACTAGGTCTAGACGGCCGGAAGCTGATTAGCCCTGGTCTTTGAAGTTAATCACAACAACACACTCTGTACTTTCACTTTGTAATTTAGTTTTCGTCTTGTTTGTGTTTAACTATTGTAAGAGGCTACTCTGCCTTCAACGAAGGAGATTTTAGTAAGCTCTCATAACCTTGGATTAACAACCTCCGCGGTTGTAACCAAGTAAATTCTTCTGACTCTTTTCTACTTGTGTTTATGTTTTTTATTTTGAACTAAGGTGTGTTCCTTGCTAATCTTAGAAGCAAGAGAAGTGCTAACCTTATTTCAAGGCTATTCACACCCCCCTCCTCTAGCCGACCTACTAGGACCAACAACCAGTACAGTGTTATTAGTTGATTCTTATCCTTTGTAAATTATAGATTCAGGAGCAATAAACCATATAACTCGTGACTGAGTTACATTCGTGGAGTATAGTCAGGTACCAGCTGTCAACAAATGGATATATGTGGGAAACAATGTAAAGATTGAAGTCAAAGAGATTAACACTTGCAAACTCAACTTACATGGTGGACGTACATTGTTTCTACATGGTATCCTTTATGCTCATAAGATTCGATAGAATTTATTTTTTCTACATGTCTTCTTGATTTGGGTTATTATATAAAGTTTTACAGTCAATGTGTGGAACTTCGGATTAACTCCGTGTTAATAAGATATAGTTATGTAACGAAAAGTTTCATGGTTTTTGATGTAGAATCAGATATTAATTATGGTATTAATCGTTGTTTTTAAATATTACTCTTACTAGTGATGATGATATTGATATTCAAGTTTGGCATGCTAGACAAGGACATATCGGATAAGAACGGATGAATAGATTAGTTAAAGAGGGTATATCGGGCACTCATGAACATTGTCTTGCTGGAATAGCAACTCAAAAATTATTTGGTAAGGCTATTAGAGTTGAATTACTATTGTAATTATTTCATTAGGATATTTATGGTCCGATGAATATGAAGACTAGACATGGAGGTCCTTATTTCATTATATTTATTGATGACTTCACTCAATTTAGTCATGTGTATTTTGATTTCTCATAAATTTAAAGCATTAGATTGCTTCACAAATTATTTGAATGAAGTTGAAAATCATTTAGATCATAAGGTTAAAACCTTATACACTAACCATGAGGGTGAATATTTTTCTGATTAATTCAAGATAATATGTAATGATAAAGAGATTATTAGATAACTAATAATCCTAGGAACTCCATAGCAAAATGGAGTTGTTGAAAGAAGAAATTAAACTCTTCTAAATATGGTTAGGTCTATGATAACTCAAGTTAATTTACTAATTTCCTATTGGGGAGATATATTATTAGTAGCAATCTATATACTTAATTGAGTGTTTTCTTAGTCTGTTTTATCTACTCCATATGAATGTTAGATAGGAAAAAACCAGACGTGAGTAATCTAAGACCTTAGGTCAGCTGCCTATGTTCATGATAAAACTCATAAATATAGAAAATTAGGACCCAGGGGGTAAGAAGTGTATCTTTGTAAGGTATTTTGTTACCTCCAAGGGTTATATTTTTATTGGTGAGTGACGACATGGAAATATTTCTAAACTAAGATTGAGAGATGCTACTTTTTTTAAAACTAAGTTTCCAACGAGAGGTGAAGTTGATAATATTCTTTTATTTGTAATAAGGAAGAGGATGATACTTTATCAATGAATCAGGTATCATATGTGATGCCTGAATCTAGTCAACATATAGTGGGAGTGCTTTGCTAATAAATGAGTTGATTTTCCAACAGTCCAACCTACGAAAAAATAGTCATCAGATTATTCTTTAGAGAAGGTTTGACATTAAGAATGAGGCATTTATGATTCTCCCAGTTAATGATGAAGAACCTTGAACAGTTAGGGAAGCATTGAGATACTTAGTTAGAAAAAAAAAAGTCACAATGGATGAAGAAATGAAGTCTATGAAAAAAATTAAGTTTAGGAATTAATCAATCTTCCTCTAAGCCAAAAGGTTATTGGGAATAAGGGGATTCTCAAAATAAAGAGCAATGTGGATGGATCGACTAATCGATACAAAACTCGTCTAGTTGCAAAAGGATATATCCAACAAGAGGGTATTGATTTTGAAGAGATATTTTCTCCTATAGTGAAGTTGTCTCAATTCATGCCATTTTAACTATAGTAGCACATATTGACTTGGAATTACATTAGATGGATCTAAAAATAACTTCCCTTAATGGTAATATTGATGAGGAAATCTATATGGTACAGTCAAAATGTTATATTGTTGAAGGGCAAGAGAATAAAATACGTAGACTTAAAAAGTCTATATATGGCTAAAGCAAGTGTCGACAATGAAATATAAGATTTAATGAAGTCATTTTATCTTATGATTTTAAAATAATTAATAAGAATCATTATGTTTACCTAAGAAAGGAAAAAAGGAAAGTTTGTCATCTTATCATTATATGTTGATGATATGCTAATAGTTGGAAGTGACATAAAGTTTATGATAGAAGTTAAATCATGACTTTTATCACAATTAATATATATGGAAGAAGTTTAGTATATATTAGGAGTGAAGATCATATGAGATCGATCAAAAAGGCTCTTAATTTATCTCAAGAGGGTTATATCATTAAGATGCTATAACACTTCAATATGTCAAATTGTAATATTGAACAAACTCTTATAACGAAAGATACTATTCTGAACAAAAGTATGTATCTCAATACTCTTAAAAAACAACTGACATGATGAAAAAATATATATCATCATCATTGGTAGCTAGTTTAATGTACACTATATTATATACACGTCCTGATATATGTTATGTTGTTAGTTTAGTTAGATATTTCTAATCAAATCCATGATCAAGATATTGGAAAGCAGTAAAGAGGATATTCAGATATCTCAAAGGGACAATATGCTATTGTCTCTGTTTCTAAGGATAAAAAATGAGCCTAAAGGTTACATAGATATAGATTAGACAGGGGACCTTGATGACAGAAAATTTACATTTGGCTATGCCTTTTTGCTGAATAGTGGTGTCATTTTATGGACCATCAAGAAGTAGACTTGTGTAACACTATCGATAATGGAAGTTGAGTATGTGGCTTGTGCAGTGACTATGTAAGAAGCCGTCTAGTTAAGAAGGTTCCTGAAGTATCTAAAGATTGCTGAGAACAGTAGGAGTCCTGTTATAGTGTACTATGATAATCAAGCTGCTATAGTTTTTTTAAGGATTCCAAATACCACAACAAGAGGAAGCACATAGCTACTAAATATAATTTTATAAAGGATATTGTTGACAAGAAAAATATAGTTCTTGAGTATATCCCTACATGTGCTATACTTACAAATTATTTTACTAAGTCATTGACTAAAGAGTCATTTCAAAGACATGTGAAGTCTTTGGGACTTTGAATAATGTAACATATTGTCAAGACAATAAGATATGTGAAATGTCATAATTTATTCAATGTATATGTCTTTGTTACATTTATATAAAGTCTTGATGAGCATGTTGGCGGGTTAAGATTGATCCCCTCAATGGACAATCATCTCTGGTTGTTAAGTATAAATAGAGGTAAGATCATTACTTATGGAACAACTTGTATAGCTATGAATATAGACATACATGTAAGTTGGGGTTGCCTTAATAGTTGTATTAAGATATGATTATTTATGATATGGATGATCATAGTAAATGTACTCACCATTTACTGAATTTGTTGGAGGCTAGATTGAAGTTCATGAGTTGAATTCAATATCAGACATTGGGAATATCTAGATCCAAATCTGTATGATGTTAAAATTGAAAAAATGCACTCTTTATTAATAAAGAAAAAAAAATCGTAACATGTGATTCATACCACATATGTAATAGCGACAATAAGGGTAGTAGGAGAATGTATCTATATTTCTCTACTATGTGGGTCTCTTAAGATTATAAGTTAATATTATTTTTATCCTAAGCAACTATTTAGCCGTCTATTTGAAGTTCTAATCAGTGATTTCTATTTTAGCATGTATCCTATTAGCTATGGATGATTTGGTCTATGGAGTATAACTAGGAAAGCGACTAATTAGAATAAATAGATTTTAGCTAAAAAGGAATATTAAAATAAATTTACATCTTTGACATTTATTTACTGATCGATCAATTACATTTTTTTGTTGAGTACTTAAAATATGATTATGAATAATTATATTGATTAGAGATATTGAACATATTCTTGACATAATAGTTATTATGAGTGATCAAAGATGTTCGTATTGATATAAATAATTAATATTGATGTCTCCAATTTATGTTGATAAGTAACTATGTAAAGTGTGACAACATTCTTAGTTTTGATTGCTCAATATGCTTGTAGTAGTATGAACTATTTTTCCTCAAGTATGTATTAGATGTTCTTAATTATTTAGTCTTTTTGAGTATTTGATCTTAGTGACTTAGACTTGGACAAGCGAAAAATGTTAGTAATGGGGCAGTGGACCTATAGTTATCATGATACTGCATCGTGCACAAACTATCCACTTACCTCTTTTATTAATATATTCAAGTAAAGATACTAGGGGCTGTTAGAACTTTTGTGTTTTGGCAATTGAGAATAGTCTTCATCTCTGCGAGAAGAACATCCATTTAAAGAGGGATTTGATATGTGGATTTATAAAGAGCTTTTCGATTATATGATCACTCTTCTAACTACAAGCACGAAGAATAAGTTTTACTGTGAATTCACTATAAGTATTTACAAATTTCGTTTATATATCTCACGCTTTAGAGTCACTTCTTCATCTGATCTGTCTGACATATTGAAGGGTTATATCACTAAGATGCACGTTTATATATCTCAGGCTTTAGAGTCCCAAAACGATTGGTGGAACGCCACTTCTTCATCTGATCTGTCTGGTTGCTAGATCGTTTTGGGATGTTCCCAAGAAATATTCTCAAACTGTGCACTTCTTATCTAGTCACATATCTGATCATGAGCACACTCTGACCCATTGTGAGGCACATCACTTTTGATGTCTAGTCTTTTGCTTGCTTTTATATACATTTGTTTAATTTTTCTCTATGCTTCTTGTTTAGAAGCTGAACTTGTTTCAGTTTAGCTCTTTTTCAAAATAAAAAAAATATACCCTCGTGATTGGATAAATTAATAAGAGGCATGACACATAAATATCGATTCAATAAGAGTCATATTATTGAGTTGGCGTAGTAGTAGTTACGCGGATGATTATTCTAATAAGTTTTGGAATCAATTTTTAATAGGTATAAAATATTTGATTAGGTACCTACATTCTTCTATGTAAAAGATAATTATGCTAGGATGAATACTTTCATAATTTATCTTCTTTCAGAGAGTGTTATAAGGATCGTACAACTTCATATTTTGCTCCAATAAGAGTCATATTATCTCCCTCGGACTATGATTTAGTTGCAGGATACTCTTGCATTCTTTTAAATATGCATGATTCAATTTTTAACTACGAGCATTTTTAAATTTATCCTAATGATTAATGAAATATTTTTATAGAATTAAATTAATCATCTAATGATTAATCGGCCCGACGGTTGAATATATAGTGCTAGTTTAAAAAAAAAAATCATATTATCTCGAATATTGATTTCAGGAAATTTTGCATCAGCAAAGCTATTAAATTAAATTAATCACATGGAGATAGTACTCATTCGCAAGCATAATCATAGCTGGACAGTAAAGGACTTCAGATTGAATGTCTATTGTAATATCCTATATAAAGTCATCTACAAAACTATTACTAGCAAGCTAGAAATAATTTTATACTCCATTATTGATCGTGCCCAAGTTGATTTTATAGGAGGAAAAGTATTACAAATAATTTACATCTAACACAGGAGTTGTCGAGATAATGTTATTGGAAACACATTGTGGAGATGCATGATAAAGATGAATTTGAGGAAAGCAAATGACACAGTTAACTACAAAGTGTGAGATTGGATGGTAGTTATGCTGACTTGGTTATGGAATGTGTGATTATAACTTTATATTCAGATCAATAGAAGTTTGTATGGTCATATACAAGACTAGAGCTCTAGGTCTACAACAGGATGATCCACTATGGATCGGAAAAAGTTGAGTTTATCGACAAAATTATTTCATCCAAATTGAATTGGGCTAGTAAGCATTTAAAATTACTGGCCAAAATAAATTTTAACCGGTAAATAATTATAATTTTAACGAACAATTTAAAATTACTGGTTAAAATTTATTTTGATGTACAATAGAAAAACCGTTTGATCAGATAATACTTCGATAGAGGTATAGAAGTACCTAGGAAAATAATGTATTGAATGACTTATAAAATTATTTAACATGATATTGAAAATAAAAAAAATATCTGATTAATGGAGGATAAGTACTCTAGTTCTTTTATATAAGAATAAGAGAAACATACAAAATTGTGCAAACTATAGGGGTATTAAACTAATGAGTCATACTATGAAACTTTGAAAAAAAAAATAGTAGAAAAAATATTAAGGAAGGAGACCACGACGATTGAAAATCAATTTGGGTTCATGCCTGGAAGATCGACAATAGAAAATATATATCTTCTTATACAATTAATTGAAAATATCATAAGTAAAAATAAAATCTACACACGATATTAATTAACTTAGAAAAAACTTATAATAGAATCCAAAGAGAAATTCTATGAAGAATTTTAGAAAAGAAAATGTTAGCGTAACATATATTGAATTAATTAAGAATATGTATGAGGATGTTGTTAGTGTGTGCACTTATGTGTCAAGACACTCCTTATGTATTTTGTGGATAATTATTTAATAAAGGCAAGAATTTATCATTAATTATTTACTTTTCTGTACGTATATGATTAATGATAAATTTCCACAGATTAATGAGTATATTAATCTGAAAATAGTCCTTGATCAAGATATCTAGAGGGGACATGGATATCTTGATCAACGCTGAGTATGACTAGGTCGAGATAGACTGGAGGGATGGATATCCAAGTTGTACTTGGGGCTGCCTTGAGTTTAGAGGTACACTGGACACGACCCGCTTAAAAGGAGACCACATATTAAGCATCATTGGTCTTTCCTTTTATGAACGAGTGTAAGTGATCTTTTGACTTGAGACCTTCATTTATTCTATGCGTGGAGTTATGTGTTTTGATGCCGTTAAAAGCAGTCTTTAATCGGTAGTTGGGTGTATGACAAAGCGTAGAGAGAATAGTGTTGAGTCAATAGAGGATTCATCGCTCTCTTGGATTAGGAGTTAACATCCTGGCCGCTTGATAGAGATATTAGTGACTCAAAATCCATGGCCATGGGAGGAATGATTTATCATTCAAGAGGAGTCTATTATATCTTGGAAATCAAGTAAAACAATTAATTTGGTAATGATGCATAATGTATCAAATTAATTGGGATGTAGGCTTAGATGAAGAGATTGAATTACACAGTAATCGGTTCATAGTGGTTTACAGTTTATGACTGATATTAATTTTATCACGTTGGGTGGTTAAAAACTGTTGCTAGACGGTTACCTTAGTCTGTGTATGGAATAAGAGTATCGGAAGCGAGTCGAGATCAAGATCAAATATGGATTTATTTGATACAAAGAAGAGAGAATTCGAATAGCCAAAATCATGATGATTAATGGAAAATTCGAAAAGTCATCATAATGATAATTAATGAAGAATTTGAAGAGTTATCATAATGAAGGTCATAAATGAAGAATTTATGGAGCCTATAACTCTTCATCTTCCTTATTAATGAAGATCATAAATGATGAATTAATTGAAGGCTTAACTCTTCGTATTCCTTGGAAGCTATAAATAGCCATCCTCGGAAAGATTCAAGAAGAGGATTTGATTCTCTCCATTTCTCCTTCGTCAACTTCGTCTTCCACCGGAAGAGATCGGTAGTTCTTCCAAGACTTTGTCGATCCAAGTGGCTAGCACCTAACGGATAGTATCAAGTTCATGATCTAGTGTGCGTGGATACCGCTAGAGGAGTCACACGTGGGGCTCTTATCTGTCTATCTGTCTGTGATATCATTCACACCTATCGAGGACTCGAGGTATGTTTTATATTGTTTTTATGTAAAACTATATGTACCACGAAAGATCCATGATTCAATATATGTCTTCCACTGCGCTCCGAACCCAACAGATGTAACGAAGACTTCAAGCAGAGTAATTGAAGCACTTCCAATAAAAATAGGGTTACATCAAGAATCAACTCTAAGTCCCTATTTTTTTACACTAATTATGGACAAACTCACTACACATATTCAAGACACAATACCGTGGTGCATGCTGTTTACAGATGCTATTATTTTGGTAGATGAAACACGTGAAGGAGTAAATATTAAACTAGAACCTTGGCAGGAAATATTATAAGAAAAAGGTTTTACGCTTAATAGAGTAAAGACATAAGATATATGAAATTTAAGTTTAGCAATATTAGATATAATGAGACAGTTAAGATAAGAGACAACGAATTGCCCAAAACCGAGAGGTTTAGATATTTAGGATCATTTTTGAAAAATGATGGAGAGATTGAAAGAGATGTCTTATATAGAATACAAGTAGGATGGTTGAAACGGAGGAGAGCGTCGAGTGTTTTATGTGACAGTAAAAGTACTTCTAAAACATAAAGAAAAATTCTACAAAATCGTAGTTAGACTTGCTATATTATATGGTGCTGAATGTTAGGCTATGATTCGAGCACATGAGCACAAGATAAAAATTGTAGAGATAAGAATGTTAACATAGATGTGTGGACATACGAGAATAGACAGAATAAAAAAATGAGAACATTAGAGAGAAAGTCGGAGTTACATCAATTGAGGGAAAACTCCGAGAGACATGTTTAAAATAGTACAGTCATGTACTTAGATGACTAATAAATGCTCCATTTAGGCGATATGAAACCATGACAAACACACATATCAAGTGAGGAAGAGGAAGACAAAAAAAACTTGGTTAACAACAATAAAATAAGATAAAATTTATTTAAATATAGATGATGATATAGTTGGATATAGAACTCAATGGCATAAAAGGATCCATATAGCCGACCCCACCTAGTGGGGGGATGAAATCCTCTGGTCCATAAATACTGAGCTAATCCCTGGTCCAACATTTATATTGGTGGAAGGCGATGCCCCCCACCTGTTAAACAGGTGAGGGCAATGGCCTCCCACCAATCCACCTACCCCGGTAGCGGACCAGGGCAGGCGGTCCAGAGGATCTTTGGGCACTATCTAGTGGGATAAGACTTGGTTGTTATTGTTGTATCGATCAAAGGTAAATTTAGTCGATAATGTGTGATTTTTTATTGGTCAAAGTTTGATTTAACTAATAATATTTATTTTTTTACTAATCAAAGTTAGATTTGGCCGATAATATTTAATTGTTTATGGATCAAAGATATATTTGACTAATAATATTTAATTTTTGTATTGACCAAATATATTTGGTCAGTAATATATTTTTCTATCCGTCAAAATTAGGTAATATAAATTTTTTACTAATCAAAGTTAGATTTAGTGTGAATATTTATTTATTTACTGGTCAAATCTATTTGATCGATATTGTATAATTAATTATTGGTTAAAATTAGATTTGATTAGTAATATTTAATTTTTTTAATAGTCTAGTTAGATTAAATTAAGATATTATTAGTCAAAATTATCAGTAATCATTTTTTATAAATATATTTTAAAAAATTGGATATGTTTAAATTTTTTTATAAAAATATATTTAATATTATACTAGATTATTTATCTTTAAATTTTATTTTTTTCCTTAAATTTATTCTCTTTCGTCATCAATTTTTACTATGTTTATCGTACTCTCACTTCCCCACTCATGGTTGTACACAGTATTTTTTTTTAATTTACTGTCTATGCTTAAAAAATTTAATTAATGAAATATTTTTACCAAAATAAATTTAGTTTAACTTATCCAAGTTAAAAGTAATCAATAATTTTTTTTGAAAAAATAACAATTAAAATGTACTACTTATTTAATTTAACTTTATTGTTATTTTGTACATGTCAACTTTAACTTAATTTTATTAAATTAAAATACATATTACTAAAATAAATTATTTTTTAAAATAAATTAAGAAATCTTAGTTTTATTTATATTCATTTTCATTCTTTTCCTTTTTTTTATTTTCATAATTTTGTTTATATCTATTTTATTTATTTTCTTATATTTACTTTCCTTAAGTTTTTCTCCCTAAACCTATAATTCCCAGCTTTGCAAGCAACCTTCTCGCCTTCTTCTTCCTCTATCCACTATTGAAATCCTAAATCTCATGTCTGCCACCTCCGAACAATCTTCTTCCTTTTAGACCGGCGACTCGGCCTTTATGTTAGTCCTCGTCCATATTCGCCTATCTTCCTAGCGATCGAGACATCGGTATCCCTCATTTTTCTCTCTAATGGTCGAGCTCGTCGTTCTCGGCTGTCCTTGAATTGGAATTAGAGCTTCGCCTATGGAATTAGAGGAACTGAACCAAAGGAGAGCTTTTTGACCTTCTGTTGTAATCGTTCTTCCGACGTCAAGCAGAGATCAAGACCGTCTCGGGAGATCACTTGAGTTTTATAGATTTATGTATTCTATATTTCATGCTATAGATGAACAATGGTATCAGTCAAGTGGTGCTCAGAAGAGGAGAAAATCCCTTCGGCGACCGTGACCGAGATTGCGTAGTCGCGCCAAAAAAAAGGGGTGGCAACTGTTTCGCTTCTTCTCCGTGCCGGGACTGATATGAGCACCGACGACCTTTAGGTGGCTGGCGGTGACCTGTGTCCGTGGGCAACGAGCGCTGTTAACTGCTTTGAAATACGGGCAATTGCCAGCAGAGTGAGGCAACCTCTCGTTCGTCGCAATAAAAAGCAGAGAAGAAGAACATTATCTGTTGCTGTCCCTTTGTCAAAACTTGAGAAAAAGTTTGATTTAAAAAAAAAAAAAACGCGAAAGTTTCTCACGGTAATTTTTAAAAATAGAAAAGTTTTATTTTTTTTGGAACAGAGTTTTTTTTATGAAATTAATTGAAAAAAATATTTTGTGTTTTTATTTTTTAATTAATTATAGTTATTTAGTTTGGATTTGCGTGGTCCAACCCTAACCGGTTCAATTCATTTAAACCAGCCTATACCAGATTGAGTGAGTACGAAAATTCTAATTTAGTTCAAATTATTGGTTGATTTAATTAGATCAATTGAATTAGTTCTAATCAGGACAAGAGACTGAAGATCCGATTTTCAAATTGATCGATCTAGTGTGTTAATCAACTGGAACTCCTTAAATAAAGAAAATATATTTTTCTTATATGCTTATGGATTCTGTATATTTTGAGAATTAAATTTCACCAGTTTTATACTGATGTTATTATTTTTAATTCTAGATATCATGGACAATATACATGATAAGAAGTCGCAACAACATGAGCTTAGGGAGGAGATCAAGGAGCTTGGTTATGACCCGATTCACGGAGTCGGATGACTTATTACTCGACTCGATCGGTTGTTTTGGAAACTCAAACAAGAAGAGTTTCCAATCTTGGACGAACACAGAAGATGAGTTCTAGTTCAGTTACTACTGGGTCATCTCATAGATAGAACACACCAACTAATGGATCACTCTGAAGGGCGCATCTCATATTCAGAGATGTGCAGGGATTTACTTCATTTGACATGAGATCCTAAAGAATCGTTAGAGGATCCAAATTTCGAAGAATCAGAGGAGAATTTAGAAATGGATCCCCAAGAATCTGAGGAGGATCTAGAAATAGATCCCAAAGAATCTGAGGAGGATTCAGAAGAAGATCCTAGAGAATCATAGGAGGATCCGAGAGAGTGTGTGGAGGATCCATAAATGGATATGAATATGGATCTGATGGATAATTTTGATGTTGATCTTGCCTTCATCGAGTCTGGGATGAACGAGATAATATTACCCACTGCACTAGTATTTTTTTCTAGTGGGAGTGGTGCTAGCTTATCTTGCAAAGTAAAGTTCAGTTGTTATTACTGTCACTGTGTATGGATAGTATTAAACTCATTTTAATAAAATCATATAATAGAAACTATTGTTATGTACAAGCATTGCTATTTTAATGAAAAGTTATGTTATGCGTTAATAAACTTTGAAATAAAATGTTATATGTTAACAATTTTGATAGAATGATTAGTTCATTTAATGATACGTTCATTGCATGATGAATTCATTTAATGATTAGTTTATCTGATAAGATGTGCGTAATATAACTAATTAATGTTGATTAAATTGGAACATATAAATGATGAGTGGAAACATAATTACCACTTGATTTTATAAATCAATTCTAATTTACATTGAGTCAATAATTAATTATATGCATATGAATTACGTTGAAATAATAAATAATTTATTTATTTACGTTACATCATGGCTATTAAAAACATCATAGCTGAACTTAATAAGGAGAGAAACTATATAGGGATAACTATAAAATTTGGCACCTTAAGATAAAATTCGTTCTTGAGGAACAAGAAGTTCTAGAGGCTGTAAATCAGTTCATGGAAGAATCGGCTGATGGCTCTACAACACTGCACAAACGTGACCTTAATGTTTATAAGGTATGGTTATTGATTAGTTAAATGGTAGATAACTTAATATTTGAGTATGAGTCATTACCTGTTGGTGCAATTTTCCTAGGTCAAGGTTGACCAGTTTGGCTAAGATTGAGTTGGCTCAAGCTTGAGTCTTAATGTTTAAGTTTTAATATTTGACAATATATGAATATTGCAGGTGAAATTGTCCATATGGGGAGATTGTTGGTACAATTCCCCATTGGTCAATGTTTGACCAATTTTGTGTAAAGCAAAGTTAAGTAGATCAAGGTTGACCGGATACTTGACTGGAAAGTCCTAACTGGAGGTTAGGCAAGGGAAAGTCCTAGTGAGTGAAGCTAGGCAGATGGAAAATCCTAGTGAGTGAAGTCAGGTGAAAACCCTAGTGAGTGAAGTTTGGTAGATGGAAAATCCTGGTGAGTGAAGCTAGGTGAAAGCCTTAGTGAGTGAAGCTAGGCAGAAGGAAAATCCCGGTGAGTGAAGCCAGGTGAAAGCCTAGTGAGTGAAGTTAGGCGGAAGGAAAATCTTGATGAGTGAAGCCAAATGAAAGTCCTAGTGAGTGAAACTAGGCAGAAGGAAAGTCTTGGTGAGTAAAGTCAGGCAGATGAAAAGTTCTAGTGAGTGAAGCTAGGGAGAAGGAAAATTCTGGTGAGTGAAGCTAGGTGAAAGCCCTCGTGAGTGAAGATAGGCAGAAAAGAAGTTTTTGAGTGCTTCACTCACTAGGGCTTTGAGTGTAGGGAAAGAGGACACTACAAGAGTAAGTGTTCAAAATTGACCAAGAAGAGAGGTTAAGTAGCACCCAAGGCTAAGGAGAAGCCTATGAAGGTCGATTTTATGACACACAAAGGCAAGGAGCACATTGTGTGCTTCTCTTATAATCAAAGAGGACATTATCGGAGTTAATGTCCTAAGAGGAAGAATTCGACCAGAGTCAAAGGAGGAAGCTCAAGTCAAGGGAGAGCTTCTAAGGGGAAACTCAAGGTATCATTTTTTGAACCAATTCCTTTGTCACATGCTAAAAAGTATGCTAGGTCTAGTTTATATCATTTTTATACTATTTATCATAAAAATAGAAAGCACGACAGGCTTAAAGAAAAATATGTAGCATACTATGCTAAGACTACCTCACCTAAGGTTAGGAAGGTAGATAATAAATTAGGCAAGAGCTCTAAGGATTTTAGATATATGTCTAAGAAAAATAAAACTCAAGGATTTAAGGAAAAATCTAAATTTGAGGATTTATAAAGGAAAATCAAGTATTGAGGTCAAGACTTGATAATTTAGAGAGGACTCTTAAAAAATTCACAAATGAAGAACAAAGGTCCAAGAACAAGAATCTATGTTTAGGAAGACAAAAGTCATCCAATGGTCATAGAGGTTTAGGATACAAACCTAAAGCCTAGAAGGATGTGACATCATACCATAGGGTTTCATATAATTATTGGAACCAATCCTAGGTCTAGGAGGCAGGCCAAAGATATAAAGGAGGTTATCCCTAGAAGTATTTTTGAAAAGACTAATGTGACTAAGGCTTCAAAGAAGCTTAAGAAAGTTACCAAGAAGGTCACAAGGGAGGTTATCCCTAGAGTTGACCTAGAGGAATCTAGCATGACCATGACTTCTAAGAAGCCTAGGAAGGTCATTAGGAGGGTATCAAGGGAGGTTATCCCTAATGAGTACCTAGAACACCCAAGGAGCTCCAATAGGTTTTAGATTCCTAAGAATATATTCTCTACACCGTAGATGGGTTTAGAGAGTGTCAACTCTAGTTGGAAGGGTAGTTAACCCAACCTTAATAAAGTTGACACTTGGAAAATATTTTTAAGGTAGTTGTACTCCTTGAAAATGAGAAAGTTTAAGTGTTTACTCTTAGGAAGAGTAAAATGCGCCAAAATTTGAAGAATTGGATTTAATTAAAATTGACACAAATAAGAAAAACTAAAGAAATGCCAAGTTGATATTTTGACATTTTCTTAAGAAGATATCTAGGAGTAATTTTTAATTTAGCAAATAATTAGGGATACTTAAATAGATAATCTAGATATATTTATTTATGCTAAATTATCATGATTGTTTGCCCATCATATGTCATAACATCATATTTTGTATTCATTTTTATTATGAAAATGTACAAAAATATCATGTCATATTATACATACATCATATAGATAAAAGTATTTTTCTTTTGAAAAATATTCATTTTGATGTATGCCATAAATCATCATGCATTATTTAAATTCCTTGTAATTAAGGACAATAGCATTTGCTAACAAGAGGTGGTAAAGAAATTTATCAACAAGTGACATCCTAGGTGGATGATCAATTTAGTATGCCTAGATAGATATGCATGATCCATAGTTTAGGACAAAATCAAAATCTATATCTCACAAAGACTATAAGTTGACTTGTATGTATTTTAGTGCACATTAGATACAAGTGAGAATTAGGATGATGAATAAAGCTCAAGATGTTGATTTAGTGCATCTTTTTTAGTTTTAATTTCATCAAAACATATAATTATGTGTTATCCAAACATTGAAAAGCTAATGTACAAGTCATGTGCATTTATCCCAAAGAACATGGTTGGATATTGATTTTGAAAATCATTTCAAAATACTTTTAGAAAAATTTGATGAAGACTATCTTTTGATAGTAATCACCATTGAATAGTTAGACACAAACTAGAGCAAAACATTAAAGTTTTCAAGAATTTTTAAGTTTGTGTTAATCTTTAAAAATAAGACATATTTTATTAGAAAATTATTTTTTCATGATAACATATACCTTAAATAATGTTTACAAGAATTTTCATGATTTTTAAAAATTTATAGAATTTTTAGAGTATTTCTGAAATTCGATTGAAATCAATTTCAGAAATCAGAAATGGTATTCAACTAGGCTAGTTGATTACCACATCCTAATCGATTAGGCGAATTCCCATGAGCATAGTAGCTCACGGAATCGATTATAGCAATTGATTAAAGGTCTTAATCAATTACAACAATCGATTAACATCTGGGAATCGATCGAATTTCAACTTTAGTTGATTACGACTGGTCTTAAGCGATTAAGAGTTTTGTTTAGACTATTAAGACTCTAATTTCAGCTTAAATAGTTTATTTAAGTTGAATAAGTCATATTTAGTCATGTTAACCATTCCTAACCCTAGGAAGTGCTTAGATAAGCATTTAAGGGTCATTTTTTTGTTAAAATAAGAAAGGATTGGTTAAAGAAAGACTAAGTTAAAGTTTAGGATGAGGTTTGCATTTAATTTGACTATTGAACCTCAAAACTTCAAAATTTTAGGTCTTCTAAAAGTTTAGGAACTCCAATTCATTGTTGGTGTAATGACAGAAGTCTAGAGCATGTTTTGAGGGGGAGCTATTCCTTAAAGACATGGTTTTTTTTTACATAACATAACAATAGAAGGTTTTAAATTTTCATTGTTATATATGCTCAAGGGTGAGCATTCGACACAATGAAGGGTATGAGACCTTCATTGTTATATTGTGAACAACAAGTGAAGTTGTAAACAACGTATGGATCTCTTTTCAGAGGAAGAGTTTTTGATGTGTGCCAAAGGGAGAGAATGTATGGTTTAAGTTAGGTCTTCTTAACCCAAAGGGGAAGTTTGTCCTCTTAGTAAGACGGAGAATGAAAGGGGGAGAATGAAGGAAACCCTCATTCATGTTTTGGCATGAAGAAAAAGTTGAGGCTATGAGATTAGCCTAACTTAAAAGTATTGTCAAATATCAAAAAGGGAGAGATTGTTGGTACAATTTCCCTAGGTCAAGGTTGACCAGTTTCACTAATCTTGAGTTGGCTTAAGCTTTAGTCTTACTGTTTGAGTTTTGATATTTGACAATATATGGAGATTGCAGGTGCAATTGTTTGTATGAGGAGATTATTGGTGCAATTTCCCATTGGTAAAGGTTTGACCAGTTTTGTGTAAAGCAAAGTTAAGTGGGTCAAGGTTGACTGGATACTTGACTGAAAAATCCTAACTGGAGGTTAGACAAAGGAAAGTCCTAGTGAGTGAAGCTAGGCAGGTGGAAAATCCTGGTGATTAAAGCCAAGTGAAAGCCCTAGTAAGTGAAGTTAGGTAGAAGGAAAATCCTAGTGAGTGAAGTCATGTGAAAGTCCTAGTGAGTGAAGCTAGGCAGAAGGAAAATCCTGGTGAGTGAAGGCAGACAGATGTAAAGTCCTAGTGAGTGAACCTATGCAGAAGGAAATTCTTGGTGAGTGAAGTAGGTGAAAACCCTAGTTAATGAAGCTAGGCAGAAGGGAAATCTTGGTGAGTGCAGCCAGACATGTGGAGGTCCAAGTGGGTCAAGGTTGGCCTGATATCTAGCATTGGGATGTCCAAGTGGGTCAAGGTTGATTAGACACTTAGCGTAAGGAGAAAAGTTCAAGTGGGTTAAAGATTGATCAGATATTTAATGAAAAAGTCCTATTAGGTCAAGGTGGACCAAATGTCAGGCAAGGAGGAGTCCCAATAGGTCACGATTGACCGGATGTTAGGAAAGTGAACCCAGACTTCGGGTTGAAAGTTAGGGTTTGGTAATCGACTAAGGTAGTCGATCACTATAGCTTAAGAGACTAAGGTAATCGCTTAAACTTGGAATCGCGAGAAAGATTTTTTAATCGATTGGTGTAATCGATTAAGACATCGTAAGCGATTAGGGTAATCACTTACGGTGACTTTTGCTTCGAACATAATGGTTTTGTTCGAAACTTAAGCGATCAGGCTAATTGTTTAAGCTACTTCTCATAGTGGCAAAAGACGAATACGCTGACCCCAGCGCCCCAGCCAACCTGTCCTAGGGCCAACACGGAGGAGGTAAATCACGGGCGACTACTAGCCTTTAGAATAATGACTAACACATAAGGGAGGCATTTACCTCGGCTTTGCTAAGATTCGAACCCCAGACCTTATGGTGGCTGTTGGTTGCTACTTGGAAAACCTAGAGGTTCCACTGTACAAAAATTTTGTACAAAGGTCTGAACCTTTTCCTAGCTACCATGTGTTCTTTTAAATTAAATTTTTGGATCGCCTGCGGAACTTAACACGTTTGATCCAAAACTTAATCTATTCGTTCTTTTAGGTTTTGACTTGGGTCTCCTGCGGAACTTAACACGTTCGACCCAAATCACCTTAAGTTATTAATTCCATTAAATATTAATTTCCATAATCGGTTCCCAGTACTGACGTGGCGAGGCACATGGCCTTCTTGGATATGGGAGCAACCACCACCGACTAGACAAAACCTTTTATAGAAAGCTAATATTTAATTTCCTAAAATAAGTTTAGGTTAACCAAAAAGAACAATCAAATCACAAGGAAAAGAAAAAACAAAAGAACACAACATCGAAAAACATATTCGAAATTCTAGAATCATAAGCCTCTTGTATTTGGTATTATTTCCATAAATAACTAGTATAATGCGGAAAGAAAAATTACTAGTTATACCTTGTAGAAAAACCTCTTAATCTTCTACCGTATTCCTCTTCTAACCTCGGACGTTGTGTGGGCAACGATCTTCCGAGATGAGAAACCACCAACCACCTTCTTCTCCTCCTAGCTAGTTTCGACCACAAAAAATAAAGCTTCACCAAGGAAGAAGAAAAACACCAACCAAGCTCCAAGAGATGCAAGCTTTCTCTCCTTCTTCTTCTTCTTCTCCAAGTAGTATCCAGCCTCCACAAGAGCTCCAAGCAATAGAGAATTTCGGCCACCACAAAGAGGAAGAAAGGGAGAAGATGTTGGCCGGCCACACCAAATAATAGGAGAGGGAGAATAATTGAGGTTGTATCTTATGAAGGCACCCTCACCCCTTCTTTTATATTCCTTGGCTTAGGCAAATTAGGAAATTTAATTACAATAAAATTTCCTTAATTCCCTTGACATGATTTAATTGAGAAAAATAAAATAATATTTCCCCAATTAATCTCTAATGGCCGGCCACATCAAGAGGAAATAAATTAGACAAGTTTTAATCAACAAATTAAAACTTCCTAATTTGTTTCCGAAAATTTTAAAAATAAAATTTCTCTTTAAAAATCTCTTCATAGTTGATAAAAGGAAATTTCTATAATTTTAATTTTATCAACATGTGGATAATTTTAAAGAGAAAATAAAATATCTCACCAATCTACAAATAAGGAAAGAGATTTAATCTCTTTCTTTAATCTTTTGTAGATCTTTTACAAGAGAGATATTTTAATTTTAATTCTCTTTAATAAATTATTTCTTCCACATAATAAAAATTAAAATTAAAATCCTTTTTAATTTAATTTGGTCGGCCCTACTAGCTTGGGTTCAAGCTAGGGCCGACCACTATTGGTAGGTATAGAAGGTGGGTATAGGTGGGTATAGAACTCTATAAATAAGAGACTACGATAGGGACCGAGAGGAGGAATTGGTTTTGGTCTCCCGATAAAATTAAGCATCCCGTGTTCGCCCCGAACACACAACTTAATTTTATCAATAATAATTCATTCCACTAGAGAACTATTATTGAACTACCGCACCAATCCCAAATTACATTTTTGGGCTCCTTCTTATTATGAGCATGTTAGTCTCCCTGTGTTTAAGATATCGAATGTCCACTAATTAAGTGAGTTACTGACAACTCATTTAATTAATATCTAAGTCCAAGAGTAGTACCACTCAACCTTATCGTCATGTCGGTGCAGGGTTTAACATGACAATCCTTATGAGCTGCTCTTGGGGACATTATCAACCTAGTATCTCTAGGACACAGTTTCCTTCTATAATCAACAACACAAACTATAAGTGATATCATTTCCCAACTTATCGGGCTTATTGATTCATCGAACTAAATCTCACCCATTGATAAGTTAAAGAAATAAATATCAAATATATATGTTTGTTATTATATTAGGATTAAGAGCACACACTTCCATAATAACTGAGGTTTTTGTTCCTTTATAAAGTCAGTATAAAAGAAACAACCTCAAATGGTCCTACTCAATACACTCTAAGTGTACTAGTGTAATTATACAGTCAAGATAAACTGATACCTAATTACACTACGACCTTCTAATGATTTGTTCCTTTCCATTTTGGTCGTGAGGTACTGATAACATTATCTTCTGCATGTGACACCACATGCTATGTTATCTACAATATAAATTAATTGAACAACTACAAACAAATGTAGATAATTTGACCAAATGTGATTCTTTATTCAAAACAAATGTTTACAAAAGCTTAGGCTTTCAGTATACACTCCAACAGTGGCAACACCTCATGCGCTAGCCACTACACCCATCCAAGGGGGCGTTTAAACTATTTCTCATGATCAAACAGAATGTTGCTGAATCGATCTGGTTAATTGATTCAGCAATTCTTAATCGACTGGGGTAGTCAATAAGCTTAAAAAATAGTCATTATGTGTGCGATAAAAGGTTTCGCATGCATTGTTCTCGGCAGTTCTTCTCTGAGCGCTCATGATCTCACCGACACTCACCGCCAAATTCTTGGAAGCTCTTAGGGACGAGTGCTGCTGTACTTCCAAGATTCAAGAGGCATCTACAAGCAACAAGGAAGTGAGCAAGAAGGTTTTTCATTTGTATTCTTGTGTATTCACTTCTTATTTCGAGTTGTATGCGTGTGTGAGTTTGTACGAGGTTTCTCCACCTCTGGATTGTTTCCGAGAATGAGTTGTTTTTATAGTGGAGAGTGCATTATGTGTGGATCCTTGGATTAGTCACCTCTTTTTGAGGTAGATACCAAGTAAATCTATATATTAGCATTGGAGAGTTTGCTTCGAGTATATTCTGCTACAAATCAACAACACCGAAGCAAGCAAACAAGAACGACAAGCTATTCACCCCCCCCCCACTCTAGCTCTGAAGTATCCCAACATTACCATCGGCTCATGCTGTTTGGGTAGCCCTTAGAGAGAAGTATAGTGGAGTAAGTCTCAGTAAGTTTCATCAGTTGATAATTAAGTTTGACAGTTGAAAAAAGTGTCCAAATGTCACCATGACCCAACATCTGAGGGAAATAACTAATATGATTCGGGAGCTAAAGATTCCTGGTCATAAGTTGACTGATGAACAACAGATTTCAGCAGTAATCCATTTCCTTCTTGATTCTTGGAAAACGATGAAACAAAACCTTATATATAGTGAAAGTAATGTTGGATCATGAAAGTCGATTGAGGGGGGTGAATATCGATCGAAAACGTTCGTAGAGAGTACGCAGCGGAAAAGAATAAAAGCAATGCTAACAAGAACCAATTTACTTGGTTTGGAACCTTGATCGACTCCTACTCCAAGGCATGCACTCGTCGAGTGCTTTCATTGGGAAATCACTAATAGTTTGTTAAAAAGGTTTACAAAGTTGAGTATAACAACTATAAAAAAAAACAAATACCGACAACAATAAAGAGAACTTTAGTCGTAGGTTGTCGGGGAAGCAGCGTCGCAGAAGCATAGCGTAGTAGAGCAGATGTCATTGTTGTTCTTTGCTTCAGGGCTCACCCTCCTTATATAGGAGGCTCCGGGCACCCGGATCCCTTCCGGGCTCCTGGACCGTGACGTAGCCCAGGGCGCCTGGATCCCTTCCGGGTGCCCGGACCACCTTTCTCCAGAATGTCCTTTTCCTATAAGAAAGAGTTAGTCTGAGGAAAAAATAATAGTTTAAACTACCCTGCAAAACAGAAGTTAGCGCAATAGAAGAAGAGTAGTAATTAGATTCCGCCTCACCGAGACTGGAATCTAGTCAAGATCTCAACTTAGAGTTTCAAAATGGTTCTAAGTTGGATTGGCACTTAAGAAGTTCCCTAACCGGGAACGTGTCCTCACCAAGTCACTCTCCTCTAGTGACTTACCTTAACTTACTTGTCAAACATCCGGTCAGCCCGTCAACCCATCTGGACTTCGTGCCAGCTATCAAGTCAGCCCGTCGACTTAGCTAGACTTCGTACCAGACATCTGGTCAGCCCATCGACCAGTCTAGGTTTTGTGCCAACTATCAAGTCGACCCATTGACCTAACTGGACTTCGTGCTAGACATCCGATCAGTCCGTCGACCAGTCTGGGCTTCTCTTGCACACTTAGTTAAAATGTTAGATCACAATGAAATTAACTTAACCTACTTTGTCATTCATCAAAATCTGAGTTAAACCGTTGTGCTAACCGCACCAACAAGTATTAAGACTTTCGTTGGTGTCTCACATCATGTAGAACTTGAGGTCGAGAGAATAGAATCAGCAAGGATTTCTAGTCAAACTTTTGTAGCTGAAGGTTCTTGATCCAAGAATAAGAAAAGATGATTTAAGAAAGGAAAGAGAAAGGGAAAAAACCTAGTGTTATTAATGGGCAAGGCCCAACCAAGAAGAAAGGAAAGAAGTATGAAGAGAAACCTCAAGGTAAGATGACTTGCTATAATTATGGCAAGAATGGTCACTTTACTCAGGAATGTACTCAACCAAAAAAGATAGATTCATCTTTATCTTCTTTCTATGAGCATTATGTTGCTATTTCAGTGTTGTTTGCTGATTCTTATCCTTTATGAATTATAGATTCAAGAGCAACGAATCATGTATCTCATGATCAAGTTACATACATGGAGTATTGTCGGGTACCAGTTGACAACAAATGGATATATATAGGAAATAATGTAAGAATTGAAGTCAAAGGAGTTGATACTTACAAACTCAATCTACGTGGTGGACATACTTTGTTTCTGCATGATGTCCTGTATGCTCTTGAGATTCAACAAAATCTGATTTCTATTAATAGTCTTCTTGATTTAGGTTATTAAATAAACTTTTACAATCATTGTGTGGAATTAAGAATTAATTCTGTGTTAATAGGATATGGTTATGCATAGAATGGTTTCATGATTCTTGATGTACAACCATGTAATGATTACGACAATAATGGTTTTTTTTTAAATATTCCTCTTACTAGTGATGTTGATATTAATGATGATGTTTGACATACTAGACTAGGACATATTGTCACACCCCAGGTAGTCCCTGCCAGAAGAAATTTCGACAGCATCTCCCTTGTACGGGTGACAATCTGAAACTTTTTACAACCATCTAGATACCTTGGTCAGCACGGCCGGAACAATAACAATAAAAATAAGCAAACACCCACACAGTTTAATAGTAAAACTAAACTAATGCAACGATAAGGAAAATCATCTCAAAAATCCTACTCAACTACACCCATAAAGCTCAAAACTTATATCCTACTCAACTACACCCATAAAACATAAATCACAACGACGCAAATAAAATCAACTCACCTCTTCTACCGTCCAGGTAGGCATGTAGCATAACATATCCAAATAAAGCCCGACGGTAATTAAGGACCATACAAGATCCAAGTGCCAAAATTCCAGAACAAGTCTAAAACACAGTTTAGATAGTATAATAAGAAAAACCAAAAGACCAAATAAATATCCTCGTGATCTGTAGGGGGACTAGCGATTGGAACTCTCCGGACAGCCTCAACCTTAAAATAGTAATAACAACGGGATGAGTCAACTCCTCAATGGGTAACTACTGACATGCATAGTAAGAAAATAACCAATAGCAATAATTATGCGTACAGTCTCCTGATATATGAATGATAAATGCAAACTGAAATATATAGGAGAAAAACTGTACTAACCAGGACCTGGTGTATGGATAATAGACTGAGAGATATAGAAATCCTATATGCATGTCAAACATATGCATCCACCAAATATGCAGCATATAAGTGCAGCAAACACAAGCAATAAATGCATCAATGTGTATGATGTCAATGACATGTCCTGGTCACCCCTACTGCCAGTCAGCCGTCTCACACACGATGGTGAGACCGAGCGGCTAGGGCTGTGACAACCGTGCACTCTGCCATCACTGCTCCTGATGAGTGACCGAGTGGACGGGATGCTGTCGAAATACACCTATCCTCCTTACCCTAAATCAGGGATGGCCATATTTGTAACGACTCACCTCCTACTGACTAAGCTGTAAGGCCGGGGGTTACATTATGCTAACTATTCTTGTGCGGAAAAGAACAGAACTAATTAAAACTCCCTGCTATTTACTATAAAGTCTGGAAATTAGTACATATGCTAAAGAAGGGAGACTAACTTTCTATTTGATCAAAAGTGAACTTAGACATTTTAGTTGAAATCAGACATTCGATCGATCGGTGATCGATTGGAGCTGATCGATCCGATCGATTCAGCAGCCTCCAGTCAATCGGATCGATCGATCGATGCCTGGCCAATCGATCGGCTGATCGACCCATGGTCGATCGATCAGCTAATCGATTCAACAGCTCTCTGTACGCGGAAGTCGCGTCTCAATTGATCGGCTGATCGATCGAGGATTCCTCAATCGATTAGCTGATCGATTCAATAGCATTCTGTACACGGGGAGTTTCTCCCAATCGATCGACTGATCGATTGAGGATTCCTCAATCGATCGGCTGATCGATTGGGGTTCTGATTTCAGCAGAAACCCACCCGAACTCATTCAGAATCTTCAGAAATCACTAAACTATGAAACAATACTACTAGACATGACTTTATACATATTTTACCATCTATCATCAAGACAACTAACAGTCTACGCATGGCATAATTCATAGAATCATAATTCATGATACTTAACATCCTAAGAGTGAAGAAAGTATCTAAAAACAGAAATACAAAGTCTTTAAATGGGCTACTTCCCAAGGGTCTTTATTCCAGGTTCCTTCACACACACATCACATTGCATTGCCTCTAGCCTCCACTATTCCATCTTTCCTTTACTCTTATCTGCAGTATAAGGAAAAATGCAACTATAAGCTTGGGAGCTTAGTAAGAAACCATCTACTTCACAAAACATGCATTTACAGAAATCATGCTTTTTAAAAGATGTTATACTGATATGCAAGCTGAGAATCATACTAGAAATGCTAAAACATGGCACATGGGCATGTAAATCATGACAATCAAGAACTAAACATAAAGCTATCTGCTATGTAAATAGAAAACTGAACTGCAGCTAAGTTGAATCCACTTATCTATTTTGTGAAGTTGAAAACTATTTTCGTAAATAGATAAAAATACTAAACATGCTGCTGATGGGTTCGGCAACTGTACTTGCTGTGCGCGCATCCCTAACTAGGCCTGAGGTAGCAAGTCCTGAATCCAGTAGGGTTATTAGGTTATCTAAACCTAGGGACGACTATGGGAGCCCAACCCAAGGACAACTGAGGTCCAGTACAGTGCCACTAATAAAGTAAAATACTGTTTATAACTGATTTATCATATCTTGCTTTTTACTAGGTTATCTGAACCCAGAGCTAGGTTATCTAAACCTAGAGGTGACCGTGGGAGCCCACCCATTGGACCGTAGTCCCATATCACTGAAGTAAGGTTATATTTGCTAATTAAAATGCATCTAGGGCATTTAACTGAGCTATTAAAATGCTTACTGTAGCATTTAACTATTCTAGTCATTTTATCGAGCACTTAGTGTGCTCTAATTCTGCATATGGATAAACTGAGAACATAAATGTGAACTAAGGCATGAAAAACCTACAATTAGCTACTTATACTGCAGGTGAGGGGTTACTTACATCCTGCGCTAGTTTTCTTACGAATCTGACCGTTAGTTTTTTGGAGAAGAAGATCTTTTCGACGATCTTCTTACGTCTATACTTTCTTCTCGCGAAGGGGAGCGTCCTCGTGCCGGAATCATCGTCGGAAGGTGCTCCTATGACCCTAGGGTGGAACCCTAGGTTTTCCTTGGGCTTGGCGTGAAGAGAGGTTGAGGAGAAGAGAGGTTCGGCGATGAGGGTTTGAGGGAAAAGAGAATTGTCGTTTGCAAAATAATAACTCCTCTCTTAATTTCCTATTTATATTAAGTGATTTATACCACCCAACTAAATCTTAAATAGAATTGTTCTCCTCTTCTTTCAGCACACCCCTGCTGAGGCCCCTTAGTTACTAGAGTCATCTATAAGTCGTAGAGTTCGCTAGGTCTCGGGTTCAATTCCCTATGGCTATTTTATTTAATTTTTTACAATTTACTCTAAAAATTTCATAAAATATTCTAAAATTCAGAAAATCATAGAATATTTCTAAAATTACTTTGAGAATTTTTGGGTGTTCCACCATACCTTATAAAAAGTTAGTCCTCGAACTTAGAATAATTTTGTCTCATACTAGCTTACATCTCCCAAGTTGCCTCTTCTGTTGTGTGATTTTTCCAAATGGCTTTTACTAATGGTACCTGATTATTCGTAATTCTTAGCCTTTCGGTCTAATGTCTGAATAGCCATTGTCATTAGTCTTAAATGGACTTATACAGGGACTCAAATCACTGGTGGCGTCAGGATGCTTCTTGGTAGAGGCCGTCGTTATGGATAGCGGCATCTACAGGGTAGCTCTAAGCTCATATGCTACCTTTCAACTCTTCTAGTGATGAAATTATGGTCACATGTCTGAACAATTGCCCTTCTTCAAAATGTACTCTCATACGTAGGAATGACTAGAATGGCATCTCATTTGAGGCTCCCAAGGGTCGGCCAGGGTATCGGCGTAGCTTTTTAAAACGTCTGGTACATCTCCCATCCTCTGGCGGATCTATTGTATATAGGCTAACGTAGTATCTGCTACTACGTCTGTCGAAGTTCTAGTTCTACATTCACCACCTTCTTGCAATGATTGGGGGCCTCACACCTCGCCCTTAAAGAGCCTAAGTAGGGTGTCTTAGATAGTAGCATTAGCTGCCTTGCAAATTACGCTAAACTCGAGATGTTGCACGGCTGCGAAGTCTGGGCCGCGTGCAGGAGCATCTTGAGTACACGGTTTCTACTGATAGAGGCCATACATGCAGGGAGTGGGCATTCTAAACTTTAACGGTGCTCTGAGCGCGGTATGCACTCCAGTGTGGCGTAAATCTCTTGTCTACATGCGATATAATAGTCCATGGGACTCCATGCGATCTGACAATCTCCTTGAGATGTAATTAAGCTGGCGAGTATGAGTATGATCCTGTAGATCCAGAATGTGGAGAATCAAAGCACGGCCAGACGCATGGGCCTGTGGCGATTGCCTGTTGTGTCGACTCGACTCGTGCATCGACCGCAAAGTCCCGGCCTCGCCAAGACAGCAGTAGTCGTTCCGCCTCCGAAGAGGGGTTCGCTTCCGGCACGCTCGCTCAACCCTCCGACAACACAGGCCGAGCTGGCCTCAACAATATACCTACCTACCTCCGGTGAAGGATGGGGCCTTTATATAGAGGCGGCCGGTAAGTGCTTTGCAGGGTGTACACGTGTCAGTAGCCCTTACCCCCAACAAGGCATCGGTGTTACGGCCCATACTACTCACAGGTCAGCATGTCCTCGATAGGACGTGAGAACCCCACAATCGCGTGATTTGGGTATAACCTCTTGGTACGGTGTCAGGAAGATGTCCTTTATCTGTTTCCCGAACTCCTCGCAGGAATTTGAAATAAACACATCCGACTTCGTCAAATAGGCCAAATATAGTGATGCAGCAGGAAGTTTGTAATGTGTTTGTGGGCGTTAGCGTTATGTTTCATGCCTTGAGTACAGGCGTCTGCGTCCGCATGACCTACGATCTTCTGATGGCCTTGGAACCCCAGAGCTTCATAGGGGTGCACTTTTGCCCTCGGCTAAACAGAGGCTGACCTCGGGTGGGTGTTGCTATAGGTCGGCCTGGTGGTGAGCCTTCTCCGTCAGAGTCCGTCTTTGACTTCACGTGGCGTTATTGCCCTGGCAGGGTCCCTGTTC